>NW_027363549.1:0-673522 GCF_046119375.1 Phyllobates terribilis
AGATAGGATTAGATGCACGGCTCAGCAGACAGTATCACACAGGACAGGATTAGATACATAGCTCAGCAGACAGTATCACACAGGGTATGATTAGATACACAGCTCAGCAGACGGTATCACACAGGACAGGATTAGATACACAGCTCAGCAGACATTATCACACAGGAGGGGATTAGATACATACACAGCTCAGCAAACAGTATCACACAGGACAGGATTAGATACATAGCTCAGCAGACGGTATCACACAGGAGAGGATTAGATACACGGCTCAGCAGACAGTATCACACAGGAGGGGATTAGATACACAGCTCAGCAGACAGTACCACACAGTATAAGATTAGACACACTGCTCAGCAGACAGTATCACACAGGAGAGGATTAGATACACAGCTCAGCAGACAGTATCACACAGGAGGGGATTAGATACACAGCTCAGAAGACAGTATCACACAGTGTAAGATTAGATACACTGCTCAGCAGATTATCACAGCATAGGATTAGATACACGGCTCAGCAGACAGTATCAAACAGGAGAGGATTAGATACACAGCTCAGCAGACGGTATCGCACAGGAGAGGATTAGATACACGGCTCCACAGACAGTATCACACAGGAGAGGATTAGATACACTGCTCAGCAGACAGTATCACACTGGAGAGGATTAGATACACAGCTCAGCTGACAGTATCACATAGGACAGGATTAGATACACAGTTCATCAGACAGTATCACACAGGAGTGGATTAGATACACGGCTCAGCAGACAGTATCACGAAAGATAGGATTAGATACACAGTTCATCAGACAGTATCACACAGGAGACGATTAGATACACAGCTCAGCAGACAGTATCACACATTACATGATTAGATACACAGCTCAGCAGACAGTATCACACAGGATGGGATTAGATACACGGCTCAGCAGACAGTATCACACAGGAGAGGATTAGATACACAGCTCAGCAGACAGTAACGCACAGGAGAGGATTAGATACACAGCTCAGCACACAGTATCACACAGGAGAGGATTAGATACACGGCTCAGCAGACAGTATCACACAGGATAGGATTAGATACACTGCTCAGCAGATGGTATTACACAGTATAGGATTAGATACACAGCTCAGCAGACAGTATCACACAGGATAGGATTAGATACACAGCTCAGCAGACAGTATCACACAGGATAGGATTAGATACACGGCTCAGCAGACATTATCACACAGGAGATGATTAGATACACAGCATAGGATTAGATACACAGCTCAGCAGACATTATCACATAGGACAGGATTAGATACACAGCTCACCAGACAGTATCACACAGCATAAGATTAGATACACAGGTCAGCAAACAGGATCACACAGGATAGGATTAGATACACGGCTCAGCAGACAGTATCACATAGGATAGGATTAGATACACGGCGCAGCAGACAGTATCACACAGGAGAGGATTAGAGACACAGCTCATCTGACAGTATCACACAGGAGGGCATTAGATACACAGCTCAGCAGACAGTATCACACAGTATAAGATTAGATACACTGCTCAGCAGACAGTATCGCACAGGAGAGGATTAGATACACGGCTCAGCAGACGGTATCGCACAGGAGAGGATTAGATACACGGCTCCACAGACAGTATCACACAGGAGAGGATTAGATACACGGCTCAGCAGACAGTATCACACAGGAAAGGATTAGATATATGACACAGCAGACAGTATCACACAGGAGAGGATTAGATACACGGCTCAGCAGACAGTATCGCACAGGGCGGGATTAGATATATGACACAGCAGACAGTATCACACAGGAGAGGATTAGATACACAGTTCATCAGACAGTATCACACAGGAGAGGATTAGATACACAGCTCAGCACACAGTATCACACAGGGTAGGATTAGAGATACACGGCTCAGCAGACAGTATCACACAGGAGAGGATTAGATACACAGCTCAGCAGACGGTATCACACAGGAGAGTATTAGATACACTGCTCAGCAGACAGTATCACATAGGATAGGATTAGATACACAGCTAAGCACACAGTATCACACAGGAGAGGATTAGATACACAGCTCAGCAGACAGTATCACACAGGATAGGATTAGATACACGGCTCAGCAGACAGTATCACACAGGAGAGGATTAGATGCACAGCTCAGCAGACGGTATTACACAGGAGAGGATTAGATACACAGCTCAGCAGATGGTATCATACGGGAGATGATTAGATACACTGCTCAGCAGATGGTATTACACAGGATAGGATTAGATACACGGCTCAGCAGACATTATCACACAGGATAGGATTAGATACACGGCTCAGCAGACATTATCACACAGCATAGGATTAGATACACGGCTCAGCAGACAGAATCACACAGGAGGGGATTAGATACACAGCTCAGCAGACAGTATCACAGGATAAGATTAGATACACTGCTCAGCAGACGGTATCACACAGGACAGGATTAGATGCATAGCTCAGCAGACGGTATCACACAGGACAAGATTAGATACACAGCTCAGCAGACAGTATCACAAAGGAGAGGATTAGATAAACAGCTCAGCAGACAGTATCACACAGGAGAGGATTAGATACACAGTTCATCAGACAGTATCACACAGGAGTGGATTAGATAAACAGCTCAGCAGACAGTATCACACAGGAGAGGATTAGATACACAGTTCATCAGACAGTATCACACAGGAGTGGATTAGATACACAGTTCATCAGACAGTATCACACAGGAGTGGATTAGATACACGGCTCAGCAGACAGTATCACACAGGAGAGGATTAGATACACAGCTTATCAGACAGTATCGCACAGGGCGGGATTAGATACACGACTCAGCAGACGGTATCACACAAGATAGGATTAGATATACAGTTCATCAGACAGTATCACACAGGAGAGGATTAGATACACAGCTCAGCAGACAGTATCACACAGGATAGGATTAGATAAACAGTTCATCAGACAGTATCACACAGGAGAGGATTAGATACACGGCTCAGCAGACAGTATCACACAGGAGAGGATTAGATACACTGCTCAGCAGACAGTATCACACAGGATAGGATTAGATACACTGCTCAGCAGACAGTATCACACAGGAGGGGATTAGATACACAGCTCAGCAGACAGTATTACACAGGAGAGGATTAGATACACGGCTCAGCAGACAGACAGTATCGCACAGGGCGGGATTAGATACACAGCTCAGCAGACAGTATCGCACAGGGCGGGATTAGATACACAGCTCAGCAGACAGTATCACACAGGAAAGGATTAGATCCACAGCTCAGCAGACAGTATCACACAGCATAGGATTAGATACACATCTCAGCACACAGTATCACACAGGAGAGGATTAGATACACGGCTCAGCAGACAGTCACACAGGAGAGGATTAGATACACGGCTCAGCAAACAGAGTCACACAGGAGAGGATTAGATACACAGCTCATCAGACAGTATCACACAGGAGAGGATTAGATACACAGCTCAGCTGACAGTATCACACCGGATAGGATTAGATACACAGCTCAGCAGACAGTATCACACAGGAGAAGATTAGATACACAGCTCAGCAGACAGTATCACACAGGAGAAGATTAGATACACAGCTCAGAAGACAGTATCACACAGGAGAAGATTAGATACACAGCTCAGCAAACCGTATCACACAGGATAGGATTAAATACACAGCTCAGCAGACAGTATCACACAGGAGAAGATTAGATACACAGCTCAACAGACAGTATCACACAGGAGAAGATTAGATACACAGCTCAGCAGACAGTATCACACCGGATAGGATTAGATACACAGCTCAGCAGACAGTATCACACAGGAGAGGATTAGATACACAGCTCAGCAGACAGTATCACACAGGAGAAGATTAGATACACTGCTCAGCAGACAGTATCACACCGGATAGGATTAGATGCACAGCTCAGCAGACAGTATCACACAGGAGAAGATTAGATACACAGCTCAGCAGACAGTATCACACAGGATAGGATTAGATACACGGCTCAGCAGACAGTATCACACAGGAGAAGATTAGATACACAGCTCAGCAGACAGTATCACACAGGATAGGATTAGATACACGGCTCAGCAGACAGTATCACACAGGAGAAGATTAGATACACATCTCAGCAGACAGTATCACACAGGATAGGATTAGATACACAGCTCAGCAGACAGTATCACACCGGATAGGATTAGATACACAGCTCAGCAGACAGTATCACACAGGAGAAGATTAGATACACAGCTCAGCACACAGTATCACACAGGAGAATATTAGATACACTGCTCAGCAGACAGTATCACACAGGAGAAGATTAGATACACTGCTCAGCAGACAGTATCACACAGGAGAAGATTAGATACACTGCTCAGCAGACAGTATCACACAGGAGAAGATTAGATACACTGCTCAGCAGACAGTATCACACAGGAGAAGATTAGATACACAGCTCAGCAGACAGTATCACACAGGAGAAGATTAGATACACAGCTCAGCAGACAGTATCACACCGGATAGGATTAGATACACAGCTCAGCAGACAGTATCACACAGGAGAAGATTAGATACACAGCTCAGCAGACAGTATCACAAAGGAGAAGATTAGATACACAGCTCAGCTGACAGTATCACACAGGAGAAGATTAGATACATAGCTCAGCAGACAGTATCACACAGGAGAAGATTAGATACACGGCTCAGCAGACAGTATCACACAGGAGAAGATTAGATACAGTGCTCAGCAGACAGTATCACACAGGAGAAGATTACATACACAGCTCAGCAGACAGTATCACACAGGAGAAGATTAGATACACAGCTCAGCAGACAGTATCACACCGGATAGGATAAGATACACAGCTCAGCAGACAGTATCACACAGGAGAAGATTAGATACACAGCTCAGCAGACAGTATCACACAGGAGAATATTAGATACACTGCTCAGCAGACAGTATCACACCGGATAGGATGAGATACACAGCTCAGCAGACAGTATCACACAGGAGAGGATTAGATACACAGCTCAGCAGACAGTATCACACAGGAGAAGATTAGATACACAGCTCAGCAGACAGTATCACACAGGAGAAGATTAGATACACAGCTCAGCAGACAGTATCACACAGGGTAGGATTAGATACACGGCTCAGCAGACAGTATCACACAGGAGAGGATTAGATACACAGCTCAGCAGACATCACACAGGAGAGGATTAGATACACGGCTCAGTAGACAGTATCACACAGGAGAGGATTAGATACACAGCTCAACAGACAGTATCACACAGGATAGGATTAGATGCACAGCTCAGCTGACAGTATCACACCGGATAGGATTAGATACACAGCTCAGCAGACAGTATCACACAGGAGAAGATTAGATACACTGCTCAGCAGACAGTATCACACAGGAGAAGATTAGATACACAGCTCAGCAGACAGTATCACACAGGAGGGGATTAGATGCACAGCTCAGCTGACAGTATCGCACAGGAGAAGATTAGATACACTGCTCAGCAGACAGTATCACAACGGATAGGATTAGATACACAGCTCAGCAGACAGTATCACACAGGAGAAGATTAGATACACAGCTCAGCAGACAGTATCACACAGGAGAAGATTAGATACACAGCTCAGCAGACAGTATCACACAGGAGAAGATTAGATACACTGCTCAGCAGACAGTATCACACCGGATAGGATTAGATACACAGCTCAGCAGACAGTATCACACAGGAGAGGATTAGATACACGGCTCAGCAGACAGTATCACACCGGATAGGATTAGATACACAGCTCAGCAGACAGTATCACACCGGATAGGATTAGATACACAGCTCAGCAGACAGTATCACACAGGAGAAGATTAGATACACAGCTCAGCAGACAGTATCACACCGGATAGGATTAGATACACAGCTCAGCAGACAGTATCACACCGGATAGGATTAGATACACAGCGCAGCAGACAGTATCACACAGGAGAAGATTAGATACACAGCTCAGCAGACAGTATCACACCGGATAGGATTAGATACACAGCACAGCAGACAGTATCACACCGGATATGATTAGATACACAGCTCAGCAGACAGTATCACACAGGAGAAGATTAGATACACAGCTCAGCAGACAGTATCACACCGGATAGGATTAGATACACAGCTCAGCAGACAGTATCACACCGGATAGGATTAGATACACAGCGCAGCAGACAGTATCACACAGGAGAAGATTAGATACACAGCTCAGCAGACAGTATCACACAGGAGAAGATTAGATACACATCTCTGCAGACAGTATCACACCGGATAGGATTAGATACACAGCTCAGCAGACAGTATCACACAGGAGAAGATTAGATACACAGCTCAGCAGACAGTATCACACAGGAGAAGATTAGATACACAGCTCAGCAGACAGTATCACACCGGATAGGATTAGATACACAGCTCAGCAGACAGTATCACACAGGAGAGGATTAGATACACAGCTCAGCTGACAGTATCACAGAGGAGAGGATTAGATACACAGCTCAGCAGACAGTATCACACAGGAGAGGATTAGATACACAGCTCAGCAGACAGTATCACACAGGAGGGGATTAGATACACAGCTCAGCAGACAGTATCACACAGGAGAAGATTAGATACACAGCTCAGCAGACAGTATCACACAGGAGAAGATTAGATACACAGCTCAGCAGACAGTATCACACAGGAGATTAGATACACAGCTCAGCAGACAGTATCACACAGGAGAAGATTAGATACACTGCTCAGCAGACAGTATCACACCAGATAGGATTAAATACACAGCTCAGCAGACAGTATCACACAGGAGAGGATTAGATACACGGCTCAGCAGACAGTATCACACCGGATAGGATTAGATACACAGCTCAGCAGACAGTATCACACAGGAGAAGATTAGATACACAGCTCAGCAGACAGTATCACACCGGAGAAGATTAGATACACAGCTCAGCAGACAGTATCACACCGGATAGGATTAGATACACAGCTCAGCAGACAGTATCACACCGGATAGGATTAGATACACAGCTCAGCAGACAGTATCACACAGGAGAAGATTAGATACACAGCTCAGCAGACAGTATCACACAGGATAGGATTAGATACACAGCTCAGCAGACAGTATCACACAGGAGAAGATTAGATGCACAGCTCAGCAGACAGTATCACACCGGATAGGATTAGATACACAGCTCAGCAGACAGTATCACACAGGAGAAGATTAGATACACAGCTCAGCAGACAGTATCACACAGGATAGGATTAGATACACGGCTCAGCAGACAGTATCACACAGGAGAAGATTAGATACACAGCTCAGCAGACAGTATCACACAGGAGAGGATTAGATACACAGCTCAGCAGATGGTATCACACAGGATAGGATTAGATACACGGCTCAGCAGACAGTATCACACAGGAGAAGATTAGATACACAGCTCAGCAGACAGTATCACACAGGATAGGATTAGATACACGGCTCAGCAGACAGTATCACACAGGAGAAGATTAGATACACAGCTCAGCAGACAGTATCACACAGGATAGGATTAGATACACAGCTCAGCAGACAGTATCACACAGGATAGGATTAGATGCACAGCTCAGCAGACAGTATCACACCGGATAGGATTAGATACACAGCTCAGCAGACAGTATCACACAGGAGAAGATTAGATACACAGCTCAGCACACAGTATCACACAGGAGAATATTAGATACACTGATCAGCAGACAGTATCACACAGGAGAAGATTAGATACACTGCTCAGCAGACAGTATCACACAGGAGAAGATTAGATACACAGCTCAGCACACAGTATCACACAGGAGAATATTAGATACACTGCTCAGCAGACAGTATCACACAGGAGAAGATTAGATACACTGCTCAGCAGACAGTATCACACAGGAGAAGATTAGATACACTGCTCAGCAGACAGTATCACACAGGAGAAGATTAGATACACAGCTCAGCAGACAGTATCACACAGGAGAAGATTAGATACACAGCTCAGCAGACAGTATCACACCGGATAGGATTAGATACACAGCTCAGCAGACAGTATCACACAGGAGAAGATTACATACACAGCTCAGCAGACAGTATCACACAGGAGAATATTAGATACACTGCTCAGCAGACAGTATCACACCGGATAGGATGAGATACACAGCTCAGCAGACAGTATCACACAGGAGAGGATTAGATACACAGCTCAGCAGACAGTATCACACAGGAGAAGATTAGATACACAGCTCAGCAGACAGTATCACACAGGAGAAGATTAGATACACAGCTCAGCAGACAGTATCACACAGGGTAGGATTAGATACACGGCTCAGCAGACAGTATCACACAGGAGAGGATTAGATACACAGCTCAGCAGACATCACACAGGAGAGGATTAGATACACGGCTCAGTAGACAGTATCACACAGGAGAGGATTAGATACACAGCTCAACAGACTGTATCACACAGGATAGGATTAGATGCACAGCTCAGCTGACAGTATCACACCGGATAGGATTAGATACACAGCTCAGCAGACAGTATCACACAGGAGAAGATTAGATACACTGCTCAGCAGACAGTATCACACAGGAGAAGATTAGATACACAGCTCAGCAGACAGTATCACACAGGAGGGGATTAGATGCACAGCTCAGCTGACAGTATCGCACAGGAGAAGATTAGATACACTGCTCAGCAGACAGTATCACAACGGATAGGATTAGATACACAGCTCAGCAGACAGTATCACACAGGAGAAGATTAGATACACAGCTCAGCAGACAGTATCACACAGGAGAAGATTAGATACACAGCTCAGCAGACAGTATCACACCGGATAGGATTAGATACACAGCTCAGCAGACAGTATCACACAGGAGAAGATTAGATACACAGCTCAGCAGACAGTATCACACAGGAGAAGATTAGATACACAGCTCAGCAGACAGTATCACACAGGAGAAGATTAGATACACAGCTCAGCAGACAGTATCACACAGGAGAAGATTAGATACACTGCTCAGCAGACAGTATCACACCGGATAGGATTAGATACACGGCTCAGCAGACAGTATCACACCGGATAGGATTAGATACACAGCTCAGCAGACAGTATCACACCGGATAGGATTAGATACACAGCTCAGCAGACAGTATCACACAGGAGAAGATTAGATACACAGCTCAGCAGACAGTATCACACCGGATAGGATTAGATACACAGCTCAGCAGACAGTATCACACCGGATAGGATTAGATACACAGCGCAGCAGACAGTATCACACAGGAGAAGATTAGATACACAGCTCAGCAGACAGTATCACACCGGATAGGATTAGATACACAGCACAGCAGACAGTATCACACCGGATAGGATTAGATACACAGCTCAGCAGACAGTATCACACAGGAGAAGATTAGATACACAGCTCAGCAGACAGTATCACACCGGATAGGATTAGATACACAGCTCAGCAGACAGTATCACACCGGATAGGATTAGATACACAGCGCAGCAGACAGTATCACACAGGAGAAGATTAGATACACAGCTCAGCAGACAGTATCACACAGGAGAAGATTAGATACACAGCTCTGCAGACAGTATCACACCGGATAGGATTAGATACACAGCTCAGCAGACAGTATCACACAGGAGAAGATTAGATACACAGCTCAGCAGACAGTATCACACAGGAGAAGATTAGATACACAGCTCAGCAGACAGTATCACACCGGATAGGATTAGATACACAGCTCAGCAGACAGTATCACACAGGAGAGGATTAGATACACAGCTCAGCTGACAGTATCACACAGGAGAGGATTAGATACACAGCTCAGCAGACAGTATCACACAGGAGAGGATTAGATACACAGCTCAGCAGACAGTATCACACAGGAGGGGATTAGATACACAGCTCAGCAGACAGTATCACACAGGAGAAGATTAGATACACAGCTCAGCAGACAGTATCACACAGGAGAAGATTAGATACACAGCTCAGCAGACAGTATCACACAGGAGAAGATTAGATACACAGCTCAGCAGACAGTATCACACAGGAGAAGATTAGATACACTGCTCAGCAGACAGTATCACACCGGATAGGATTAAATACACAGCTCAGCAGACAGTATCACACAGGAGAGGATTAGATACACGGCTCAGCAGACAGTATCACACAGGAGGGGATTAGATACACAGCTCAGCAGACAGTATCACACCGGATAGGATTAGATACACAGCTCAGCAGACAGTATCACACCGGATAGGATTAGATACACAGCTCAGCAGACAGTATCACACAGGAGAAGATTAGATACACAGCTCAGCAGACAGTATCACACCGGATAGGATTAGATACACAGCTCAGCAGACAGTATCACACCGGATAGGATTAGATACACAGCTCAGCAGACAGTATCACACAGGAGAAGATTAGATACACAGCTCAGCAGACAGTATCACACAGGATAGGATTAGATACACAGCTCAGCAGACAGTATCACACAGGAGAAGATTAGATGCACAGCTCAGCAGACAGTATCACACAGGATAGGATTAGATACACGGCTCAGCAGACAGTATCACACAGGAGAAGATTAGATACACAGCTCAGCAGACAGTATCACACCGGATAGGATTAGATACACAGCTCAGCAGACAGTATCACACAGGAGAAGATTAGATACACAGCTCAGCAGACAGTATCACACAGGATAGGATTAGATACACGGCTCAGCAGACAGTATCACACAGGAGAAGATTAGATACACAGCTCAGCAGACAGTATCACACAGGAGAGGATTAGATACACAGCTCAGCAGACAGTATCACACAGGATAGGATTAGATACACGGCTCAGCAGACAGTATCACACAGGAGAAGATTAGATACACAGCTCAGCAGACAGTATCACACAGGATAGGATTAGATACACGGCTCAGCAGACAGTATCACACAGGAGAAGATTAGATACACAGCTCAGCAGACAGTATCACACAGGATAGGATTAGATACACAGCTCAGCAGACAGTATCACACCGGATAGGAGTAGATACACAGCTCAGCAGACAGTATCACACAGGAGAAGATTAGATACACAGCTCAGCAGACAGTATCACACAGGATAGGATTAGATGCACAGCTCAGCAGACAGTATCACACCGGATAGGATTAGATACACAGCTCAGCAGACAGTATCACACAGGAGAAGATTAGATACACAGCTCAGCACACAGTATCACACAGGAGAATATTAGATACACTGCTCAGCAGACAGTATCACACAGGAGAAGATTAGATACACTGCTCAGCAGACAGTATCACACAGGAGAAGATTAGATACACTGCTCAGCAGACAGTATCACACAGGAGAAGATTAGATACACTGCTCAGCAGACAGTATCACACAGGAGAAGATTAGATACACAGCTCAGCAGACAGTATCACACAGGAGAAGATTAGATACACAGCTCAGCAGACAGTATCACACCGGATAGGATTAGATACACAGCTCAGCAGACAGTATCACACAGGAGAAGATTAGATACACAGCTCAGCAGACAGTATCACAAAGGAGAAGATTAGATACACAGCTCAGCTGACAGTATCACACAGGAGAAGATTAGATACATAGCTCAGCAGACAGTATCACACAGGAGAAGATTAGATACACGGCTCAGCAGACAGTATCACACAGGAGAAGATTAGATACAGTGCTCAGCAGACAGTATCACACAGGAGAAGATTACATACACAGCTCAGCAGACAGTATCACACAGGAGAAGATTAGATACACAGCTCAGCAGACAGTATCACACCGGATAGGATTAGATACACAGCTCAGCAGACAGTATCACACAGGAGAAGATTAGATACATGGCTCAGCAGACAGTATCACACAGGAGAATATTAGATACACAGCTCAGCAGACCGTATCACACCGGATAGGATTAGATACACAGCTCAGCAGACAGTATCACACAGGAAAAGATTAGATACACAGCTCAGCAGACAGTATCACACAGGAGAATATTAGATACACAGCTCAGCAGACCGTATCACACCGGATAGGATTAGATACACAGCTCAGCAGACAGTATCACACAGGAGAAGATTAGATACACAGCTCAGCAGACAGTATCACACAGGAGAATATTAGATACACAGCTCAGCAGACAGTATCACACCGGATAGGATTAGATACACAGCTCAGCAGACAGTATCACACAGGAGAAGATTAGATACACAGCTCAGCAGACAGTATCACACAGGAGAATATTAGATACACAGCTCAGCAGACCGTATCACACCGGATAGGATTAGATACACAGCTCAGCAGACAGTATCACACAGGAGAATATTAGATACACAGCTCAGCAGACAGTATCACACCGGATAGGATTAGATACACAGCTCAGCAGACAGTATCACACAGGAGAAGATTAGATACACAGCTCAGCAGACAGTATCACACAGGAGAAGATTAGATACATAGCTCAGCAGACAGTATCACACAGGAGAAGATTAGATACACGGCTCAGCAGACAGTATCACACAGGAGAAGATTAGATACACAGCTCAGCAGACATTATCACACAGGATAGGATTAGATACACGGCTCAGCAGACAGTATCACACAGGAGAAGATTAGATACACAGCTCAGCAGACATCACACAGGAGAGGATTAGATACACAGCTCAGCAGACAGTATCACACAGGAGAAGATTAGATACACAGCTCAGCAGACAGTATCACACAGGAGAAGATTAGATACACAGCTCAGCAGACAGTATCACACCGGATAGGATTAGATACACAGCTCAGCAGACAGTATCACACAGGAGAAGATTAGATACACAGCTCAGCAGACAGTATCACACAGGAGAATATTAGATACACTGCTCAGCAGACAGTATCACACCGGATAGGATTAGATACACAGCTCAGCAGACAGTATCACCCAGGAGAGGATTAGATACACAGCTCAGCAGACAGTATCACACAGGAGAAGATTAGATACACAGCTCAGCAGACAGTATCACACAGGAGAAGATTAGATACACAGCTCAGCAGACAGTATCACAGAGGGTAGGATTAGATACACGGCTCAGCAGACAGTATCACACAGGAGAGGATTAGATACACAGCTCAGCAGACATCACACAGGAGAGGATTAGATACACGGCTCAGCAGACAGTATCACACAGGATAGGATTAGATACACAGCTCAGCAGACATCACACAGGAGAGGATTAGATACACAGCTCAGCAGACAGTATCACACAGGATAGGATTAGATGCACAGCTCAGCTGACAGTATCACACCGGAAAGGATTAGATACACAGCTCAGCAGACAGTATCACACAGGAGAAGATTAGATACACAGCTCAGCAGACAGTATCACACAGGAGAAGATTAGATACACAGCTCAGCAGACAGTATCACACAGGAGGGGATTAGATGCACAGCTCAGCTGACAGTATCGCACAGGAGAAGATTAGATACACTGCTCAGCAGACAGTATCACACCGGATAGGATTAGATACACAGCTCAGCAGACAGTATCACACAGGAGAAGATTAGATACACAGCTCAGCAGACAGTATCACACAGGAGAAGATTAGATACACAGCTCAGCAGACAGTATCACACCGGATAGGATTAGATACACAGCTCAGCAGACAGTATCACACAGGAGAAGATTAGATACACAGCTCAGCAGACAGTATCACACAGGAGAAGATTAGATACACAGCTCAGCAGACAGTATCACACCGGATAGGATTAGATACACAGCTCAGCAGACAGTATCACACAGGAGAGGATTAGATACACAGCTCAGCTGACAGTATCACACAGGAGAGGATTAGATACACAGCTCAGCAGACAGTATCACACAGGAGGGGATTAGATACACGGCTCAGCAGACAGTATCACACAGGAGAGGATTAGATACACAGCTCAGCAGACAGTATCACACAGGAGGGGATTAGATACACAGCTCAGCAGACAGTATCACACAGGAGAAGATTAGATACACAGCTCAGCAGACAGTATCACACAGGAGAAGATTAGATACACAGCTCAGCAGACAGTATCACACAGGAGAAGATTAGATACACAGCTCAGCAGACAGTATCACACAGGAGAAGATTAGATACACTGCTCAGCAGACAGTATCACACCGGATAGGATTAGATACACAGCTCAGCAGACAGTATCACACCGGATAGGATTAGATACACAGCTCAGCAGACAGTATCACACAGGAGAAGATTAGATACACAGCTCAGCAGACAGTATCACACCGGATAGGATTAGATACACAGCTCAGCAGACAGTATCACACCGGATAGGATTAGATACACAGCTCAGCAGACAGTATCACACAGGAGAAGATTAGATACACAGCTCAGCAGACAGTATCACACAGGATAGGATTAGCTACACAGCTCAGTAGACAGTATCACACAGGAGAAGATTAGATGCACATCTCAGCAGACAGTATCACACAGGATAGGATTAGATACACGGCTCAGCAGACAGTATCACACAGGAGAAGATTAGATACACAGCTCAGCAGACAGTATCACACCGGATAGGATTAGATACACAGCTCAGCAGACAGTATCACACAGGAGAAGATTAGATACACAGCTCAGCAGACAGTATCACACAGGATAGGATTAGATACACGGCTCAGCAGACAGTATCACACAGAAGAAGATTAGATACACAGCTCAGCAGACAGTATCACACAGGAGAGGATTAGATACACAGCTCAGCAGACAGTATCACACAGGATAGGATTAGATACACGGCTCAGCAGACAGTATCACACAGGAGAAGATTAGATACACAGCTCAGCAGACAGTATCACACAGGATAGGATTAGATACACGGCTCAGCAGACAGTATCACACAGGAGAAGATTAGATACACAGCTCAGCAGACAGTATCACACAGGATAGGATTAGATACACAGCTCAGCAGACAGTATCACACCGGATAGGAGTAGATACACAGCTCAGCAGACAGTATCACACAGGAGAAGATTAGATACACAGCTCAGCAGACAGTATCACACCGGATAGGATTAGATACACAGCTCAGCAGACAGTATCACACAGGAGAAGATTAGATACACAGCTCAGCACACAGTATCACACAGGAGAATATTAGATACACTGCTCAGCAGACAGTATCACACAGGAGAAGATTAGATACACTGCTCAGCAGACAGTATCACACAGGAGAAGATTAGATACACTGCTCAGCAGACAGTATCACACAGGAGAAGATTAGATACACTGCTCAGCAGACAGTATCACACAGGAGAAGATTAGATACACAGCTCAGCAGACAGTATCACACAGGAGAAGATTAGATACACAGCTCAGCAGACAGTATCACACCGGATAGGATTAGATACACAGCTCAGCAGACAGTATCACACAGGAGAAGATCAGATACACAGCTCAGCAGACAGTATCACAAAGGAGAAGATTAGATACACAGCTCAGCTGACAGTATCACACAGGAGAAGATTAGATACATAGCTCAGCAGACAGTATCACACAGGAGAAGATTAGATACACGGCTCAGCAGACAGTATCACACAGGAGAAGATTAGATACAGTGCTCAGCAGACAGTATCACACAGGAGAAGATTACATACACAGCTCAGCAGACAGTATCACACAGGAGAAGATTAGATACACAGCTCAGCAGACAGTATCACACCGGATAAGATTAGATACACAGCTCAGCAGACAGTATCACACAGGAGAAGATTAGATACATGGCTCAGCAGACAGTATCACACAGGAGAATATTAGATACACAGCTCAGCTGACAGTATCACACCGGATAGGATTAGATACACAGCTCAGCAGACAGTATCACACAGGAGAAGATTAGATACACAGCTCAGCAGACAGTATCACACAGGAGAATATTAGATACACAGCTCAGCAGACAGTATCACACCGGATAGGATTAGATACACAGCTCAGCAGACAGTATCACACAGGAGAAGATTAGATACACAGCTCAGCAGACAGTATCACACAGGAGAATATTAGATACACAGCTCAGCAGACCGTATCACACCGGATAGGATTAGATACACAGCTCAGCAGACAGTATCACACAGGAGAATATTAGATACACAGCTCAGCAGACAGTATCACACCGGATAGGATTAGATACACAGCTCAGCAGACAGTATCACACAGGAGAAGATTAGATACACAGCTCAGCAGACAGTATCACACAGGAGAAGATTAGATACATAGCTCAGCAGACAGTATCACACAGGAGAAGATTAGATACACGGCTCAGCAGACAGTATCACACAGGAGAAGATTAGATACACAGCTCAGCAGACATTATCACACAGGATAGGATTAGATACACGGCTCAGCAGACAGTATCACACAGGAGAAGATTAGATACACAGCTCAGCAGACATCACACAGGAGAGGATTAGATACACAGCTCAGCAGACAGTATCACACAGGAGAAGATTAGATACACAGCTCAGCAGACAGTATCACACAGGAGAAGATTAGATACACAGCTCAGCAGACAGTATCACACCGGATAGGATTAGATACACAGCTCAGCAGACAGTATCACACAGGAGAAGATTAGATACACAGCTCAGCAGACAGTATCACACAGGAGAATATTAGATACACTGCTCAGCAGACAGTATCACACCGGATAGGATTAGATACACAGCTCAGCAGACAGTATCACCCAGGAGAGGATTAGATACACAGCTCAGCAGACAGTATCACACAGGAGAAGATTAGATACACAGCTCAGCAGACAGTATCACACAGGAGAAGATTAGATACACAGCTCAGCAGACAGTATCACAGAGGGTAGGATTAGATACACGGCTCAGCAGACAGTATCACACAGGAGAGGATTAGATACACAGCTCAGCAGACATCACACAGGAGAGGATTAGATACACGGCTCAGCAGACAGTATCACACAGGATAGGATTAGATACACAGCTCAGCAGACATCACACAGGAGAGGATTAGATACACAGCTCAGCAGACAGTATCACACAGGATAGGATTAGATGCACAGCTCAGCTGACAGTATCACACCGGAAAGGATTAGATACACAGCTCAGCAGACAGTATCACACAGGAGAAGATTAGATACACAGCTCAGCAGACAGTATCACACAGGAGAAGATTAGATACACAGCTCAGCAGACAGTATCACACAGGAGGGGATTAGATGCACAGCTCAGCTGACAGTATCGCACAGGAGAAGATTAGATACACTGCTCAGCAGACAGTATCACACCGGATAGGATTAGATACACAGCTCAGCAGACAGTATCACACAGGAGAAGATTAGATACACAGCTCAGCAGACAGTATCACACAGGAGAAGATTAGATACACAGCTCAGCAGACAGTATCACACCGGATAGGATTAGATACACAGCTCAGCAGACAGTATCACACAGGAGAAGATTAGATACACAGCTCAGCAGACAGTATCACACAGGAGAAGATTAGATACACAGCTCAGCAGACAGTATCACACCGGATAGGATTAGATACACAGCTCAGCAGACAGTATCACACAGGAGAGGATTAGATACACAGCTCAGCTGACAGTATCACACAGGAGAGGATTAGATACACAGCTCAGCAGACAGTATCACACAGGAGGGGATTAGATACACGGCTCAGCAGACAGTATCACACAGGAGAGGATTAGATACACAGCTCAGCAGACAGTATCACACAGGAGGGGATTAGATACACAGCTCAGCAGACAGTATCACACAGGAGAAGATTAGATACACAGCTCAGCAGACAGTATCACACAGGAGAAGATTAGATACACAGCTCAGCAGACAGTATCACACAGGAGAAGATTAGATACACAGCTCAGCAGACAGTATCACACAGGAGAAGATTAGATACACTGCTCAGCAGACAGTATCACACCGGATAGGATTAGATACACAGCTCAGCAGACAGTATCACACCGGATAGGATTAGATACACAGCTCAGCAGACAGTATCACACAGGAGAAGATTAGATACACAGCTCAGCAGACAGTATCACACCGGATAGGATTAGATACACAGCTCAGCAGACAGTATCACACCGGATAGGATTAGATACACAGCTCAGCAGACAGTATCACACAGGAGAAGATTAGATACACAGCTCAGCAGACAGTATCACACAGGATAGGATTAGCTACACAGCTCAGTAGACAGTATCACACAGGAGAAGATTAGATGCACATCTCAGCAGACAGTATCACACAGGATAGGATTAGATACACGGCTCAGCAGACAGTATCACACAGGAGAAGATTAGATACACAGCTCAGCAGACAGTATCACACCGGATAGGATTAGATACACAGCTCAGCAGACAGTATCACACAGGAGAAGATTAGATACACAGCTCAGCAGACAGTATCACACAGGATAGGATTAGATACACGGCTCAGCAGACAGTATCACACAGAAGAAGATTAGATACACAGCTCAGCAGACAGTATCACACAGGAGAGGATTAGATACACAGCTCAGCAGACAGTATCACACAGGATAGGATTAGATACACGGCTCAGCAGACAGTATCACACAGGAGAAGATTAGATACACAGCTCAGCAGACAGTATCACACAGGATAGGATTAGATACACGGCTCAGCAGACAGTATCACACAGGAGAAGATTAGATACACAGCTCAGCAGACAGTATCACACAGGATAGGATTAGATACACAGCTCAGCAGACAGTATCACACCGGATAGGAGTAGATACACAGCTCAGCAGACAGTATCACACAGGAGAAGATTAGATACACAGCTCAGCAGACAGTATCACACCGGATAGGATTAGATACACAGCTCAGCAGACAGTATCACACAGGAGAAGATTAGATACACAGCTCAGCACACAGTATCACACAGGAGAATATTAGATACACTGCTCAGCAGACAGTATCACACAGGAGAAGATTAGATACACTGCTCAGCAGACAGTATCACACAGGAGAAGATTAGATACACTGCTCAGCAGACAGTATCACACAGGAGAAGATTAGATACACTGCTCAGCAGACAGTATCACACAGGAGAAGATTAGATACACAGCTCAGCAGACAGTATCACACAGGAGAAGATTAGATACACAGCTCAGCAGACAGTATCACACCGGATAGGATTAGATACACAGCTCAGCAGACAGTATCACACAGGAGAAGATCAGATACACAGCTCAGCAGACAGTATCACAAAGGAGAAGATTAGATACACAGCTCAGCTGACAGTATCACACAGGAGAAGATTAGATACATAGCTCAGCAGACAGTATCACACAGGAGAAGATTAGATACACGGCTCAGCAGACAGTATCACACAGGAGAAGATTAGATACAGTGCTCAGCAGACAGTATCACACAGGAGAAGATTACATACACAGCTCAGCAGACAGTATCACACAGGAGAAGATTAGATACACAGCTCAGCAGACAGTATCACACCGGATAAGATTAGATACACAGCTCAGCAGACAGTATCACACAGGAGAAGATTAGATACATGGCTCAGCAGACAGTATCACACAGGAGAATATTAGATACACAGCTCAGCTGACAGTATCACACCGGATAGGATTAGATACACAGCTCAGCAGACAGTATCACACAGGAGAAGATTAGATACACAGCTCAGCAGACAGTATCACACAGGAGAAGATTAGATACATAGCTCAGCAGACAGTATCACACAGGAGAATATTAGATACACTGCTCAGCAGACAGTATCACACCGGATAGGATTAGATACACAGCTCAGCAGACAGTATCACACAGGAGAGGATTAGATACACAGCTCAGCAGACAGTATCACACAGGAGAAGATTAGATACACAGCTCAGCAGACAGTATCACACAGGATAGGATTAGATACACGGCTCAGCAGACAGTATCACACAGGAGAAGATTAGATACACAGCTCAGCAGACAGTATCACACCGGATAGGATTAGATACACAGCTCAGCAGACAGTATCACACAGGAGAAGATTAGATACACAGCTCAGCAGACAGTATCACACAGGAGAATATTAGATACACTGCTCAGCAGACAGTATCACACCGGATAGGATTAGATACACAGCTCAGCAGACAGTATCACACAGGAGAGGATTAGATACACAGCTCAGCAGACAGTATCACACAGGAGAAGATTAGATACACAGCTCAGCAGACAGTATCACACAGGAGAAGATTAGATACACAGCTCAGCAGACAGTATCACAGAGGGTAGGATTAGATACACGGCTCAGCAGACAGTATCACACAGGAGAGGATTAGATACACAGCTCAGCAGACATCACACAGGAGAGGATTAGATACACGGCTCAGCAGACTGTATCACACAGGAGAGGATTAGATACACAGCTCAGCAGACAGTATCACACAGGAGAAGATTAGATACACAGCTCAGCAGACAGTATCACACAGGAGGGGATTAGATGCACAGCTCAGCTGACAGTATCGCACAGGAGAAGATTAGATACACTGCTCAGCAGACAGTATCACACCGGATAGGATTAGATACACAGCTCAGCAGACAGTATCACACAGGAGAAGATTAGATACACAGCTCAGCAGACAGTATCACACAGGAGAAGATTAGATACACAGCTCAGCAGACAGTATCACACCGGATAGGATTAGATACACAGCTCAGCAGACAGTATCACACAGGAGAAGATTAGATACACAGCTCAGCAGACAGTATCACACAGGAGAAGATTAGATACACAGCTCAGCAGACAGTATCACACCGGATAGGATTAGATACACAGCTCAGCAGACAGTATCACACAGGAGAGGATTAGATACACAGCTCAGCTGACAGTATCACACAGGAGAGGATTAGATACACAGCTCAGCAGACAGTATCACACAGGAGGGGATTAGATACACGGCTCAGCAGACAGTATCACACAGGAGAGGATTAGATACACAGCTCAGCAGACAGTATCACACAGGAGGGGGTTAGATACACAGCTCAGCAGACAGTATCACACAGGAGAAGATTAGATACACAGCTCAGCAGACAGTATCACACAGGAGAAGATTAGATACACAGCTCAGCAGACAGTATCACACAGGAGAAGATTAGATACACAGCTCAGCAGACAGTATCACACAGGAGAAGATTAGATACACTGCTCAGCAGACAGTATCACACCGGATAGGATTAGATACACAGCTCAGCAGACAGTATCACACCGGATAGGATTAGATACACAGCTCAGCAGACAGTATCACACAGGAGAAGATTAGATACACAGCTCAGCAGACAGTATCACACCGGATAGGATTAGATACACAGCTCAGCAGACAGTATCACACCGGATAGGATTAGATACACAGCTCAGCAGACAGTATCACACAGGAGAAGATTAGATACACAGCTCAGCAGACAGTATCACACAGGATAGGATTAGCTACACAGCTCAGTAGACAGTATCACACAGGAGAAGATTAGATGCACAGCTCAGCAGACAGTATCACACAGGATAGGATTAGATACACGGCTCAGCAGACAGTATCACACAGGAGAAGATTAGATACACAGCTCAGCAGACAGTATCACACCGGATAGGATTAGATACACAGCTCAGCAGACAGTATCACACAGGAGAAGATTAGATACACAGCTCAGCAGACAGTATCACACAGGATAGGATTAGATACACGGCTCAGCAGACAGTATCACACAGAAGAAGATTAGATACACAGCTCAGCAGACAGTATCACACAGGAGAGGATTAGATACACAGCTCAGCAGACAGTATCACACAGGATAGGATTAGATACACGGCTCAGCAGACAGTATCACACAGGAGAAGATTAGATACACAGCTCAGCAGACAGTATCACACAGGATAGGATTAGATACACGGCTCAGCAGACAGTATCACACAGGAGAAGATTAGATACACAGCTCAGCAGACAGTATCACACAGGATAGGATTAGATACACAGCTCAGCAGACAGTATCACACCGGATAGGAGTAGATACACAGCTCAGCAGACAATATCACACAGGAGAAGATTAGATACACAGCTCAGCAGACAGTATCACACAGGATAGGATTAGATGCACAGCTCAGCAGACAGTATCACACCGGATAGGATTAGATACACAGCTCAGCAGACAGTATCACACAGGAGAAGATTAGATACACAGCTCAGCACACAGTATCACACAGGAGAATATTAGATACACTGCTCAGCAGACAGTATCACACAGGAGAAGATTAGATACACTGCTCAGCAGACAGTATCACACAGGAGAAGATTAGATACACTGCTCAGCAGACAGTATCACACAGGAGAAGATTAGATACACTGCTCAGCAGACAGTATCACACAGGAGAAGATTAGATACACAGCTCAGCAGACAGTATCACACAGGAGAAGATTAGATACACAGCTCAGCAGACAGTATCACACCGGATAGGATTAGATACACAGCTCAGCAGACAGTATCACACAGGAGAAGATTAGATACACAGCTCAGCAGACAGTATCACAAAGGAGAAGATTAGATACACAGCTCAGCTGACAGTATCACACAGGAGAAGATTAGATACATAGCTCAGCAGACAGTATCACACAGGAGAAGATTAGATACACGGCTCAGCAGACAGTATCACACAGGAGAAGATTAGATACAGTGCTCAGCAGACAGTATCACACAGGAGAAGATTACATACACAGCTCAGCAGACAGTATCACACAGGAGAAGATTAGATACACAGCTCAGCAGACAGTATCACACCGGATAGGATTAGATACACAGCTCAGCAGACAGTATCACACAGGAGAAGATTAGATACATGGCTCAGCAGACAGTATCAAACAGGAGAATATTAGATACACAGCTCAGCTGACAGTATCACACCGGATAGGATTAGATACACAGCTCAGCAGACAGTATCACACAGGAGAAGATTAGATACACAGCTCAGCAGACAGTATCACACAGGAGAAGATTAGATACATAGCTCAGCAGACAGTATCACACAGGAGAATATTAGATACACTGCTCAGCAGACAGTATCACACCGGATAGGATTAGATACACAGCTCAGCAGACAGTATCACACAGGAGAGGATTAGATACACAGCTCAGCAGACAGTATCACACAGGAGAAGATTAGATACACAGCTCAGCAGACAGTATCACACAGGATAGGATTAGATACACGGCTCAGCAGACAGTATCACACAGGAGAAGATTAGATACACAGCTCAGCAGACAGTATCACACCGGATAGGATTAGATACACAGCTCAGCAGACAGTATCACACAGGAGAAGATTAGATACACAGCTCAGCAGACAGTATCACACAGGAGAATATTAGATACACTGCTCAGCAGACAGTATCACACCGGATAGGATTAGATACACAGCTCAGCAGACAGTATCACACAGGAGAGGATTAGATACACAGCTCAGCAGACAGTATCACACAGGAGAAGATTAGATACACAGCTCAGCAGACAGTATCACACAGGAGAAGATTAGATACACAGCTCAGCAGACAGTATCACAGAGGGTAGGATTAGATACACGGCTCAGCAGACAGTATCACACAGGAGAGGATTAGATACACAGCTCAGCAGACATCACACAGGAGAGGATTAGATACACGGCTCAGCAGACTGTATCACACAGGAGAGGATTAGATACACAGCTCAGCAGACAGTATCACACAGGATAGGATTAGATGCACAGCTCAGCTGACAGTATCACACCGGATAGGATTAGATACACAGCTCAGCAGACAGTATCACACAGGAGAAGATTAGATACACAGCTCAGCAGACAGTATCACACAGGAGGGGATTAGATGCACAGCTCAGCTGACAGTATCGCACAGGAGAAGATTAGATACACTGCTGAGCAGACAGTATCACACCGGATAGGATTAGATACACAGCTCAGCAGACAGTATCACACAGGAGAAGATTAGATACACAGCTCAGCAGACAGTATCACACAGGAGAAGATTAGATACACAGCTCAGCAGACAGTATCACACCGGATAGGATTAGATACACAGCTCAGCAGACAGTATCACACAGGAGAAGATTAGATACACAGCTCAGCAGACAGTATCACACAGGAGAAGATTAGATACACAGCTCAGCAGACAGTATCACACCGGATAGGATTAGATACACAGCTCAGCAGACAGTATCACACAGGAGAGGATTAGATACACAGCTCAGCTGACAGTATCACACAGGAGAGGATTAGATACACAGCTCAGCAGACAGTATCACACAGGAGGGGATTAGATACACGGCTCAGCAGACAGTATCACACAGGAGAGGATTAGATACACAGCTCAGCAGACAGTATCACACAGGAGGGGATTAGATACACAGCTCAGCAGACAGTATCACACAGGAGAAGATTAGATACACAGCTCAGCAGACAGTATAACACAGGAGAAGATTAGATACACAGCTCAGCAGACAGTATCACACAGGAGAGGATTAGATACACGGCTCAGCAGACCGTATCACACAGGAGAGGATTAGAAACACTGCTCAGCAGACAGTATCACACAGGAGAGGATTAGATACAATGCTCAGCAGACAGTATCACACAGGAGAGGATTAGATACACGGCTCAGCAGACAGTATCACACAGGAGAGGATTAGATACACGGCTCAGCAGACAGTATCACACAGGAGAGGATTAGACACACGGCTCAGCAGATGGTATCACACAGGAGAGGATTAGAGATACAGCTCAGCAGACAGTATCACACAGGAGAGGATTAGATACACGGCTCAGCAGACAGTATCATACAGGAGAGGATTAGATACACAGCTCAGCAGACAGTATGACACAGGAGAGGATTAGATACACGGCTCAGCAGACAGTATCACACAGGAGAGGAGTAGATACACGGCTCAGCAGATAGTATCACTCAAGATAGGATTAGATGGACGGCTCAGCAGACAGTATCACACAGGACAGGATTAGATACATAGCTCAGCAGACAGTATCACACAGGGTAGGATTAGATACACAGCTCAGCAGACGGTATCACACAGGACAGGATTAGATACACAGCTCAGCAGACATTATCACACAGGAGGGGATTAGATACATACACAGCTCAGCAAACAGTATCGCACAGGACAGGATTAGATACATAGCTCAGCAGACGGTATCACACAGGAGAGGATTAGATACACGGCTCAGCAGACAGTATCACACAGGAGGGGATTAGATACACAGCTCAGCAGACAGTACCACACAGTATAAGATTAGACACACTGCTCAGCAGACAGTATCACACAGGAGAGGATTAGATACACAGCTCAGCAGACAGTATCACACAGGAGGGGATTAGATACACAGCTCAGAAGACAGTATCACACAGTATAAGATTAGATACACTGCTCAGCAGATTATCACAGCATAGGATTAGATACACGGCTCAGCAGACAGTATCAAACAGGAGAGGATTAGATACACAGCTCAGCAGACGGTATTGCACAGGAGAGGATTAGATACACGGCTCCACAGACAGTATCACACAGGAGAGGATTAGATACACTGCTCAGCAGACAGTATCACACTGGAGAGGATTAGATACACAGCTCAGCTGACAGTATCACATAGGACAGGATTAGATACACAGTTCATCAGACAGTATCACACAGGAGTGGATTAGATACACGGCTCAGCAGACAGTATCACGAAAGATAGGATTAGATACACAGTTCATCAGACAGTATCACACAGGAGACGATTAGATACACAGCTCAGCAGACAGTATCACACATTACATGATTAGATACACAGCTCAGCAGACAGTATCACACAGGATGGGATTAGATACACGGCTCAGCAGACAGTATCACACAGGAGAGGATTAGATACACAGCTCAGCAGACAGTAACGCACAGGAGAGGATTAGATACACAGCTCAGCACACAGTATCACACAGGAGAGGATTAGATACACGGCTCAGCAGACAGTATCACACAGGATAGGATTAGATACACTGCTCAGCAGATGGTATTACACAGTATAGGATTAGATACACAGCTCAGCAGACAGTATCACACAGGATAGGATTAGATACACAGCTCAGCAGACAGTATCACACAGGATAGGATTAGATACACGGCTCAGCAGACATTATCACACAGGAGATGATTAGATACACAGCATAGGATTAGATACACAGCTCAGCAGACAGTATCACATAGGACAGGATTAGATACACAGCTCACCAGACAGTATCACACAGCATAAGATTAGATACACAGGTCAGCAAACAGGATCACACAGGATAGGATTAGATACACGGCTCAGCAGACAGTATCACATAGGATAGGATTAGATACACGGCGCAGCAGACAGTATCACACAGGAGAGGATTAGAGACACAGCTCAGCAGACAGTATCACACAGTATAAGATTAGATACACTGCTCAGCAGACAGTATCGCACAGGAGAGGATTAGATACACGGCTCAGCAGACGGTATCGCACAGGAGAGGATTAGATACACGGCTTCACAGACAGTATCACACAGGAGAGGATTAGATACACGGCTCAGCAGACAGTATCACACAGGAAAGGATTAGATATATGACACAGCAGACAGTATCACACAGGAGAGGATTAGATACACGGCTCAGCAGACAGTATCGCACAGGGCGGGATTAGATATATGACACAGCAGACAGTATCACACAGGAGAGGATTAGATACACAGTTCATCAGACAGTATCACACAGGAGAGGATTAGATACACAGCTCAGCAGACAGTATCACACAGGGTAGGATTAGAGATACACGGCTCAGCAGACAGTATCACACAGGAGAGGATTAGATACACAGCTCAGCAGACGGTATCACACAGGAGAGTATTAGATACACTGCTCAGCAGACAGTATCACATAGGATAGGATTAGATACACAGCTAAGCACACAGTATCACACAGGAGAGGATTAGATACACAGCTCAGCAGACAGTATCACACAGGATAGGATTAGATACACGGCTCAGCAGACAGTATCACACAGGAGAGGATTAGATGCACAGCTCAGCAGACGGTATCACACAGGAGAGGATTAGATACACAGCTCAGCAGATGGTATCATACGGGAGATGATTAGATACACTGCTCAGCAGATGGTATTACACAGGATAGGATTAGATACACGGCTCAGCAGACATTATCACACAGGATAGGATTAGATACACGGCTCAGCAGACATTATCACACAGCATAGGATTAGATACACGGCTCAGCAGACAGAATCACACAGGAGGGGATTAGATACACAGCTCAGCAGACAGTATCACACAGGAGAGGATTAGATACACAGTTCATCAGACAGTATCACACAGGAGTGGATTAGATACACAGTTCATCAGACAGTATCACACAGGAGTGGATTAGATACACGGCTCAGCAGACAGTATCACACAGGAGAGGATTAGATACACAGCTTATCAGACAGTATCGCACAGGGCGGGATTAGATACATGACTCAGCAGACGGTATCACACAAGATAGGATTAGATATACAGTTCATCAGACAGTATCACACAGGAGAGGATTAGATACACAGCTCAGCAGACAGTATCACACAGGATAGGATTAGATAAACAGTTCATCAGACAGTATCACACAGGAGAGGATTAGATACACGGCTCAGCAGACAGTATCACACAGGAGAGGATTAGATACACTGCTCAGCAGACAGTATCACACAGGATAGGATTAGATACACTGCTCAGCAGACAGTATCACACAGGAGGGGATTAGATACACAGCTCAGCAGACAGTATTACACAGGAGAGGATTAGATACACGGCTCAGCAGACAGACAGTATCGCACAGGGCGGGATTAGATACACAGCTCAGCAGACAGTATCGCACAGGGCGGGATTAGATACACAGCTCAGCAGACAGTATCACACAGGAAAGGATTAGATCCACAGCTCAGCAGACAGTATCACACAGGATAGGATTAGATCCACAGCTCAGCAGACAGTATCACACAGGATAGGATTAGATACACATCTCAGCACACAGTATCACACAGGAGAGGATTAGATACACGGCTCAGCAGACAGTCACACAGGAGAGGATTAGATACACGGCTCAGCAAACAGAGTCACACAGGAGAGGATTAGATACACAGCTCATCAGACAGTATCACACAGGAGAGGATTAGATACACAGCTCAGCTGACAGTATCACACAGGAGAGGATTAGATACACAGCTCAGCAGACGGTATCACACAGGAGAGTATTAGATACACTGCTCAGCAGATAGTATCACATAGGATAGGATTAGATACACAGCTCAGCACACAGTATCACACAGGAGAGGATTAGATACATAGCTCAGCAGACAGTATCACACAGGATAGCATTAGATACACAGCTCAGCAGACAGTATCACACAGGATAGGATTAGATAAACAGTTCATCAGACAGTATCACACAGGAGAGGATTAGATACACAGCTCAGCAGACAGTATCACACAGGATAGGATTAGATAAACAGTTCATCAGACAGTATCACACAGGAGAGGATTAGATACACGGCTCAGCAGACAGTATCACACAGGAGAGGATTAGATACACAGCTCAGCAGACGGTATCACACAGGACAGGATTAGATACACAGCTCAGCAGATGGTATCATACAGGAGATGATTAGATACACTGCTCAGCAGATGGTATTACACAGGATAGGATTAGATACACGGCTCAGCAGACATTATCACACAGGATAGGATTAGATACACGGCTCAGCGAGACATTATCACACAGGAGATGATTAGATACACAGCATAGGATTAGATACACAGCTCAGCAGACAGTATCACACAGCATAGGATTAGATACACGGCTCAGCAGACAGAATCACACAGGAGGGGATTAGATACACAGCTCAGCAGACAGTAACGCACAGGAGAGGATTAGATACACAGCTCAGCAGACAGTATCACACAGGAGAGGATTAGATACACGGCTCAGCAGACAGTATCACACAGGATAGGATTAGATACACTGCTCAGCAGATGGTATTACACAGTATAGGATTAGATACACAGCTCAGCAGACAGTATCACACAGGATAGGATTAGATACACAGCTCAGCAGACAGTATCACACAGGATAGGATTAGATACACGGCTCAGCAGACATTATCACACAGGAGATGATTAGATACACAGCATAGGATTAGATACACAGCTCAGCAGACAGTATCACATAGGACAGGATTAGATACACAGCTCACCAGACAGTATCACACAGCATAAGATTAGATACACAGGTCAGCAAACAGGATCACACAGGATAGGATTAGATACACGGCTCAGCAGACAGTATCACATAGGATAGGATTAGATACACGGCGCAGCAGACAGTATCACACAGGAGAGGATTAGAGACACAGCTCATCTGACAGTATCACACAGGAGGGCATTAGATACACAGCTCAGCAGACAGTATCACACAGTATAAGATTAGATACACTGCTCAGCAGACAGTATCGCACAGGAGAGGATTAGATACACGGCTCAGCAGACGGTATCGCACAGGAGAGGATTAGATACACGGCTCCACAGACAGTATCACACAGGAGAGGATTAGATACACGGCTCAGCAGACAGTATCACACAGGAAAGGATTAGATATATGACACAGCAGACAGTATCACACAGGAGAGGATTAGATACACGGCTCAGCAGACAGTATCGCACAGGGCGGGATTAGATATATGACACAGCAGACAGTATCACACAGGAGAGAATTAGATACACAGTTCATCAGACAGTATCACACAGGAGAGGATTAGATACACAGCTCAGCAGACAGTATCACACAGGGTAGGATTAGAGATACAGCTCAGCAGACAGTATCACACAGGAGAGGATTAGATACACAGCTCAGCAGACGGTATCACACAGGAGAGTATTAGATACACTGCTCAGCAGACAGTATCACATAGGATAGGATTAGATACACAGCTAAGCACACAGTATCACACAGGAGAGGATTAGATACACAGCTCAGCAGACAGTATCACACAGGATAGGATTAGATACACGGCTCAGCAGACAGTATCACACAGGAGAGGATTAGATGCACAGCTCAGCAGACGGTATCACACAGGAGAGGATTAGATACACAGCTCAGCAGATGGTATCATACGGGAGATGATTAGATACACTGCTCAGCAGATGGTATTACACAGGATAGGATTAGATACACGGCTCAGCAGACATTATCACACAGGATAGGATTAGATACACGGCTCAGCAGACATTATCACACAGCATAGGATTAGATACACGGCTCAGCAGACAGAATCACACAGGAGGGGATTAGATACACAGCTCAGCAGACAGTATCACAGGATAAGATTAGATACACTGCTCAGCAGACGGTATCACACAGGACAGGATTAGATGCATAGCTCAGCAGACGGTATCACACAGGACAAGATTAGATACACAGCTCAGCAGACAGTATCACAAAGGAGAGGATTAGATAAACAGCTCAGCAGACAGTATCACAAAGGAGAGGATTAGATACACAGTTCATCAGACAGTATCACACAGGAGTGGATTAGATACACAGTTCATCAGACAGTATCACACAGGAGTGGATTAGATACACGGCTCAGCAGACAGTATCACACAGGAGAGGATTAGATACACAGCTTATCAGACAGTATCGCACAGGGCGGGATTAGATACACGACTCAGCAGACGGTATCACACAAGATAGGATTAGATATACAGTTCATCAGACAGTATCACACAGGAGAGGATTAGATACACAGCTCAGCAGACAGTATCACACAGGATAGGATTAGATAAACAGCTCAGCAGACAGTATTACACAGGAGAGGATTAGATACACGGCTCAGCAGACAGACAGTATCGCACAGGGCGGGATTAGATACACAGCTCAGCAGACAGTATCGCACAGGGCGGGATTAGATACACAGCTCAGCAGACAGTATCACACTGGAAAGGATTAGATCCACAGCTCAGCAGACAGTATCACACAGGATAGGATTAGATCCACAGCTCAGCAGACAGTATCACACAGGATAGGATTAGATACACATCTCAGCACACAGTATCACACAGGAGAGGATTAGATACACGGCTCAGCAAACAGAGTCACACAGGAGAGGATTAGATACACAGCTCATCAGAGAGTATCACACAGGAGAGGATTAGATACACAGCTCAGCTGACAGTATCACACAGGAGAGGATTAGATACACTGCTCAGCAGACAGTATCACACAGGAGAGTATTAGATACACTGCTCAGCAGACAGTATCACATAGGATAGGATTAGATACACAGCTCAGCACACAGTATCACACAGGAGAGGATTAGATACACAGCTCAGCAGACAGTATCACACAGGATAGCATTAGATACACGGCTCAGCAGACAGTATCACACAGGAGAGGATTAGATACACAGCTCAGCAGACGGTATCACACAGGACAGGATTAGATACACAGCTCAGCAGATGGTATCATACAGGAGATGATTAGATACACTGCTCAGCAGATGGTATTACACAGGATAGGATTAGATACACGGCTCAGCAGACATTATCACACAGGATAGGATTAGATACACGGCTCAGCGAGACATTATCACACAGGAGATGATTAGATACACAGCATAGGATTAGATACACAGCTCAGCAGACAGTATCACACAGCATAGGATTAGATACACGGCTCAGCAGACAGAATCACACAGGAGGGGATTAGATACACAGCTCAGCAGACAGTATCACAGGATAAGATTAGATACACTGCTCAGCAGACAGTATCGCACAGGAGAGGATTAGATGCATAGCTCAGCAGACGGTATCACACAGGACAAGATTAGATACACAGCTCAGCAGACAGTATCACAAAGGAGAGGATTAGATACACAGCTCAGCAGACAGTATCACACAGGAGAGGATTAGATAAACAGCTCAGCAGACAGTATCACACAGGAGAGGATTAGATACACAGTTCATCAGACAGTATCACACAGGAGTGGATTAGATACACGGCTCAGCAGACAGTATCACACAGGAGAGGATTAGATACACAGCTTATCAGACAGTATCGCACAGGGCGGGATTAGATACACGACTCAGCAGACGGTATCACACAGGAGAGGATTAGATACACAGTTCATCAGACAGTATCACACAGGATAGGATAAGATACACATCTCAGCACACAGTATCACACAGGAGAGGATTAGATACACAGCTCATCAGACAGTATCACACAGGAGAGGATTAGATACACAGCTCAGCTGACAGTATCACACAGGAGAGGATTAGATACACAGCTCAGCTGACAGTATCACACAGGAGAGGATTAGATACACAGCTCAGCAGACAGTATCACACAGGAGAGGATTAGATACACAGCTCAGCTGACAGTATCACACAGGAGAGGATTAGAAACACAGCTCAGCAGACAGTATCACACAGCATAGGATTAGATACACAGCACAGCAGACTGTATCACACGGGTGGATTAGATACACGGCTCAGCAGACAGTATCGCACAGGGCGGGATTAGATACACGGCTCAGCAGACAGTATCACACAGAGGATTACATACACAGCTCAGCACACAGTATCACACAGGAAAGGATTAGATACACAGCTCAGCAGAGAGTATCGCACAGGAGAGGATTAGATACACAGCTCAGCAGCCGGTATCACACAGGAGAGGATTAGATACACTGCTCAGCAGACGGTATCACACAGGAGAGGATTAGATACACGGTTCAGCAGACAGTATCACACAGGGTAGGATTAGAGATACAGCTCAGCAGACATTATCACACAGCATAGGATTAGATACACAGCTCAGCAGACAGTATCACACAGCATAGGATTAGATACATGGCTCAGCAGACAGTATTACACAGCATAGGATTAGATACACAGCTCAGCAGGCAGTATCACACAGGAGAGGATTAGATACACAGCTCAGCAAACAGTATCACACAGGAGAGGATTAGATACATAGCTCAGCAGACTGTACCACACAGGAGAGGATTAGATACACAGCTCAGCAGACAGTATCACACAGGAGAAGATTAGATACACAGCTCAGCAGACAGTATCACACCGGATAGGATTAGATACACAGCTCAGCAGACAGTATCACACAGGAGAAGATTAGATACACAGCTCAGCAAACAGTATCACACAGGAGAAGATTAGATACACAGCTCAGCAGACAGTATCACACAGGAGAAGATTAGATACACTGCTCAGCAGACAGTATCACACCGGATAGGATTAGATACACAGCTCAGCAGACAGTATCACACAGGAGAGGATTAGATACACGGCTCAGCAGACAGTATCACACCGGATAGGATTAGATACACAGCTCAGCAGACAGTATCACACAGGAGAAGATTAGATACACAGCTCAGCAGACAGTATCACACCTGATAGGATTAGATACACAGCTCAGCAGACAGTATCACACAGTATAAGATTAGATACACAGCTCAGCAGACAGTATCGCACAGGAAAGGATTAGACACACTGCTCAGCAGACGGTATCGCACAGGAGAGGATTAGATACACGGCTCAGCAGACGGTATCGCACAGGAGAGGATTAGATACACGGCTCCACAGACAGTATCACACAGGAGAGGATTAGATACACGGCTCAGTAGACAGTATCACACAGGAAAGGATTAGATACATAGCTCAGCAGACGGTATCACACAGGACAGGATTAGATACACAGCTCAGCAGATGGTATCACACAGGAGTGGATTAGATACACAGCTCAGCAGACAGTATCGCACAGGGCGGGATTAGATACACGGCTCAGCAGACAGTATCACACAGGATAGGATTAGATACACAGTTCATCAGACAGTATCACACAGGAGTGGATTAGATACACAGCTCAGCAGACAGTATCGCACAGGGCGGGATTAGATACACGGCTCAGCAGACAGTATCACACAGGATAGGATTAGATACACAGTTCATCAGACAGTATCACACAGGAGTGGATTAGATACACAGCTCAGCAGACAGTATCGCACAGGATAGGATTAGATACACAGCTCAGCAGACAGTATCACACAGGAGTGGATTAGATCCACGGCTCAGCAGACAGTATCGCACAGGGCGGGATTAGATACACGGCTCAGCAGACAGTATCACACAGGATAGGATTAGATGCACAGCTCAGCAGACAGTATCACACAGGATAGGATTAGATACACAGCTCAGCAGGCAGTATCACAAAGGATAGGATTAGATACACAGCTCAGCAGCTGGTATCACACAGGATAGGTTTAGATACACTGCTCAGCAGATGGTATCACACAGGATATGATTAGATACAGGGCTCAGCAGACAGTATCACAGAGGAGAGGATTAGTTACACGGCTCAGCAGATGGTATCACACAGGATAGGATTAGATACACAGCTCAGTAGACAGTATCACACTGGAGAGGATTAGATACACAGCTCAGCAGACAGTATCACACAGGATAGGATTAGATGCACAGCTCAGAAGGCAGTATCACACAGGAGAGGATTAGATACACAGCTCATCAGACAGTATCACACAGGAGAGGAATAGATACACAGCTCAGCTGACAGTATCACACAGGAGTGGATTAGATACACGGCTCAGCAGACAGTATCGCACAGGGCGGGATTAGATACACGACTCAGCAGACAGTATCACACAGGATAGGATTAGATACACAGCTCAGTAGACAGTATCACACAGGATAGGATTAGATACACGGCTCAGCAGACAGTATCACACAGGAGAGGATTAGATACACAGCTCAGCAGACAGTATTACACAGGAGAGGATTAGATGCACGGCTCAGCAGACAGTATCACACAGGAGAGGATGAGATACACAACATAGGTTTAGATACACAGCTCAGCAGACAGTATCACACAGCATAGGATTAGATACACGGCTCAACAGACAGTATCACACAGGAGGGGATTAGATACACAGCTCAGCAGACAGTATCACACAGGAGGGGATTAGATACACAGCTCAGCAGACAGTATCACACAGGATAAGATTAGATACACAGCTCAGCAGGCAGTATCACACAGGATAAGATTAGATACATAGCTCAGCAGACAGTATTACACAGGAGAGGATTAGATGCACGGCTCAGCAGACAGTATCACACAGGATAGGATTAGATACACAGCTCAGCAGACAGTATCACACAGGACAGGATTACATACATACACAGCTCAGCAGACAGTATCACACAGGAGAGGATTAGATACACTGCTCAGCAGACAGTAACACACAGGAGGGGATTGGATACACAGCTGAGGAGACAGTATCACACATGAGAGGATTAGATACACTGCTCAGCATACAGTATCACACAGCATAGGATTAGATACACAGCTCAGCAGGCAGTATCACACAGTATAAGATTAGATACACAGCTCAGCAGACAGTATCACACATCATAGGATTAGATACACTTCTCAGCAGACAGTATCACACAGGACAGGATTAGATACACAGCTCAGCAGACAGTATCACACAGGAGAGGATTAGATACACAGCTCAGCAGACAGTATCACACAGCGTAGGATTAGATACACAGCTCAGCAGACAGTATCACACAGGAGAGGATTAGATACACAGATCAGCAGACAGTATCACACAGCATAGGATTAGATACACAGCTCAGCAGACCGTATCACACAGGAGTGGATTAGATACACGGCTCAGCAGACAGTATCGCACAGGGCGGGATTAGATACACGGTTCATCAGACAGTATCACACAGGAGAATATTAGATACACTGCTCAGCAGATAGTATCACACAGGAGAGTATTAGATACACAGCTCAGCAGACGGTATCACACAGGAGAGAATTAGATACACAAATCAGCAGACAGTATCACACAGGATTAGATACACAGCTCAGCAGACAGTATCACACAGGAGAGGATGAGATACACAGCATAGGTTTAGATACACAGCTCAGCAGACAGTATCACACAGCATAGGATTAGATACACGGCTCAACAGACAGTATCACACAGGAGGGGATTAGATACACAGCTCAGCAGACAGTATCACACAGGAGGGGATTAGATACACAGCTCAGCAGACAGTATCACACAGGAGGGGATTAGATACACAGCTCAGCAGACAGTATCACACAGGATAAGATTAGATGCACAGCTCAGCAGACAGTATCACACAGGACAGGATTAGATACACAGCTCAGCAGACAGTATCACACAGGAGAGGATTAGATACACAGCTCAGCAGACAGTATCACACAGGATAGGATTAGATACACAGCTCAGCAGACAGTATCACACAGGATAGGATTAGATACACAACTCAGCAGACAGTATCTCACAGGAGAGGATTAGATACATGGCTCAGCAGACAGTATCACACAGCATAGGATTAGATACACGGCTCAGCAGACAGTATCACACAGGAGGGGATTAGATACACAGCTGAGGAGACGGTATCACACAGGAGAGGATTATATACACTGCTCAGCATACAGTATCACACAGGATAGGATTAGATACACAACTCAGCAGACAGTATCACACAGGACAGGATTAGATACACAGCTCAGCAGACAGTATCACACAGGAGAGGATTAGATACACAGCTCAGCAGACAGTATCACACAGGATAGGATTAGATACACAGCTCAGCAGACAGTATCACACAGGATAGGATTAGATACACAGCTCAGCAGACAGTATCACACAGGAGAGGATTAGATACACAGCTCAGCAGACAGTATCTCACAGGAGAGGATTAGATACACAGCTCAGCAGACAGTATCACACAGGATAGGATTAGATACACAACTCAGCAGACAGTATCTCACAGGAGAGGATTAGATACACGGCTCAGCAGACAGTATCACACAGCATAGGATTAGATACACGGCTCAGCAGACAGTATCACACAGCATAGGATTAGATACACGGCTCAGCAGACAGTATCACACAGGAGGGGATTAGATACACGGCTCAGCAGACAGTATCTCACAGGAGAGGATTAGATACACAGCTCAGCAGACAGTATCACACAGCATAGGATTAGATACACGGCTCAGCAGACAGTATCACACAGCGTAGGATTAGATACACAGCTCAGCAGACAGTATCACACAGGAGAGGATTAGATACACAGATCAGCAGACAGTATCACACAGCATAGGATTAGATACACAGCTCAGCAGACAGTATCACACAGGAGTGGATTAGATACACGGCTCAGCAGACAGTATCGCACAGGGTGGGATTAGATACACGGTTCATCAGACAGTATCACACAGGAGAGGATTAGATACACTGCTCAGCAGACAGTATCACACAGGAGATTATTAGATACACAGCTCAGCAGATGATATCACACAGGAGAGAATTAGATACACAGCTCAGCAGACAGTATCACACAGGATTAGATACATAGCTCAGCAGACAGTATCACACAGGAGAGGATTAGATACACAGCTCGGCAGACAGTATCACACAGGAGAGGATGAGATACACAGCATAGGTTTAGATACACAGCTCAGAAGACAGTATCACACAGCATAGGATTAGATACACGGCTCAACAGACAGTATCACACAGGAGGGGATTAGATACACAGCTCAGCAGACAGTATCACACAGGAGAGTATTAGATACACAGCTCAGCAGACGGTATCACACAGGAGAGAATTAGATACACAGCTCAGCAGACAGTATCACACAGGATTAGATACATAGCTCAGCAGACAGTATCACACAGGAGATGATGAGATACACATCATAGGTTTAGATACACAGCTCAGCAGACAGTATCACACAGCATAGGATTAGATACACGGCTCAACAGACAGTATCACACAAGAGGGGATTAGATACACAGCTCAGCAGACAGTATCACACAGGAGGGGATTAGATACAAAGCTCAGCAGACAGTATCACACAGGAGGGGATTAGATACACAGCTCAGCAGACAGTATTACACAGGAGAGGATTAGATGCACAGCTCAGCAGACAGTATCACACAGGATAAGATTAGATACACAGCTCAGCAGACAGTATTACACAGGAGAGGATTAGATACACGGCTCAGCAGACAGTATCACACCGGATAGGATTAGATACACAGCTCAGCAGACAGTATCACACCGGATAGGATTAGATACACAGCTCAGCAGACAGTATCACACAGGACAGGATTAGATACACAGCTCAGCAGACAGTATCACACAGGAGAGGATTAGATACACAGCTCAGCAGACAGTATCACACAGGATAGGATTAGATACACAGCTCAGCAGACAGTATCACACAGGATAGGATTAGATACACAACTCAGCAGACAGTATCTCACAGGAGAGGATTAGATACATGGCTCAGCAGACAGTATCACACAGCATAGGATTAGATACACGGCTCAGCAGACAGTATCACACAGGAGGGGATTAGATACACAGCTGAGGAGACAGTATCACACAGCATAGAATTAGATACACAGCTCAGCAGGCAGTATCACACAGTATAAGATTAGATACACAGCTCAGCAGACAGTATCACACAGCATAGGATTAGATACACGGCTCAGCAGACAGTATCACACAGGACAGGATTAGATACACAGCTCAGCAGACAGTATCACACAGGAGAGGATTAGATACACAGCTCAGCAGACAGTATCACACAGGAGAGGATTAGATACACAGATCAGCAGACAGTATCACACAGCATAGGATTAGATACACAGCTCAGCAGACAGTATCACACAGGAGTGGATTAGATATACGGCTCAGCAGACAGTATCGCACAGGGCGGCATTAGATACACGGTTCATCAGACAGTATCACACAGGAGAGTATTCGATACACAGCTCAGCAGATAGTATCACACAGCATAGGATTAGATACACGGCTCAACAGACAGTATCACACAGGAGGGGATTAGATACATAGCTCAGCAGACAGTATCACACAGGAGGGGATGAGATACACAGCATAGGTTTAGATACACAGCTCAGCAGACAGTATCACACAGCATAGGATTAGATACACGGCTCAACAGACAGTATCACACAGGAGGGGATTAGATACATAGCTCAGCAGACAGTATCACACAGGAGGGGATTAGATACACGGCTCAGCAGACAGTATCACACAGGATAAGATTAGATACACAGCTCAGCAGACAGTATCACACAGGATAAGATTAGATACACAGCTCAGCAGACAGTATCACACAGGAGAGGATTAGATACACAGCTCAACAGACAGTATTACACAGGAGAGGATTAGATGCACAGCTCAGCAGACAGTATCACACAGGATAAGATTAGATACACAGCTCAGCAGACAGTATTACACAGGAGAGGATTAGATACACGGCTCAGCAGACAGTATCACACAGGACAGGATTAGATACACAGCTCAGCAGACAGTATCACACAGGAGAGGATTAGATACACGGCTCAGCAGACAGTATCTTACAGGAGAGGATTAGATACATGGCTCAGCAGACAGTATCACACAGCATAGGATTAGATACACGGCTCAGCAGACAGTATCACACAGGAGGGGATTAGATACACTGCTCAGCATACAGTATCACACAGCATAGGATTAGATACACAGCTCAGCAGGCAGTATCACACAGTATAAGATTAGATACACAGCTCAGCAGACAGTATCACACAGCATAGGATTAGATACACGGCTCAGCAGACAGTATTACACAGGAGAGGATTAGATACACAGCTCAGCAGACAGTATCACACAGGACAGGATTAGATACACAGCTCAGCAGACAGTATCACACAGGAGAGGATTAGATACACAGCTGAGGAGACAGTATCACACAGGAGAGGATTAGATACACTGCTCAGCATACAGTATCACACAGCATAGGATTAGATACACAGCTCAGCAGGCAGTATCACACAGTATAAGATTAGATACACAGCTCAGCAGACAGTATCACACAGCATAGGATTAGATACACGGCTCAGCAGACAGTATCACACAGGACAGGATTAGATACACAGCTCAGCAGACAGTATCACACAGGAGAGGATTAGAAACACAGCTCAGCAGACAGTATCGCACAGAGCGGGATTAGATACACAGCTCAGCAAACAGTATCAAACAGCATAGGATTAGATACACGGCTCAGCAGACAGTATCACACAGCATAGGATTAGATACACGGCTCAGCAGACAGTATCACACAGGACAGGATTAGATACACAGCTCAGCAGACAGTATCACACAGGAGAGGATTAGATACACAGCTCAGCAGATGGTATCACACAGGATAGGATTAGATACACTGCTCAGCAGACAGTATCACACAGGGTAGGATTAGATACACAGCTCATCAGACAGTATCACACAGGAGAGGATTAGATACACAGCTCAGCAGACAGTATCGCACAGGAGAGGATTAGATACATAGCTCATCAGACAGTATCACACAGGACAGGATTAGATACACAGCTCAGCAGACAGTATCACACAGGAGAGGATTAGATACACAGCTCAGCAGACAGTATCACACAGGAGAGGATTAGATACACAGCTCAGCAGATAGTATCACACAGGATAGGATTAGATACACAGCTCAGCAGACAGTATCACACAGGAGTGGATTAGATACACAGCTCAGCATACAGTATCACACAGGATAGGATTAGATACACAGCTCAGCAGATGGTATCACACAGGATAGGATTAGATACACTGCTCAACTGATGGTATCACACAGGATAGGATTAGATGCACAGCTCAGTAGGCAGTATCACACAGGAGAGGATTAGATACACGGCTCAGCAGACAGTATCACACAGGAGAGGATTAGATACACAGCTCAGCTGACAGTATCACACAGGAGTGGATTAGATACACAGCTCAGCAGACAGTATCGCACAGGGCGGGATTAGATACACGACTCAGCAGACAGTATCACACAGGATAGGATTAGATACACAGCTCAGTAGACAGTATCACACAGGATAGGATTAGATACACGGCTCAGCAGACAGTATCACACAGGAGAGGATTAGAAACACGGCTCAGCAGACATTATCACACAGGAGAGGATTAGATACACGGCTCAGCAGACATTATCACACAGGAGAGGATTAGATACACAGCTCAGCAGACAGTATCACACAGGATAGGATTAGACACACAGCTCAGCAGACAGTATCACACAGGAGAGGATTAGTTACACAGCATAGGATTAGATACACAGTTCAGCAGACAGTATCACACAGCATAGGATTAGATACACAGTTCAGCAGACAGTATCACACAGGAGGGGATTAGATACACAGCTCAGCAGACAGTATCACACAGGAGGGGATTAGATATACAGCTCAGCAGACAGTATCACACAGGATAAGATTAGATACACTGCTCTGCGGATAGTATCACACAGGATAGGATTAGATGCACAGCTCAGCAGACAGTATCACACAGGATTAGATACATAGCTCAGCAGACAGTATCACACAGGAGAGGATGAGATACACTGCTCTGCGGATAGTATCACACAGGAGAGGATTAGATACACAGCTCAGCAGACAGTATCACACAGGAGAGGATGAGATACACAGCATAGGTTTAGATACACAGCTCAGCAGACAGTATCACACAGCATAGGATTAGATACACGGCTCAACAGACAGTATCACACAGGAGGGGATTAGATACACAGCTCAGCAGACAGTATCACACAGGAGGGGATTAGATACACAGCTCAGCAGAGAGTATCACACAGATTAAGATTAGATACACAGCTCAGCAGACAGTATCACACAGGATAAGATTAGATACACAGCTCAGCAGACAGTATTACACAGGAGAGGATTAGATGCACGGCTCAGCAGACAGTATCACACAGGGTAAGATTAGATACATAGCTCAGCAGACAGAATCACGCAGGAGAGGATTAGATACACGGCTCAGCAGACAGTATCACACAGGACAGGATTAGATACACTGCTCAGCAGACAGTGTCACACAGGAGGGGATTAGATACACAGCTGAGGAGACAGTATCACACAGGAGAGGATTAGATACACTGCTCAGCATACAGTATCACACAGCATAGGATTAGATACACAGCTCAGCAGGCAGTATCACACAGTATAAGATTAGATACACAGCTCAGCAGACGGTATCACACAGCATAGGATTAGATACACAGCTCAGCAGACAGTATCACACAGGAGGGGATTAGATACACAGCTCAGCAGACAGTATCACACAGGAGGGGATTAGATACACAGCTCAGCAGACAGTATCACACAGGATAAGATTAGATGCACAGCTCAGCAGACAGTATCACACAGGACAGGATTAGATACACAGCTCAGCAGACAGTATCACACAGGAGAGGATTAGATACACAGCTCAGCAGACAGTATCACACAGGATAGGATTAGATACACAGCTCAGCAGACAGTATCACACAGGATAGGATTAGATACACAACTCAGCAGACAGTATCTCACAGGAGAGGATTAGATACACGGCTCAGCAGACAGTATCACACAGCATAGGATTAGATACACGGCTCAGCAGACAGTATCACACAGCATAGGATTAGATACACGGCTCAGCAGACAGTATCACACAGGAGGGGATTAGATACACGGCTCAGCAGACAGTATCTCACAGGAGAGGATTAGATACACAGCTCAGCAGACAGTATCACACAGCATAGGATTAGATACACGGCTCAGCAGACAGTATCACACAGCGTAGGATTAGATACACAGCTCAGCAGACAGTATCACACAGGAGAGGATTAGATACACAGATCAGCAGACAGTATCACACAGCATAGGATTAGATACACAGCTCAGCAGACAGTATCACACAGGAGTGGATTAGATACACGGCTCAGCAGACAGTATCGCACAGGGTGGGATTAGATACACGGTTCATCAGACAGTATCACACAGGAGAGGATTAGATACACTGCTCAGCAGACAGTATCACACAGGAGATTATTAGATACACAGCTCAGCAGATGATATCACACAGGAGAGAATTAGATACACAGCTCAGCAGACAGTATCACACAGGATTAGATACATAGCTCAGCAGACAGTATCACACAGGAGAGGATTAGATACACAGCTCGGCAGACAGTATCACACAGGAGAGGATGAGATACACAGCATAGGTTTAGATACACAGCTCAGCAGACAGTATCACACAGCATAGGATTAGATACACGGCTCAACAGACAGTATCACACAGGAGGGGATTAGATACACAGCTCAGCAGACAGTATCACACAGGAGAGTATTAGATACACAGCTCAGCAGACGGTATCACACAGGAGAGAATTAGATACACAGCTCAGCAGACAGTATCACACAGGATTAGATACATAGCTCAGCAGACAGTATCACACAGGAGATGATGAGATACACATCATAGGTTTAGATACACAGCTCAGCAGACAGTATCACACAGCATAGGATTAGATACACGGCTCAACAGACAGTATCACACAAGAGGGGATTAGATACACAGCTCAGCAGACAGTATCACACAGGAGGGGATTAGATACAAAGCTCAGCAGACAGTATCACACAGGAGAGGATTAGATGCACAGCTCAGCAGACAGTATCACACAGGATAAGATTAGATACACAGCTCAGCAGACAGTATTACACAGGAGAGGATTAGATACACGGCTCAGCAGACAGTATCACACCGGATAGGATTAGATACACAGCTCAGCAGACAGTATCACACCGGATAGGATTAGATACACAGCTCAGCAGACAGTATCACACAGGACAGGATTAGATACACAGCTCAGCAGACAGTATCACACAGGAGAGGATTAGATACACAGCTCAGCAGACAGTATCACACAGGATAGGATTAGATACACAGCTCAGCAGACAGTATCACACAGGATAGGATTAGATACACAACTCAGCAGACAGTATCTCACAGGAGAGGATTAGATACATGGCTCAGCAGACAGTATCACACAGCATAGGATTAGATACACGGCTCAGCAGACAGTATCACACAGGAGGGGATTAGATACACAGCTGAGGAGACAGTATCACACAGCATAGAATTAGATACACAGCTCAGCAGGCAGTATCACACAGTATAAGATTAGATACACAGCTCAGCAGACAGTATCACACAGCATAGGATTAGATACACGGCTCAGCAGACAGTATCACACAGGACAGGATTAGATACACAGCTCAGCAGACAGTATCACACAGGAGAGGATTAGATACACAGCTCAGCAGACAGTATCACACAGGAGAGGATTAGATACACAGATCAGCAGACAGTATCACACAGCATAGGATTAGATACACAGCTCAGCAGACAGTATCACACAGGAGTGGATTAGATACACGGCTCAGCAGACAGTATCGCACAGGGCGGCATTAGATACACGGTTCATCAGACAGTATCACACAGGAGAGTATTCGATACACAGCTCAGCAGATAGTATCACACAGCATAGGATTAGATACACGGCTCAACAGACAGTATCACACAGGAGGGGATTAGATACATAGCTCAGCAGACAGTATCACACAGGAGGGGATGAGATACACAGCATAGGTTTAGATACACAGCTCAGCAGACAGTATCACACAGCATAGGATTAGATACACGGCTCAACAGACAGTATCACACAGGAGGGGATTAGATACATAGCTCAGCAGACAGTATCACACAGGAGGGGATTAGATACACGGCTCAGCAGACAGTATCACACAGGATAATATTAGATACACAGCTCAGCAGACAGTATCACACAGGATAAGATTAGATACACAGCTCAGCAGACAGTATTACACAGGAGAGGATTAGATACACAGCTCAACAGACAGTATTACACAGGAGAGGATTAGATGCACAGCTCAGCAGACAGTATCACACAGGATAAGATTAGATACACAGCTCAGCAGACAGTATTACACAGGAGAGGATTAGATACACGGCTCAGCAGACAGTATCACACAGGACAGGATTAGATACACAGCTCAGCAGACAGTATCACACAGGAGAGGATTAGATACACGGCTCAGCAGACAGTATCTTACAGGAGAGGATTAGATACATGGCTCAGCAGACAGTATCACACAGCATAGGATTAGATACACGGCTCAGCAGACAGTATCACACAGGAGGGGATTAGATACACTGCTCAGCATACAGTATCACACAGCATAGGATTAGATACACAGCTCAGCAGGCAGTATCACACAGTATAAGATTAGATACACAGCTCAGCAGACAGTATCACACAGCATAGGATTAGATACACGGCTCAGCAGACAGTATTACACAGGAGAGGATTAGATACACAGCTCAGCAGACAGTATCACACAGGACAGGATTAGATACACAGCTCAGCAGACAGTATCACACAGGAGAGGATTAGATACACAGCTGAGGAGACAGTATCACACAGGAGAGGATTAGATACACTGCTCAGCATACAGTATCACACAGCATAGGATTAGATACACAGCTCAGCAGGCAGTATCACACAGTATAAGATTAGATACACAGCTCAGCAGACAGTATCACACAGCATAGGATTAGATACACGGCTCAGCAGACAGTATCACACAGGACAGGATTAGATACACAGCTCAGCAGACAGTATCACACAGGAGAGGATTAGAAACACAGCTCAGCAGACAGTATCGCACAGAGCGGGATTAGATACACAGCTCAGCAAACAGTATCAAACAGCATAGGATTAGATACACGGCTCAGCAGACAGTATCACACAGCATAGGATTAGATACACGGCTCAGCAGACAGTATCACACAGGACAGGATTAGATACACAGCTCAGCAGACAGTATCACACAGGAGAGGATTAGATACACAGCTCAGCAGATGGTATCACACAGGATAGGATTAGATACACTGCTCAGCAGACAGTATCACACAGGGTAGGATTAGATACACAGCTCATCAGACAGTATCACACAGGAGAGGATTAGATACACAGCTCAGCAGACAGTATCGCACAGGAGAGGATTAGATACATAGCTCATCAGACAGTATCACACAGGACAGGATTAGATACACAGCTCAGCAGACAGTATCACACAGGAGAGGATTAGATACACAGCTCAGCAGACAGTATCACACAGGAGAGGATTAGATACACAGCTCAGCAGATAGTATCACACAGGATAGGATTAGATACACAGCTCAGCAGACAGTATCACACAGGAGTGGATTAGATACACAGCTCAGCATACAGTATCACACAGGATAGGATTAGATACACAGCTCAGCAGATGGTATCACACAGGATAGGATTAGATACACTGCTCAACTGATGGTATCACACAGGATAGGATTAGATGCACAGCTCAGTAGGCAGTATCACACAGGAGAGGATTAGATACACGGCTCAGCAGACAGTATCACACAGGAGAGGATTAGATACACAGCTCAGCTGACAGTATCACACAGGAGTGGATTAGATACACAGCTCAGCAGACAGTATCGCACAGGGCGGGATTAGATACACGACTCAGCAGACAGTATCACACAGGATAGGATTAGATACACAGCTCAGTAGACAGTATCACACAGGATAGGATTAGATACACGGCTCAGCAGACAGTATCACACAGGAGAGGATTAGATACACTGCTCAGCAGACATTATCACACAGGAGAGGATTAGATACACGGCTCAGCAGACATTATCACACAGGAGAGGATTAGATACACAGCTCAGCAGACAGTATCACACAGGATAGGATTAGACACACAGCTCAGCAGACAGTATCACACAGGAGAGGATTAGTTACACAGCATAGGATTAGATACACAGTTCAGCAGACAGTATCACACAGCATAGGATTAGATACACAGTTCAGCAGACAGTATCACACAGGAGGGGATTAGATACACAGCTCAGCAGACAGTATCACACAGGAGGGGATTAGATATACAGCTCAGCAGACAGTATCACACAGGATAAGATTAGATACACTGCTCTGCGGATAGTATCACACAGGATAGGATTAGATGCACAGCTCAGCAGACAGTATCACACAGGATTAGATACATAGCTCAGCAGACAGTATCACACAGGAGAGGATGAGATACACTGCTCTGCGGATAGTATCACACAGGAGAGGATTAGATACACAGCTCAGCAGACAGTATCACACAGGAGAGGATGAGATACACAGCATAGGTTTAGATACACAGCTCAGCAGACAGTATCACACAGCATAGGATTAGATACACGGCTCAACAGACAGTATCACACAGGAGGGGATTAGATACACAGCTCAGCAGACAGTATCACACAGGAGGGGATTAGATACACAGCTCAGCAGAGAGTATCACACAGATTAAGATTAGATACACAGCTCAGCAGACAGTATCACACAGGATAAGATTAGATACACAGCTCAGCAGACAGTATTACACAGGAGAGGATTAGATGCACGGCTCAGCAGACAGTATCACACAGGGTAAGATTAGATATATAGCTCAGCAGACAGAATCACGCAGGAGAGGATTAGATACACGGCTCAGCAGACAGTATCACACAGGACAGGATTAGATACACTGCTCAGCAGACAGTGTCACACAGGAGGGGATTAGATACACAGCTGAGGAGACAGTATCACACAGGAGAGGATTAGATACACTGCTCAGCATACAGTATCACACAGCATAGGATTAGATACACAGCTCAGCAGGCAGTATCACACAGTATAAGATTAGATACACAGCTCAGCAGACGGTATCACACAGCATAGGATTAGATACACGGCTCAGCAGACAGTATCACACAGGAGAGGATTAGATACACAGCTCAGCAGACAGTATCACACAGGAGAGGATTAGATACACAGCTCAGCAGACAGTAACACACAGCGTAGGATTAGATACACAGCTCAGCAGACAGTATCACACAGGAGAGGATTAGATACACAGATCAGCAGACAGTATCACACAGCATAGGATTAGATACACAGCTCAGCAGACAGTATCACACAGGAGTGGATTAGATACACGGCTCAGCAGACAGTATCGCACAGGGCGGGATTAGATATACGGTTCATCAGACAGTATCACACAGGAGAGTATTAGATACACTGCTCAGCAGACAGTATCACACAGGAGAGTATTAGATACACAGCTCAGCAGACGGTATCACACAGAAGAGAATTAGATACACAGATCAGCAGACAGTATCACACAGGATTAGATACATAGCTCAGCAGACAGTATCACACAGGAGAGGATTAGATACACAGCTCAGCAGACAGTATCACACAGGAGAGGATGAGATACACAGCATAGGTTTAGATACACAGCTCAGCAGACAGTATCACACAGCATAGGATTAGATACACGGCTCAACAGACAGTATCACACAGGAGGGGATTAGATACACAGCTCAGCAGACAGTATCACACAGGAGGGGATTAGATACACAGCTCAGCAGACAGTATCACACAGGAGGGGATTAGATACACAGCTCAGCAGACAGTATCACACAGGATAAGATTAGATGCACAGCTCAGCAGACAGTATCACACAGGACAGGATTAGATACACAGCTCAGCAGACAGTATCACACAGGAGAGGATTAGATACACAGCTCAGCAGACAGTATCACACAGGATTAGATACATAGCTCAGCAGACAGTATCACACAGGAGAGGATTAGATACACAGCTCAGCAGACAGTATCACACAGGAGAGGATGAGATACACAGCATAGGTTTAGATACACAGCTCAGCAGACAGTATCACACAGCATAGGATTAGATACACGGCTCAACAGACAGTATCACACAGGAGGGGATTAGATACACAGCTCAGCAGACAGTATCACACAGGAGAGTATTAGATACACAGCTCAGCAGACGGTATCACACAGGAGAGAATTAGATACACAGCTCAGCAGACAGTATCACACAGGATTAGATACATAGCTCAGCAGACAGTATCACACAGGAGAGGATGAGATACACAGCATAGGTTTAGATACACAGCTCAGCAGACAGTATCACACAGCATAGGATTAGATACACGGCTCAACAGACAGTATCACACAAGAGGGGATTAGATACACAGCTCAGCAGACAGTATCACACAGAAGGGGATTAGATACACAGCTCAGCAGACAGTATCACACAGGATAAGATTAGATACACAGCTCAGCAGACAGTATCACACAGAATAAGATTAGATACACAGCTCAGCAGACAGTATCACACAGGACAGGATTAGATACACAGCTCAGCAGACAGTATCACACAGGAGAGGATTAGATACACAGCTCAGCAGACAGTATCACACAGGATAGGATTAGATACACAGCTCAGCAGACAGTATCACACAGGATAGGATTAGATACACAACTCAGCAGACAGTATCTCACAGGAGAGGATTAGATACATGGCTCAGCAGACAGTATCACACAGCATAGGATTAGATACACGGCTCAGCAGACAGTATCACACAGGAGGGGATTAGATACACAGCTCAGCAGACAGTATCACACAGGATAAGATTAGATACACTGCTCTGCGGATAGTATCACACAGTATAGGATTAGATGCACAGTTCAGCAGACAGTATCACACAGGATTAGATACATAGCTCAGCAGACAGTATCACACAGGAGAGGATGAGATACACTGCTCTGCGGATAGTATCACACAGGAGAGGATTAGATACACAGCTCAGCAGACAGTATCACACAGGAGAGGATGAGATACACAGCATAGGTTTAGATACACAGCTCAGCAGACAGTATCACACAGCATAGGATTAGATACACGGCTCAACAGACAGTATCACACAGGAGGGGATTAGATACACAGCTCAGCAGACAGTATCACACAGGAGGGGATTAGATACACAGCTCAGCAGAGAGTATCACACAGATTAAGATTAGATACACAGCTCAGCAGACAGTATCACACAGGATAAGATTAGATACACAGCTCAGCAGACAGTATTACACAGGAGAGGATTAGATGCACGGCTCAGCAGACAGTATCACACAGGGTAAGATTAGATACATAGCTCAGCAGACAGTATCACGCAGGAGAGGATTAGATACACGGCTCAGCAGACAGTATCACACAGGACAGGATTAGATACACTGCTCAGCAGACAGTGTCACACAGGAGGGGATTAGATACACAGCTGAGGAGACAGTATCACACAGGAGAGGATTAGATACACTGCTCAGCATACAGTATCACACAGCATAGGATTAGATACACAGCTCAGCAGGCAGTATCACACAGTATAAGATTAGATACACAGTTCAGCAGACGGTATCACACAGCATAGGATTAGATACACGGCTCAGCAGACAGTATCACACAGGACAGGATTAGATACACAGCTCAGCAGACAGTATCACACAGGAGAGGATTAGATACACAGCTCAGCAGACAGTATCACACAGCGTAGGATTAGATACACAGCTCAGCAGACAGTATCACACAGGAGAGGATTAGATACACAGATCAGCAGACAGTATCACACAGCATAGGATTAGATACACAGCTCAGCAGACAGTATCACACAGGAGTGGATTAGATACACGGCTCAGCAGACAGTATCGCACAGGGCGGGATTAGATACACGGTTCATCAGACAGTATCACACAGGAGAGTATTAGATACACTGCTCAGCAGACAGTATCACACAGGAGAGTATTAGATACACAGCTCAGCAGACGGTATCACACAGAAGAGAATTAGATACACAGATCAGCAGACAGTATCACACAGGATTAGATACATAGCTCAGCAGACAGTATCACACAGGAGAGGATTAGATACACAGCTCAGCAGACAGTATCACACAGGAGAGGATGAGATACACAGCATAGGTTTAGATACACAGCTCAGCAGACAGTATCACACAGCATAGGATTAGATACACGGCTCAACAGACAGTATCACACAGGAGGGGATTAGATACACAGCTCAGCAGACAGTATCACACAGGAGGGGATTAGATACACAGCTCAGCAGACAGTATCACACAGGAGGGGATTAGATACACAGCTCAGCAGACAGTATCACACAGGATAAGATTAGATGCACAGCTCAGCAGACAGTATCACACAGGACAGGATTAGATACACAGCTCAGCAGACAGTATCACACAGGAGAGGATTAGATACACAGCTCAGCAGACAGTATCACACAGGATTAGATACATAGCTCAGCAGACAGTATCACACAGGAGAGGATTAGATACACAGCTCAGCAGACAGTATCACACAGGAGAGGATGAGATACACAGCATAGGTTTAGATACACAGCTCAGCAGACAGTATCACACAGCATAGGATTAGATACACGGCTCAACAGACAGTATCACACAGGAGGGGATTAGATACACAGCTCAGCAGACAGTATCACACAGGAGAGTATTAGATACACAGCTCAGCAGACGGTATCACACAGGAGAGAATTAGATACACAGCTCAGCAGACAGTATCACACAGGATTAGATACATAGCTCAGCAGACAGTATCACACAGGAGAGGATGAGATACACAGCATAGGTTTAGATACACAGCTCAGCAGACAGTATCACACAGCATAGGATTAGATACACGGCTCAACAGACAGTATCACACAAGAGGGGATTAGATACACAGCTCAGCAGACAGTATCACACAGGAGGGGATTAGATACAAAGCTCAGCAGACAGTATCACACAGAAGGGGATTAGATACACAGCTCAGCAGACAGTATCACACAGGATAAGATTAGATACACAGCTCAGCAGACAGTATCACACAGAATAAGATTAGATACACAGCTCAGCAGACAGTATTACACAGGAGAGGATTAGATGCACAGCTCAGCAGACAGTATCACACAGGACAGGATTAGATACACAGCTCAGCAGACAGTGTCACACAGGAGAGGATTAGATACACAGCTCAGCAGACAGTATCACACAGGATAGGATTAGATACACAGCTCAGCAGACAGTATCACACAGGATAGGATTAGATACACAACTCAGCAGACAGTATCTCACAGGAGAGGATTAGATACATGGCTCAGCAGACAGTATCACACAGCATAGGATTAGATACACGGCTCAGCAGACAGTATCACACAGGAGGGGATTAGATACATAGCTGAGGAGACAGTATCACACAGCATAGAATTAGATACACAGCTCAGCAGGCAGTATCACACAGTATAAGATTAGATACACAGCTCAGCAGACAGTATCACACAGCATAGGATTAGATACACGGCTCAGCAGACAGTATCACACAGGACAGGATTAGATACACAGCTCAGCAGACAGTATCACACAGGAGAGGATTAGATACACAGCTCAGCAGACAGTATCACACAGCGTAGGATTAGATACACAGCTCAGCAGACAGTATCACACAGGAGAGGATTAGATACACATATCAGCAGACAGTATCACACAGCATAGGATTAGATACACAGCTCAGCAGACAGTATCACACAGGAGTGGATTAGATACACGGCTCAGCAGACAGTATCGCACAGGGCGGCATTAGATACACGGCTCAGCAGACAGTATCACACAGGAGAGTATTAGATACACAGCTCAGCAGACGGTATCACACAGGAGAGAATTAGATACACAGCTCAGCAGACAGTATCACACAGGATTAGATACATAGCTCAGCAGACAGTATCACACAGGAGAGTATTAGATACACAGCTCAGCAGACAGTATCACACAGGAGAGGATTAGATACACAGCTGAGGAGACAGTATCACACAGGAGAGGATTAGATACACTGCTCAGCATACAGTATCACACAGCATAGGATTAGATACACAGCTGAGGAGACAGTATCACACAGGAGAGGATTAGATAGACAGCTCAGCAGGCAGTATCACACAGTATAAGATTAGATACACAGCTCAGCAGACAGTATCACACAGCATAGGATTAGATACACGGCTCAGCAGACAGTATCACACAGGATAGAATTAGATACACAGCTCAGCAGACAGTATCACACAGGAGAGGATTAGAAACACAGCTCAGCAGACAGTATCGCACAGAGCGGGATTAGATACACGGCTAAGCAAACAGTATCACACAGCATAGGATTAGATACACGGCTCAGCAGACAGTATCACACAGCATAGGATTAGATACACGGCTCAGCAGACAGTATCACACAGGACAGGATTGGATACACAGCTCAGCAGACAGTATCACACAGGAGAGGATTAGATACACAGCTCAGCAGATGGTATCACACAGGATAGGATTAGATACACTGCTCAGCAGACAGTATCACACAGGGCAGGATTAGATACACGGTTCAGCAGACAGTATCACACAGGACAGGATTAGATACACAGCTCAGCAGACAGTATCACACAGGAGAGGATTAGATACACAGCTGAGGAGACAGTATCACACAGGAGAGGATTAGATACACTGCTCAGCATACAGTATCACACAGCATAGGATTAGATACACAGCTCAGCAGGCAGTATCACACAGTATAAGATTAGATACACAGCTCAGCAGACAGTATCACACAGGAGAGGATTAGAAACACAGCTCAGCAGACAGTATCGCACAGAGCGGGATTAGATACACAGCTCAGCAAACAGTATCAAACAGCATAGGATTAGATACACGGCTCAGCAGACAGTATCACACAGCATAGGATTAGATACACGGCTCAGCAGACAGTATCACACAGGACAGGATTAGATACACAGCTCAGCAGACAGTATCACACAGGAGAGGATTAGATACACAGCTCAGCAGATGGTATCACACAGGATAGGATTAGATACACTGCTCAGCAGACAGTATCACACAGGGTAGGATTAGATACACAGCTCATCAGACAGTATCACACAGGAGAGGATTAGATACACAGCTCAGCAGACAGTACCGCACAGGAGAGGATTAGATACATAGCTCATCAGACAGTATCACACAGGACAGGATTAGATACACAGCTCAGCAGACAGTATCACACAGGAGAGGATTAGATACACAGCTCAGCAGACAGTATCACACAGGAGAGGATTAGATACACAGCTCAGCAGATAGTATCACACAGGATAGGATTAGATACACAGCTCAGCAGACAGTATCACACAGGAGTGGATTAGATACACAGCTCAGCATACAGTATCACACAGGATAGGATTAGATACACAGCTCAGCAGATGGTATCACACAGGATAGGATTAGATACACTGCTCAACTGATGGTATCACACAGGATAGGATTAGATGCACAGCTCAGTAGGCAGTATCACACAGGAGAGGATTAGATACACGGCTCAGCAGACAGTATCACACAGGAGAGGATTAGATACACAGCTCAGCTGACAGTATCACACAGGAGTGGATTAGATACACAGCTCAGCAGACAGTATCGCACAGGGCGGGATTAGATACACGACTCAGCAGACAGTATCACACAGGATAGGATTAGATACACAGCTCAGTAGACAGTATCACACAGGATAGGATTAGATACACGGCTCAGCAGACAGTATCACACAGGAGAGGATTAGAAACACGGCTCAGCAGACATTATCACACAGGAGAGGATTAGATACACGGCTCAGCAGACATTATCACACAGGAGAGGATTAGATACACAGCTCAGCAGACAGTATCACACAGGATAGGATTAGACACACAGCTCAGCAGACAGTATCACACAGGAGAGGATTAGTTACACGGCTCAGCAGACAGTATCACACAGGAGAGGATTAGATACACGGCTCAGCAGACAGTATCACACAGGAGAGGATTAGAAACACGGCTCAGCGGACATTATCACACAGGAGAGGATTAGATACACGGCTCAGCAGACATTATCACACAGGAGAGGATTAGATACACAGCTCAGCAGACAGTATCACACAGGATAGGATTAGACACACAGTTCAGCAGACAGTATCACACAGCATAGGATTAGATACACAGTTCAGCAGACAGTATCACACAGGAGGGGATTAGATACACAGCTCAGCAGACAGTATCACACAGGAGGGGATTAGATATACAGCTCAGCAGACAGTATCACACAGGATAAGATTAGATACACTGCTCTGCGGATAGTATCACACAGGATAGGATTAGATGCACAGCTCAGCAGACAGTATCACACAGGATTAGATACATAGCTCAGCAGACAGTATCACACAGGAGAGGATTAGATACACAGCTCAGCAGACAGTATCACACAGGAGAGGATGAGATACACAGCATAGGTTTAGATACACAGCTCAGCAGACAGTATCACACAGCATAGGATTAGATACACGGCTCAACAGACAGTATCACACAGGAGGGGATTAGATACACAGCTCAGCAGACAGTATCACACAGGAGGGGATTAGATACACAGCTCAGCAGAGAGTATCACACAGATTAAGATTAGATACACAGCTCAGCAGACAGTATCACACAGGATAAGATTAGATACACAGCTCAGCAGACAGTATTACACAGGAGAGGATTAGATGCACGGCTCAGCAGACAGTATCACACAGGGTAAGATTAGATACATAGCTCAGCAGACAGTATCACGCAGGAGAGGATTAGATACACGGCTCAGCAGACAGTATCACACAGGACAGGATTAGATACACTGCTCAGCAGACAGTGTCACACAGGAGGGGATTAGATACACAGCTCAGCATACAGTATCACACAGCATAGGATTAGATACACAGCTCAGCAGGCAGTATCACACAGTATAAGATTAGATACACAGCTCAGCAGACGGTATCACACAGCATAGGATTAGATACACGGCTCAGCAGACAGTATCACACAGGACAGGATTAGATACACAGCTCAGCAGACAGTATCACACAGGAGAGGATTAGATACACAGCTCAGCGGACAGTAACACACAGCGTAGGATTAGATACACAGCTCAGCAGACAGTATCACACAGGAGAGGATTAGATACACAGCTCAGCAGACAGTATCACACAGGAGAGGATTAGATACACAGATCAGCAGACAGTATCACACAGCATAGGATTAGATACACAGCTCAGCAGACAGTATCACACAGGAGTGGATTAGATACACAGCTCAGCAGACAGTATCACACAGGAGTGGATTAGATATACGGTTCATCAGACAGTATCACACAGGAGAGTATTAGATACACTGCTCAGCAGACAGTATCACACAGGAGAGTATTAGATACACAGCTCAGCAGACGGTATCACACAGAAGAGAATTAGATACACAGATCAGCAGACAGTATCACACAGGATTTGATACATAGCTCAGCAGACAGTATCACACAGGAGAGGATTAGATACACAGCTCAGCAGACAGTATCACACAGGAGAGGATGAGATACACAGCATAGGTTTAGATACACAGCTCAGCAGACAGTATCACACAGCATAGGATTAGATACACGGCTCAACAGACAGTATCACACAGGAGGGGATTAGATACACAGCTCAGCAGACAGTATCACACAGGAGGGGATTAGATACACAGCTCAGCAGACAGTATCACACAGGAGGGGATTAGATACACAGCTCAGCAGACAGTATCACACAGGATAAGATTAGATGCACAGCTCAGCAGACAGTATCACACAGGACAGGATTAGATACACAGCTCAGCAGACAGTATCACACAGGAGAGGATTAGATACACAGCTCAGCAGACAGTATCACACAGGATTAGATACATAGCTCAGCAGACAGTATCACACAGGAGAGGATTAGATACACAGCTCAGCAGACAGTATCACACAGGAGAGGATGAGATACACAGCATAGGTTTAGATACACAGCTCAGCAGACAGTATCACACAGCATAGGATTAGATACACGGCTCAACAGACAGTATCACACAGGAGGGGATTAGATACACAGCTCAGCAGACAGTATCACACAGGAGAGAATTAGATACACAGCTCAGCAGACAGTATCACACAGGATTAGATACATAGCTCAGCAGACAGTATCACACAGGAGAGGATGAGATACACAGCATAGGTTTAGATACACAGCTCAGCAGACAGTATCACACAGCATAGGATTAGATACACGGCTCAACAGACAGTATCACACAAGAGGGGATTAGATACACAGCTCAGCAGACAGTATCACACAGGAGGGGATTAGATACAAAGCTCAGCAGACAGTATCACACAGAAGGGGATTAGATACACAGCTCAGCAGACAGCATCACACAGGATAAGATTAGATACACAGCTCAGCAGACAGTATCACACAGAATAAGATTAGATACACAGCTCAGCAGACAGTATTACACAGGAGAGGATTAGATGCACAGCTCAGCAGACAGTATCACACAGGACAGGATTAGATACACAGCTCAGCAGACAGTATCACACAGGAGAGGATTAGATACACAGCTCAGCAGACAGTATCACACAGGATAGGATTAGATACGCAGCTCAGCAGACAGTATCACACAGGATAGGATTAGATACACAACTCAGCAGACAGTATCTCACAGGAGAGGATTAGATACATGGCTCAGCAGACAGTATCACACAGCATAGGATTAGATACACGGCTCAGCAGACAGTATCACACAGGAGGGGATTAGATACACAGCTCAGCAGACAGTATCACACAGGATAAGATTAGATACACTGCTCTGCGGATAGTATCACACAGTATAGGATTAGATGCACAGCTCAGCAGACAGTATCACACAGGATTAGATACATAGCTCAGCAGACAGTATCACACAGGAGAGGATGAGATACACTGCTCTGCGGATAGTATCACACAGGAGAGGATTAGATACACAGCTCAGCAGACAGTATCACACAGGAGAGGATGAGATACACAGCATAGGTTTAGATACACAGCTCAGCAGACAGTATCACACAGCATAGGATTAGATACACGGCTCAACAGACAGTATCACACAGGAGGGGATTAGATACACAGCTCAGCAGACAGTATCACACAGGAGGGGATTAGATACACAGCTCAGCAGAGAGTATCACACAGATTAAGATTAGATACACAGCTCAGCAGACAGTATCACACAGGATAAGATTAGATACACAGCTCAGCAGACAGTATTACACAGGAGAGGATTAGATGCACGGCTCAGCAGACAGTATCACACAGGGTAAGATTAGATACATAGCTCAGCAGACAGTATCACGCAGGAGAGGATTAGATACACGGCTCAGCAGACAGTATCACACAGGACAGGATTAGATACACTGCTCAGCAGACAGTGTCACACAGGAGGGGATTAGATACACAGCTGAGGAGACAGTATCACACAGGAGAGGATTAGATACACTGCTCAGCATACAGTATCACACAGCATAGGATTAGATACACAGCTCAGCAGGCAGTATCACACAGTATAAGATTAGATACACAGCTCAGCAGACGGTATCACACAGCATAGGATTAGATACACGGCTCAGCAGACAGTATCACACAGGACAGGATTAGATACACAGCTCAGCAGACAGTATCACACAGGAGAGGATTAGATACACAGCTCAGCAGACAGTATCACACAGCGTAGGATTAGATACACAGCTCAGCAGACAGTATCACACAGGAGAGGATTAGATACACAGATCAGCAGACAGTATCACACAGCATAGGATTAGATACACAGCTCAGCAGACAGTATCACACAGGAGTGGATTAGATACACGGCTCAGCAGACAGTATCGCACAGGGCGGGATTAGATACACGGTTCATCAGACAGTATCACACAGGAGAGTATTAGATACACTGCTCAGCAGACAGTATCACACAGGAGAGTATTAGATACACAGCTCAGCAGACAGTATCACACAGAAGAGAATTAGATACACAGATCAGCAGACAGTATCACACAGGATTAGATACATAGCTCAGCAGACAGTATCACACAGGAGAGGATTAGATACACAGCTCAGCAGACAGTATCACACAGGAGAGGATGAGATACACAGCATAGGTTTAGATACACAGCTCAGCAGACAGTATCACACAGCATAGGATTAGATACACGGCTCAACAGACAGTATCACACAGGAGGGGATTAGATACACAGCTCAGCAGACAGTATCACACAGGAGGGGATTAGATACACAGCTCAGCAGACAGTATCACACAGGAGGGGATTAGATACACAGCTCAGCAGACAGTATCACACAGGAGAGGATTAGATACACAGCTCAGCAGGCAGTATCACACAGGATTAGATACATAGCTCAGCAGACAGTATCACACAGGAGAGGATTAGATACACAGCTCAGCAGACAGTATCACACAGGAGAGGATGAGATACACAGCATAGGTTTAGATACACAGCTCAGCAGACAGTATCACACAGCATAGGATTAGATACACGGCTCAACAGACAGTATCACACAGGAGGGGATTAGATACACAGCTCAGCAGACAGTATCACACAGTAGAGTATTAGATACACAGCTCAGCAGACGGTATCACACAGGAGAGAATTAGATACACAGCTCAGCAGACAGTATCACACAGGATTAGATACATAGCTCAGCAGACAGTATCACACAGGAGAGGATGAGATACACAGCATAGGTTTAGATACACAGCTCAGCAGACAGTATCACACAGCATAGGATTAGATACACGGCTCAACAGACAGTATCACACAAGAGGGGATTAGATACACAGCTCAGCAGACAGTATCACACAGGAGGGGATTAGATACAAAGCTCAGCAGACAGTATCACACAGAAGGGGTTAGATACACAGCTCAGCAGACAGTATCACACAGGATAAGATTAGATACACAGCTCAGCAGACAGTATCACACAGAATAAGATTAGATACACAGCTCAGCAGACAGTATTACACAGGAGAGGATTAGATGCACAGCTCAGCAGACAGTATCACACAGGACAGGATTAGATACACAGCTCAGCAGACAGTGTCACACAGGAGAGGATTAGATACACAGCTCAGCAGACAGTATCACACAGGATAGGATTAGATACACAGCTCAGCAGACAGTATCACACAGGATAGGATTAGATACACAACTCAGCAGACAGTATCTCACAGGAGAGGATTAGATACATGGCTCAGCAGACAGTATCACACAGCATAGGATTAGATACACGGCTCAGCAGACAGTATCACACAGGAGGGGATTAGATACACAGCTGAGGAGACAGTATCACACAGCATAGAATTAGATACACAGCTCAGCAGGCAGTATCACACAGTATAAGATTAGATACACAGCTCAGCAGACAGTATCACACAGCATAGGATTAGATACACGGCTCAGCAGACAGTATCACACAGGACAGGATTAGATACACAGCTCAGCAGACAGTATCACACAGGAGAGGATTAGATACACAGCTCAGCAGACAGTATCACACAGCGTAGGATTAGATACACAGCTCAGCAGACAGTATCACACAGGAGAGGATTAGATACACATATCAGCAGACAGTATCACACAGCATAGGATTAGATACACAGCTCAGCAGACAGTATCACACAGGAGTGGATTAGATACACGGCTCAGCAGACAGTATCGCACAGGGCGGCATTAGATACACGGCTCAGCAGACAGTATCACACAGGAGAGTATTAGATACACAGCTCAGCAGACGGTATCACACAGGAGAGAATTAGATACACAGCTCAGCAGACAGTATCACACAGGATTAGATACATAGCTCAGCAGACAGTATCACACAGGAGAGTATTAGATACACAGCTCAGCAGACAGTATCACACAGGAGAGGATGAGATACACAGCATAGGTTTAGATACACAGCTCAGCAGACAGTATCACACAGCATAGGAATAGATACACGGCTCAACAGACAGTGTCACACAGGAGGGGATTAGATACATAGCTCAGCAGACAGTATCACACAGGAGGGGATTAGATACACGGCTCAGCAGACAGTATCACACAGGATAAGATTAGATACACAGCTCAGCAGACAGTATCACACAGGATAAGATTAGATACACAGCTCAGCAGACAGTATTACACAGGAGAGGATTAGATACACAGCTAAGCAGACAGTATTACACAGGAGAGGATTAGATGCACAGCTCAGCAGACAGTATCACACAGGATAAGATTAGATACACAGCTCAGCAGACAGTATTACACAGGAGAGGATTAAATACACAGCTCAGCAGACAGTATCACACAGGACAGGATTAGATACACAGCTCAGCAGACAGTATCACACAGGACAGGATTAGATACACAGCTCAGCAGACAGTATCACACAGGAGAGGATTAGATACGCAGCTCAGCAGACAGTATCTCACAGGGGAGGATTAGATACATGGCTCAGCAGACAGTATCACACAGCATAGGATTAGATACACGGCTCAGCAGACAGTATCACACAGGAGGGGATTAGATACACTGCTCAGCATACAGTATCACACAACATAGGATTAGATACACAGCTCAGCAGGCAGTATCACACAGTATAAGATTAGATACACAGCTCAGCAGACAGTATCACACAGCATAGGATTAGATACACGGCTCAGCAGACAGTATCACACAGGAGAGGATTAGATACACAGCTCAGCAGACAGTATCACACAGGACAGGATTAGATACACAGCTCAGCAGACAGTATCACACAGGAGAGGATTAGATACACAGCTGAGGAGACAGTATCACACAGGAGAGGATTAGATACACTGCTCAGCATACAGTATCACACAGCATAGGATTAGATACACAGCTGAGGAGACAGTATCACACAGGAGAGGATTAGATAGACAGCTCAGCAGGCAGTATCACACAGTATAAGATTAGATACACAGCTCAGCAGACAGTATCACACAGCATAGGATTAGATACACGGCTCAGCAGACAGTATCACACAGGAGAGGATTAGAAACACAGCTCAGCAGACAGTATCGCACAGAGCGGGATTAGATACACGGCTAAGCAAACAGTATCACACAGCATAGGATTAGATACACGGCTCAGCAGACAGTATCACACAGCATAGGATTAGATACACGGCTCAGCAGACAGTATCACACAGGACAGGATTAGATACACAGCTCAGCAGACAGTATCACACAGGAGAGGATTAGATACACAGCTCAGCAGATGGTATCACACAGGATAGGATTAGATACACTGCTCAGCAGACAGTATCACACAGGGCAGGATTAGATACACGGTTCAGCAGACAGTATCACACAGGGTAGGATTAGATACACGGCTCAGCAGACAGTATCACACAGGAGAGGATTAGATACACAGCTCATCAGACAGTATCACACAGGAGAGGATTAGATACACAGCTCAGCAGACAGTATCGCACAGGAGAGGATTAGATACATAGCTCATCAGACAGTATCACACAGGACAGGATTAGATGCACAGCTCAGCAGACAGTATCACACAGGAGAGGATTAGATACACAGCTCAGCAGACAGTATCACACAGGAGAGGATTAGATACACAGCTCAGCAGATAGTATCACACAGGATAGGATTAGATACACAGCTCAGCAGACAGTATCACACAGGAGTGGATTAGATACACAGCTCAGCAGACAGTATCACACAGGATAGGATTAGATACACAGCTCAGCAGATGGTATCACACAGGATAGGATTAGATACACTGCTCAACTGATGGTATCACACAGGATAGGATTAGATGCACAGCTCAGTAGGCAGTATCACACAGGAGAGGATTAGATACACGGCTCAGCAGACAGTATCACACAGGATAAGATTAGATGCACAGCTCAGCAGACAGTATCACACAGGACAGGATTAGATACACAGCTCAGCAGACAGTATCACACAGGATAGGATTAGATACACAGCTCAGCAGACAGTATCACACAGGATAGGATTAGATACACAGCTCAGCAGACAGTATCACACAGGAGAGGATTAGATACATGGCTCAGCAGACAGTATCACACAGCATAGGATTAGATACACGGCTCAGCAGACAGTATCACACAGGATAAGATTAGATACACAGCTCAGCAGACAGTATTACACAGGAGAGGATTAGATACACGGCTCAGCAGACAGTATCACACAGGACAGGATTAGATACACAGCTCAGCAGACAGTATCACACAGGAGAGGATTAGATACGCAGCTCAGCAGACAGTATCTCACAGGAGAGGATTAGAAACACAGCTCAGCAGACAGTATTACACAGGAGAGGATTAGATACACGGCTCAGCAGACAGTATCACACAGGACAGGATTAGATACACAGCTCAGCAGACAGTATTACACAGGAGAGGATTAGATACGCAGCTCAGCAGACAGTATCTCACAGGAGAGGATTAGATACACAGCTCAGCAGACAGTATCACACAGCATAGGATTAGATACACGGCTCAGCAGACAGTATCACACAGGAGGGGATTAGATACACTGCTCAGCATACAGTATCACACAGCATAGGATTAGATACACAGCTCAGCAGGCAGTATCACACAGTATAAGATTAGATACACAGCTCAGCAGATGGTATCACACAGGATAGGATTAGATACACAGCTCAGCAGATGGTATCACACAGGATAGGATTAGATACACTGCTCAACTGATGGTATCACACAGGATAGGATTAGATGCACAGCTCAGTAGGCAGTATCACACAGGAGAGGATTAGATACACGGCTCAGCAGACAGTATCACACAGGATAAGATTAGATGCACAGCTCAGCAGACAGTATCACACAGGACAGGATTAGATACACAGCTCAGCAGACAGTATCACACAGGATAGGATTAGATACACAGCTCAGCAGACAGTATCACACAGGATAGGATTAGATACACAACTCAGCAGACAGTATCTCACAGGAGAGGATTAGATACATGGCTCAGCAGACAGTATCACACAGCATAGGATTAGATACACGGCTCAGCAGACAGTATCACACAGGATAAGATTAGATACACAGCTCAGCAGACAGTATTACACAGGAGAGGATTAGATACACGGCTCAGCAGACAGTATCACACAGGACAGGATTAGATACACAGCTCAGCAGACAGTATCACACAGGAGAGGATTAGATACGCAGCTCAGCAGACAGTATCTCACAGGAGAGGATTAGAAACACAGCTCAGCAGACAGTATTACACAGGAGAGGATTAGATACACGGCTCAGCAGACAGTATCACACAGGACAGGATTAGATACACAGCTCAGCAGACAGTATTACACAGGAGAGGATTAGATACGCAGCTCAGCAGACAGTATCTCACAGGAGAGGATTAGATACACAGCTCAGCAGACAGTATCACACAGCATAGGATTAGATACACGGCTCAGCAGACAGTATCACACAGGAGGGGATTAGATACACTGCTCAGCATACAGTATCACACAGCATAGGATTAGATACACAGCTCAGCAGGCAGTATCACACAGTATAAGATTAGATACACAGCTCAGCAGACAGTATCACACAGCATAGGATTAGATACACGGCTCAGCAGACAGTATCACACAGGACAGGATTAGATACACAGCTCAGCAGACAGTATCACACAGGAGAGGATTAGATACACAGCTGAGGAGACAGTATCACACAGGAGAGGATTAGATACACTGCTCAGCATACAGTATCACACAGCATAGGATTAGATACACAGCTGAGGAGACAGTATCACACAGGAGAGGATTAGATAGACAGCTCAGCAGGCAGTATCACACAGTATAAGATTAGATACACAGCTCAGCAGACAGTATCACACAGCATAGGATTAGATACATGGCTCAGCAGACAGTATCACACAGGACAGGATTAGATACACAGCTCAGCAGACAGTATCGCACAGAGCGGGATTAGATACACGGCTCAGCAAACAGTATCACACAGCATAGGATTAGATACACGGATCAGCAGACAGTATCACACAGCATAGGATTAGATACACGGCTCAGTAGACAGTATCACACAGGACAGGATTAGATACACAGCTCAGCAGACAGTATCACACAGGAGAGGATTAGATACACAGCTCAGCAGATGGTATCACACAGGATAGAATTAGATACACTGCTCAGCAGACAGTATCACACAGGGCAGGATTAGATACACGGTTCAGCAGACAGTATCACACAGGGTAGGATTAGATACACGGCTCAGCAGACAGTATCACACAGGAGAGGATTAGATACACAGCTCATCAGACAGTATCACACAGGAGAGGATTAGATACACAGCTCATCAGACAGTATCACACAGGAGAGGATTAGATACACAGCTCAGCAGACAGTATCGCACAGGAGAGGATTAGATACACAGCTCATCAGACAGTATCACACAGGACAGGATTAGATACACAGCTCAGCAGACAGTATCACACAGGAGAGGATTAGATACACAGCTCAGCAGACAGTATCACACAGGAGAGGATTAGATACACAGCTCAGCAGATAGTATCACACAGGATAGGATTAGATACACAGCTCAGCAGACAGTATCACACAGGAGTGGATTAGATACACAGCTCAGCAGACAGTATCACACAGGATAGGATTAGATACACAGCTCAGCAGATGGTATCACACAGGATAGGATTAGATACACTGCTCAACTGATGGTATCACACAGGATAGGATTAAATGCACAGCTCAGTAGGCAGTATCACACAGGAGAGGATTAGATACACGGCTCAGCAGACAGTATCACACAGGATAAGATTAGATGCACAGCTCAGCAGACAGTATCACACAGGACAGGATTAGATACACAGCTCAGCAGACAGTATCACACAGGAGAGGAATAGATACACAGCTCAGCAGACAGTATCACACAGGATAGGATTAGATACACAGCTCAGCAGACAGTATCACACAGGATAGGATTAGATACACAACTCAGCAGACAGTATCTCACAGGAGAGGATTAGATACATGGCTCAGCAGACAGTATCACACAGCATAGGATTAGATACACGGCAAAGCAGACAGTATCACACAGGAGGGGATTAGATACACAGCTGAGGAGACAGTATCACACAGGAGAGGATTATATACACTGCTCAGCATACAGTATCACACAGCATAGAATTAGATACACAGCTCAGCAGGCAGTATCACACAGTATAAGATTAGATGCACAGCTCAGCAGACAGTATCACACAGGAGAGGATTAGATACACAGCTCAGCAGACAGTATCACACAGCATAGGATTAGATACACAGCTCAGCAGACAGTATCACACAGGAGTGGATTAGATACACGGCTCAGCAGACAGTATCGCACAGGGCGGGATTAGATACACGGTTCATCAGACAGTATCACACAGGAGAGTATTAGATACACTGCTCAGCAGACAGTATCACACAGCATAGGATTAGATACACGGCTCAGCAGACAGTATCACACAGCGTAGGATTAGATACACAGCTCAGCAGACAGTATCACACAGGAGAGGATTAGAAACACAGCTCAGCAGACAGTATCACACAGGAGAGGATTAGATACACAGATCAGCAGACAGTATCACACAGCATAGGATTAGATACACAGCTCAGCAGACAGTATCACACAGGAGTGGATTAGATACACGGCTCAGCAGACAGTATCGCACAGGGCGGGATTAGATACACGGTTCATCAGACAGTATCACACAGGAGAGTATTAGATACACTGCTCAGCAGACAGTATCACACAGGAGAGTATTAGATACACAGCTCAGCAGACGGTATCACACAGGAGAGAATTAGATACACAGCTCAGCAGACAGTATCACACAGGATTAGATACATAGCTCAGCAGACAGTATCACACAGGAGAGGATTAGATACACAGCTCAGCAGACAGTATCACACAGGAGAGGATGAGATACACAGCATAGGTTTAGATACACAGCTCAGCAGACAGTATCACACAGCATAGGATTAGATACACGGCTCAACAGACAGTATCACACAGGAGGGGATTAGATACACAGCTCAGCAGACAGTATCACACAGGAGAGTATTAGATACACAGCTCAGCAGACGGTATCACACAGGAGAGAATTAGATACACAGCTCAGCAGACAGTATCACACAGGATTAGATACATAGCTCAGCAGACAGTATCACAAAGGAGAGGATGAGATACACAGCATAGGTTTAGATACACAGCTCAGCAGACAGTATCACACAGCATAGGATTAGATACACGGCTCAACAGACAGTATCACACAAGAGGGGATTAGATACACAGCTCAGCAGACAGTATCACACAGGAGGGGATTAGATACAAAGCTCAGCAGACAGTATCACACAGGAGGGGATTAGATACACAGCTCAGCAGACAGTATCACACAGGATAAGATTAGATACACAGCTCAGCAGACAGTATCACACAGGAGAGGATTAGATACACAGCTCAGCTGACAGTATCTCACAGGAGAGGATTAGATACATGGCTCAGCAGACAGTATCACACAGCATAGGATTAGATACACGGCTCAGCAGACAGTATCACACAGGAGGGGATTAGATACACAGCTGAGGAGACAGTATCACACAGGAGAGGATTAGATACACGGCTCAGCAGACAGTATCACACAGGAGAGGATTATATACACTGCTCAGCAGACAGTATCACACAGCATAGAATTAGATACACGGCTCAGCAGACAGTATCACACAGGATAAGATTAGATGCACAGCTCAGCAGACAGTATCACACAGGACAGGATTAGATACACAGCTCAGCAGACAGTATCACACAGGATAGGATTAGATACACAGCTCAGCAGACAGTATCACACAGGATAGGATTAGATACACAACTCAGCAGACAGTATCTCACAGGAGAGGATTAGATACATGGCTCAGCAGACAGTATCACACAGCATAGGATTAGATACACGGCTCAGCAGACAGTATCACACAGGATAAGATTAGATACACAGCTCAGCAGACAGTATTACACAGGAGAGGATTAGATACACGGCTCAGCAGACAGTATCACACAGGACAGGATTAGATACACAGCTCAGCAGACAGTATCACACAGGAGAGGATTAGATACGCAGCTCAGCAGACAGTATCTCACAGGAGAGGATTAGAAACACAGCTCAGCAGACAGTATTACACAGGAGAGGATTAGATACACGGCTCAGCAGACAGTATCACACAGGACAGGATTAGATACACAGCTCAGCAGACAGTATTACACAGGAGAGGATTAGATACGCAGCTCAGCAGACAGTATCTCACAGGAGAGGATTAGATACACAGCTCAGCAGACAGTATCACACAGCATAGGATTAGATACACGGCTCAGCAGACAGTATCACACAGGAGGGGATTAGATACACTGCTCAGCATACAGTATCACACAGCATAGGATTAGATACACAGCTCAGCAGGCAGTATCACACAGTATAAGATTAGATACACAGCTCAGCAGACAGTATCACACAGCATAGGATTAGATACACGGCTCAGCAGACAGTATCACACAGGACAGGATTAGATACACAGCTCAGCAGACAGTATCACACAGGAGAGGATTAGATACACAGCTGAGGAGACAGTATCACACAGGAGAGGATTAGATACACTGCTCAGCATACAGTATCACACAGCATAGGATTAGATACACAGCTGAGGAGACAGTATCACACAGGAGAGGATTAGATAGACAGCTCAGCAGGCAGTATCACACAGTATAAGATTAGATACACAGCTCAGCAGACAGTATCACACAGCATAGGATTAGATACATGGCTCAGCAGACAGTATCACACAGGACAGGATTAGATACACAGCTCAGCAGACAGTATCGCACAGAGCGGGATTAGATACACGGCTCAGCAAACAGTATCACACAGCATAGGATTAGATACACGGATCAGCAGACAGTATCACACAGCATAGGATTAGATACACGGCTCAGTAGACAGTATCACACAGGACAGGATTAGATACACAGCTCAGCAGACAGTATCACACAGGAGAGGATTAGATACACAGCTCAGCAGATGGTATCACACAGGATAGAATTAGATACACTGCTCAGCAGACAGTATCACACAGGGCAGGATTAGATACACGGTTCAGCAGACAGTATCACACAGGGTAGGATTAGATACACGGCTCAGCAGACAGTATCACACAGGAGAGGATTAGATACACAGCTCATCAGACAGTATCACACAGGAGAGGATTAGATACACAGCTCATCAGACAGTATCACACAGGAGAGGATTAGATACACAGCTCAGCAGACAGTATCGCACAGGAGAGGATTAGATACACAGCTCATCAGACAGTATCACACAGGACAGGATTAGATACACAGCTCAGCAGACAGTATCACACAGGAGAGGATTAGATACACAGCTCAGCAGACAGTATCACACAGGAGAGGATTAGATACACAGCTCAGCAGATAGTATCACACAGGATAGGATTAGATACACAGCTCAGCAGACAGTATCACACAGGAGTGGATTAGATACACAGCTCAGCAGACAGTATCACACAGGATAGGATTAGATACACAGCTCAGCAGATGGTATCACACAGGATAGGATTAGATACACTGCTCAACTGATGGTATCACACAGGATAGGATTAAATGCACAGCTCAGTAGGCAGTATCACACAGGAGAGGATTAGATACACGGCTCAGCAGACAGTATCACACAGGATAAGATTAGATGCACAGCTCAGCAGACAGTATCACACAGGACAGGATTAGATACACAGCTCAGCAGACAGTATCACACAGGAGAGGAATAGATACACAGCTCAGCAGACAGTATCACACAGGATAGGATTAGATACACAGCTCAGCAGACAGTATCACACAGGATAGGATTAGATACACAACTCAGCAGACAGTATCTCACAGGAGAGGATTAGATACATGGCTCAGCAGACAGTATCACACAGCATAGGATTAGATACACGGCAAAGCAGACAGTATCACACAGGAGGGGATTAGATACACAGCTGAGGAGACAGTATCACACAGGAGAGGATTATATACACTGCTCAGCATACAGTATCACACAGCATAGAATTAGATACACAGCTCAGCAGGCAGTATCACACAGTATAAGATTAGATGCACAGCTCAGCAGACAGTATCACACAGGAGAGGATTAGATACACAGCTCAGCAGACAGTATCACACAGCATAGGATTAGATACACAGCTCAGCAGACAGTATCACACAGGAGTGGATTAGATACACGGCTCAGCAGACAGTATCGCACAGGGCGGGATTAGATACACGGTTCATCAGACAGTATCACACAGGAGAGTATTAGATACACTGCTCAGCAGACAGTATCACACAGCATAGGATTAGATACACGGCTCAGCAGACAGTATCACACAGCGTAGGATTAGATACACAGCTCAGCAGACAGTATCACACAGGAGAGGATTAGAAACACAGCTCAGCAGACAGTATCACACAGGAGAGGATTAGATACACAGATCAGCAGACAGTATCACACAGCATAGGATTAGATACACAGCTCAGCAGACAGTATCACACAGGAGTGGATTAGATACACGGCTCAGCAGACAGTATCGCACAGGGCGGGATTAGATACACGGTTCATCAGACAGTATCACACAGGAGAGTATTAGATACACTGCTCAGCAGACAGTATCACACAGGAGAGTATTAGATACACAGCTCAGCAGACGGTATCACACAGGAGAGAATTAGATACACAGCTCAGCAGACAGTATCACACAGGATTAGATACATAGCTCAGCAGACAGTATCACACAGGAGAGGATTAGATACACAGCTCAGCAGACAGTATCACACAGGAGAGGATGAGATACACAGCATAGGTTTAGATACACAGCTCAGCAGACAGTATCACACAGCATAGGATTAGATACACGGCTCAACAGACAGTATCACACAGGAGGGGATTAGATACACAGCTCAGCAGACAGTATCACACAGGAGAGTATTAGATACACAGCTCAGCAGACGGTATCACACAGGAGAGAATTAGATACACAGCTCAGCAGACAGTATCACACAGGATTAGATACATAGCTCAGCAGACAGTATCACAAAGGAGAGGATGAGATACACAGCATAGGTTTAGATACACAGCTCAGCAGACAGTATCACACAGCATAGGATTAGATACACGGCTCAACAGACAGTATCACACAAGAGGGGATTAGATACACAGCTCAGCAGACAGTATCACACAGGAGGGGATTAGATACAAAGCTCAGCAGACAGTATCACACAGGAGGGGATTAGATACACAGCTCAGCAGACAGTATCACACAGGATAAGATTAGATACACAGCTCAGCAGACAGTATCACACAGGAGAGGATTAGATACACAGCTCAGCTGACAGTATCTCACAGGAGAGGATTAGATACATGGCTCAGCAGACAGTATCACACAGCATAGGATTAGATACACGGCTCAGCAGACAGTATCACACAGGAGGGGATTAGATACACAGCTGAGGAGACAGTATCACACAGGAGAGGATTAGATACACGGCTCAGCAGACAGTATCACACAGGAGAGGATTATATACACTGCTCAGCAGACAGTATCACACAGCATAGAATTAGATACACAGCTCAGCAGGCAGTATCACACAGTATAAGATTAGATACACAGCTCAGCAGACAGTATCACACAGGAGAGGATTAGATACACAGCTCAGCAGACAGTATCACACAGCATAGGATTAGATACACGGCTCAGCAGACAGTATCACACAGCGTAGGATTAGATACACAGCTCAGCAGACAGTATCACACAGGAGAGGATTAGATACACAGATCAGCAGACAGTATCACACAGCATAGGATTAGATACACAGCTCAGCAGACAGTATCACACAGGAGTGGATTAGATACACGGCTCAGCAGACAGTATCGCACAGGGCGGGATTAGATACACGGTTCATCAGACAGTATCACACAGGAGAGTATTAGATACACTGCTCAGCAGACAGTATCACACAGGAGAGTATTAGATACACAGCTCAGCAGACGGTATCACACAGGAGAGAATTAGATACACAGCTCAGCAGACAGTATCACACAGGATTAGATACATAGCTCAGCAGACAGTATCACACAGGAGAGGATTAGATACACAGCTCAGCAGACAGTATCACACAGGAGAGGATGAGATACACAGCATAGGTTTAGATACACAGCTCAGCAGACAGTATCACACAGCATAGGATTAGATACACGGCTCAACAGACAGTATCACACAGGAGGGGATTAGATACACAGCTCAGCAGACAGTATCACACAGGAGAGTATTAGATACACAGCTCAGCAGACGGTATCACACAGGAGAGAATTAGATACACAGCTCAGCAGACAGTATCACACAGGATTAGATACATAGCTCAGCAGACAGTATCACAAAGGAGAGGATGAGATACACAGCATAGGTTTAGATACACAGCTCAGCAGACAGTATCACACAGCATAGGATTAGATACACGGCTCAACAGACAGTATCACACAAGAGGGGATTAGATACACAGCTCAGCAGACAGTATCACACAGGAGGCGATTAGATACATAGCTCAGCAGACAGTGTCACACAGGAGAGGATTAGATGCACAGCTCAGCAGACAGTATCACACAGGATAAGATTAGATACACAGCTCAGCAGACAGTATCACACAGGATAAGATTAGATACACTGCTCAGCAGACAGTATTACACAGGAGAGGATTAGATACACGGCTCAGCAGACAGTATCACACAGGAGAGGATTAGATACGCAGCTCAGCAGACAGTATCTCACAGGAGAGGATTAGATACATGGCTCAGCAGACAGTATCACACAGCATAGGATTAGATACACGGCTCAGCAGACAGTATCACACAGGAGGGGATTAGATACACTGCTCAGCATACAGTATCACACAGCATAGGATTAGATACACAGCTCAGCAGGCAGTATCACACAGTATAAGATTAGATACACAGCTCAGCAGACAGTATCACACAGGACAGGATTAGATACACAGCTCAGCAGACAGTATCACACAGGAGAGGATTAGAAACACAGCTCAGCAGACAGTATCGCACAGAGCGGGATTATATACACGGCTCAGCAGACAGTATCACACAGCATAGGATTAGATACACGGCTCAGCAGACAGTATCACACAGGACAGGATTAGATACACAGCTCAGCAGACAGTATCACACAGGAGAGGATTAGATACACAGCTCAGCAGATGGTATCACACAGGATAGGATTAGATACACTGCTCAGCAGAGAGTATCACACAGGGCAGGATTAGATACACAGCTCAGCAGACAGTATCACACAGGAGAGGATTAGATACGCAGCTCAGCAGACAGTATCTCACAGGAGAGGATTAGATACATGGCTCAGCAGACAGTATCACACAGCATAGGATTAGATACACGGCTCAGCAGACAGTATCACACAGGAGGGGATTAGATACACTGCTCAGCATACAGTATCACACAGCATAGGATTAGATACACAGCTCAGCAGGCAGTATCACACAGTATAAGATTAGATACACAGCTCAGCAGACAGTATCACACAGCATAGGATTAGATACACGGCTCAGCAGACAGTATCACACAGGAGGGGATTAGATACACTGCTCAGCATACAGTATCACACAGCATAGGATTAGATACACAGCTCAGCAGGCAGTATCACACAGGACAGAATTAGATACACAGCTCAGCAGGCAGTATCACACAGGAGAGGATTAGAAACACAGCTCAGCAGACAGTATCGCACAGAGCGGGATTAGATACACGGCTCAGCAGACAGTATCACACAGCATAGGATTAGATACACGGCTCAGCAGACAGTATCACACAGGACAGGATTAGATACACAGCTCAGCAGACAGTATCACACAGGAGAGGATTAGATACACAGCTCAGCAGATGGTATCACACAGGATAGGATTAGATACACTGCTCAGCAGAGAGTATCACACAGGGCAGGATTAGATACACGGTTCAGCAGACAGTATCACACAGGGTAGGATTAGATACACGGCTCAGCAGACAGTATCACACAGGAGAGGATTAGATACACAGCTCATCAGACAGTATCACACAGGAGAGGATTAGATACACAGCTCAGCAGACAGTATCGCACAGGAGAGGATTAGATACATAGCTCATCAGACAGTATCACACAGGACAGGATTAGATACACAGCTCAGCAGACAGTATCACACAGGAGAGGATTAGATACACAGCTCAGCAGACAGTATCACACAGGAGAGGATTAGATACACAGCTCAGCAGATAGTATCACACAGGATAGGATTAGATACACAGCTCAGCAGACAGTATCACACAGGAGTGGATTAGATACACAGGTCAGCAGACAGTATCACACAGGATAGGATTAGATACACAGCTCAGCAGATGGTATCACACAGGATAGGATTAGATACACTGCTCAACTGATGGTATCACACAGGATAGGATTAGATGCACGGCTCAGCAGACAGTATCACACAGGAGAGGATTAGATACACGGCTCAGCAGACAGTATCACACAGGAGAGGATTAGATACACAGCTCAGCTGACAGTATCACACAGGAGTGGATTAGATACACAGCTCAGCAGACAGTATCGCACAGGGCGGGATTAGATACACGACTCAGCAGACAGTATCACACAGGATAGGATTAGATACACAGCTCAGTAGACAGTATCACACAGGATAGGATTAGATACACGGCTCAGCAGACAGTATCACACAGGAGAGGATTAGAAACACGGCTCAGCAGACATTATCACACAGGAGAGGATTAGATACACGGCTCAGCAGACAGTATCACACAGGATAGGATTAGATACACAGCATAGGATTAGATACACAGTTCAGCAGACAGTATCACACAGCATAGGATTAGATACACGGTTCAGCAGACAGTATCACACAGGAGGGGATTAGATACACAGCTCAGCAGACAGTATCACACAGGAGGGGATTAGATATACAGCTCAGCAGACAGTATCACACAGGATAAGATTAGATACACTGCTCTGCGGATAGTATCACACAGGATAGGATTAGATGCACAGCTCAGCAGACAGTATCACACAGGATTAGATACATAGCTCAGCAGACAGTATCACACAGGAGAGGATTAGATACACAGCTCAGCAGACAGTATCACACAGGAGAGGATGAGATACACAGCATAGGTTTAGATACACAGCTCAGCAGACAGCATCACACAGCATAGGATTAGATACACGGCTCAACAGACAGTATCACACAGGAGGGGATTAGATACACAGCTCAGCAGACAAAATCACACAGGAGGGGATTAGATACACAGCTCAGCAGACAGTATCACACAGGATAAGATTAGATGCACAGCTCAGCAGACAGTATCACACAGGACAGGATTAGATACACAGCTCAGCAGACAGTATCACACAGGAGAGGAATAGATACACAGCTCAGCAGACAGTATCACACAGGATAGGATTAGATACACAGCTCAGCAGACAGTATCACACAGGAGAGGATTAGATACACGGCTCAGCAGACAGTATCACACAGGATAAGATTAGATGCACAGCTCAGCAGACAGTATCACACAGGACAGGATTAGATACACAGCTCAGCAGACAGTATCACACAGGAGAGGAATAGATACACAGCTCAGCAGACAGTATCACACAGGATAGGATTAGATACACAGCTCAGCAGACAGTATCACACAGGATAGGATTAGATACACAACTCAGCAGACAGTATCTCACAGGAGAGGATTAGATACATGGCTCAGCAGACAGTATCACACAGCATAGGATTAGATACACGGCAAAGCAGACAGTATCACACAGGAGGGGATTAGATACACAGCTGAGGAGACAGTATCACACAGGAGAGGATTATATACACTGCTCAGCATACAGTATCACACAGCATAGAATTAGATACACAGCTCAGCAGGCAGTATCACACAGGAGAGGATTAGATACACAGCTCAGCAGACAGTATCACACAGCATAGGATTAGATACACGGCTCAGCAGACAGTATCACACAGCGTAGGATTAGATACACAGCTCAGCAGACAGTATCACACAGGAGAGGATTAGAAACACAGCTCAGCAGACAGTATCACACAGGAGAGGATTAGATACACAGATCAGCAGACAGTATCACACAGCATAGGATTAGATACACAGCTCAGCAGACAGTATCACACAGGAGTGGATTAGATACACGGCTCAGCAGACAGTATCGCACAGGGCGGGATTAGATACACGGTTCATCAGACAGTATCACACAGGAGAGTATTAGATACACTGCTCAGCAGACAGTATCACACAGGAGAGTATTAGATACACAGCTCAGCAGACGGTATCACACAGGAGAGAATTAGATACACAGCTCAGCAGACAGTATCACACAGGATTAGATACATAGCTCAGCAGACAGTATCACACAGGAGAGGATTAGATACACAGCTCAGCAGACAGTATCACACAGGAGAGGATGAGATACACAGCATAGGTTTAGATACACAGCTCAGCAGACAGTATCACACAGCATAGGATTAGATACACGGCTCAACAGACAGTATCACACAGGAGGGGATTAGATACACAGCTCAGCAGACAGTATCACACAGGAGAGTATTAGATACACAGCTCAGCAGACGGTATCACACAGGAGAGAATTAGATACACAGCTCAGCAGACAGTATCACACAGGATTAGATACATAGCTCAGCAGACAGTATCACAAAGGAGAGGATGAGATACACAGCATAGGTTTAGATACACAGCTCAGCAGACAGTATCACACAGCATAGGATTAGATACACGGCTCAACAGACAGTATCACACAAGAGGGGATTAGATACACAGCTCAGCAGACAGTATCACACAGGAGGGGATTAGATACAAAGCTCAGCAGACAGTATCACACAGGAGGGGATTAGATACACAGCTCAGCAGACAGTATCACACAGGATAAGATTAGATACACAGCTCAGCAGACAGTATCACACAGGAGAGGATTAGATACACAGCTCAGCTGACAGTATCTCACAGGAGAGGATTAGATACATGGCTCAGCAGACAGTATCACACAGCATAGGATTAGATACACGGCTCAGCAGACAGTATCACACAGGAGGGGATTAGATACACAGCTGAGGAGACAGTATCACACAGGAGAGGATTAGATACACGGCTCAGCAGACAGTATCACACAGGAGAGGATTATATACACTGCTCAGCAGACAGTATCACACAGCATAGAATTAGATACACAGCTCAGCAGGCAGTATCACACAGTATAAGATTAGATACACAGCTCAGCAGACAGTATCACACAGGAGAGGATTAGATACACAGCTCAGCAGACAGTATCACACAGCATAGGATTAGATACACGGCTCAGCAGACAGTATCACACAGCGTAGGATTAGATACACAGCTCAGCAGACAGTATCACACAGGAGAGGATTAGATACACAGATCAGCAGACAGTATCACACAGCATAGGATTAGATACACAGCTCAGCAGACAGTATCACACAGGAGTGGATTAGATACACGGCTCAGCAGACAGTATCGCACAGGGCGGGATTAGATACACGGTTCATCAGACAGTATCACACAGGAGAGTATTAGATACACTGCTCAGCAGACAGTATCACACAGGAGAGTATTAGATACACAGCTCAGCAGACGGTATCACACAGGAGAGAATTAGATACACAGCTCAGCAGACAGTATCACACAGGATTAGATACATAGCTCAGCAGACAGTATCACACAGGAGAGGATTAGATACACAGCTCAGCAGACAGTATCACACAGGAGAGGATGAGATACACAGCATAGGTTTAGATACACAGCTCAGCAGACAGTATCACACAGCATAGGATTAGATACACGGCTCAACAGACAGTATCACACAGGAGGGGATTAGATACACAGCTCAGCAGACAGTATCACACAGGAGAGTATTAGATACACAGCTCAGCAGACGGTATCACACAGGAGAGAATTAGATACACAGCTCAGCAGACAGTATCACACAGGATTAGATACATAGCTCAGCAGACAGTATCACAAAGGAGAGGATGAGATACACAGCATAGGTTTAGATACACAGCTCAGCAGACAGTATCACACAGCATAGGATTAGATACACGGCTCAACAGACAGTATCACACAAGAGGGGATTAGATACACAGCTCAGCAGACAGTATCACACAGGAGGCGATTAGATACATAGCTCAGCAGACAGTGTCACACAGGAGAGGATTAGATGCACAGCTCAGCAGACAGTATCACACAGGATAAGATTAGATACACAGCTCAGCAGACAGTATCACACAGGATAAGATTAGATACACTGCTCAGCAGACAGTATTACACAGGAGAGGATTAGATACACGGCTCAGCAGACAGTATCACACAGGAGAGGATTAGATACGCAGCTCAGCAGACAGTATCTCACAGGAGAGGATTAGATACATGGCTCAGCAGACAGTATCACACAGCATAGGATTAGATACACGGCTCAGCAGACAGTATCACACAGGAGGGGATTAGATACACTGCTCAGCATACAGTATCACACAGCATAGGATTAGATACACAGCTCAGCAGGCAGTATCACACAGTATAAGATTAGATACACAGCTCAGCAGACAGTATCACACAGGACAGGATTAGATACACAGCTCAGCAGACAGTATCACACAGGAGAGGATTAGAAACACAGCTCAGCAGACAGTATCGCACAGAGCGGGATTAGATACACGGCTCAGCAGACAGTATCACACAGCATAGGATTAGATACACGGCTCAGCAGACAGTATCACACAGGACAGGATTAGATACACAGCTCAGCAGACAGTATCACACAGGAGAGGATTAGATACACAGCTCAGCAGATGGTATCACACAGGATAGGATTAGATACACTGCTCAGCAGAGAGTATCACACAGGGCAGGATTAGATACACAGCTCAGCAGACAGTATCACACAGGAGAGGATTAGATACGCAGCTCAGCAGACAGTATCTCACAGGAGAGGATTAGATACATGGCTCAGCAGACAGTATCACACAGCATAGGATTAGATACACGGCTCAGCAGACAGTATCACACAGGAGGGGATTAGATACACTGCTCAGCATACAGTATCACACAGCATAGGATTAGATACACAGCTCAGCAGGCAGTATCACACAGTATAAGATTAGATACACAGCTCAGCAGACAGTATCACACAGCATAGGATTAGATACACGGCTCAGCAGACAGTATCACACAGGAGGGGATTAGATACACTGCTCAGCATACAGTATCACACAGCATAGGATTAGATACACAGCTCAGCAGGCAGTATCACACAGGACAGGATTAGATACACAGCTCAGCAGGCAGTATCACACAGGAGAGGATTAGAAACACAGCTCAGCAGACAGTATCGCACAGAGCGGGATTAGATACACGGCTCAGCAGACAGTATCACACAGCATAGGATTAGATACACGGCTCAGCAGACAGTATCACACAGGACAGGATTAGATACACAGCTCAGCAGACAGTATCACACAGGAGAGGATTAGATACACAGCTCAGCAGATGGTATCACACAGGATAGGATTAGATACACTGCTCAGCAGAGAGTATCACACAGGGCAGGATTAGATACACGGTTCAGCAGACAGTATCACACAGGGTAGGATTAGATACACGGCTCAGCAGACAGTATCACACAGGAGAGGATTAGATACACAGCTCATCAGACAGTATCACACAGGAGAGGATTAGATACACAGCTCAGCAGACAGTATCGCACAGGAGAGGATTAGATACATAGCTCATCAGACAGTATCACACAGGACAGGATTAGATACACAGCTCAGCAGACAGTATCACACAGGAGAGGATTAGATACACAGCTCAGCAGACAGTATCACACAGGAGAGGATTAGATACACAGCTCAGCAGATAGTATCACACAGGATAGGATTAGATACACAGCTCAGCAGACAGTATCACACAGGAGTGGATTAGATACACAGGTCAGCAGACAGTATCACACAGGATAGGATTAGATACACAGCTCAGCAGATGGTATCACACAGGATAGGATTAGATACACTGCTCAACTGATGGTATCACACAGGATAGGATTAGATGCACGACTCAGCAGACAGTATCACACAGGAGAGGATTAGATACACGGCTCAGCAGACAGTATCACACAGGAGAGGATTAGATACACAGCTCAGCTGACAGTATCACACAGGAGTGGATTAGATACACAGCTCAGCAGACAGTATCGCACAGGGCGGGATTAGATACACGACTCAGCAGACAGTATCACACAGGATAGGATTAGATACACAGCTCAGTAGACAGTATCACACAGGATAGGATTAGATACACGGCTCAGCAGACAGTATCACACAGGAGAGGATTAGAAACACGGCTCAGCAGACATTATCACACAGGAGAGGATTAGATACACGGCTCAGCAGACAGTATCACACAGGATAGGATTAGACACACAGCTCAGCAGACAGTATCACACAGGAGAGGATTAGATACACAGCATAGGATTAGATACACAGTTCAGCAGACAGTATCACACAGCATAGGATTAGATACACGGTTCAGCAGACAGTATCACACAGGAGGGGATTAGATACACAGCTCAGCAGACAGTATCACACAGGAGGGGATTAGATATACAGCTCAGCAGACAGTATCACACAGCATAAGATTAGATACACTGCTCTGCGGATAGTATCACACAGGATAGGATTAGATGCACAGCTCAGCAGACAGTATCACACAGGATTAGATACATAGCTCAGCAGACAGTATCACACAGGAGAGGATTAGATACACAGCTCAGCAGACAGTATCACACAGGAGAGGATGAGATACACAGCATAGGTTTAGATACACAGCTCAGCAGACAGCATCACACAGCATAGGATTAGATACACGGCTCAACAGACAGTATCACACAGGAGGGGATTAGATACACAGCTCAGCAGACAAAATCACACAGGAGGGGATTAGATACACAGCTCAGCAGACAGTATCACACAGGTTAAGATTAGATACACAGCTCAGCAGACAGTATCACACAGGATAAGATTAGATACACAGCTCAGCAGACAGTATTACACAGGAGAGGATTAGATGCACGGCTCAGCAGACAGTATCACACAGGGTAAGATTAGATACATAGCTCAGCAGACAGTATCACGCAGGAGAGGATTAGATACACGGCTCAGCAGACAGTATCACACAGGACAGGATTAGATACACAGCTCAGCAGACAGTATCACACAGGAGAGGATTAGATACGCAGCTCAGCAGACAGTATCACACAGCATAGGATTAGATACACTGCTCAGCAGACAGTGTCACACAGGAGGGGATTAGATACACAGCTGAGGAGACAGTATCACACAGGAGAGGATTAGATACACTGCTCAGCATACAGTATCACACAGCATAGGATTAGATACACAGCTCAGCAGGCAGTATCACACAGTATAAGATTAGATACACAGCTCAGCAGACAGTATCACACAGCATAGGATTAGATACACGGCTCAGCAGACAGTATCACACAGGAGAGGATTAGATACACAGCTCAGCAGACAGTATCACACAACGTAGGATTAGATACACAGCTCAGCAGACAGTATCACACAGGAGAGGATTAGATACACAGATCAGCAGACAGTATCACACAGCATAGGATTAGATACACAGCTCAGCAGACAGTATCACACAGGAGTTGATTAGATACATGGCTCAGCAGACAGTATCGCACAGGGCGGGATTAGATACACGGTTCATCAGACAGTATCACACAGGAGAGTATTAGATACACAGCTCAGCAGACGGTATCACACAGGAGAGAATTAGATACACAGATCAGCAGACAGTATAACACAGGATTAGATACATAGCTCAGCAGACAGTATCACACAGGAGAGGATTAGATACACAGCTCAGCAGCCAGTATCACACAGGAGAGGATGAGATACACAGCATAGGTTTAGATACACAGCTCAGCAGACAGTATCACACAGCATAGGATTAGATACACGGCTCAACAGACAGTATCACACAGGAGGGGATTAGATACACAGCTCAGCAGACAGTATCACACAGGAGGGGATTAGATACACAGCTCAGCAGACAGTATCACACAGGAGGGGATTAGATACACAGCTCAGCAGACAGTATCACACAGGATAAGATTAGATACACAGCTCAGCAGACAGTATCACACAGGATAAGATTAGATACACAGCTCAGCAGACAGTATTACACAGGAGAGGATTAGATACACAGCTCAGCAGACAGTATCACACAGGATAGGATTAGATACACAGCTCAGCAGACAGTATCACACAGGATAGGATTAGATACACAGCTCAGCAGACAGTACCACACAGGATAGGATTAGATACACGGCTCAGCAGACAGTATCACACAGGAGGGGATTAGATACACAGCTGAGGAGACAGTATCACACAGCATAGAATTAGATACACTGCTCAGCAGGCAGTATCACACAGTATAAGATTAGATACACAGCTCAGCAGACAGTATCACACAGCATAGGATCAGATACACGGCTCAGCAGACAGTATCACACAGGACAGGATTAGATACACAGCTCAGCAGACAGTATCACACAGGAGAGGATTAGATACACAGCTCAGCAGACAGTATCACACAGCGTAGGATTAGATACACAACTCAGCAGACAGTATCACACAGGAGAGGATTAGATACACAGATCAGCAGACAGTATCACACAGCATAGGATTAGATACACAGCTCAGCAGACAGTATCACACAGGAGTGGATTAGATACACGGCTCAGCAGACAGTATCGCACAGGGCGGCATTAGATACACGGTTCATCAGACAGTATCACACAGGAGAGGATGAGATACACAGCATAGGTTTAGATACACAGCTCAGCAGACAGTATCACACAGCATAGGATTAGATACACGGCTCAACAGACAGTATCACACAGGAGGGGATTAGATACACAGCTCAGCAGACAGTATCACACAGGAGAGTATTAGATACACAGCTCAGCAGACGGTATCACACAGGAGAGAATTAGATACACAGCTCAGCAGACAGTATCACACAGGATTAGATACATAGCTCAGCAGACAGTATCACACAGGAGAGGATGAGATACACAGCATAGGTTTAGATACACAGCTCAGCAGACAGTATCACACAGCATAGGATTAGATACACGGCTCAACAGACAGTATCACACAAGAGGGGATTAGATACACAGCTCAGCAGACAGTATCACACAGGAGGGGATTAGATACAAAGCTCAGCAGACAGTATCACACAGAAGGGGATTAGATACACAGCTCAGCAGACAGTATCACACAGGATAAGATTAGATACACAGCTCAGCAGACAGTATCACACAGAATAAGATTAGATACACAGCTCAGCAGACAGTATTACACAGGAGAGGATTAGATGCACAGCTCAGCAGACAGTATCACACAGGACAGGATTAGATACACAGCTCAGCAGACAGTATCACACAGGAGAGGATTAGATACACAGCTCAGCAGACAGTATCACACAGGATAGGATTAGATACACAGCTCAGCAGACAGTATCACACAGGATAGGATTAGATACACAACTCAGCAGACAGTATCTCACAGGAGAGGATTAGATACATGGCTCAGCAGACAGTATCACACAGCATAGGATTAGATACACGGCTCAGCAGACAGTATCACACAGGAGGGGATTAGATACACAGCTCAGCAGACAGTATCACACAGGATAAGATTAGATACACTGCTCTGCGGATAGTATCACACAGTATAGGATTAGATGCACAGCTCAGCAGACAGTATCACACAGGATTAGATACATAGCTCAGCAGACAGTATCACACAGGAGAGGATGAGATACACTGCTCTGCGGATAGTATCACACAGGAGAGGATTAGATACACAGCTCAGCAGACAGTATCACACAGGAGAGGATGAGATACACAGCATAGGTTTAGATACACAGCTCAGCAGACAGTATCACACAGCATAGGATTAGATACACGGCTCAACAGACAGTATCACACAGGAGGGGATTAGATACACAGCTCAGCAGACAGTATCACACAGGAGGGGATTAGATACACAGCTCAGCAGAGAGTATCACACAGATTAAGATTAGATACACAGCTCAGCAGACAGTATCACACAGGATAAGATTAGATACACAGCTCAGCAGACAGTATTACACAGGAGAGGATTAGATGCACGGCTCAGCAGACAGTATCACACAGGGTAAGATTAGATACATAGCTCAGCAGACAGTATCACGCAGGAGAGGATTAGATACACGGCTCAGCAGACAGTATCACACAGGACAGGATTAGATACACTGCTCAGCAGACAGTGTCACACAGGAGGGGATTAGATACACAGCTGAGGAGACAGTATCACACAGGAGAGGATTAGATACACTGCTCAGCATACAGTATCACACAGCATAGGATTAGATACACAGCTCAGCAGGCAGTATCACACAGTATAAGATTAGATACACAGTTCAGCAGACGGTATCACACAGCATAGGATTAGATACACGGCTCAGCATACAGTATCACACAGGACAGGATTAGATACACAGCTCAGCAGACAGTATCACACAGGAGAGGATTAGATACACAGCTCAGCAGACAGTATCACACAGCGTAGGATTAGATACACAGCTCAGCAGACAGTATCACACAGGAGAGGATTAGATACACAGATCAGCAGACAGTATCACACAGCATAGGATTAGATACACAGCTCAGCAGACAGTATCACACAGGAGTGGATTAGATACACGGCTCAGCAGACAGTATCGCACAGGGCGGGATTAGATACACGGTTCATCAGACAGTATCACACAGGAGAGTATTAGATACACTGCTCAGCAGACAGTATCACACAGGAGAGTATTAGATACACAGCTCAGCAGACGGTATCACACAGAAGAGAATTAGATACACAGATCAGCAGACAGTATCACACAGGATTAGATACATAGCTCAGCAGACAGTATCACACAGGAGAGGATTAGATACACAGCTCAGCAGACAGTATCACACAGGAGAGGATGAGATACACAGCATAGGTTTAGATACACAGCTCAGCAGACAGTATCACACAGCATAGGATTAGATACACGGCTCAACAGACAGTATCACACAGGAGGGGATTAGATACACAGCTCAGCAGACAGTATCACACAGGAGGGGATTAGATACACAGCTCAGCAGACAGTATCACACAGGAGGGGATTAGATACACAGCTCAGCAGACAGTATCACACAGGATAAGATTAGATGCACAGCTCAGCAGACAGTATCACACAGGACAGGATTAGATACACAGCTCAGCAGACAGTATCACACAGGAGAGGATTAGATACACAGCTCAGCAGACAGTATCACACAGGATTAGATACATAGCTCAGCAGACAGTATCACACAGGAGAGGATTAGATACACAGCTCAGCAGACAGTATCACACAGGAGAGGATGAGATACACAGCATAGGTTTAGATACACAGCTCAGCAGACAGTATCACACAGCATAGGATTAGATACACGGCTCAACAGACAGTATCACACAGGAGGGGATTAGATACACAGCTCAGCAGACAGTATCACACAGGAGAGTATTAGATACACAGCTCAGCAGACGGTATCACACAGGAGAGAATTAGATACACAGCTCAGCAGACAGTATCACACAGGATTAGATACATAGCTCAGCAGACAGTATCACACAGGAGAGGATGAGATACACAGCATAGGTTTAGATACACAGCTCAGCAGACAGTATCACACAGCATAGGATTAGATACACGGCTCAACAGACAGTATCACACAAGAGGGGATTAGATACACAGCTCAGCAGACAGTATCACACAGGATAAGATTAGATACACAGCTCAGCAGACAGTATCACACAGAATAAGATTAGATACACAGCTCAGCAGACAGTATTACACAGGAGAGGATTAGATGCACAGCTCAGCAGACAGTATCACACAGGACAGGATTAGATACACAGCTCAGCAGACAGTGTCACACAGGAGAGGATTAGATACACAGCTCAGCAGACAGTATCACACAGGATAGGATTAGATACACAGCTCAGCAGACAGTATCACACAGGATAGGATTAGATACACAACTCAGCAGACAGTATCTCACAGGAGAGGATTAGATACATGGCTCAGCAGACAGTATCACACAGCATAGGATTAGATACACGGCTCAGCAGACAGTATCACACAGGAGGGGATTAGATAAACAGCTGAGGAGACAGTATCACACAGCATAGAATTAGATACACAGCTCAGCAGGCAGTATCACACAGTATAAGATTAGATACACAGCTCAGCAGACAGTATCACACAGCATAGGATTAGATACACGGCTCAGCAGACAGTATCACACAGGACAGGATTAGATACACAGCTCAGCAGACAGTATCACACAGGAGAGGATTAGATACACAGCTTAGCAGACAGTATCACACAGCGTAGGATTAGATACACAGCTCAGCAGACAGTATCACATAGGAGAGGATTAGATACACATATCAGCAGACAGTATCACACAGCATAGGATTAGATACACAGCTCAGCAGACAGTATCACACAGGAGTGGATTAGATACACGGCTCAGCAGACAGTATCGCACAGGGCGGCATTAGATACACGGCTCAGCAGACAGTATCACACAGGAGAGTATTAGATACACAGCTCAGCAGACGGTATCACACAGGAGAGAATTAGATACACAGCTCAGCAGACAGTATCACACAGGATTAGATACACAGCTCAGCAGACAGTATCACACAGGAGAGGATGAGATACACAGCATAGGTTTAGATACACAGCTCAGCAGACAGTATCACACAGCATAGGAATAGATACACGGCTCAACAGACAGTGTCACACAGGAGGGGATTAGATACATAGCTCAGCAGACAGTATCACACAGGAGGGGATTAGATACACGGCTCAGCAGACAGTATCACACAGGATAAGATTAGATACACAGCTCAGCAGACAGTATTACACAGGAGAGGATTAGATACACAGCTCAGCAGACAGTATTACACAGGAGAGGATTAGATGCACAGCTCAGCAGACAGTATCACACAGGATAAGATTAGATACACAGCTCAGCAGACAGTATTACACAGGAGAGGATTAAATACACGGCTCAGCAGACAGTATTACACAGGAGAGGATTAGATACACAGCTCAGCAGACAGTATCACACAGGACAGGATTAGATACACAGCTCAGCAGACAGTATCACACAGGACAGGATTAGATACACAGCTCAGCAGACAGTATCACACAGGAGAGGATTAGATACGCAGCTCAGCAGACAGTATCTCACAGGGGAGGATTAGATACATGGCTCAGCAGACAGTATCACACAGCATAGGATTAGATACACGGCTCAGCAGACAGTATCACACAGGAGGGGATTAGATACACTGCTCAGCATACAGTATCACACAACATAGGATTAGATACACAGCTCAGCAGGCAGTATCACACAGTATAAGATTAGATACACAGCTCAGCAGACAGTATCACACAGCATAGGATTAGATACACGGCTCAGCAGACAGTATCACACAGGACAGGATTAGATACACAGCTCAGCAGACAGTATCACACAGGAGAGGATTAGATACACAGCTGAGGAGACAGTATCACACAGGAGAGGATTAGATACACTGCTCAGCATACAGTATCACACAGCATAGGATTAGATACACAGCTGAGGAGACAGTATCACACAGGAGAGGATTAGATAGACAGCTCAGCAGGCAGTATCACACAGTATAAGATTAGATACACAGCTCAGCAGACAGTATCACACAGCATAGGATTAGATACACGGCTCAGCAGACAGTATCACACAGGATAGGATTAGATACACAGCTCAGCAGACAGTATCACACAGGAGAGGATTAGAAACACAGCTCAGCAGACAGTATCGCACAGAGCGGGATTAGATACACGGCTAAGCAAACAGTATCACACAGCATAGGATTAGATACACGGCTCAGCAGACAGTATCACACAGCATAGGATTAGATACACGGCTCAGCAGACAGTATCACACAGGACAGGATTAGATACACAGCTCAGCAGACAGTATCACACAGGAGAGGATTAGATACACAGCTCAGCAGATGGTATCACACAGGATAGGATTAGATACACTGCTCAGCAGACAGTATCACACAGGGCAGGATTAGATACACGGTTCAGCAGACAGTATCACACAGGACAGGATTAGATACACAGCTCAGCAGACAGTATCACACAGGAGAGGATTAGATACACAGCTGAGGAGACAGTATCACACAGGAGAGGATTAGATACACTGCTCAGCATACAGTATCACACAGCATAGGATTAGATACACAGCTCAGCAGGCAGTATCACACAGTATAAGATTAGATACACAGCTCAGCAGACAGTATCACACAGCATAGGATTAGATACACGGCTCAGCAGACAGTATCACACAGGACAGGATTAGATACACAGCTCAGCAGACAGTATCACACAGGAGAGGATTAGAAACACAGCTCAGCAGACAGTATCGCACAGAGCGGGATTAGATACACAGCTCAGCAAACAGTATCAAACAGCATAGGATTAGATACACGGCTCAGCAGACAGTATCACACAGCATAGGATTAGATACACGGCTCAGCAGACAGTATCACACAGGACAGGATTAGATACACAGCTCAGCAGACAGTATCACACAGGAGAGGATTAGATACACTGCTCAGCAGATGGTATTACACAGGATAGGATTAGATACACGGCTCAGCAGACATTATCACACAGGATAGGATTAGATACACGGCTCAGCAGACATTATCACACAGCATAGGATTAGATACACGGCTCAGCAGACAGAATCACACAGGAGGGGATTAGATACACAGCTCAGCAGACAGTATCACAGGATAATATTAGATACACTGCTCAGCAGACGGTATCACACAGGACAGGATTAGATGCATAGCTCAGCAGACGGTATCACACAGGACAAGATTAGATACACAGCTCAGCAGACAGTATCACAAAGGAGAGGATTAGATAAACAGCTCAGCAGACAGTATCACACAGGAGAGGATTAGATACACAGTTCATCAGACAGTATCACACAGGAGTGGATTAGATACACAGTTCATCAGACAGTATCACACAGGAGTGGATTAGATACACGGCTCAGCAGACAGTATCACACAGGAGAGGATTAGATACACAGCTTATCAGACAGTATCGCACAGGGCGGGATTAGATACACGACTCAGCAGACGGTATCACACAAGATAGGATTAGATATACAGTTCATCAGACAGTATCACACAGGAGAGGATTAGATACACAGCTCAGCAGACAGTATCACACAGGATAGGATTAGATAAACAGTTCATCAGACAGTATCACACAGGAGAGGATTAGATACACGGCTCAGCAGACAGTATCACACAGGAGAGGATTAGATACACTGCTCAGCAGACAGTATCACACAGGATAGGATTAGATACACTGCTCAGCAGACAGTATCACACAGGAGGGGATTAGATACACAGCTCAGCAGACAGTATTACACAGGAGAGGATTAGATACACGGCTCAGCAGACAGACAGTATCGCACAGGGCGGGATTAGATACACAGCTCAGCAGACAGTATCGCACAGGGCGGGATTAGATACACAGCTCAGCAGACAGTATCACACTGGAAAGGATTAGATCCACAGCTCAGCAGACAGTATCACACAGGATAGGATTAGATCCACAGCTCAGCAGACAGTATCACACAGGATAGGATTAGATACACATCTCAGCACACAGTATCACACAGGAGAGGATTAGATACACGGCTCAGCAAACAGAGTCACACAGGAGAGGATTAGATACACAGCTCATCAGAGAGTATCACACAGGAGAGGATTAGATACACAGCTCAGCTGACAGTATCACACAGGAGAGGATTAGATACACTGCTCAGCAGACAGTATCACACAGGAGAGTATTAGATACACTGCTCAGCAGACAGTATCACATAGGATAGGATTAGATACACAGCTCAGCACACAGTATCACACAGGAGAGGATTAGATACACAGCTCAGCAGACGGTATCACACAGGAGAGTATTAGATACACTGCTCAGCAGACAGTATCACATAGGATAGGATTAGATACACAGCTCAGCACACAGTATCACACAGGAGAGGATTAGATACACAGCTCAGCAGACAGTATCACACAGGATAGCATTAGATACACGGCTCAGCAGACAGTATCACACAGGAGAGGATTAGATACACAGCTCAGCAGACGGTATCACACAGGACAGGATTAGATACACAGCTCAGCAGATGGTATCATACAGGAGATGATTAGATACACTGCTCAGCAGATGGTATTACACAGGATAGGATTAGATACACGGCTCAGCAGACATTATCACACAGGATAGGATTAGATACACGGCTCAGCGAGACATTATCACACAGGAGATGATTAGATACACAGCATAGGATTAGATACACAGCTCAGCAGACAGTATCACACAGCATAGGATTAGATACACGGCTCAGCAGACAGAATCACACAGGAGGGGATTAGATACACAGCTCAGCAGACAGTATCACAGGATAAGATTAGATACACTGCTCAGCAGACAGTATCGCACAGGAGAGGATTAGATGCATAGCTCAGCAGACGGTATCACACAGGACAAGATTAGATACACAGCTCAGCAGACAGTATCACAAAGGAGAGGATTAGATACACAGCTCAGCAGACAGTATCACACAGGAGAGGATTAGATAAACAGCTCAGCAGACAGTATCACACAGGAGAGGATTAGATACACAGTTCATCAGACAGTATCACACAGGAGTGGATTAGATACACGGCTCAGCAGACAGTATCACACAGGAGAGGATTAGATACACAGCTTATCAGACAGTATCGCACAGGGCGGGATTAGATACACGACTCAGCAGACGGTATCACACAGGAGAGGATTAGATACACAGTTCATCAGACAGTATCACACAGGATAGGATAAGATACACATCTCAGCACACAGTATCACACAGGAGAGGATTAGATACACAGCTCATCAGACAGTATCACACAGGAGAGGATTAGATACACAGCTCAGCTGACAGTATCACACAGGAGACGATTAGATACACAGCTCAGCTGACAGTATCACACAGGAGAGGATTAGATACACAGCTCAGCAGACAGTATCACACAGGAGAGGATTAGATACACAGCTCAGCTGACAGTATCACACAGGAGAGGATTAGAAACACAGCTCAGCAGACAGTATCACACAGCATAGGATTAGATACACAGCACAGCAGACTGTATCACACGGGTGGATTAGATACACGGCTCAGCAGACAGTATCGCACAGGGCGGGATTAGATACACGGCTCAGCAGACAGTATCACACAGAGGATTACATACACAGCTCAGCACACAGTATCACACAGGAAAGGATTAGATACACAGCTCAGCAGAGAGTATCGCACAGGAGAGGATTAGATACACAGCTCAGCAGCCGGTATCACACAGGAGAGGATTAGATACACTGCTCAGCAGACGGTATCACACAGGAGAGGATTAGATACACGGTTCAGCAGACAGTATCACACAGGGTAGGATTAGAGATACAGCTCAGCAGACATTATCACACAGCATAGGATTAGATACACAGCTCAGCAGACAGTATCACACAGCATAGGATTAGATACATGGCTCAGCAGACAGTATTACACAGCATAGGATTAGATACACAGCTCAGCAGGCAGTATCACACAGGAGAGGATTAGATACACAGCTCAGCAAACAGTATCACACAGGAGAGGATTAGATACATAGCTCAGCAGACTGTACCACACAGGAGAGGATTAGATACACAGCTCAGCAGACAGTATCACACAGGAAAGGATTAGATACACAGCTCAGCAGATGGTATCACACCGGATAGGATTAGATACACAGCTCAGCAGACAGTATCACACAGGAGAAGATTAGATACACAGCTCAGCAGACAGTATCACACAGGAGAAGATTAGATACACAGCTCAGCAGACAGTATCACACAGGAGAAGATTAGATACACTGCTCAGCAGACAGTATCACACCGGATAGGATTAGATACACAGCTCAGCAGACAGTATCACACAGGAGAGGATTAGATACACGGCTCAGCAGACAGTATCACACCGGATAGGATTAGATACACAGCTCAGCAGACAGTATCACACAGGAGAAGATTAGATACACAGCTCAGCAGACAGTATCACACCTGATAGGATTAGATACACAGCTCAGCAGACAGTATCACACAGTATAAGATTAGATACACTGCTCAACAGACAGTATCACACAGGAGAGGATTAGATACACAGCTCAGCAGACAGTATCGCACAGGAAAGGATTAGACACACTGCTCAGCAGACGGTATCGCACAGGAGAGGATTAGATACACGGCTCAGCAGACGGTATCGCACAGGAGAGGATTAGATACACGGCTCCACAGACAGTATCACACAGGAGAGGATTAGATACACGGCTCAGTAGACAGTATCACACAGGAAAGGATTAGATACATAGCTCAGCAGACGGTATCACACAGGACAGGATTAGATACACAGCTCAGCAGATGGTATCACACAGGAGTGGATTAGATACACAGCTCAGCAGACAGTATCGCACAGGGCGGGATTAGATACACGGCTCAGCAGACAGTATCACACAGGATAGGATTAGATACACAGTTCATCAGACAGTATCACACAGGAGTGGATTAGATACACAGCTCAGCAGACAGTATCGCACAGGGCGGGATTAGATACACGGCTCAGCAGACAGTATCACACAGGAGAGGATTAGATACACAGTTCATCAGACAGTATCACACAGGAGTGGATTAGATACACAGCTCAGCAGACAGTATCGCACAGGATAGGATTAGATACACAGCTCAGCAGACAGTATCACACAGGAGGGGATTAGATACACAGTTCATCAGACAGTATCACACAGGAGTGGATTAGATACACAGCTCAGCAGACAGTATCGCACAGGATAGGATTAGATACACAGCTCAGCAGACAGTATCACACAGGAGTGGATTAGATCCACGGCTCAGCAGACAGTATCGCACAGGGCGGGATTAGATACACGGCTCAGCAGACAGTATCACACAGGATAGGATTAGATGCACAGCTCAGCAGACAGTATCACACAGGATAGGATTAGATACACAGCTCAGCAGGCAGTATCACAAAGGATAGGATTAGATACACAGCTCAGCAGCTGGTATCACACAGGATAGGTTTAGATACACTGCTCAGCAGATGGTATCACACAGGATATGATTAGATACAGGGCTCAGCAGACAGTATCACAGAGGAGAGGATTAGTTACACGGCTCAGCAGATGGTATCACACAGGATAGGATTAGATACACAGCTCAGTAGACAGTATCACACTGGAGAGGATTAGATACACAGCTCAGCAGACAGTATCACACAGGATAGGATTAGATGCACAGCTCAGAAGGCAGTATCACACAGGAGAGGATTAGATACACGGCTCAGCAGACAGTATCGCACAGGGCGGGATTAGATACACGACTCAGCAGACAGTATCACACAGGATAGGATTAGATACACAGCTCAGTAGACAGTATCACACAGGATAGGATTAGATACACGGCTCAGCAGACAGTATCACACAGGAGAGGATTAGATACACAGCTCAGCAGACAGTATTACACAGGAGAGGATTAGATGCACGGCTCAGCAGACAGTATCACACAGGAGAGGATGAGATACACAACATAGGTTTAGATACACAGCTCAGCAGACAGTATCACACAGCATAGGATTAGATACACGGCTCAACAGACAGTATCACACAGGAGGGGATTAGATACACAGCTCAGCAGACAGTATCACACAGGAGGGGATTAGATACACAGCTCAGCAGACAGTATCACACAGGATAAGATTAGATACACAGCTCAGCAGGCAGTATCACACAGGATAAGATTAGATACACAGCTCAGCAGACAGTATTACACAGGAGAGGATTAGATGCACGGCTCAGCAGACAGTATCACACAGGATAGGATTAGATACACAGCTCAGCAGACAGTATCACACAGGACAGGATTAGATACATAGCTCAGCAGACAGTATCACACAGGAGAGGATTAGATACACTGCTCAGCAGACAGTAACACACAGGAGGGGATTGGATACACAGCTGAGGAGACAGTATCACACAGGAGAGGATTAGATACACTGCTCAGCATACAGTATCACACAGCATAGGATTAGATACACAGCTCAGCAGGCAGTATCACACAGTATAAGATTAGATACACAGCTCAGCAGACAGTATCACACATCATAGGATTAGATACACTTCTCAGCAGACAGTATCACACAGGACAGGATTAGATACACAGCTCAGCAGACAGTATCACACAGGAGAGGATTAGATACACAGCTCAGCAGACAGTATCACACAGGAGAGGATTAGATACACAGATCAGCAGACAGTATCACACAGGAGAGGATTAGATACACAGATCAGCAGACAGTATCACACAGCATAGGATTAGATACACAGCTCAGCAGACCGTATCACACAGGAGTGGATTAGATACACGGCTCAGCAGACAGTATCGCACAGGGCGGGATTAGATACACGGTTCATCAGACAGTATCACACAGGAGAATATTAGATACACTGCTCAGCAGATAGTATCACACAGGAGAGTATTAGATACACAGCTCAGCAGACGGTATCACACAGGAGAGAATTAGATACACAAATCAGCAGACAGTATCACACAGGATTAGATACACAGCTCAGCAGACAGTATCACACAGGAGAGGATGAGATACACAGCATAGGTTTAGATACACAGCTCAGCAGACAGTATCACACAGCATAGGATTAGATACACGGCTCAACAGACAGTATCACACAGGAGGGGATTAGATACACAGCTCAGCAGACAGTATCACACAGGAGGGGATTAGATACACAGCTCAGCAGACAGTATCACACAGGAGGGGATTAGATACACAGCTCAGCAGACAGTATCACACAGGATAAGATTAGATGCACAGCTCAGCAGACAGTATCACACAGGACAGGATTAGATACACAGCTCAGCAGACAGTATCACACAGGAGAGGATTAGATACACAGCTCAGCAGACAGTATCACACAGGATAGGATTAGATACACAGCTCAGCAGACAGTATCACACAGGATAGGATTAGATACACAACTCAGCAGACAGTATCTCACAGGAGAGGATTAGATACATGGCTCAGCAGACAGTATCACACAGCATAGGATTAGATACACGGCTCAGCAGACAGTATCACACAGGAGGGGATTAGATACACAGCTGAGGAGACGGTATCACACAGGAGAGGATTATATACACTGCTCAGCATACAGTATCACACAGGATAGGATTAGATACACAACTCAGCAGACAGTATCACACAGGACAGGATTAGATACACAGCTCAGCAGACAGTATCACACAGGAGAGGATTAGATACACAGCTCAGCAGACAGTATCACACAGGATAGGATTAGATACACAGCTCAGCAGACAGTATCACACAGGATAGGATTAGATACACAGCTCAGCAGACAGTATCACACAGGAGAGGATTAGATACACAGCTCAGCAGACAGTATCTCACAGGAGAGGATTAGATACACAGCTCAGCAGACAGTATCACACAGGATAGGATTAGATACACAACTCAGCAGACAGTATCTCACAGGAGAGGATTAGATACACGGCTCAGCAGACAGTATCACACAGCATAGGATTAGATACACGGCTCAGCAGACAGTATCACACAGCATAGGATTAGATACACGGCTCAGCAGACAGTATCACACAGGAGGGGATTAGATACACGGCTCAGCAGACAGTATCTCACAGGAGAGGATTAGATACACAGCTCAGCAGACAGTATCACACAGCATAGGATTAGATACACGGCTCAGCAGACAGTATCACACAGCGTAGGATTAGATACACAGCTCAGCAGACAGTATCACACAGGAGAGGATTAGATACACAGATCAGCAGACAGTATCACACAGCATAGGATTAGATACACAGCTCAGCAGACAGTATCACACAGGAGTGGATTAGATACACGGCTCAGCAGACAGTATCGCACAGGGTGGGATTAGATACACGGTTCATCAGACAGTATCACACAGGAGAGGATTAGATACACTGCTCAGCAGACAGTATCACACAGGAGATTATTAGATACACAGCTCAGCAGATGATATCACACAGGAGAGAATTAGATACACAGCTCAGCAGACAGTATCACACAGGATTAGATACATAGCTCAGCAGACAGTATCACACAGGAGAGGATTAGATACACAGCTCGGCAGACAGTATCACACAGGAGAGGATGAGATACACAGCATAGGTTTAGATACACAGCTCAGCAGACAGTATCACACAGCATAGGATTAGATACACGGCTCAACAGACAGTATCACACAGGAGGGGATTAGATACACAGCTCAGCAGACAGTATCACACAGGAGAGTATTAGATACACAGCTCAGCAGACGGTATCACACAGGAGAGAATTAGATACACAGCTCAGCAGACAGTATCACACAGGATTAGATACATAGCTCAGCAGACAGTATCACACAGGAGATGATGAGATACACATCATAGGTTTAGATACACAGCTCAGCAGACAGTATCACACAGCATAGGATTAGATACACGGCTCAACAGACAGTATCACACAAGAGGGGATTAGATACACAGCTCAGCAGACAGTATCACACAGGAGGGGATTAGATACAAAGCTCAGCAGACAGTATCACACAGGAGGGGATTAGATACACAGCTCAGCAGACAGTATTACACAGGAGAGGATTAGATGCACAGCTCAGCAGACAGTATCACACAGGATAAGATTAGATACACAGCTCAGCAGACAGTATTACACAGGAGAGGATTAGATACACGGCTCAGCAGACAGTATCACACCGGATAGGATTAGATACACAGCTCAGCAGACAGTATCACACAGGACAGGATTAGATACACAGCTCAGCAGACAGTATCACACAGGAGAGGATTAGATACACAGCTCAGCAGACAGTATCACACAGGATAGGATTAGATACACAGCTCAGCAGACAGTATCACACAGGATAGGATTAGATACACAACTCAGCAGACAGTATCTCACAGGAGAGGATTAGATACATGGCTCAGCAGACAGTATCACACAGCATAGGATTAGATACACGGCTCAGCAGACAGTATCACACAGGAGGGGATTAGATACACAGCTGAGGAGACAGTATCACACAGCATAGAATTAGATACACAGCTCAGCAGGCAGTATCACACAGTATAAGATTAGATACACAGCTCAGCAGACAGTATCACACAGCATAGGATTAGATACACGGCTCAGCAGACAGTATCACACAGGACAGGATTAGATACACAGCTCAGCAGACAGTATCACACAGGAGAGGATTAGATACACAGCTCAGCAGACAGTATCACACAGGAGAGGATTAGATACACAGATCAGCAGACAGTATCACACAGCATAGGATTAGATACACAGCTCAGCAGACAGTATCACACAGGAGTGGATTAGATATACGGCTCAGCAGACAGTATCGCACAGGGCGGCATTAGATACACGGTTCATCAGACAGTATCACACAGGAGAGTATTCGATACACAGCTCAGCAGATAGTATCACACAGCATAGGATTAGATACACGGCTCAACAGACAGTATCACACAGGAGGGGATTAGATACATAGCTCAGCAGACAGTATCACACAGGAGGGGATGAGATACACAGCATAGGTTTAGATACACAGCTCAGCAGACAGTATCACACAGCATAGGATTAGATACACGGCTCAACAGACAGTATCACACAGGAGGGGATTAGATACATAGCTCAGCAGACAGTATCACACAGGAGGGGATTAGATACACGGCTCAGCAGACAGTATCACACAGGATAAGATTAGATACACAGCTCAGCAGACAGTATCACACAGGATAAGATTAGATACACAGCTCAGCAGACAGTATTACACAGGAGAGGATTAGATACACAGCTCAACAGACAGTATTACACAGGAGAGGATTAGATGCACAGCTCAGCAGACAGTATCACACAGGATAAGATTAGATACACAGCTCAGCAGACAGTATTACACAGGAGAGGATTAGATACACGGCTCAGCAGACAGTATCACACAGGACAGGATTAGATACACAGCTCAGCAGACAGTATCACACAGGAGAGGATTAGATACACGGCTCAGCAGACAGTATCTTACAGGAGAGGATTAGATACATGGCTCAGCAGACAGTATCACACAGCATAGGATTAGATACACGGCTCAGCAGACAGTATCACATAGGAGGGGATTAGATACACTGCTCAGCATACAGTATCACACAGCATAGGATTAGATACACAGCTCAGCAGGCAGTATCACACAGTATAAGATTAGATACACAGCTCAGCAGACAGTATCACACAGCATAGGATTAGATACACGGCTCAGCAGACAGTATTACACAGGAGAGGATTAGATACACAGCTCAGCAGACAGTATCACACAGGACAGGATTAGATACACAGCTCAGCAGACAGTATCACACAGGAGAGGATTAGATACACAGCTGAGGAGACAGTATCACACAGGAGAGGATTAGATACACTGCTCAGCATACAGTATCACACAGCATAGGATTAGATACACAGCTCAGCAGGCAGTATCACACAGTATAAGATTAGATACACAGCTCAGCAGACAGTATCACACAGCATAGGATTAGATACACGGCTCAGCAGACAGTATCACACAGGACAGGATTAGATACACAGCTCAGCAGACAGTATCACACAGGAGAGGATTAGAAACACAGCTCAGCAGACAGTATCGCACAGAGCGGGATTAGATACACAGCTCAGCAAACAGTATCAAACAGCATAGGATTAGATACACGGCTCAGCAGACAGTATCACACAGCATAGGATTAGATACACGGCTCAGCAGACAGTATCACACAGGACAGGATTAGATACACAGCTCAGCAGACAGTATCACACAGGAGAGGATTAGATACACAGCTCAGCAGATGGTATCACACAGGATAGGATTAGATACACTGCTCAGCAGACAGTATCACACAGGGTAGGATTAGATACACAGCTCATCAGACAGTATCACACAGGAGAGGATTAGATACACAGCTCAGCAGACAGTATCGCACAGGAGAGGATTAGATACATAGCTCATCAGACAGTATCACACAGGACAGGATTAGATACACAGCTCAGCAGACAGTATCACACAGGAGAGGATTAGATACACAGCTCAGCAGACAGTATCACACAGGAGAGGATTAGATACACAGCTCAGCAGATAGTATCACACAGGATAGGATTAGATACACAGCTCAGCAGACAGTATCACACAGGAGTGGATTAGATACACAGCTCAGCATACAGTATCACACAGGATAGGATTAGATACACAGCTCAGCAGATGGTATCACACAGGATAGGATTAGATACACTGCTCAACTGATGGTATCACACAGGATAGGATTAGATGCACAGCTCAGTAGGCAGTATCACACAGGAGAGGATTAGATACACGGCTCAGCAGACAGTATCACACAGGAGAGGATTAGATACACAGCTCAGCTGACAGTATCACACAGGAGTGGATTAGATACACAGCTCAGCAGACAGTATCGCACAGGGCGGGATTAGATACACGACTCAGCAGACAGTATCACACAGGATAGGATTAGATACACAGCTCAGTAGACAGTATCACACAGGATAGGATTAGATACACGGCTCAGCAGACAGTATCACACAGGAGAGGATTAGAAACACGGCTCAGCAGACATTATCACACAGGAGAGGATTAGATACACGGCTCAGCAGACATTATCACACAGGAGAGGATTAGATACACAGCTCAGCAGACAGTATCACACAGGATAGGATTAGACACACAGCTCAGCAGACAGTATCACACAGGAGAGGATTAGTTACACAGCATAGGATTAGATACACAGTTCAGCAGACAGTATCACACAGCATAGGATTAGATACACAGTTCAGCAGACAGTATCACACAGGAGGGGATTAGATACACAGCTCAGCAGACAGTATCACACAGGAGGGGATTAGATATACAGCTCAGCAGACAGTATCACACAGGATAAGATTAGATACACTGCTCTGCGGATAGTATCACACAGGATAGGATTAGATGCACAGCTCAGCAGACAGTATCACACAGGATTAGATACATAGCTCAGCAGACAGTATCACACAGGAGAGGATGAGATACACTGCTCTGCGGATAGTATCACACAGGAGAGGATTAGATACACAGCTCAGCAGACAGTATCACACAGGAGAGGATGAGATACACAGCATAGGTTTAGATACACAGCTCAGCAGACAGTATCACACAGCATAGGATTAGATACACGGCTCAACAGACAGTATCACACAGGAGGGGATTAGATACACAGCTCAGCAGACAGTATCACACAGGAGGGGATTAGATACACAGCTCAGCAGAGAGTATCACACAGATTAAGATTAGATACACAGCTCAGCAGACAGTATCACACAGGATAAGATTAGATACACAGCTCAGCAGACAGTATTACACAGGAGAGGATTAGATGCACGGCTCAGCAGACAGTATCACACAGGGTAAGATTAGATACATAGCTCAGCAGACAGAATCACGCAGGAGAGGATTAGATACACGGCTCAGCAGACAGTATCACACAGGACAGGATTAGATACACTGCTCAGCAGACAGTGTCACACAGGAGGGGATTAGATACACAGCTGAGGAGACAGTATCACACAGGAGAGGATTAGATACACTGCTCAGCATACAGTATCACACATCATAGGATTAGATACACAGCTCAGCAGGCAGTATCACACAGTATAAGATTAGATACACAGCTCAGCAGACGGTATCACACAGCATAGGATTAGATACACAGCTCAGCAGACAGTATCACACAGGAGGGGATTAGATACACAGCTCAGCAGACAGTATCACACAGGAGGGGATTAGATACACAGCTCAGCAGACAGTATCACACAGGATAAGATTAGATGCACAGCTCAGCAGACAGTATCACACAGGACAGGATTAGATACACAGCTCAGCAGACAGTATCACACAGGAGAGGATTAGATACACAGCTCAGCAGACAGTATCACACAGGATAGGATTAGATACACAGCTCAGCAGACAGTATCACACAGGATAGGATTAGATACACAACTCAGCAGACAGTATCTCACAGGAGAGGATTAGATACATGGCTCAGCAGACAGTATCACACAGCATAGGATTAGATACACGGCTCAGCAGACAGTATCACACAGGAGGGGATTAGATACACAGCTGAGGAGACGGTATCACACAGGAGAGGATTATATACACTGCTCAGCATACAGTATCACACAGCATAGAATTAGATACACAGCTCAGCAGACAGTATCACACAGGACAGGATTAGATACACAGCTCAGCAGACAGTATCACACAGGAGAGGATTAGATACACAGCTCAGCAGACAGTATCACACAGGATAGGATTAGATACACAGCTCAGCAGACAGTATCACACAGGATAGGATTAGATACACAACTCAGCAGACAGTATCTCACAGGAGAGGATTAGATACACGGCTCAGCAGACAGTATCACACAGCATAGGATTAGATACACGGCTCAGCAGACAGTATCACACAGCATAGGATTAGATACACGGCTCAGCAGACAGTATCACACAGGAGGGGATTAGATACACGGCTCAGCAGACAGTATCTCACAGGAGAGGATTAGATACACAGCTCAGCAGACAGTATCACACAGCATAGGATTAGATACACGGCTCAGCAGACAGTATCACACAGCGTAGGATTAGATACACAGCTCAGCAGACAGTATCACACAGGAGAGGATTAGATACACAGATCAGCAGACAGTATCACACAGCATAGGATTAGATACACAGCTCAGCAGACAGTATCACACAGGAGTGGATTAGATACACGGCTCAGCAGACAGTATCGCACAGGGTGGGATTAGATACACGGTTCATCAGACAGTATCACACAGGAGAGGATTAGATACACTGCTCAGCAGACAGTATCACACAGGAGATTATTAGATACACAGCTCAGCAGATGATATCACACAGGAGAGAATTAGATACACAGCTCAGCAGACAGTATCACACAGGATTAGATACATAGCTCAGCAGACAGTATCACACAGGAGAGGATTAGATACACAGCTCGGCAGACAGTATCACACAGGAGAGGATGAGATACACAGCATAGGTTTAGATACACAGCTCAGCAGACAGTATCACACAGCATAGGATTAGATACACGGCTCAACAGACAGTATCACACAGGACAGGATTAGATACACAGCTCAGCAGACAGTATCACACAGGAGAGTATTAGATACACAGCTCAGCAGACGGTATCACACAGGAGAGAATTAGATACACAGCTCAGCAGACAGTATCACACAGGATTAGATACATAGCTCAGCAGACAGTATCACACAGGAGATGATGAGATACACATCATAGGTTTAGATACACAGCTCAGCAGACAGTATCACACAGCATAGGATTAGATACACGGCTCAACAGACAGTATCACACAAGAGGGGATTAGATACACAGCTCAGCAGACAGTATCACACAGGAGGGGATTAGATACAAAGCTCAGCAGACAGTATCACACAGGAGGGGATTAGATACACAGCTCAGCAGACAGTATTACACAGGAGAGGATTAGATGCACAGCTCAGCAGACAGTATCACACAGGATAAGATTAGATACACAGCTCAGCAGACAGTATTACACAGGAGAGGATTAGATACACGGCTCAGCAGACAGTATCACACCGGATAGGATTAGATACACAGCTCAGCAGACAGTATCACACCGGATAGGATTAGATACACAGCTCAGCAGACAGTATCACACAGGACAGGATTAGATACACAGCTCAGCAGACAGTATCACACAGGAGAGGATTAGATACACAGCTCAGCAGACAGTATCACACAGGATAGGATTAGATACACAGCTCAGCAGACAGTATCACACAGGATAGGATTAGATACACAACTCAGCAGACAGTATCTCACAGGAGAGGATTAGATACATGGCTCAGCAGACAGTATCACACAGCATAGGATTAGATACACGGCTCAGCAGACAGTATCACACAGGAGGGGATTAGATACACAGCTGAGGAGACAGTATCACACAGCATAGAATTAGATACACAGCTCAGCAGGCAGTATCACACAGTATAAGATTAGATACACAGCTCAGCAGACAGTATCACACAGCATAGGATTAGATACACGGCTCAGCAGACAGTATCACACAGGACAGGATTAGATACACAGCTCAGCAGACAGTATCACACAGGAGAGGATTAGATACACAGCTCAGCAGACAGTATCACACAGGAGAGGATTAGATACACAGATCAGCAGACAGTATCACACAGCATAGGATTAGATACACAGCTCAGCAGACAGTATCACACAGGAGTGGATTAGATACACGGCTCAGCAGACAGTATCGCACAGGGCGGCATTAGATACACGGTTCATCAGACAGTATCACACAGGAGAGTATTCGATACACAGCTCAGCAGATAGTATCACACAGCATAGGATTAGATACACGGCTCAACAGACAGTATCACACAGGAGGGGATTAGATACATAGCTCAGCAGACAGTATCACACAGGAGGGGATGAGATACACAGCATAGGTTTAGATACACAGCTCAGCAGACAGTATCACACAGCATAGGATTAGATACACGGCTCAACAGACAGTATCACACAGGAGGGGATTAGATACATAGCTCAGCAGACAGTATCACACAGGAGGGGATTAGATACACGGCTCAGCAGACAGTATCACACAGGATAATATTAGATACACAGCTCAGCAGACAGTATCACACAGGATAAGATTAGATACACAGCTCAGCAGACAGTATTACACAGGAGAGGATTAGATACACAGCTCAACAGACAGTATTACACAGGAGAGGATTAGATGCACAGCTCAGCAGACAGTATCACACAGGATAAGATTAGATACACAGCTCAGCAGACAGTATTACACAGGAGAGGATTAGATACACGGCTCAGCAGACAGTATCACACAGGACAGGATTAGATACACAGCTCAGCAGACAGTATCACACAGGAGAGGATTAGATACACGGCTCAGCAGACAGTATCTTACAGGAGAGGATTAGATACATGGCTCAGCAGACAGTATCACACAGCATAGGATTAGATACACGGCTCAGCAGACAGTATCACACAGGAGGGGATTAGATACACTGCTCAGCATACAGTATCACACAGCATAGGATTAGATACACAGCTCAGCAGGCAGTATCACACAGTATAAGATTAGATACACAGCTCAGCAGACAGTATCACACAGCATAGGATTAGATACACGGCTCAGCAGACAGTATTACACAGGAGAGGATTAGATACACAGCTCAGCAGACAGTATCACACAGGACAGGATTAGATACACAGCTCAGCAGACAGTATCACACAGGAGAGGATTAGATACACAGCTGAGGAGACAGTATCACACAGGAGAGGATTAGATACACTGCTCAGCATACAGTATCACACAGCATAGGATTAGATACACAGCTCAGCAGGCAGTATCACACAGTATAAGATTAGATACACAGCTCAGCAGACAGTATCACACAGGAGAGGATTAGATACACAGCTCAGCAGACAGTATCACACAGGATAGGATTAGATACACAGCTCAGCAGACAGTATCACACAGCATAGGATTAGATACACGGCTCAGCAGACAGTATCACACAGGAGAGGATTAGATACACAGCTCAGCAGACAGTATCACACAGGATAGGATTAGATACACAGCTCAGCAGACAGTATCACACAGCATAGGATTAGATACACGGCTCAGCAGACAGTATCACACAGGACAGGATTAGATACACAGCTCAGCAGACAGTATCACACAGGAGAGGATTAGAAACACAGCTCAGCAGACAGTATCGCACAGAGCGGGATTAGATACACAGCTCAGCAAACAGTATCAAACAGCATAGGATTAGATACACGGCTCAGCAGACAGTATCACACAGCATAGGATTAGATACACGGCTCAGCAGACAGTATCACACAGGACAGGATTAGATACACAGCTCAGCAGACAGTATCACACAGGAGAGGATTAGATACACAGCTCAGCAGATGGTATCACACAGGATAGGATTAGATACACTGCTCAGCAGACAGTATCACACAGGGTAGGATTAGATACACAGCTCATCAGACAGTATCACACAGGAGAGGATTAGATACACAGCTCAGCAGACAGTATCGCACAGGAGAGGATTAGATACATAGCTCATCAGACAGTATCACACAGGACAGGATTAGATACACAGCTCAGCAGACAGTATCACACAGGAGAGGATTAGATACACAGCTCAGCAGACAGTATCACACAGGAGAGGATTAGATACACAGCTCAGCAGATAGTATCACACAGGATAGGATTAGATACACAGCTCAGCAGACAGTATCACACAGGAGTGGATTAGATACACAGCTCAGCATACAGTATCACACAGGATAGGATTAGATACACAGCTCAGCAGATGGTATCACACAGGATAGGATTAGATACACTGCTCAACTGATGGTATCACACAGGATAGGATTAGATGCACAGCTCAGTAGGCAGTATCACACAGGAGAGGATTAGATACACGGCTCAGCAGACAGTATCACACAGGAGAGGATTAGATACACAGCTCAGCTGACAGTATCACACAGGAGTGGATTAGATACACAGCTCAGCAGACAGTATCGCACAGGGCGGGATTAGATACACGACTCAGCAGACAGTATCACACAGGATAGGATTAGATACACAGCTCAGTAGACAGTATCACACAGGATAGGATTAGATACACGGCTCAGCAGACAGTATCACACAGGAGAGGATTAGAAACACGGCTCAGCAGACATTATCACACAGGAGAGGATTAGATACACGGCTCAGTAGACATTATCACACAGGAGAGGATTAGATACACAGCTCAGCAGACAGTATCACACAGGATAGGATTAGACACACAGCTCAGCAGACAGTATCACACAGGAGAGGATTAGTTACACAGCATAGGATTAGATACACAGTTCAGCAGACAGTATCACACAGCATAGGATTAGATACACAGTTCAGCAGACAGTATCACACAGGAGGGGATTAGATACACAGCTCAGCAGACAGTATCACACAGGAGGGGATTAGATATACAGCTCAGCAGACAGTATCACACAGGATAAGATTAGATACACTGCTCTGCGGATAGTATCACACAGGATAGGATTAGATGCACAGCTCAGCAGACAGTATCACACAGGATTAGATACATAGCTCAGCAGACAGTATCACACAGGAGAGGATGAGATACACTGCTCTGCGGATAGTATCACACAGGAGAGGATTAGATACACAGCTCAGCAGACAGTATCACACAGGAGAGGATGAGATACACAGCATAGGTTTAGATACACAGCTCAGCAGACAGTATCACACAGCATAGGATTAGATACACGGCTCAACATACAGTATCACACAGGAGGGGATTAGATACACAGCTCAGCAGACAGTATCACACAGGAGGGGATTAGATACACAGCTCAGCAGAGAGTATCACACAGATTAAGATTAGATACACAGCTCAGCAGACAGTATCACACAGGATAAGATTAGATACACAGCTCAGCAGACAGTATTACACAGGAGAGGATTAGATGCACGGCTCAGCAGACAGTATCACACAGGGTAAGATTAGATACATAGCTCAGCAGACAGAATCACGCAGGAGAGGATTAGATACACGGCTCAGCAGACAGTATCACACAGGACAGGATTAGATACACTGCTCAGCAGACAGTGTCACACAGGAGGGGATTAGATACACAGCTGAGGAGACAGTATCACACAGGAGAGGATTAGATACACTGCTCAGCATACAGTATCACACAGCATAGGATTAGATACACAGCTCAGCAGGCAGTATCACACAGTATAAGATTAGATACACAGCTCAGCAGACGGTATCACACAGCATAGGATTAGATACACGGCTCAGCAGACAGTATCACACAGGACAGGATTAGATACACAACTCAGCAGACAGTATCACACAGGAGAGGATTAGATACACAGCTCAGCAGACAGTAACACACAGCGTAGGATTAGATACACAGCTCAGCAGACAGTATCACACAGGAGAGGATTAGATACACAGATCAGCAGACAGTATCACACAGCATAGGATTAGATACACAGCTCAGCAGACAGTATCACACAGGAGTGGATTAGATACACGGCTCAGCAGACAGTATCGCACAGGGCGGGATTAGATATACGGTTCATCAGACAGTATCACACAGGAGAGTATTAGATACACTGCTCAGCAGACAGTATCACACAGGAGAGTATTAGATACACAGCTCAGCAGACGGTATCACACAGAAGAGAATTAGATACACAGATCAGCAGACAGTATCACACAGGATTAGATACATAGCTCAGCAGACAGTATCACACAGGAGAGGATTAGATACACAGCTCAGCAGACAGTATCACACAGGAGAGGATGAGATACACAGCATAGGTTTAGATACACAGCTCAGCAGACAGTATCACACAGCATAGGATTAGATACACGGCTCAACAGACAGTATCACACAGGAGGGGATTAGATACACAGCTCAGCAGACAGTATCACACAGGAGGGGATTAGATACACAGCTCAGCAGACAGTATCACACAGGAGGGGATTAGATACACAGCTCAGCAGACAGTATCACACAGGATAAGATTAGATGCACAGCTCAGCAGACAGTATCACACAGGACAGGATTAGATACACAGCTCAGCAGACAGTATCACACAGGAGAGGATTAGATACACAGCTCAGCAGACAGTATCACACAGGATTAGATACATAGCTCAGCAGACAGTATCACACAGGAGAGGATTAGATACACAGCTCAGCAGACAGTATCACACAGGAGAGGATGAGATACACAGCATAGGTTTAGATACACAGCTCAGCAGACAGTATCACACAGCATAGGATTAGATACACGGCTCAACAGACAGTATCACACAGGAGGGGATTAGATACACAGCTCAGCAGACAGTATCACACAGGAGAGTATTAGATACACAGCTCAGCAGACGGTATCACACAGGAGAGAATTAGATACACAGCTCAGCAGACAGTATCACACAGGATTAGATACATAGCTCAGCAGACAGTATCACACAGGAGAGGATGAGATACACAGCATAGGTTTAGATACACAGCTCAGCAGACAGTATCACACAGCATAGGATTAGATACACGGCTCAACAGACAGTATCACACAAGAGGGGATTAGATACACAGCTCAGCAGACAGTATCACACAGAAGGGGATTAGATACACAGCTCAGCAGACAGTATCACACAGGATAAGATTAGATACACAGCTCAGCAGACAGTATCACACAGAATAAGATTAGATACACAGCTCAGCAGACAGTATCACACAGGACAGGATTAGATACACAGCTCAGCAGACAGTATCACACAGGAGAGGATTAGATACACAGCTCAGCAGACAGTATCACACAGGATAGGATTAGATACACAGCTCAGCAGACAGTATCACACAGGATAGGATTAGATACACAACTCAGCAGACAGTATCTCACAGGAGAGGATTAGATACATGGCTCAGCAGACAGTATCACACAGCATAGGATTAGATACACGGCTCAGCAGACAGTATCACACAGGAGGGGATTAGATACACAGCTCAGCAGACAGTATCACACAGGATAAGATTAGATACACTGCTCTGCGGATAGTATCACACAGTATAGGATTAGATGCACAGTTCAGCAGACAGTATCACACAGGATTAGATACATAGCTCAGCAGACAGTATCACACAGGAGAGGATGAGATACACTGCTCTGCGGATAGTATCACACAGGAGAGGATTAGATACACAGCTCAGCAGACAGTATCACACAGGAGAGGATGAGATACACAGCATAGGTTTAGATACACAGCTCAGCAGACAGTATCACACAGCATAGGATTAGATACACGGCTCAACAGACAGTATCACACAGGAGGGGATTAGATACACAGCTCAGCAGACAGTATCACACAGGAGGGGATTAGATACACAGCTCAGCAGAGAGTATCACACAGATTAAGATTAGATACACAGCTCAGCAGACAGTATCACACAGGATAAGATTAGATACACAGCTCAGCAGACAGTATTACACAGGAGAGGATTAGATGCACGGCTCAGCAGACAGTATCACACAGGGTAAGATTAGATACATAGCTCAGCAGACAGTATCACGCAGGAGAGGATTAGATACACGGCTCAGCAGACAGTATCACACAGGACAGGATTAGATACACTGCTCAGCAGACAGTGTCACACAGGAGGGGATTAGATACACAGCTGAGGAGACAGTATCACACAGGAGAGGATTAGATACACTGCTCAGCATACAGTATCACACAGCATAGGATTAGATACACAGCTCAGCAGGCAGTATCACACAGTATAAGATTAGATACACAGTTCAGCAGACGGTATCACACAGCATAGGATTAGATACACGGCTCAGCAGACAGTATCACACAGGACAGGATTAGATACACAGCTCAGCAGACAGTATCACACAGGAGAGGATTAGATACACAGCTCAGCAGACAGTATCACACAGCGTAGGATTAGATACACAGCTCAGCAGACAGTATCACACAGGAGAGGATTAGATACACAGATCAGCAGACAGTATCACACAGCATAGGATTAGATACACAGCTCAGCAGACAGTATCACACAGGAGTGGATTAGATACACGGCTCAGCAGACAGTATCGCACAGGGCGGGATTAGATACACGGTTCATCAGACAGTATCACACAGGAGAGTATTAGATACACTGCTCAGCAGACAGTATCACACAGGAGAGTATTAGATACACAGCTCAGCAGACGGTATCACACAGAAGAGAATTAGATACACAGATCAGCAGACAGTATCACACAGGATTAGATACATAGCTCAGCAGACAGTATCACACAGGAGAGGATTAGATACACAGCTCAGCAGACAGTATCACACAGGAGAGGATGAGATACACAGCATAGGTTTAGATACACAGCTCAGCAGACAGTATCACACAGCATAGGATTAGATACACGGCTCAACAGACAGTATCACACAGGAGGGGATTAGATACACAGCTCAGCAGACAGTATCACACAGGAGGGGATTAGATACACAGCTCAGCAGACAGTATCACACAGGAGGGGATTAGATACACAGCTCAGCAGACAGTATCACACAGGATAAGATTAGATGCACAGCTCAGCAGACAGTATCACACAGGACAGGATTAGATACACAGCTCAGCAGACAGTATCACACAGGAGAGGATTAGATACACAGCTCAGCAGACAGTATCACACAGGATTAGATACATAGCTCAGCAGACAGTATCACACAGGAGAGGATTAGATACACAGCTCAGCAGACAGTATCACACAGGAGAGGATGAGATACACAGCATAGGTTTAGATACACAGCTCAGCAGACAGTATCACACAGCATAGGATTAGATACACGGCTCAACAGACAGTATCACACAGGAGGGGATTAGATACACAGCTCAGCAGACAGTATCACACAGGAGAGTATTAGATACACAGCTCAGCAGACGGTATCACACAGGAGAGAATTAGATACACAGCTCAGCAGACAGTATCACACAGGATTAGATACATAGCTCAGCAGACAGTATCACACAGGAGAGGATGAGATACACAGCATAGGTTTAGATACACAGCTCAGCAGACAGTATCACACAGCATAGGATTAGATACACGGCTCAACAGACAGTATCACACAAGAGGGGATTAGATACACAGCTCAGCAGACAGTATCACACAGGAGGGGATTAGATACAAAGCTCAGCAGACAGTATCACACAGAAGGGGATTAGATACACAGCTCAGCAGACAGTATCACACAGGATAAGATTAGATACACAGCTCAGCAGACAGTATCACACAGAATAAGATTAGATACACAGCTCAGCAGACAGTATTACACAGGAGAGGATTAGATGCACAGCTCAGCAGACAGTATCACACAGGACAGGATTAGATACACAGCTCAGCAGACAGTGTCACACAGGAGAGGATTAGATACACAGCTCAGCAGACAGTATCACACAGGAGAGGATTAGATACACAGCTCAGCAGACAGTATCACACAGCGTAGGATTAGATACACAGCTCAGCAGACAGTATCACACAGGAGAGGATTAGATACACATATCAGCAGACAGTATCACACAGCATAGGATTAGATACACAGCTCAGCAGACAGTATCACACAGGAGTGGATTAGATACACGGCTCAGCAGACAGTATCGCACAGGGCGGCATTAGATACACGGCTCAGCAGACAGTATCACACAGGAGAGTATTAGATACACAGCTCAGCAGACGGTATCACACAGGAGAGAATTAGATACACAGCTCAGCAGACAGTATCACACAGGATTAGATACATAGCTCAGCAGACAGTATCACACAGGAGAGTATTAGATACACAGCTCAGCAGACAGTATCACACAGGAGAGGATGAGATACACAGCATAGGATTAGATACACGGCTCAACAGACAGTGTCACACAGGAGGGGATTAGATACATAGCTCAGCAGACAGTATCACACAGGAGGGGATTAGATACACGGCTCAGCAGACAGTATCACACAGGATAAGATTAGATACACAGCTCAGCAGACAGTATCACACAGGATAAGATTAGATACACAGCTCAGCAGACAGTATTACACAGGAGAGGATTAGATGCACAGCTCAGCAGACAGTATCACACAGGATAAGATTAGATACACAGCTCAGCAGACAGTATTACACAGGAGAGGATTAAATACACGGCTCAGCAGACAGTATCACACAGGACAGGATTAGATACACAGCTCAGCAGACAGTATCACACAGGACAGGATTAGATACACAGCTCAGCAGACAGTATCACACAGGAGAGGATTAGATACACAGCTGAGGAGACAGTATCACACAGGAGAGGATTAGATACACTGCTCAGCATACAGTATCACACAGCATAGGATTAGATACACAGCTGAGGAGACAGTATCACACAGGAGAGGATTAGATAGACAGCTCAGCAGGCAGTATCACACAGTATAAGATTAGATACACAGCTCAGCAGACAGTATCACACAGCATAGGATTAGATACACGGCTCAGCAGACAGTATCACACAGGATAGAATTAGATACACAGCTCAGCAGACAGTATCACACAGGAGAGGATTAGAAACACAGCTCAGCAGACAGTATCGCACAGAGCGGGATTAGATACACGGCTAAGCAAACAGTATCACACAGCATAGGATTAGATACACGGCTCAGCAGACAGTATCACACAGCATAGGATTAGATACACGGCTCAGCAGACAGTATCACACAGGACAGGATTAGATACACAGCTCAGCAGACAGTATCACACAGGAGAGGATTAGATACACAGCTCAGCAGATGGTATCACACAGGATAGGATTAGATACACTGCTCAGCAGACAGTATCACACAGGGCAGGATTAGATACACGGTTCAGCAGACAGTATCACACAGGACAGGATTAGATACACAGCTCAGCAGACAGTATCACACAGGAGAGGATTAGATACACAGCTGAGGAGACAGTATCACACAGGAGAGGATTAGATACACTGCTCAGCATACAGTATCACACAGCATAGGATTAGATACACAGCTCAGCAGGCAGTATCACACAGTATAAGATTAGATACACAGCTCAGCAGACAGTATCACACAGCATAGGATTAGATACACGGCTCAGCAGACAGTATCACACAGGACAGGATTAGATACACAGCTCAGCAGACAGTATCACACAGGAGAGGATTAGAAACACAGCTCAGCAGACAGTATCGCACAGAGCGGGATTAGATACACAGCTCAGCAAACAGTATCAAACAGCATAGGATTAGATACACGGCTCAGCAGACAGTATCACACAGCATAGGATTAGATACACGGCTCAGCAGACAGTATCACACAGGACAGGATTAGATACACAGCTCAGCAGACAGTATCACACAGGAGAGGATTAGATACACAGCTCAGCAGATGGTATCACACAGGATAGGATTAGATACACTGCTCAGCAGACAGTATCACACAGGGTAGGATTAGATACACAGCTCATCAGACAGTATCACACAGGAGAGGATTAGATACACAGCTCAGCAGACAGTATCGCACAGGAGAGGATTAGATACATAGCTCATCAGACAGTATCACACAGGACAGGATTAGATACACAGCTCAGCAGACAGTATCACACAGGAGAGGATTAGATACACAGCTCAGCAGACAGTATCACACAGGAGAGGATTAGATACACAGCTCAGCAGATAGTATCACACAGGATAGGATTAGATACACAGCTCAGCAGACAGTATCACACAGGAGTGGATTAGATACACAGCTCAGCATACAGTATCACACAGGATAGGATTAGATACACAGCTCAGCAGATGGTATCACACAGGATAGGATTAGATACACTGCTCAACTGATGGTATCACACAGGATAGGATTAGATGCACAGCTCAGTAGGCAGTATCACACAGGAGAGGATTAGATACACGGCTCAGCAGACAGTATCACACAGGAGAGGATTAGATACACAGCTCAGCTGACAGTATCACACAGGAGTGGATTAGATACACAGCTCAGCAGACAGTATCGCACAGGGCGGGATTAGATACACGACTCAGCAGACAGTATCACACAGGATAGGATTAGATACACAGCTCAGTAGACAGTATCACACAGGATAGGATTAGATACACGGCTCAGCAGACAGTATCACACAGGAGAGGATTAGAAACACGGCTCAGCAGACATTATCACACAGGAGAGGATTAGATACACGGCTCAGCAGACATTATCACACAGGAGAGGATTAGATACACAGCTCAGCAGACAGTATCACACAGGATAGGATTAGACACACAGCTCAGCAGACAGTATCACACAGGAGAGGATTAGTTACACGGCTCAGCAGACAGTATCACACAGGAGAGGATTAGATACACGGCTCAGCAGACAGTATCACACAGGAGAGGATTAGAAACACGGCTCAGCGGACATTATCACACAGGAGAGGATTAGATACACGGCTCAGCAGACATTATCACACAGGAGAGGATTAGATACACAGCTCAGCAGACAGTATCACACAGGATAGGATTAGACACACAGTTCAGCAGACAGTATCACACAGCATAGGATTAGATACACAGTTCAGCAGACAGTATCACACAGGAGGGGATTAGATACACAGCTCAGCAGACAGTATCACACAGGAGGGGATTAGATATACAGCTCAGCAGACAGTATCACACAGGATAAGATTAGATACACTGCTCTGCGGATAGTATCACACAGGATAGGATTAGATGCACAGCTCAGCAGACAGTATCACACAGGATTAGATACATAGCTCAGCAGACAGTATCACACAGGAGAGGATGAGATACACTGCTCTGCGGATAGTATCACACAGGAGAGGATTAGATACACAGCTCAGCAGACAGTATCACACAGGAGAGGATGAGATACACAGCATAGGTTTAGATACACAGCTCAGCAGACAGTATCACACAGCATAGGATTAGATACACGGCTCAACAGACAGTATCACACAGGAGGGGATTAGATACACAGCTCAGCAGACAGTATCACACAGGAGGGGATTAGATACACAGCTCAGCAGAGAGTATCACACAGATTAAGATTAGATACACAGCTCAGCAGACAGTATCACACAGGATAAGATTAGATACACAGCTCAGCAGACAGTATTACACAGGAGAGGATTAGATGCACGGCTCAGCAGACAGTATCACACAGGGTAAGATTAGATACATAGCTCAGCAGACAGTATCACGCAGGAGAGGATTAGATACACGGCTCAGCAGACAGTATCACACAGGACAGGATTAGATACACTGCTCAGCAGACAGTGTCACACAGGAGGGGATTAGATACACAGCTGAGGAGACAGTATCACACAGGAGAGGATTAGATACACTGCTCAGCATACAGTATCACACAGCATAGGATTAGATACACAGCTCAGCAGGCAGTATCACACAGTATAAGATTAGATACACAGCTCAGCAGACGGTATCACACAGCATAGGATTAGATACACGGCTCAGCAGACAGTATCACACAGGACAGGATTAGATACACAGCTCAGCAGACAGTATCACACAGGAGAGGATTAGATACACAGCTCAGCAGACAGTAACACACAGCGTAGGATTAGATACACAGCTCAGCAGACAGTATCACACAGGAGAGGATTAGATACACAGCTCAGCAGACAGTATCACACAGGAGAGGATTAGATACACAGATCAGCTGACAGTATCACACAGCATAGGATTAGATACACAGCTCAGCAGACAGTATCACACAGGAGTGGATTAGATACACGGCTCAGCAGACAGTATCGCACAGGGCGGGATTAGATATACGGTTCATCAGACAGTATCACACAGGAGAGTATTAGATACACTGCTCAGCAGACAGTATCACACAGGAGAGTATTAGATACACAGCTCAGCAGACGGTATCACACAGAAGAGAATTAGATACACAGATCAGCAGACAGTATCACACAGGATTTGATACATAGCTCAGCAGACAGTATCACACAGGAGAGGATTAGATACACAGCTCAGCAGACAGTATCACACAGGAGAGGATGAGATACACAGCATAGGTTTAGATACACAGCTCAGCAGACAGTATCACACAGGAGGGGATTAGATACACAGCTCAGCAGACAGTATCACACAGGAGGGGATTAGATACACAGCTCAGCAGACAGTATCACACAGGATAAGATTAGATGCACAGCTCAGCAGACAGTATCACACAGGACAGGATTAGATACACAGCTCAGCAGACAGTATCACACAGGAGAGGATTAGATACACAGCTCAGCAGACAGTATCACACAGGATTAGATACATAGCTCAGCAGACAGTATCACACAGGAGAGGATTAGATACACAGCTCAGCAGACAGTATCACACAGGAGAGGATGAGATACACAGCATAGGTTTAGATACACAGCTCAGCAGACAGTATCACACAGCATAGGATTAGATACACGGCTCAACAGACAGTATCACACAGGAGGGGATTAGATACACAGCTCAGCAGACAGTATCACACAGGAGAGTATTAGATACACAGCTCAGCAGACGGTATCACACAGGAGAGAATTAGATACACAGCTCAGCAGACAGTATCACACAGGATTAGATACATAGCTCAGCAGACAGTATCACACAGGAGAGGATGAGATACACAGCATAGGTTTAGATACACAGCTCAGCAGACAGTATCACACAGCATAGGATTAGATACACGGCTCAACAGACAGTATCACACAAGAGGGGATTAGATACACAGCTCAGCAGACAGTATCACACAGGAGGGGATTAGATACAAAGCTCAGCAGACAGTATCACACAGAAGGGGATTAGATACACAGCTCAGCAGACAGCATCACACAGGATAAGATTAGATACACAGCTCAGCAGACAGTATCACACAGAATAAGATTAGATACACAGCTCAGCAGACAGTATTACACAGGAGAGGATTAGATGCACAGCTCAGCAGACAGTATCACACAGGACAGGATTAGATACACAGCTCAGCAGACAGTATCACACAGGAGAGGATTAGATACACAGCTCAGCAGACAGTATCACACAGGATAGGATTAGATACACAGCTCAGCAGACAGTATCACACAGGATAGGATTAGATACACAACTCAGCAGACAGTATCTCACAGGAGAGGATTAGATACATGGCTCAGCAGACAGTATCACACAGCATAGGATTAGATACACGGCTCAGCAGACAGTATCACACAGGAGGGGATTAGATACACAGCTCAGCAGACAGTATCACACAGGATAAGATTAGATACACTGCTCTGCGGATAGTATCACACAGTATAGGATTAGATGCACAGCTCAGCAGACAGTATCACACAGGATTAGATACATAGCTCAGCAGACAGTATCACACAGGAGAGGATGAGATACACTGCTCTGCGGATAGTATCACACAGGAGAGGATTAGATACACAGCTCAGCAGACAGTATCACACAGGAGAGGATGAGATACACAGCATAGGTTTAGATACACAGCTCAGCAGACAGTATCACACAGCATAGGATTAGATACACGGCTCAACAGACAGTATCACACAGGAGGGGATTAGATACACAGCTCAGCAGACAGTATCACACAGGAGGGGATTAGATACACAGCTCAGCAGAGAGTATCACACAGATTAAGATTAGATACACAGCTCAGCAGACAGTATCACACAGGATAAGATTAGATACACAGCTCAGCAGACAGTATTACACAGGAGAGGATTAGATGCACGGCTCAGCAGACAGTATCACACAGGGTAAGATTAGATACATAGCTCAGCAGACAGTATCACGCAGGAGAGGATTAGATACACGGCTCAGCAGACAGTATCACACAGGACAGGATTAGATACACTGCTCAGCAGACAGTGTCACACAGGAGGGGATTAGATACACAGCTGAGGAGACAGTATCACACAGGAGAGGATTAGATACACTGCTCAGCATACAGTATCACACAGCATAGGATTAGATACACAGCTCAGCAGGCAGTATCACACAGTATAAGATTAGATACACAGCTCAGCAGACGGTATCACACAGCATAGGATTAGATACACGGCTCAGCAGACAGTATCACACAGGACAGGATTAGATACACAGCTCAGCAGACAGTATCACACAGGAGAGGATTAGATACACAGCTCAGCAGACAGTATCACACAGCGTAGGATTAGATACACAGCTCAGCAGACAGTATCACACAGGAGAGGATTAGATACACAGATCAGCAGACAGTATCACACAGCATAGGATTAGATACACAGCTCAGCAGACAGTATCACACAGGAGTGGATTAGATACACGGCTCAGCAGACAGTATCGCACAGGGCGGGATTAGATACACGGTTCATCAGACAGTATCACACAGGAGAGTATTAGATACACAGCTCAGCAGACGGTATCACACAGAAGAGAATTAGATACACAGATCAGCAGACAGTATCACACAGGATTAGATACATAGCTCAGCAGACAGTATCACACAGGAGAGGATTAGATACACAGCTCAGCAGACAGTATCACACAGGAGAGGATGAGATACACAGCATAGGTTTAGATACACAGCTCAGCAGACAGTATCACACAGCATAGGATTAGATACACGGCTCAACAGACAGTATCACACAGGAGGGGATTAGATACACAGCTCAGCAGACAGTATCACACAGTAGAGTATTAGATACACAGCTCAGCAGACGGTATCACACAGGAGAGAATTAGATACACAGCTCAGCAGACAGTATCACACAGGATTAGATACATAGCTCAGCAGACAGTATCACACAGGAGAGGATGAGATACACAGCATAGGTTTAGATACACAGCTCAGCAGACAGTATCACACAGCATAGGATTAGATACATGGCTCAACAGACAGTATCACACAAGAGGGGATTAGATACACAACTCAGCAGACAGTATCACACAGGAGGGGATTAGATACAAAGCTCAGCAGACAGTATCACACAGAAGGGGTTAGATACACAGCTCAGCAGACAGTATCACACAGGATAAGGTTAGATACACAGCTCAGCAGACAGTATCACACAGAATAAGATTAGATACACAGCTCAGCAGACAGTATTACACAGGAGAGGATTAGATGCACAGCTCAGCAGACAGTATCACACAGGACAGGATTAGATACACAGCTCAGCAGACAGTGTCACACAGGAGAGGATTAGATACACAGCTCAGCAGACAGTATCACACAGGATAGGATTAGATACACAGCTCAGCAGACAGTATCACACAGGATAGGATTAGATACACAACTCAGCAGACAGTATCTCACAGGAGAGGATTAGATACATGGCTCAGCAGACAGTATCACACAGCATAGGATTAGATACACGGCTCAGCAGACAGTATCACACAGGAGGGGATTAGATACACAGCTGAGGAGACAGTATCACACAGCATAGAATTAGATACACAGCTCAGCAGGCAGTATCACACAGTATAAGATTAGATACACAGCTCAGCAGACAGTATCACACAGCATAGGATTAGATACACGGCTCAGCAGACAGTATCACACAGGACAGGATTAGATACACAGCTCAGCAGACAGTATCACACAGGAGAGGATTAGATACACAGCTCAGCAGACAGTATCACACAGCGTAGGATTAGATACACAGCTCAGCAGACAGTATCACACAGGAGAGGATTAGATACACATATCAGCAGACAGTATCACACAGCATAGGATTAGATACACAGCTCAGCAGACAGTATCACACAGGAGTGGATTAGATACACGGCTCAGCAGACAGTATCGCACAGGGCGGCATTAGATACACGGCTCAGCAGACAGTATCACACAGGAGAGTATTAGATACACAGCTCAGCAGACGGTATCACACAGGAGAGAATTAGATACACAGCTCAGCAGACAGTATCACACAGGATTAGATACATAGCTCAGCAGACAGTATCACACAGGAGAGTATTAGATACACAGCTCAGCAGACAGTATCACACAGGAGAGGATGAGATACACAGCATAGGTTTAGATACACAGCTCAGCAGACAGTATCACACAGCATAGGAATAGATACACGGCTCAACAGACAGTGTCACACAGGAGGGGATTAGATACATAGCTCAGCAGACAGTATCACACAGGAGGGGATTAGATACACGGCTCAGCAGACAGTATCACACAGGATAAGATTAGATACACAGCTCAGCAGACAGTATCACACAGGATAAGATTAGATACACAGCTCAGCAGACAGTATTACACAGGAGAGGATTAGATACACAGCTAAGCAGACAGTATTACACAGGAGAGGATTAGATGCACAGCTCAGCAGACAGTATCACACAGGATAAGATTAGATACACAGCTCAGCAGACAGTATTACACAGGAGAGGATTAAATACACGGCTCAGCAGACAGTATCACACAGGACAGGATTAGATACACAGCTCAGCAGACAGTATCACACAGGACAGGATTAGATACACAGCTCAGCAGACAGTATCACACAGGAGAGGATTAGATACGCAGCTCAGCAGACAGTATCTCACAGGGGAGGATTAGATACATGGCTCAGCAGACAGTATCACACAGCATAGGATTAGATACACGGCTCAGCAGACAGTATCACACAGGAGGGGATTAGATACACTGCTCAGCATACAGTATCACACAACATAGGATTAGATACACAGCTCAGCAGGCAGTATCACACAGTATAAGATTAGATACACAGCTCAGCAGACAGTATCACACAGCATAGGATTAGATACACGGCTCAGCAGACAGTATCACACAGGACAGGATTAGATACACAGCTCAGCAGACAGTATCACACAGGAGAGGATTAGATACACAGCTGAGGAGACAGTATCACACAGGAGAGGATTAGACAGACAGCTCAGCAGGCAGTATCACACAGTATAAGATTAGATACACAGCTCAGCAGACAGTATCACACAGCATAGGATTAGATACACGGCTCAGCAGACAGTATCACACAGGATAGGATTAGATACACAGCTCAGCAGACAGTATCACACAGGAGAGGATTAGAAACACAGCTCAGCAGACAGTATCGCACAGAGCGGGATTAGATACACGGCTAAGCAAACAGTATCACACAGCATAGGATTAGATACACGGCTCAGCAGACAGTATCACACAGCATAGGATTAGATACACGGCTCAGCAGACAGTATCACACAGGACAGGATTAGATACACAGCTCAGCAGACAGTATCACACAGGAGAGGATTAGATACACAGCTCAGCAGATGGTATCACACAGGATAGGATTAGATACACTGCTCAGCAGACAGTATCACACAGGGCAGGATTAGATACACGGTTCAGCAGACAGTATCACACAGGGTAGGATTAGATACACGGCTCAGCAGACAGTATCACACAGGAGAGGATTAGATACACAGCTCATCAGACAGTATCACACAGGAGAGGATTAGATACACAGCTCAGCAGACAGTATCGCACAGGAGAGGATTAGATACATAGCTCATCAGACAGTATCACACAGGACAGGATTAGATACACAGCTCAGCAGACAGTATCACACAGGAGAGGATTAGATACACAGCTCAGCAGACAGTATCACACAGGAGAGGATTAGATACACAGCTCAGCAGATAGTATCACACAGGATAGGATTAGATACACAGCTCAGCAGACAGTATCACACAGGAGTGGATTAGATACACAGCTCAGCAGACAGTATCACACAGGATAGGATTAGATACACAGCTCAGCAGATGGTATCACACAGGATAGGATTAGATACACTGCTCAACTGATGGTATCACACAGGATAGGATTAGATGCACAGCTCAGTAGGCAGTATCACACAGGAGAGGATTAGATACACGGCTCAGCAGACAGTATCACACAGGATAAGATTAGATGCACAGCTCAGCAGACAGTATCACACAGGACAGGATTAGATACACAGCTCAGCAGACAGTATCACACAGGATAGGATTAGATACACAGCTCAGCAGACAGTATCACACAGGATAGGATTAGATACACAACTCAGCAGACAGTATCTCACAGGAGAGGATTAGATACATGGCTCAGCAGACAGTATCACACAGCATAGGATTAGATACACGGCTCAGCAGACAGTATCACACAGGATAAGATTAGATACACAGCTCAGCAGACAGTATTACACAGGAGAGGATTAGATACACGGCTCAGCAGACAGTATCACACAGGACAGGATTAGATACACAGCTCAGCAGACAGTATCACACAGGAGAGGATTAGATACGCAGCTCAGCAGACAGTATCTCACAGGAGAGGATTAGAAACACAGCTCAGCAGACAGTATTACACAGGAGCGTTAGATACACGGCTCAGCAGACAGTATCACACAGGACAGGATTAGATACACAGCTCAGCAGACAGTATTACACAGGAGAGGATTAGATACGCAGCTCAGCAGACAGTATCTCACAGGAGAGGATTAGATACACAGCTCAGCAGACAGTATCACACAGCATAGGATTAGATACACGGCTCAGCAGACAGTATCACACAGGAGGGGATTAGATACACTGCTCAGCATACAGTATCACACAGCATAGGATTAGATACACAGCTCAGCAGGCAGTATCACACAGTATAAGATTAGATACACAGCTCAGCAGACAGTATCACACAGCATAGGATTAGATACACGGCTCAGCAGACAGTATCACACAGGACAGGATTAGATACACAGCTCAGCAGACAGTATCACACAGGAGAGGATTAGATACACAGCTGAGGAGACAGTATCACACAGGAGAGGATTAGATACACTGCTCAGCATACAGTATCACACAGCATAGGATTAGATACACAGCTGAGGAGACAGTATCACACAGGAGAGGATTAGATAGACAGCTCAGCAGGCAGTATCACACAGTATAAGATTAGATACACAGCTCAGCAGACAGTATCACACAGCATAGGATTAGATACACGGCTCAGCAGACAGTATCACACAGGACAGGATTAGATACACAGCTCAGCAGACAGTATCGCACAGAGCGGGATTAGATACACGGCTCAGCAAACAGTATCACACAGCATAGGATTAGATACACGGATCAGCAGACAGTATCACACAGCATAGGATTAGATACACGGCTCAGTAGACAGTATCACACAGGACAGGATTAGATACACAGCTCAGCAGACAGTATCACACAGGAGAGGATTAGATACACAGCTCAGCAGATGGTATCACACAGGATAGAATTAGATACACTGCTCAGCAGACAGTATCACACAGGGCAGGATTAGATACACGGTTCAGCAGACAGTATCACACAGGGTAGGATTAGATACACGGCTCAGCAGACAGTATCACACAGGAGAGGATTAGATACACAGCTCATCAGACAGTATCACACAGGGGAGGAATAGATACACAGCTCATCAGACAGTATCACACAGGAGAGGATTAGATACACAGCTCAGCAGACAGTATCGCACAGGAGAGGATTAGATACACAGCTCATCAGACAGTATCACACAGGACAGGATTAGATACACAGCTCAGCAGACAGTATCGCACAGGAGAGGATTAGATACACAGCTCATCAGACAGTATCACACAGGACAGGATTAGATACACAGCTCAGCAGACAGTATCACACAGGAGAGGATTAGATACACAGCTCAGCAGACAGTATCACACAGGAGAGGATTAGATACACAGCTCAGCAGATAGTATCACACAGGATAGGATTAGATACACAGCTCAGCAGACAGTATCACACAGGAGTGGATTAGATACACAGCTCAGCAGACAGTATCACACAGGATAGGATTAGATACACAGCTCAGCAGATGGTATCACACAGGATAGGATTAGATACACTGCTCAACTGATGGTATCACACAGGATAGGATTAAATGCACAGCTCAGTAGGCAGTATCACACAGGAGAGGATTAGATACACGGCTCAGCAGACAGTATCACACAGGATAAGATTAGATGCACAGCTCAGCAGACAGTATCACACAGGACAGGATTAGATACACAGCTCAGCAGACAGTATCACACAGGAGAGGAATAGATACACAGCTCAGCAGACAGTATCACACAGGATAGGATTAGATACACAGCTCAGCAGACAGTATCACACAGGATAGGATTAGATACACAACTCAGCAGACAGTATCTCACAGGAGAGGATTAGATACATGGCTCAGCAGACAGTATCACACAGCATAGGATTAGATACACGGCAAAGCAGACAGTATCACACAGGAGGGGATTAGATACACAGCTGAGGAGACAGTATCACACAGGAGAGGATTATATACACTGCTCAGCATACAGTATCACACAGCATAGAATTAGATACACAGCTCAGCAGGCAGTATCACACAGTATAAGATTAGATGCACAGCTCAGCAGACAGTATCACACAGGAGAGGATTAGATACACAGCTCAGCAGACAGTATCACACAGCATAGGATTAGATACACGGCTCAGCAGACAGTATCACACAGCGTAGGATTAGATACACAGCTCAGCAGACAGTATCACACAGGAGAGGATTAGAAACACAGCTCAGCAGACAGTATCACACAGGAGAGGATTAGATACACAGATCAGCAGACAGTATCACACAGCATAGGATTAGATACACAGCTCAGCAGACAGTATCACACAGGAGTGGATTAGATACACGGCTCAGCAGACAGTATCGCACAGGGCGGGATTAGATACACGGTTCATCAGACAGTATCACACAGGAGAGTATTAGATACACTGCTCAGCAGACAGTATCACACAGGAGAGTATTAGATACACAGCTCAGCAGACGGTATCACACAGGAGAGAATTAGATACACAGCTCAGCAGACAGTATCACACAGGATTAGATACATAGCTCAGCAGACAGTATCACACAGGAGAGGATTAGATACACAGCTCAGCAGACAGTATCACACAGGAGAGGATGAGATACACAGCATAGGTTTAGATACACAGCTCAGCAGACAGTATCACACAGCATAGGATTAGATACACGGCTCAACAGACAGTATCACACAGGAGGGGATTAGATACACAGCTCAGCAGACAGTATCACACAGGAGAGTATTAGATACACAGCTCAGCAGACGGTATCACACAGGAGAGAATTAGATACACAGCTCAGCAGACAGTATCACACAGGATTAGATACATAGCTCAGCAGACAGTATCACAAAGGAGAGGATGAGATACACAGCATAGGTTTAGATACACAGCTCAGCAGACAGTATCACACAGCATAGGATTAGATACACGGCTCAACAGACAGTATCACACAAGAGGGGATTAGATACACAGCTCAGCAGACAGTATCACACAGGAGGGGATTAGATACAAAGCTCAGCAGACAGTATCACACAGGAGGGGATTAGATACACAGCTCAGCAGACAGTATCACACAGGATAAGATTAGATACACAGCTCAGCAGACAGTATCACACAGGAGAGGATTAGATACACAGCTCAGCTGACAGTATCTCACAGGAGAGGATTAGATACATGGCTCAGCAGACAGTATCACACAGCATAGGATTAGATACACGGCTCAGCAGACAGTATCACACAGGAGGGGATTAGATACACAGCTGAGGAGACAGTATCACACAGGAGAGGATTAGATACACGGCTCAGCAGACAGTATCACACAGGAGAGGATTATATACACTGCTCAGCAGACAGTATCACACAGCATAGAATTAGATACACAGCTCAGCAGGCAGTATCACACAGTATAAGATTAGATACACAGCTCAGCAGACAGTATCACACAGGAGAGGATTAGATACACAGCTCAGCAGACAGTATCACACAGCATAGGATTAGATACACGGCTCAGCAGACAGTATCACACAGCGTAGGATTAGATACACAGCTCAGCAGACAGTATCACACAGGAGAGGATTAGATACACAGATCAGCAGACAGTATCACACAGCATAGGATTAGATACACAGCTCAGCAGACAGTATCACACAGGAGTGGATTAGATACACGGCTCAGCAGACAGTATCGCACAGGGCGGGATTAGATACACGGTTCATCAGACAGTATCACACAGGAGAGTATTAGATACACTGCTCAGCAGACAGTATCACACAGGAGAGTATTAGATACACAGCTCAGCAGACGGTATCACACAGGAGAGAATTAGATACACAGCTCAGCAGACAGTATCACACAGGATTAGATACATAGCTCAGCAGACAGTATCACACAGGAGAGGATTAGATACACAGCTCAGCAGACAGTATCACACAGGAGAGGATGAGATACACAGCATAGGTTTAGATACACAGCTCAGCAGACAGTATCACACAGCATAGGATTAGATACACGGCTCAACAGACAGTATCACACAGGAGGGGATTAGATACACAGCTCAGCAGACAGTATCACACAGGAGAGTATTAGATACACAGCTCAGCAGACGGTATCACACAGGAGAGAATTAGATACACAGCTCAGCAGACAGTATCACACAGGATTAGATACATAGCTCAGCAGACAGTATCACAAAGGAGAGGATGAGATACACAGCATAGGTTTAGATACACAGCTCAGCAGACAGTATCACACAGCATAGGATTAGATACACGGCTCAACAGACAGTATCACACAAGAGGGGATTAGATACACAGCTCAGCAGACAGTATCACACAGGAGGCGATTAGATACATAGCTCAGCAGACAGTGTCACACAGGAGAGGATTAGATGCACAGCTCAGCAGACAGTATCACACAGGATAAGATTAGATACACAGCTCAGCAGACAGTATCACACAGGATAAGATTAGATACACTGCTCAGCAGACAGTATTACACAGGAGAGGATTAGATACACGGCTCAGCAGACAGTATCACACAGGAGAGGATTAGATACGCAGCTCAGCAGACAGTATCTCACAGGAGAGGATTAGATACATGGCTCAGCAGACAGTATCACACAGCATAGGATTAGATACACGGCTCAGCAGACAGTATCACACAGGAGGGGATTAGATACACTGCTCAGCATACAGTATCACACAGCATAGGATTAGATACACAGCTCAGCAGGCAGTATCACACAGTATAAGATTAGATACACAGCTCAGCAGACAGTATCACACAGGACAGGATTAGATACACAGCTCAGCAGACAGTATCACACAGGAGAGGATTAGAAACACAGCTCAGCAGACAGTATCGCACAGAGCGGGATTAGATACACGGCTCAGCAGACAGTATCACACAGCATAGGATTAGATACACGGCTCAGCAGACAGTATCACACAGGACAGGATTAGATACACAGCTCAGCAGACAGTATCACACAGGAGAGGATTAGATACACAGCTCAGCAGATGGTATCACACAGGATAGGATTAGATACACTGCTCAGCAGAGAGTATCACACAGGGCAGGATTAGATACACAGCTCAGCAGACAGTATCACACAGGAGAGGATTAGATACGCAGCTCAGCAGACAGTATCTCACAGGAGAGGATTAGATACATGGCTCAGCAGACAGTATCACACAGCATAGGATTAGATACACGGCTCAGCAGACAGTATCACACAGGAGGGGATTAGATACACTGCTCAGCATACAGTATCACACAGCATAGGATTAGATACACAGCTCAGCAGGCAGTATCACACAGTATAAGATTAGATACACAGCTCAGCAGACAGTATCACACAGCATAGGATTAGATACACGGCTCAGCAGACAGTATCACACAGGAGGGGATTAGATACACTGCTCAGCATACAGTATCACACAGCATAGGATTAGATACACAGCTCAGCAGGCAGTATCACACAGGACAGGATTAGATACACAGCTCAGCAGACAGTATCACACAGGAGAGGATTAGAAACACAGCTCAGCAGACAGTATCGCACAGAGCGGGATTAGATACACGGCTCAGCAGACAGTATCACACAGCATAGGATTAGATACACGGCTCAGCAGACAGTATCACACAGGACAGGATTAGATACACAGCTCAGCAGACAGTATCACACAGGAGAGGATTAGATACACAGCTCAGCAGATGGTATCACACAGGATAGGATTAGATACACTGCTCAGCAGAGAGTATCACACAGGGCAGGATTAGATACACGGTTCAGCAGACAGTATCACACAGGGTAGGATTAGATACACGGCTCAGCAGACAGTATCACACAGGAGAGGATTAGATACACAGCTCATCAGACAGTATCACACAGGAGAGGATTAGATACACAGCTCAGCAGACAGTATCGCACAGGAGAGGATTAGATACATAGCTCATCAGACAGTATCACACAGGACAGGATTAGATACACAGCTCAGCAGACAGTATCACACAGGAGAGGATTAGATACACAGCTCAGCAGACAGTATCACACAGGAGAGGATTAGATACACAGCTCAGCAGATAGTATCACACAGGATAGGATTAGATACACAGCTCAGCAGACAGTATCACACAGGAGTGGATTAGATACACAGGTCAGCAGACAGTATCACACAGGATAGGATTAGATACACAGCTCAGCAGATGGTATCACACAGGATAGGATTAGATACACTGCTCAACTGATGGTATCACACAGGATAGGATTAGATGCACGGCTCAGCAGACAGTATCACACAGGAGAGGATTAGATACACGGCTCAGCAGACAGTATCACACAGGAGAGGATTAGATACACAGCTCAGCTGACAGTATCACACAGGAGTGGATTAGATACACAGCTCAGCAGACAGTATCGCACAGGGCGGGATTAGATACACGACTCAGCAGACAGTATCACACAGGATAGGATTAGATACACAGCTCAGTAGACAGTATCACACAGGATAGGATTAGATACACGGCTCAGCAGACAGTATCACACAGGAGAGGATTAGAAACACGGCTCAGCAGACATTATCACACAGGAGAGGATTAGATACACGGCTCAGCAGACAGTATCACACAGGATAGGATTAGACACACAGCTCAGCAGACAGTATCACACAGGAGAGGATTAGATACACAGCATAGGATTAGATACACAGTTCAGCAGACAGTATCACACAGCATAGGATTAGATACACGGTTCAGCAGACAGTATCACACAGGAGGGGATTAGATACACAGCTCAGCAGACAGTATCACACAGGAGGGGATTAGATATACAGCTCAGCAGACAGTATCACACAGGATAAGATTAGATACACTGCTCTGCGGATAGTATCACACAGGATAGGATTAGATGCACAGCTCAGCAGACAGTATCACACAGGATTAGATACATAGCTCAGCAGACAGTATCACACAGGAGAGGATTAGATACACAGCTCAGCAGACAGTATCACACAGGAGAGGATGAGATACACAGCATAGGTTTAGATACACAGCTCAGCAGACAGCATCACACAGCATAGGATTAGATACACGGCTCAACAGACAGTATCACACAGGAGGGGATTAGATACACAGCTCAGCAGACAAAATCACACAGGAGGGGATTAGATACACAGCTCAGCAGACAGTATCACACAGGTTAAGATTAGATACACAGCTCAGCAGACAGTATCACACAGGATAAGATTAGATACACAGCTCAGCAGACAGTATTACACAGGAGAGGATTAGATGCACGGCTCAGCAGACAGTATCACACAGGGTAAGATTAGATACATAGCTCAGCAGACAGTATCACGCAGGAGAGGATTAGATACACGGCTCAGCAGACAGTATCACACAGGACAGGATTAGATACACAGCTCAGCAGACAGTATCACACAGGAGAGGATTAGATACGCAGCTCAGCAGACAGTATCTCACAGGAGATGATTAGATACATGGCTCAGCAGACAGTATCACACAGCATAGGATTAGATACACTGCTCAGCAGACAGTGTCACACAGGAGGGGATTAGATACACAGCTGAGGAGACAGTATCACACAGGAGAGGATTAGATACACTGCTCAGCATACAGTATCACACAGCATAGGATTAGATACACAGCTCAGCAGGCAGTATCACACAGTATAAGATTAGATACACAGCTCAGCAGACAGTATCACACAGCATAGGATTAGATACACGGCTCAGCAGACAGTATCACACAGGAGAGGATTAGATACACAGCTCAGCAGACAGTATCACACAACGTAGGATTAGATACACAGCTCAGCAGACAGTATCACACAGGAGAGGATTAGATACACAGATCAGCAGACAGTATCACACAGCATAGGATTAGATACACAGCTCAGCAGACAGTATCACACAGGAGTTGATTAGATACATGGCTCAGCAGACAGTATCGCACAGGGCGGGATTAGATACACGGTTCATCAGACAGTATCACACAGGAGAGTATTAGATACACAGCTCAGCAGACGGTATCACACAGGAGAGAATTAGATACACAGATCAGCAGACAGTATAACACAGGATTAGATACATAGCTCAGCAGACAGTATCACACAGGAGAGGATTAGATACACAGCTCAGCAGACAGTATCACACAGGAGGGGATTAGATACACAGCTCAGCAGACAGTATCACACAGGAGGGGATTAGATACACAGCTCAGCAGACAGTATCACACAGGAGGGGATTAGATACACAGCTCAGCAGACAGTATCACACAGGATAAGATTAGATACACAGCTCAGCAGACAGTATCACACAGGATAAGATTAGATACACAGCTCAGCAGACAGTATTACACAGGAGAGGATTAGATACACAGCTCAGCAGACAGTATCACACAGGATAGGATTAGATACACAGCTCAGCAGACAGTATCACACAGGATAGGATTAGATACACAGCTCAGCAGACAGTACCACACAGGATAGGATTAGATACACGGCTCAGCAGACAGTATCACACAGGAGGGGATTAGATACACAGCTGAGGAGACAGTATCACACAGCATAGAATTAGATACACTGCTCAGCAGGCAGTATCACACAGTATAAGATTAGATACACAGCTCAGCAGACAGTATCACACAGCATAGGATTAGATACACGGCTCAGCAGACAGTATCACACAGGACAGGATTAGATACACAGCTCAGCAGACAGTATCACACAGGAGAGGATTAGATACACAGCTCAGCAGACAGTATCACACAGCGTAGGATTAGATACACAACTCAGCAGACAGTATCACACAGGAGAGGATTAGATACACAGATCAGCAGACAGTATCACACAGCATAGGATTAGATACACGGCTCAGCAGACAGTATCGCACAGGGCGGCATTAGATACACGGTTCATCAGACAGTATCACACAGGAGAGGATGAGATACACAGCATAGGTTTAGATACACAGCTCAGCAGACAGTATCACACAGCATAGGATTAGATACACGGCTCAACAGACAGTATCACACAGGAGGGGATTAGATACACAGCTCAGCAGACAGTATCACACAGGAGAGTATTAGATACACAGCTCAGCAGACGGTATCACACAGGAGAGAATTAGATACACAGCTCAGCAGACAGTATCACACAGGATTAGATACATAGCTCAGCAGACAGTATCACACAGGAGAGGATGAGATACACAGCATAGGTTTAGATACACAGCTCAGCAGACAGTATCACACAGCATAGGATTAGATACACGGCTCAACAGACAGTATCACACAAGAGGGGATTAGATACACAGCTCAGCAGACAGTATCACACAGAAGGGGATTAGATACAAAGCTCAGCAGACAGTATCACACAGAAGGGGATTAGATACACAGCTCAGCAGACAGTATCACACAGGATAAGATTAGATACACAGCTCAGCAGACAGTATCACACAGAATAAGATTAGATACACAGCTCAGCAGACAGTATTACACAGGAGAGGATTAGATGCACAGCTCAGCAGACAGTATCACACAGGACAGGATTAGATACACAGCTCAGCAGACAGTATCACACAGTAGAGGATTAGATACACAGCTCAGCAGACAGTATCACACAGGATAGGATTAGATACACAGCTCAGCAGACAGTATCACACAGGATAGGATTAGATACACAACTCAGCAGACAGTATCTCACAGGAGAGGATTAGATACATGGCTCAGCAGACAGTATCACACAGCATAGGATTAGATACACGGCTCAGCAGACAGTATCACACAGGAGGGGATTAGATACACAGCTCAGCAGACAGTATCACACAGGATAAGATTAGATACACTGCTCTGCGGATAGTATCACACAGTATAGGATTAGATGCACAGCTCAGCAGACAGTATCACACAGGATTAGATACATAGCTCAGCAGACAGTATCACACAGGAGAGGATGAGATACACTGCTCTGCGGATAGTATCACACAGGAGAGGATTAGATACACAGCTCAGCAGACAGTATCACACAGGAGAGGATGAGATACACTGCTCTGCGGATAGTATCACACAGGAGAGGATTAGATACACAGCTCAGCAGACAGTATCACACAGGAGAGGATGAGATACACAGCATAGGTTTAGATACACAGCTCAGCAGACAGTATCACACAGCATAGGATTAGATACACGGCTCAACAGACAGTATCACACAGGAGGGGATTAGATACACAGCTCAGCAGACAGTATCACACAGGAGGGGATTAGATACACAGCTCAGCAGAGAGTATCACACAGATTAAGATTAGATACACAGCTCAGCAGACAGTATCACACAGGATAAGATTAGATACACAGCTCAGCAGACAGTATTACACAGGAGAGGATTAGATGCACGGCTCAGCAGACAGTATCACACAGGGTAAGATTAGATACATAGCTCAGCAGACAGTATCACGCAGGAGAGGATTAGATACACGGCTCAGCAGACAGTATCACACAGGACAGGATTAGATACACTGCTCAGCAGACAGTGTCACACAGGAGGGGATTAGATACACAGCTGAGGAGACAGTATCACACAGGAGAGGATTAGATACACGGCTCAGCAGGCAGTATCACACAGCATAGGATTAGATACACAGCTCAGCAGGCAGTATCACACAGTATAAGATTAGATACACAGTTCAGCAGACGGTATCACACAGCATAGGATTAGATACACGGCTCAGCATACAGTATCACACAGGACAGGATTAGATACACAGCTCAGCAGACAGTATCACACAGGAGAGGATTAGATACACAGCTCAGCAGACAGTATCACACAGCGTAGGATTAGATACACAGCTCAGCAGACAGTATCACACAGGAGAGGATTAGATACACAGATCAGCAGACAGTATCACACAGCATAGGATTAGATACACAGCTCAGCAGACAGTATCACACAGGAGTGGATTAGATACACGGCTCAGCAGACAGTATCGCACAGGGCGGGATTAGATACACGGTTCATCAGACAGTATCACACAGGAGAGTATTAGATACACTGCTCAGCAGACAGTATCACACAGGAGAGTATTAGATACACAGCTCAGCAGACGGTATCACACAGAAGAGAATTAGATACACAGATCAGCAGACAGTATCACACAGGATTAGATACATAGCTCAGCAGACAGTATCACACAGGAGAGGATTAGATACACAGCTCAGCAGACAGTATCACACAGGAGAGGATGAGATACACAGCATAGGTTTAGATACACAGCTCAGCAGACAGTATCACACAGCATAGGATTAGATACACGGCTCAACAGACAGTATCACACAGGAGGGGATTAGATACACAGCTCAGCAGACAGTATCACACAGGAGGGGATTAGATACACAGCTCAGCAGACAGTATCACACAGGAGGGGATTAGATACACAGCTCAGCAGACAGTATCACACAGGATAAGATTAGATGCACAGCTCAGCAGACAGTATCACACAGGACAGGATTAGATACACAGCTCAGCAGACAGTATCACACAGGAGAGGATTAGATACACAGCTCAGCAGACAGTATCACACAGGATTAGATACATAGCTCAGCAGACAGTATCACACAGGAGAGGATTAGATACACAGCTCAGCAGACAGTATCACACAGGAGAGGATGAGATACACAGCATAGGTTTAGATACACAGCTCAGCAGACAGTATCACACAGCATAGGATTAGATACACGGCTCAACAGACAGTATCACACAGGAGGGGATTAGATACACAGCTCAGCAGACAGTATCACACAGGAGAGTATTAGATACACAGCTCAGCAGACGGTATCACACAGGAGAGAATTAGATACACAGCTCAGCAGACAGTATCACACAGGATTAGATACATAGCTCAGCAGACAGTATCACACAGGAGAGGATGAGATACACAGCATAGGTTTAGATACACAGCTCAGCAGACAGTATCACACAGCATAGGATTAGATACACGGCTCAACAGACAGTATCACACAAGAGGGGATTAGATACACAGCTCAGCAGACAGTATCACACAGGATAAGATTAGATACACAGCTCAGCAGACAGTATCACACAGAATAAGATTAGATACACAGCTCAGCAGACAGTATTACACAGGAGAGGATTAGATGCACAGCTCAGCAGACAGTATCACACAGGACAGGATTAGATACACAGCTCAGCAGACAGTGTCACACAGGAGAGGATTAGATACACAGCTCAGCAGACAGTATCACACAGGATAGGATTAGATACACAGCTCAGCAGACAGTATCACACAGGATAGGATTAGATACACAACTCAGCAGACAGTATCTCACAGGAGAGGATTAGATACATGGCTCAGCAGACAGTATCACACAGCATAGGATTAGATACACGGCTCAGCAGACAGTATCACACAGGAGGGGATTAGATAAACAGCTGAGGAGACAGTATCACACAGCATAGAATTAGATACACAGCTCAGCAGGCAGTATCACACAGTATAAGATTAGATACACAGCTCAGCAGACAGTATCACACAGCATAGGATTAGATACACGGCTCAGCAGACAGTATCACACAGGACAGGATTAGATACACAGCTCAGCAGACAGTATCACACAGGAGAGGATTAGATACACAGCTCAGCAGACAGTATCACACAGCGTAGGATTAGATACACAGCTCAGCAGACAGTATCACATAGGAGAGGATTAGATACACATATCAGCAGACAGTATCACACAGCATAGGATTAGATACACAGCTCAGCAGACAGTATCACACAGGAGTGGATTAGATACACGGCTCAGCAGACAGTATCGCACAGGGCGGCATTAGATACACGGCTCAGCAGACAGTATCACACAGGAGAGTATTAGATACACAGCTCAGCAGACGGTATCACACAGGAGAGAATTAGATACACAGCTCAGCAGACAGTATCACACAGGATTAGATACACAGCTCAGCAGACAGTATCACACAGGAGAGGATGAGATACACAGCATAGGTTTAGATACACAGCTCAGCAGACAGTATCACACAGCATAGGAATAGATACACGGCTCAACAGACAGTGTCACACAGGAGGGGATTAGATACATAGCTCAGCAGACAGTATCACACAGGAGGGGATTAGATACACGGCTCAGCAGACAGTATCACACAGGATAAGATTAGATACACAGCTCAGCAGACAGTATCACACAGGATAAGATTAGATACACAGCTCAGCAGACAGTATTACACAGGAGAGGATTAGATACACAGCTCAGCAGACAGTATTACACAGGAGAGGATTAGATGCACAGCTCAGCAGACAGTATCACACAGGATAAGATTAGATACACAGCTCAGCAGACAGTATTACACAGGAGAGGATTAAATACACGGCTCAGCAGACAGTATTACACAGGAGAGGATTAGATACACAGCTCAGCAGACAGTATCACACAGGACAGGATTAGATACACAGCTCAGCAGACAGTATCACACAGGACAGGATTAGATACACAGCTCAGCAGACAGTATCACACAGGAGAGGATTAGATACGCAGCTCAGCAGACAGTATCTCACAGGGGAGGATTAGATACATGGCTCAGCAGACAGTATCACACAGCATAGGATTAGATACACGGCTCAGCAGACAGTATCACACAGGAGGGGATTAGATACACTGCTCAGCATACAGTATCACACAACATAGGATTAGATACACAGCTCAGCAGGCAGTATCACACAGTATAAGATTAGATACACAGCTCAGCAGACAGTATCACACAGCATAGGATTAGATACACGGCTCAGCAGACAGTATCACACAGGACAGGATTAGATACACAGCTCAGCAGACAGTATCACACAGGAGAGGATTAGATACACAGCTGAGGAGACAGTATCACACAGGAGAGGATTAGATACACTGCTCAGCATACAGTATCACACAGCATAGGATTAGATACACAGCTGAGGAGACAGTATCACACAGGAGAGGATTAGATAGACAGCTCAGCAGGCAGTATCACACAGTATAAGATTAGATACACAGCTCAGCAGACAGTATCACACAGCATAGGATTAGATACACGGCTCAGCAGACAGTATCACACAGGATAGGATTAGATACACAGCTCAGCAGACAGTATCACACAGGAGAGGATTAGAAACACAGCTCAGCAGACAGTATCGCACAGAGCGGGATTAGATACACGGCTAAGCAAACAGTATCACACAGCATAGGATTAGATACACGGCTCAGCAGACAGTATCACACAGCATAGGATTAGATACACGGCTCAGCAGACAGTATCACACAGGACAGGATTAGATACACAGCTCAGCAGACAGTATCACACAGGAGAGGATTAGATACACAGCTCAGCAGATGGTATCACACAGGATAGGATTAGATACACTGCTCAGCAGACAGTATCACACAGGGCAGGATTAGATACACGGTTCAGCAGACAGTATCACACAGGACAGGATTAGATACACAGCTCAGCAGACAGTATCACACAGGAGAGGATTAGATACACAGCTGAGGAGACAGTATCACACAGGAGAGGATTAGATACACTGCTCAGCATACAGTATCACACAGCATAGGATTAGATACACAGCTCAGCAGGCAGTATCACACAGTATAAGATTAGATACACAGCTCAGCAGACAGTATCACACAGCATAGGATTAGATACACGGCTCAGCAGACAGTATCACACAGGACAGGATTAGATACACAGCTCAGCAGACAGTATCACACAGGAGAGGATTAGAAACACAGCTCAGCAGACAGTATCGCACAGAGCGGGATTAGATACACAGCTCAGCAAACAGTATCAAACAGCATAGGATTAGATACACGGCTCAGCAGACAGTATCACACAGCATAGGATTAGATACACGGCTCAGCAGACAGTATCACACAGGACAGGATTAGATACACAGCTCAGCAGACAGTATCACACAGGAGAGGATTAGATACACAGCTCAGCAGATGGTATCACACAGGATAGGATTAGATACACTGCTCAGCAGACAGTATCACACAGGGTAGGATTAGATACACAGCTCATCAGACAGTATCACACAGGAGAGGATTAGATACACAGCTCAGCAGACAGTATCGCACAGGAGAGGATTAGATACATAGCTCATCAGACAGTATCACACAGGACAGGATTAGATACACAGCTCAGCAGACAGTATCACACAGGAGAGGATTAGATACACAGCTCAGCAGACAGTATCACACAGGAGAGGATTAGATACACAGCTCAGCAGATAGTATCACACAGGATAGGATTAGATACACAGCTCAGCAGACAGTATCACACAGGAGTGGATTAGATACACAGCTCAGCATACAGTATCACACAGGATAGGATTAGATACACAGCTCAGCAGATGGTATCACACAGGATAGGATTAGATACACTGCTCAACTGATGGTATCACACAGGATAGGATTAGATGCACAGCTCAGTAGGCAGTATCACACAGGAGAGGATTAGATACACGGCTCAGCAGACAGTATCACACAGGAGAGGATTAGATACACAGCTCAGCTGACAGTATCACACAGGAGTGGATTAGATACACAGCTCAGCAGACAGTATTGCACAGGGCGGGATTAGATACACGACTCAGCAGACAGTATCACACAGGATAGGATTAGATACACAGCTCAGTAGACAGTATCACACAGGATAGGATTAGATACACGGCTCAGCAGACAGTATCACACAGGAGAGGATTAGAAACACGGCTCAGCAGACATTATCACACAGGAGAGGATTAGATACACGGCTCAGCAGACATTATCACACAGGAGAGGATTAGATACACAGCTCAGCAGACAGTATCACACAGGATAGGATTAGACACACAGCTCAGCAGACAGTATCACACAGGAGAGGATTAGTTACACGGCTCAGCAGACAGTATCACACAGGAGAGGATTAGATACACGGCTCAGCAGACAGTATCACACAGGAGAGGATTAGAAACACGGCTCAGCAGACATTATCACACAGGAGAGGATTAGATACACGGCTCAGCAGACATTATCACACAGGAGAGGATTAGATACACAGCTCAGCAGACAGTATCACACAGGATAGGATTAGACACACAGTTCAGCAGACAGTATCACACAGCATAGGATTAGATACACAGTTCAGCAGACAGTATCACACAGGAGGGGATTAGATACACAGCTCAGCAGACAGTATCACACAGGAGGGGATTAGATATACAGCTCAGCAGACAGTATCACACAGGATAAGATTAGATACACTGCTCTGCGGATAGTATCACACAGGATAGGATTAGATGCACAGCTCAGCAGACAGTATCACACAGGAGGGGATTAGATACACAGCTCAGCAGACAGTATCACACAGGAGGGGATTAGATATACAGCTCAGCAGACAGTATCACACAGGATAAGATTAGATACACTGCTCTGCGGATAGTATCACACAGGATAGGATTAGATACACGGCTCAGCAGACAGTATCACACAGGATTAGATACATAGCTCAGCAGACAGTATCACACAGGAGAGGATGAGATACACTGCTCTGCGGATAGTATCACACAGGAGAGGATTAGATACACAGCTCAGCAGACAGTATCACACAGGAGAGGATGAGATACACAGCATAGGTTTAGATACACAGCTCAGCAGACAGTATCACACAGCATAGGATTAGATACACGGCTCAACAGACAGTATCACACAGGAGGGGATTAGATACACAGCTCAGCAGACAGTATCACACAGGAGGGGATTAGATACACAGCTCAGCAGAGAGTATCACACAGATTAAGATTAGATACACAGCTCAGCAGACAGTATCACACAGGATAAGATTAGATACACAGCTCAGCAGACAGTATTACACAGGAGAGGATTAGATGCACGGCTCAGCAGACAGTATCACACAGGGTAAGATTAGATACATAGCTCAGCAGACAGTATCACGCAGGAGAGGATTAGATACACGGCTCAGCAGACAGTATCACACAGGACAGGATTAGATACACTGCTCAGCAGACAGTGTCACACAGGAGGGGATTAGATACACAGCTGAGGAGACAGTATCACACAGGAGAGGATTAGATACACTGCTCAGCATACAGTATCACACAGCATAGGATTAGATACACAGCTCAGCAGGCAGTATCACACAGTATAAGATTAGATACACAGCTCAGCAGACGGTATCACACAGCATAGGATTAGATACACGGCTCAGCAGACAGTATCACACAGGACAGGATTAGATACACAGCTCAGCAGACAGTATCACACAGGAGAGGATTAGATACACAGCTCAGCAGACAGTAACACACAGCGTAGGATTAGATACACAGCTCAGCAGACAGTATCACACAGGAGAGGATTAGATACACAGATCAGCAGACAGTATCACACAGCATAGGATTAGATACACAGCTCAGCAGACAGTATCACACAGGAGTGGATTAGATACACGGCTCAGCAGACAGTATCGCACAGGGCGGGATTAGATATACGGTTCATCAGACAGTATCACACAGGAGAGTATTAGATACACTGCTCAGCAGACAGTATCACACAGGAGAGTATTAGATACACAGCTCAGCAGACGGTATCACACAGAAGAGAATTAGATACACAGATCAGCAGACAGTATCACACAGGATTAGATACATAGCTCAGCAGACAGTATCACACAGGAGAGGATTAGATACACAGCTCAGCAGACAGTATCACACAGGAGAGGATGAGATACACAGCATAGGTTTAGATACACAGCTCAGCAGACAGTATCACACAGCATAGGATTAGATACACGGCCCAACAGACAGTATCACACAGGAGGGGATTAGATACACAGCTCAGCAGACAGTATCACACAGGAGGGGATTAGATACACAGCTCAGCAGACAGTATCACACAGGAGGGGATTAGATACACAGCTCAGCAGACAGTATCACACAGGATAAGATTAGATGCACAGCTCAGCAGACAGTATCACACAGGACAGGATTAGATACACAGCTCAGCAGACAGTATCACACAGGAGAGGATTAGATACACAGCTCAGCAGACAGTATCACACAGGATTAGATACATAGCTCAGCAGACAGTATCACACAGGAGAGGATTAGATACACAGCTCAGCAGACAGTATCACACAGGAGAGGATGAGATACACAGCATAGGTTTAGATACACAGCTCAGCAGACAGTATCACACAGCATAGGATTAGATACACGGCTCAACAGACAGTATCGCACAGGAGGGGATTAGATACACAGCTCAGCAGACAGTATCACACAGGAGAGTATTAGATACACAGCTCAGCAGACGGTATCACACAGGAGAGAATTAGATACACAGCTCAGCAGACAGTATCACACAGGATTAGATACATAGCTCAGCAGACAGTATCACACAGGAGAGGATGAGATACACAGCATAGGTTTAGATACACAGCTCAGCAGACAGTATCACACAGCATAGGATTAGATACACGGCTCAACAGACAGTATCACACAAGAGGGGATTAGATACACAGCTCAGCAGACAGTATCACACAGGAGGGGATTAGATACAAAGCTCAGCAGACAGTATCACACAGAAGGGGATTAGATACACAGCTCAGCAGACAGCATCACACAGGATAAGATTAGATACACAGCTCAGCAGACAGTATCACACAGAATAAGATTAGATACACAGCTCAGCAGACAGTATTACACAGGAGAGGATTAGATGCACAGCTCAGCAGACAGTATCACACAGGACAGGATTAGATACACAGCTCAGCAGACAGTATCACACAGGAGAGGATTAGATACACAGCTCAGCAGACAGTATCACACAGGATAGGATTAGATACACAGCTCAGCAGACAGTATCACACAGGATAGGATTAGATACACAACTCAGCAGACAGTATCTCACAGGAGAGGATTAGATACATGGCTCAGCAGACAGTATCACACAGCATAGGATTAGATACACGGCTCAGCAGACAGTATCACACAGGAGGGGATTAGATACACAGCTCAGCAGACAGTATCACACAGGATAAGATTAGATACACTGCTCTGCGGATAGTATCACACAGTATAGGATTAGATGCACAGCTCAGCAGACAGTATCACACAGGATTAGATACATAGCTCAGCAGACAGTATCACACAGGAGAGGATGAGATACACTGCTCTGCGGATAGTATCACACAGGAGAGGATTAGATACACAGCTCAGCAGACAGTATCACACAGGAGAGGATGAGATACACAGCATAGGTTTAGATACACAGCTCAGCAGACAGTATCACACAGCATAGGATTAGATACACGGCTCAACAGACAGTATCACACAGGAGGGGATTAGATACACAGCTCAGCAGACAGTATCACACAGGAGAGGATTAGACACACGGCTCAGCAGATGGTATCACACAGGAGAGGATGAGAGATACAGCTCAGCAGACAGTATCACACAGGAGAGGATTAGATACACGGCTCAGCAGACAGTATCATACAGGAGAGGATTAGATACACAGCTCAGCAGACAGTATGACACAGGAGAGGATTACATACACGGCTCAGCAGACAGTATCACACAGGAGAGGAGTAGATACACGGCTCAGCAGATAGTATCACTCAAGATAGGATTAGATGGACGGCTCAGCAGACAGTATCACACAGGACAGGATTAGATACATAGCTCAGCAGACAGTATCACACAGGGTAGGATTAGATACACAGCTCAGCAGACGGTATCACACAGGACAGGATTAGATACACAGCTCAGCAGACATTATCACACAGGAGGGGATTAGATACACAGCTCAGAAGACAGTATCACACAGTATAAGATTAGATACACTGCTCAGCAGATTATCACAGCATAGGATTAGATACACGGCTCAGCAGACAGTATCAAACAGGAGAGGATTAGATACACAGCTCAGCAGACGGTATTGCACAGGAGAGGATTAGATACACGGCTCCACAGACAGTATCACACAGGAGAGGATTAGATACACTGCTCAGCAGACAGTATCACACTGGAGAGGATTAGATACACAGCTCAGCTGACAGTATCACATAGGACAGGATTAGATACACAGTTCATCAGACAGTATCACACAGGAGTGGATTAGATACACGGCTCAGCAGACAGTATCACGAAAGATAGGATTAGATACACAGTTCATCAGACAGTATCACACAGGAGACGATTAGATACACAGCTCAGCAGACAGTATCACACATTACATGATTAGATACACAGCTCAGCAGACAGTATCACACAGGATGGGATTAGATACACGGCTCAGCAGACAGTATCACACAGGAGAGGATTAGATACACAGCTCAGCAGACAGTAACGCACAGGAGAGGATTAGATACACAGCTCAGCACACAGTATCACACAGGAGAGGATTAGATACACGGCTCAGCAGACAGTATCACACAGGATAGGATTAGATACACTGCTCAGCAGATGGTATTACACAGTATAGGATTAGATACACAGCTCAGCAGACAGTATCACACAGGATAGGATTAGATACACAGCTCAGCAGACAGTATCACACAGGATAGGATTAGATACACGGCTCAGCAGACATTATCACACAGGAGATGATTAGATACACAGCATAGGATTAGATACACAGCTCAGCAGACAGTATCACATAGGACAGGATTAGATACACAGCTCACCAGACAGTATCACACAGCATAAGATTAGATACACAGGTCAGCAAACAGGATCACACAGGATAGGATTAGATACACGGCTCAGCAGACAGTATCACATAGGATAGGATTAGATACACGGCGCAGCAGACAGTATCACACAGTATAAGATTAGATACACTGCTCAGCAGACAGTATCGCACAGGAGAGGATTAGATACACGGCTCAGCAGACGGTATCGCACAGGAGAGGATTAGATACACGGCTCCACAGACAGTATCACACAGGAGAGGATTAGATACACGGCTCAGCAGACAGTATCACACAGGAAAGGATTAGATATATGACACAGCAGACAGTATCACACAGGAGAGGATTAGATACACGGCTCAGCAGACAGTATCGCACAGGGCGGGATTAGATATATGACACAGCAGACAGTATCACACAGGAGAGGATTAGATACACAGTTCATCAGACAGTATCACACAGGAGAGGATTAGATACACAGCTCAGCAGACAGTATCACACAGGGTAGGATTAGAGATACACGGCTCAGCAGACAGTATCACACAGGAGAGGATTAGATACACAGCTCAGCAGACGGTATCACACAGGAGAGTATTAGATACACTGCTCAGCAGACAGTATCACATAGGATAGGATTAGATACACAGCTAAGCACACAGTATCACACAGGAGAGGATTAGATACACAGCTCAGCAGACAGTATCACACAGGATAGGATTAGATACACGGCTCAGCAGACAGTATCACACAGGAGAGGATTAGATGCACAGCTCAGCAGACGGTATCACACAGGAGAGGATTAGATACACAGCTCAGCAGATGGTATCATACGGGAGATGATTAGATACACTGCTCAGCAGATGGTATTACACAGGATAGGATTAGATACACGGCTCAGCAGACATTATCACACAGGATAGGATTAGATACACGGCTCAGCAGACATTATCACACAGCATAGGATTAGATACACGGCTCAGCAGACAGAATCACACAGGAGGGGATTAGATACACAGCTCAGCAGACAGTATCACACAGGAGAGGATTAGATACACAGTTCATCAGACAGTATCACACAGGAGTGGATTAGATACACAGTTCATCAGACAGTATCACACAGGAGTGGATTAGATACACGGCTCAGCAGACAGTATCACACAGGAGAGGATTAGATACACAGCTTATCAGACAGTATCGCACAGGGCGGGATTAGATACACGACTCAGCAGACGGTATCACACAAGATAGGATTAGATATACAGTTCATCAGACAGTATCACACAGGAGAGGATTAGATACACAGCTCAGCAGACAGTATCACACAGGATAGGATTAGATAAACAGTTCATCAGACAGTATCACACAGGAGAGGATTAGATACACGGCTCAGCAGACAGTATCACACAGGAGAGGATTAGATACACTGCTCAGCAGACAGTATCACACAGGATAGGATTAGATACACTGCTCAGCAGACAGTATCACACAGGAGGGGATTAGATACACAGCTCAGCAGACAGTATTACACAGGAGAGGATTAGATACACGGCTCAGCAGACAGACAGTATCGCACAGGGCGGGATTAGATACACAGCTCAGCAGACAGTATCGCACAGGGCGGGATTAGATACACAGCTCAGCAGACAGTATCACACAGGAAAGGATTAGATCCACAGCTCAGCAGACAGTATCACACAGGATAGGATTAGATCCACAGCTCAGCAGACAGTATCACACAGGATAGGATTAGATACACATCTCAGCACACAGTATCACACAGGAGAGGATTAGATACACGGCTCAGCAGACAGTCACACAGGAGAGGATTAGATACACGGCTCAGCAAACAGAGTCACACAGGAGAGGATTAGATACACAGCTCATCAGACAGTATCACACAGGAGAGGATTAGATACACAGCTCAGCTGACAGTATCACACAGGAGAGGATTAGATACACAGCTCAGCAGACGGTATCACACAGGAGAGTATTAGATACACTGCTCAGCAGATAGTATCACATAGGATAGGATTAGATACACAGCTCAGCACACAGTATCACACAGGAGAGGATTAGATACATAGCTCAGCAGACAGTATCACACAGGATAGCATTAGATACACAGCTCAGCAGACAGTATCACACAGGATAGGATTAGATAAACAGTTCATCAGACAGTATCACACAGGAGAGGATTAGATACACAGCTCAGCAGACAGTATCACACAGGAGAGGATTAGATACACAGCTCAGCAGACGGTATCACACAGGACAGGATTAGATACACAGCTCAGCAGATGGTATCATACAGGAGATGATTAGATACACTGCTCAGCAGATGGTATTACACAGGATAGGATTAGATACACGGCTCAGCAGACATTATCACACAGGATAGGATTAGATACACGGCTCAGCGAGACATTATCACACAGGAGATGATTAGATACACAGCATAGGATTAGATACACAGCTCAGCAGACAGTATCACACAGCATAGGATTAGATACACGGCTCAGCAGACAGAATCACACAGGAGGGGATTAGATACACAGCTCAGCAGACAGTAACGCACAGGAGAGGATTAGATACACAGCTCAGCAGACAGTATCACACAGGAGAGGATTAGATACACGGCTCAGCAGACAGTATCACACAGGATAGGATTAGATACACTGCTCAGCAGATGGTATTACACAGTATAGGATTAGATACACAGCTCAGCAGACAGTATCACACAGGATAGGATTAGATACACAGCTCAGCAGACAGTATCACACAGGATAGGATTAGATACACGGCTCAGCAGACATTATCACACAGGAGATGATTAGATACACAGCATAGGATTAGATACACAGCTCAGCAGACAGTATCACATAGGACAGGATTAGATACACAGCTCACCAGACAGTATCACACAGCATAAGATTAGATACACAGGTCAGCAAACAGGATCACACAGGATAGGATTAGATACACGGCTCAGCAGACAGTATCACATAGGATAGGATTAGATACACGGCGCAGCAGACAGTATCACACAGGAGAGGATTAGAGACACAGCTCATCTGACAGTATCACACAGGAGGGCATTAGATACACAGCTCAGCAGACAGTATCACACAGTATAAGATTAGATACACTGCTCAGCAGACAGTATCGCACAGGAGAGGATTAGATACACGGCTCAGCAGACGGTATCGCACAGGAGAGGATTAGATACACGGCTCCACAGACAGTATCACACAGGAGAGGATTAGATACACGGCTCAGCAGACAGTATCACACAGGAAAGGATTAGATATATGACACAGCAGACAGTATCACACAGGAGAGGATTAGATACACGGCTCAGCAGACAGTATCGCACAGGGCGGGATTAGATATATGACACAGCAGACAGTATCACACAGGAGAGAATTAGATACACAGTTCATCAGACAGTATCACACAGGAGAGGATTAGATACACAGCTCAGCAGACAGTATCACACAGGGTAGGATTAGAGATACAGCTCAGCAGACAGTATCACACAGGAGAGGATTAGATACACAGCTCAGCAGACGGTATCACACAGGAGAGTATTAGATACACTGCTCAGCAGACAGTATCACATAGGATAGGATTAGATACACAGCTAAGCACACAGTATCACACAGGAGAGGATTAGATACACAGCTCAGCAGACAGTATCACACAGGATAGGATTAGATACACGGCTCAGCAGACAGTATCACACAGGAGAGGATTAGATGCACAGCTCAGCAGACGGTATCACACAGGAGAGGATTAGATACACAGCTCAGCAGATGGTATCATACGGGAGATGATTAGATACACTGCTCAGCAGATGGTATTACACAGGATAGGATTAGATACACGGCTCAGCAGACATTATCACACAGGATAGGATTAGATACACGGCTCAGCAGACATTATCACACAGCATAGGATTAGATACACGGCTCAGCAGACAGAATCACACAGGAGGGGATTAGATACACAGCTCAGCAGACAGTATCACAGGATAAGATTAGATACACTGCTCAGCAGACGGTATCACACAGGACAGGATTAGATGCATAGCTCAGCAGACGGTATCACACAGGACAAGATTAGATACACAGCTCAGCAGACAGTATCACAAAGGAGAGGATTAGATAAACAGCTCAGCAGACAGTATCACACAGGAGAGGATTAGATACACAGTTCATCAGACAGTATCACACAGGAGTGGATTAGATACACAGTTCATCAGACAGTATCACACAGGAGTGGATTAGATACACGGCTCAGCAGACAGTATCACACAGGAGAGGATTAGATACACAGCTTATCAGACAGTATCGCACAGGGCGGGATTAGATACACGACTCAGCAGACGGTATCACACAAGATAGGATTAGATATACAGTTCATCAGACAGTATCACACAGGAGAGGATTAGATACACAGCTCAGCAGACAGTATCACACAGGATAGGATTAGATAAACAGTTCATCAGACAGTATCACACAGGAGAGGATTAGATACACGGCTCAGCAGACAGTATCACACAGGAGAGGATTAGATACACTGCTCAGCAGACAGTATCACACAGGATAGGATTAGATACACTGCTCAGCAGACAGTATCACACAGGAGGGGATTAGATACACAGCTCAGCAGACAGTATTACACAGGAGAGGATTAGATACACGGCTCAGCAGACAGACAGTATCGCACAGGGCGGGATTAGATACACAGCTCAGCAGACAGTATCGCACAGGGCGGGATTAGATACACAGCTCAGCAGACAGTATCACACTGGAAAGGATTAGATCCACAGCTCAGCAGACAGTATCACACAGGATAGGATTAGATCCACAGCTCAGCAGACAGTATCACACAGGATAGGATTAGATACACATCTCAGCACACAGTATCACACAGGAGAGGATTAGATACACGGCTCAGCAAACAGAGTCACACAGGAGAGGATTAGATACACAGCTCATCAGAGAGTATCACACAGGAGAGGATTAGATACACAGCTCAGCTGACAGTATCACACAGGAGAGGATTAGATACACTGCTCAGCAGACAGTATCACACAGGAGAGTATTAGATACACTGCTCAGCAGACAGTATCACATAGGATAGGATTAGATACACAGCTCAGCACACAGTATCACACAGGAGAGGATTAGATACACAGCTCAGCAGACAGTATCACACAGGATAGCATTAGATACACGGCTCAGCAGACAGTATCACACAGGAGAGGATTAGATACACAGCTCAGCAGACGGTATCACACAGGACAGGATTAGATACACAGCTCAGCAGATGGTATCATACAGGAGATGATTAGATACACTGCTCAGCAGATGGTATTACACAGGATAGGATTAGATACACGGCTCAGCAGACATTATCACACAGGATAGGATTAGATACACGGCTCAGCGAGACATTATCACACAGGAGATGATTAGATACACAGCATAGGATTAGATACACAGCTCAGCAGACAGTATCACACAGCATAGGATTAGATACACGGCTCAGCAGACAGAATCACACAGGAGGGGATTAGATACACAGCTCAGCAGACAGTATCACAGGATAAGATTAGATACACTGCTCAGCAGACAGTATCGCACAGGAGAGGATTAGATGCATAGCTCAGCAGACGGTATCACACAGGACAAGATTAGATACACAGCTCAGCAGACAGTATCACACAGGAGAGGATTAGATAAACAGCTCAGCAGACAGTATCACACAGGAGAGGATTAGATACACAGTTCATCAGACAGTATCACACAGGAGTGGATTAGATACACGGCTCAGCAGACAGTATCACACAGGAGAGGATTAGATACACAGCTTATCAGACAGTATCGCACAGGGCGGGATTAGATACACGACTCAGCAGACGGTATCACACAGGAGAGGATTAGATACACAGTTCATCAGACAGTATCACACAGGATAGGATAAGATACACATCTCAGCACACAGTATCACACAGGAGAGGATTAGATACACAGCTCATCAGACAGTATCACACAGGAGAGGATTAGATACACAGCTCAGCTGACAGTATCACACAGGAGAGGATTAGATACACAGCTCAGCTGACAGTATCACACAGGAGAGGATTAGATACACAGCTCAGCAGACAGTATCACACAGGAGAGGATTAGATACACAGCTCAGCTGACAGTATCACACAGGAGAGGATTAGAAACACAGCTCAGCAGACAGTATCACACAGCATAGGATTAGATACACAGCACAGCAGACTGTATCACACGGGTGGATTAGATACACGGCTCAGCAGACAGTATCGCACAGGGCGGGATTAGATACACGGCTCAGCAGACAGTATCACACAGGAGAGTATTAGATACACAGCTCAGCAGACGGTATCACACAGGAGAGAATTAGATACACAGCTCAGCAGACAGTATCACACAGGATTAGATACACAGCTCAGCACACAGTATCGCACAGGAGAGGATTAGATACATAGCTCAGCAGCCGGTATCACACAGGAGAGGATTAGATACACTGCTCAGCAGACGGTATCACACAGGAGAGGATTAGATACACGGTTCAGCAGACAGTATCACACAGGGTAGGATTAGAGATACAGCTCAGCAGACATTATCACACAGCATAGGATTAGATACACAGCTCAGCAGACAGTATCACACAGGAGAGGATTAGATACACGGCTCAGCAGACAGTATTACACAGCATAGGATTAGATACACAGCTCAGCAGACAGTATCACACAGGAGAGGATTAGATACACAGCTCAGCAAACAGTATCACACAGGAGAGGATTAGATACATAGCTCAGCAGACTGTACCACACAGGAGAGGATTAGATACACAGCTCAGCAGACAGTATCACACAGGAAAGGATTAGATACACAGCTCAGCAGATGGTATCACACCGGAGAGGATTAGATACACAGCTCAGCAGACAGTATCACACAGGAGAAGATTAGATACACAGCTCAGCAGACAGTATCACACAGGAGAAGATTAGATACACAGCTCAGCAGACAGTATCACACAGGAGAAGATTAGATACACTGCTCAGCAGACAGTATCACACCGGATAGGATTAGATACACAGCTCAGCAGACAGTATCACACAGGAGAGGATTAGATACACGGCTCAGCAGACAGTATCACACCGGATAGGATTAGATACACAGCTCAGCAGACAGTATCACACAGGAGAAGATTAGATACACAGCTCAGCAGACAGTATCACACCTGATAGGATTAGATACACAGCTCAGCAGACAGTATCACACAGTATAAGATTAGATACACTGCTCAACAGACAGTATCACACAGGAGAGGATTAGATACACAGCTCAGCAGACAGTATCGCACAGGAAAGGATTAGACACACTGCTCAGCAGACGGTATCGCACAGGAGAGGATTAGATACACGGCTCAGCAGACGGTATCGCACAGGAGAGGATTAGATACACGGCTCCACAGACAGTATCACACAGGAGAGGATTAGATACACGGCTCAGTAGACAGTATCACACAGGAAAGGATTAGATACATAGCTCAGCAGACGGTATCACACAGGACAGGATTAGATACACAGCTCAGCAGATGGTATCACACAGGAGTGGATTAGATACACAGCTCAGCAGACAGTATCGCACAGGGCGGGATTAGATACACGGCTCAGCAGACAGTATCACACAGGATAGGATTAGATACACAGTTCATCAGACAGTATCACACAGGAGTGGATTAGATACACAGCTCAGCAGACAGTATCGCACAGGGCGGGATTAGATACACGGCTCAGCAGACAGTATCACACAGGATAGGATTAGATACACAGTTCATCAGACAGTATCACACAGGAGTGGATTAGATACACAGCTCAGCAGACAGTATCGCACAGGATAGGATTAGATACACAGCTCAGCAGACAGTATCACACAGGAGTGGATTAGATCCACGGCTCAGCAGACAGTATCGCACAGGGCGGGATTAGATACACGGCTCAGCAGACAGTATCACACAGGATAGGATTAGATGCACAGCTCAGCAGACAGTATCACACAGGATAGGATTAGATACACAGCTCAGCAGGCAGTATCACAAAGGATAGGATTAGATACACAGCTCAGCAGCTGGTATCACACAGGATAGGTTTAGATACACTGCTCAGCAGATGGTATCACACAGGATATGATTAGATACAGGGCTCAGCAGACAGTATCACAGAGGAGAGGATTAGTTACACGGCTCAGCAGATGGTATCACACAGGATAGGATTAGATACACAGCTCAGTAGACAGTATCACACTGGAGAGGATTAGATACACAGCTCAGCAGACAGTATCACACAGGATAGGATTAGATGCACAGCTCAGAAGGCAGTATCACACAGGAGAGGATTAGATACACAGCTCATCAGACAGTATCACACAGGAGAGGAATAGATACACAGCTCAGCTGACAGTATCACACAGGAGTGGATTAGATACACGGCTCAGCAGACAGTATCGCACAGGGCGGGATTAGATACACGACTCAGCAGACAGTATCACACAGGATAGGATTAGATACACAGCTCAGTAGACAGTATCACACAGGATAGGATTAGATACACGGCTCAGCAGACAGTATCACACAGGAGAGGATTAGATACACAGCTCAGCAGACAGTATTACACAGGAGAGGATTAGATGCACGGCTCAGCAGACAGTATCACACAGGAGAGGATGAGATACACAACATAGGTTTAGATACACAGCTCAGCAGACAGTATCACACAGCATAGGATTAGATACACGGCTCAACAGACAGTATCACACAGGAGGGGATTAGATACACAGCTCAGCAGACAGTATCACACAGGAGGGGATTAGATACACAGCTCAGCAGACAGTATCACACAGGATAAGATTAGATACACAGCTCAGCAGGCAGTATCACACAGGATAAGATTAGATACACAGCTCAGCAGACAGTATTACACAGGAGAGGATTAGATGCACGGCTCAGCAGACAGTATCACACAGGATAGGATTAGATACACAGCTCAGCAGACAGTATCACACAGGACAGGATTAGATACATAGCTCAGCAGACAGTATCACACAGGAGAGGATTAGATACACTGCTCAGCAGACAGTAACACACAGGAGGGGATTAGATACACAGCTGAGGAGACAGTATCACACAGGAGAGGATTAGATACACTGCTCAGCATACAGTATCACACAGCATAGGATTAGATACACAGCTCAGCAGGCAGTATCACACAGTATAAGATTAGATACACAGCTCAGCAGACAGTATCACACATCATAGGATTAGATACACTTCTCAGCAGACAGTATCACACAGGACAGGATTAGATACACAGCTCAGCAGACAGTATCACACAGGAGAGGATTAGATACACAGCTCAGCAGACAGTATCACACAGCGTAGGATTAGATACACAGCTCAGCAGACAGTATCACACAGGAGAGGATTAGATACACAGATCAGCAGACAGTATCACACAGCATAGGATTAGATACACAGCTCAGCAGACCGTATCACACAGGAGTGGATTAGATACACGGCTCAGCAGACAGTATCGCACAGGGCGGGATTAGATACACGGTTCATCAGACAGTATCACACAGGAGAATATTAGATACACTGCTCAGCAGATAGTATCACACAGGAGAGTATTAGATACACAGCTCAGCAGACGGTATCACACAGGAGAGAATTAGATACACAAATCAGCAGACAGTATCACACAGGATTAGATACACAGCTCAGCAGACAGTATCACACAGGAGAGGATGAGATACACAGCATAGGTTTAGATACACAGCTCAGCAGACAGTATCACACAGCATAGGATTAGATACACGGCTCAACAGACAGTATCACACAGGAGAGGATTAGATACACAGCTCAGCAGACAGTATCACACAGGAGAGGATGAGATACACAGCATAGGTTTAGATACACAGCTCAGCAGACAGTATCACACAGCATAGGATTAGATACACGGCTCAACAGACAGTATCACACAGGAGTGGATTAGATACACAGCTCAGCAGACAGTATCACACAGGAGGGGATTAGATACACAGCTCAGCAGACAGTATCACACAGGAGGGGATTAGATACACAGCTCAGCAGACAGTATCACACAGGATAAGATTAGATGCACAGCTCAGCAGACAGTATCACACAGGACAGGATTAGATACACAGCTCAGCAGACAGTATCACACAGGAGAGGATTAGATACACAGCTCAGCAGACAGTATCACACAGGATAGGATTAGATACACAGCTCAGCAGACAGTATCACACAGGATAGGATTAGATACACAACTCAGCAGACAGTATCTCACAGGAGAGGATTAGATACATGGCTCAGCAGACAGTATCACACAGCATAGGATTAGATACACGGCTCAGCAGACAGTATCACACAGGAGGGGATTAGATACACAGCTGAGGAGACGGTATCACACAGGAGAGGATTATATACACTGCTCAGCATACAGTATCACACAGCATAGAATTAGATACACAGCTCAGCAGACAGTATCACACAGGACAGGATTAGATACACAGCTCAGCAGACAGTATCACACAGGAGAGGATTAGATACACAGCTCAGCAGACAGTATCACACAGGATAGGATTAGATACACAGCTCAGCAGACAGTATCACACAGGATAGGATTAGATACACAACTCAGCAGACAGTATCTCACAGGAGAGGATTAGATACACGGCTCAGCAGACAGTATCACACAGCATAGGATTAGATACACGGCTCAGCAGACAGTATCACACAGCATAGGATTAGATACACGGCTCAGCAGACAGTATCACACAGGAGGGGATTAGATACACAGCTCAGCAGACAGTATCTCACAGGAGAGGATTAGATACACAGCTCAGCAGACAGTATCACACAGCATAGGATTAGATACACGGCTCAGCAGACAGTATCACACAGCGTAGGATTAGATACACAGCTCAGCAGACAGTATCACACAGGAGAGGATTAGATACACAGATCAGCAGACAGTATCACACAGCATAGGATTAGATACACAGCTCAGCAGACAGTATCACACAGGAGTGGATTAGATACACGGCTCAGCAGACAGTATCGCACAGGGTGGGATTAGATACACGGTTCATCAGACAGTATCACACAGGAGAGGATTAGATACACTGCTCAGCAGACAGTATCACACAGGAGATTATTAGATACACAGCTCAGCAGATGATATCACACAGGAGAGAATTAGATACACAGCTCAGCAGACAGTATCACACAGGATTAGATACATAGCTCAGCAGACAGTATCACACAGGAGAGGATTAGATACACAGCTCGGCAGACAGTATCACACAGGAGAGGATGAGATACACAGCATAGGTTTAGATACACAGCTCAGCAGACAGTATCACACAGCATAGGATTAGATACACGGCTCAACAGACAGTATCACACAGGAGGGGATTAGATACACAGCTCAGCAGACAGTATCACACAGGAGAGTATTAGATACACAGCTCAGCAGACGGTATCACACAGGAGAGAATTAGATACACAGCTCAGCAGACAGTATCACACAGGATTAGATACATAGCTCAGCAGACAGTATCACACAGGAGATGATGAGATACACATCATAGGTTTAGATACACAGCTCAGCAGACAGTATCACACAGCATAGGATTAGATACACGGCTCAACAGACAGTATCACACAAGAGGGGATTAGATACACAGCTCAGCAGACAGTATCACACAGGAGGGGATTAGATACAAAGCTCAGCAGACAGTATCACACAGGAGGGGATTAGATACACAGCTCAGCAGACAGTATTACACAGGAGAGGATTAGATGCACAGCTCAGCAGACAGTATCACACAGGATAAGATTAGATACACAGCTCAGCAGACAGTATTACACAGGAGAGGATTAGATACACGGCTCAGCAGACAGTATCACACCGGATAGGATTAGATACACAGCTCAGCAGACAGTATCACACCGGATAGGATTAGATACACAGCTCAGCAGACAGTATCACACAGGACAGGATTAGATACACAGCTCAGCAGACAGTATCACACAGGAGAGGATTAGATACACAGCTCAGCAGACAGTATCACACAGGATAGGATTAGATACACAGCTCAGCAGACAGTATCACACAGGATAGGATTAGATACACAACTCAGCAGACAGTATCTCACAGGAGAGGATTAGATACATGGCTCAGCAGACAGTATCACACAGCATAGGATTAGATACACGGCTCAGCAGACAGTATCACACAGGAGGGGATTAGATACACAGCTGAGGAGACAGTATCACACAGCATAGAATTAGATACACAGCTCAGCAGGCAGTATCACACAGTATAAGATTAGATACACAGCTCAGCAGACAGTATCACACAGCATAGGATTAGATACACGGCTCAGCAGACAGTATCACACAGGACAGGATTAGATACACAGCTCAGCAGACAGTATCACACAGGAGAGGATTAGATACACAGCTCAGCAGACAGTATCACACAGGAGAGGATTAGATACACAGATCAGCAGACAGTATCACACAGCATAGGATTAGATACACAGCTCTGCAGACAGTATCACACAGGAGTGGATTAGATATACGGCTCAGCAGACAGTATCGCACAGGGCGGCATTAGATACACGGTTCATCAGACAGTATCACACAGGAGAGTATTCGATACACAGCTCAGCAGATAGTATCACACAGCATAGGATTAGATACACGGCTCAACAGACAGTATCACACAGGAGGGGATTAGATACATAGCTCAGCAGACAGTATCACACAGGAGGGGATGAGATACACAGCATAGGTTTAGATACACAGCTCAGCAGACAGTATCACACAGCATAGGATTAGATACACGGCTCAACAGACAGTATCACACAGGAGGGGATTAGATACATAGCTCAGCAGACAGTATCACACAGGAGGGGATTAGATACACGGCTCAGCAGACAGTATCACACAGGATAAGATTAGATACACAGCTCTGCAGACAGTATCACACAGGATAAGATTAGATACACAGCTCAGCAGACAGTATTACACAGGAGAGGATTAGATACACAGCTCAACAGACAGTATTACACAGGAGAGGATTAGATGCACAGCTCAGCAGACAGTATCACACAGGATAAGATTAGATACACAGCTCAGCAGACAGTATTACACAGGAGAGGATTAGATACACGGCTCAGCAGACAGTATCACACAGGACAGGATTAGATACACAGCTCAGCAGACAGTATCACACAGGAGAGGATTAGATACACGGCTCAGCAGACAGTATCTTACAGGAGAGGATTAGATACATGGCTCAGCAGACAGTATCACACAGCATAGGATTAGATACACGGCTCAGCAGACAGTATCACACAGGAGGGGATTAGATACACTGCTCAGCATACAGTATCACACAGCATAGGATTAGATACACAGCTCAGCAGGCAGTATCACACAGTATAAGATTAGATACACAGCTCAGCAGACAGTATCACACAGCATAGGATTAGATACACGGCTCAGCAGACAGTATTACACAGGAGAGGATTAGATACACAGCTCAGCAGACAGTATCACACAGGACAGGATTAGATACACAGCTCAGCAGACAGTATCACACAGGAGAGGATTAGATACACAGCTGAGGAGACAGTATCACACAGGAGAGGATTAGATACACTGCTCAGCATACAGTATCACACAGCATAGGATTAGATACACAGCTCAGCAGGCAGTATCACACAGTATAAGATTAGATACACAGCTCAGCAGACAGTATCACACAGCATAGGATTAGATACACGGCTCAGCAGACAGTATCACACAGGACAGGATTAGATACACAGCTCAGCAGACAGTATCACACAGGAGAGGATTAGAAACACAGCTCAGCAGACAGTATCGCACAGAGCGGGATTAGATACACAGCTCAGCAAACAGTATCAAACAGCATAGGATTAGATACACGGCTCAGCAGACAGTATCACACAGCATAGGATTAGATACACGGCTCAGCAGACAGTATCACACAGGACAGGATTAGATACACAGCTCAGCAGACAGTATCACACAGGAGAGGATTAGATACACAGCTCAGCAGATGGTATCACACAGGATAGGATTAGATACACTGCTCAGCAGACAGTATCACACAGGGTAGGATTAGATACACAGCTCATCAGACAGTATCACACAGGAGAGGATTAGATACACAGCTCAGCAGACAGTATCGCACAGGAGAGGATTAGATACATAGCTCATCAGACAGTATCACACAGGACAGGATTAGATACACAGCTCAGCAGACAGTATCACACAGGAGAGGATTAGATACACAGCTCAGCAGACAGTATCACACAGGAGAGGATTAGATACACAGCTCAGCAGATAGTATCACACAGGATAGGATTAGATACACAGCTCAGCAGACAGTATCACACAGGAGTGGATTAGATACACAGCTCAGCATACAGTATCACACAGGATAGGATTAGATACACAGCTCAGCAGATGGTATCACACAGGATAGGATTAGATACACTGCTCAACTGATGGTATCACACAGGATAGGATTAGATGCACAGCTCAGTAGGCAGTATCACACAGGAGAGGATTAGATACACGGCTCAGCAGACAGTATCACACAGGAGAGGATTAGATACACAGCTCAGCTGACAGTATCACACAGGAGTGGATTAGATACACAGCTCAGCAGACAGTATCGCACAGGGCGGGATTAGATACACGACTCAGCAGACAGTATCACACAGGATAGGATTAGATACACAGCTCAGTAGACAGTATCACACAGGATAGGATTAGATACACGGCTCAGCAGACAGTATCACACAGGAGAGGATTAGAAACACGGCTCAGCAGACATTATCACACAGGAGAGGATTAGATACACGGCTCAGCAGACATTATCACACAGGAGAGGATTAGATACACAGCTCAGCAGACAGTATCACACAGGATAGGATTAGACACACAGCTCAGCAGACAGTATCACACAGGAGAGGATTAGTTACACAGCATAGGATTAGATACACAGTTCAGCAGACAGTATCACACAGCATAGGATTAGATACACAGTTCAGCAGACAGTATCACACAGGAGGGGATTAGATACACAGCTCAGCAGACAGTATCACACAGGAGGGGATTAGATATACAGCTCAGCAGACAGTATCACACAGGATAAGATTAGATACACTGCTCTGCGGATAGTATCACACAGGATAGGATTAGATGCACAGCTCAGCAGACAGTATCACACAGGATTAGATACATAGCTCAGCAGACAGTATCACACAGGAGAGGATGAGATACACTGCTCTGCGGATAGTATCACACAGGAGAGGATTAGATACACAGCTCAGCAGACAGTATCACACAGGAGAGGATGAGATACACAGCATAGGTTTAGATACACAGCTCAGCAGACAGTATCACACAGCATAGGATTAGATACACGGCTCAACAGACAGTATCACACAGGAGGGGATTAGATACACAGCTCAGCAGACAGTATCACACAGGAGGGGATTAGATACACAGCTCAGCAGAGAGTATCACACAGATTAAGATTAGATACACAGCTCAGCAGACAGTATTACACAGGAGAGGATTAGATGCACGGCTCAGCAGACAGTATCACACAGGGTAAGATTAGATACATAGCTCAGCAGACAGAATCACGCAGGAGAGGATTAGATACACGGCTCAGCAGACAGTATCACACAGGACAGGATTAGATACACTGCTCAGCAGACAGTGTCACACAGGAGGGGATTAGATACACAGCTGAGGAGACAGTATCACACAGGAGAGGATTAGATACACTGCTCAGCATACAGTATCACACAGCATAGGATTAGATACACAGCTCAGCAGGCAGTATCACACAGTATAAGATTAGATACACAGCTCAGCAGACGGTATCACACAGCATAGGATTAGATACACAGCTCAGCAGACAGTATCACACAGGAGGGGATTAGATACACAGCTCAGCAGACAGTATCACACAGGAGGGGATTAGATACACAGCTCAGCAGACAGTATCACACAGGATAAGATTAGATGCACAGCTCAGCAGACAGTATCACACAGGACAGGATTAGATACACAGCTCAGCAGACAGTATCACACAGGAGAGGATTAGATACACAGCTCAGCAGACAGTATCACACAGGATAGGATTAGATACACAGCTCAGCAGACAGTATCACACAGGATAGGATTAGATACACAACTCAGCAGACAGTATCTCACAGGAGAGGATTAGATACATGGCTCAGCAGACAGTATCACACAGCATAGGATTAGATACACGGCTCAGCAGACAGTATCACACAGGAGGGGATTAGATACACAGCTGAGGAGACGGTATCACACAGGAGAGGATTATATACACTGCTCAGCATACAGTATCACACAGCATAGAATTAGATACACAGCTCAGCAGACAGTATCACACAGGACAGGATTAGATACACAGCTCAGCAGACAGTATCACACAGGAGAGGATTAGATACACAGCTCAGCAGACAGTATCACACAGGATAGGATTAGATACACAGCTCAGCAGACAGTATCACACAGGATAGGATTAGATACACAACTCAGCAGACAGTATCTCACAGGAGAGGATTAGATACACGGCTCAGCAGACAGTATCACACAGCATAGGATTAGATACACGGCTCAGCAGACAGTATCACACAGCATAGGATTAGATACACGGCTCAGCAGACAGTATCACACAGGAGGGGATTAGATACACGGCTCACCAGACAGTATCTCACAGGAGAGGATTAGATACACAGCTCAGCAGACAGTATCACACAGCATAGGATTAGATACACGGCTCAGCAGACAGTATCACACAGCGTAGGATTAGATACACAGCTCAGCAGACAGTATCACACAGGAGAGGATTAGATACACAGATCAGCAGACAGTATCACACAGCATAGGATTAGATACACAGCTCAGCAGACAGTATCACACAGGAGTGGATTAGATACACGGCTCAGCAGACAGTATCGCACAGGGTGGGATTAGATACACGGTTCATCAGACAGTATCACACAGGAGAGGATTAGATACACTGCTCAGCAGACAGTATCACACAGGAGATTATTAGATACACAGCTCAGCAGATGATATCACACAGGAGAGAATTAGATACACAGCTCAGCAGACAGTATCACACAGGATTAGATACATAGCTCAGCAGACAGTATCACACAGGAGAGGATTAGATACACAGCTCGGCAGACAGTATCACACAGGAGAGGATGAGATACACAGCATAGGTTTAGATACACAGCTCAGCAGACAGTATCACACAGCATAGGATTAGATACACGGCTCAACAGACAGTATCACACAGGAGGGGATTAGATACACAGCTCAGCAGACAGTATCACACAGGAGAGTATTAGATACACAGCTCAGCAGACGGTATCACACAGGAGAGAATTAGATACACAGCTCAGCAGACAGTATCACACAGGATTAGATACATAGCTCAGCAGACAGTATCACACAGGAGATGATGAGATACACATCATAGGTTTAGATACACAGCTCAGCAGACAGTATCACACAGCATAGGATTAGATACACGGCTCAACAGACAGTATCACACAAGAGGGGATTAGATACACAGCTCAGCAGACAGTATCACACAGGAGGGGATTAGATACAAAGCTCAGCAGACAGTATCACACAGGAGGGGATTAGATACACAGCTCAGCAGACAGTATTACACAGGAGAGGATTAGATGCACAGCTCAGCAGACAGTATCACACAGGATAAGATTAGATACACAGCTCAGCAGACAGTATTACACAGGAGAGGATTAGATACACGGCTCAGCAGACAGTATCACACCGGATAGGATTAGATACACAGCTCAGCAGACAGTATCAAACCGGATAGGATTAGATACACAGCTCAGCAGACAGTATCACACAGGACAGGATTAGATACACAGCTCAGCAGACAGTATCACACAGGAGAGGATTAGATACACAGCTCAGCAGACAGTATCACACAGGATAGGATTAGATACACAGCTCAGCAGACAGTATCACACAGGATAGGATTAGATACACAACTCAGCAGACAGTATCTCACAGGAGAGGATTAGATACATGGCTCAGCAGACAGTATCACACAGCATAGGATTAGATACACGGCTCAGCAGACAGTATCACACAGGAGGGGATTAGATACACAGCTGAGGAGACAGTATCACACAGCATAGAATTAGATACACAGCTCAGCAGGCAGTATCACACAGTATAAGATTAGATACACAGCTCAGCAGACAGTATCACACAGCATAGGATTAGATACACGGCTCAGCAGACAGTATCACACAGGACAGGATTAGATACACAGCTCAGCAGACAGTATCACACAGGAGAGGATTAGATACACAGCTCAGCAGACAGTATCACACAGGAGAGGATTAGATACACAGATCAGCAGACAGTATCACACAGCATAGGATTAGATACACAGCTCAGCAGACAGTATCACACAGGAGTGGATTAGATACACGGCTCAGCAGACAGTATCGCACAGGGCGGCATTAGATACACGGTTCATCAGACAGTATCACACAGGAGAGTATTCGATACACAGCTCAGCAGATAGTATCACACAGCATAGGATTAGATACACGGCTCAACAGACAGTATCACACAGGAGGGGATTAGATACATAGCTCAGCAGACAGTATCACACAGGAGGGGATGAGATACACAGCATAGGTTTAGATACACAGCTCAGCAGACAGTATCACACAGCATAGGATTAGATACACGGCTCAACAGACAGTATCACACAGGAGGGGATTAGATACATAGCTCAGCAGACAGTATCACACAGGAGGGGATTAGATACACGGCTCAGCAGACAGTATCACACAGGATAAGATTAGATACACAGCTCAGCAGACAGTATCACACAGGATAAGATTAGATACACAGCTCAGCAGACAGTATTACACAGGAGAGGATTAGATACACAGCTCAACAGACAGTATTACACAGGAGAGGATTAGATGCACAGCTCAGCAGACAGTATCACACAGGATAAGATTAGATACACAGCTCAGCAGACAGTATTACACAGGAGAGGATTAGATACACGGCTCAGCAGACAGTATCACACAGGACAGGATTAGATACACAGCTCAGCAGACAGTATCACACAGGAGAGGATTAGATACACGGCTCAGCAGACAGTATCTTACAGGAGAGGATTAGATACATGGCTCAGCAGACAGTATCACACAGCATAGGATTAGATACACGGCTCAGCAGACAGTATCACACAGGAGGGGATTAGATACACTGCTCAGCATACAGTATCACACAGCATAGGATTAGATACACAGCTCAGCAGGCAGTATCACACAGTATAAGATTAGATACACAGCTCAGCAGACAGTATCACACAGCATAGGATTAGATACACGGCTCAGCAGACAGTATTACACAGGAGAGGATTAGATACACAGCTCAGCAGACAGTATCACACAGGACAGGATTAGATACACAGCTCAGCAGACAGTATCACACAGGAGAGGATTAGATACACAGCTGAGGAGACAGTATCACACAGGAGAGGATTAGATACACTGCTCAGCATACAGTATCACACAGCATAGGATTAGATACACAGCTCAGCAGGCAGTATCACACAGTATAAGATTAGATACACAGCTCAGCAGACAGTATCACACAGCATAGGATTAGATACACGGCTCAGCAGACAGTATCACACAGGACAGGATTAGATACACAGCTCAGCAGACAGTATCACACAGGAGAGGATTAGAAACACAGCTCAGCAGACAGTATCGCACAGAGCGGGATTAGATACACAGCTCAGCAAACAGTATCAAACAGCATAGGATTAGATACACGGCTCAGCAGACAGTATCACACAGCATAGGATTAGATACACGGCTCAGCAGACAGTATCACACAGGACAGGATTAGATACACAGCTCAGCAGACAGTATCACACAGGAGAGGATTAGATACACAGCTCAGCAGATGGTATCACACAGGATAGGATTAGATACACTGCTCAGCAGACAGTATCACACAGGGTAGGATTAGATACACAGCTCATCAGACAGTATCACACAGGAGAGGATTAGATACACAGCTCAGCAGACAGTATCGCACAGGAGAGGATTAGATACATAGCTCATCAGACAGTATCACACAGGACAGGATTAGATACACAGCTCAGCAGACAGTATCACACAGGAGAGGATTAGATACACAGCTCAGCAGACAGTATCACACAGGAGAGGATTAGATACACAGCTCAGCAGATAGTATCACACAGGATAGGATTAGATACACAGCTCAGCAGACAGTATCACACAGGAGTGGATTAGATACACAGCTCAGCATACAGTATCACACAGGATAGGATTAGATACACAGCTCAGCAGATGGTATCACACAGGATAGGATTAGATACACTGCTCAACTGATGGTATCACACAGGATAGGATTAGATGCACAGCTCAGTAGGCAGTATCACACAGGAGAGGATTAGATACACGGCTCAGCAGACAGTATCACACAGGAGAGGATTAGATACACAGCTCAGCTGACAGTATCACACAGGAGTGGATTAGATACACAGCTCAGCAGACAGTATCGCACAGGGCGGGATTAGATACACGACTCAGCAGACAGTATCACACAGGATAGGATTAGATACACAGCTCAGTAGACAGTATCACACAGGATAGGATTAGATACACGGCTCAGCAGACAGTATCACACAGGAGAGGATTAGAAACACGGCTCAGCAGACATTATCACACAGGAGAGGATTAGATACACGGCTCAGCAGACATTATCACACAGGAGAGGATTAGATACACAGCTCAGCAGACAGTATCACACAGGATAGGATTAGACACACAGCTCAGCAGACAGTATCACACAGGAGAGGATTAGTTACACAGCATAGGATTAGATACACAGTTCAGCAGACAGTATCACACAGCATAGGATTAGATACACGGCTCAACAGACAGTATCACACAAGAGGGGATTAGATACACAGCTCAGCAGACAGTATCACACAGAAGGGGATTAGATACACAGCTCAGCAGACAGTATCACACAGGATAAGATTAGATACACAGCTCAGCAGACAGTATCACACAGAATAAGATTAGATACACAGCTCAGCAGACAGTATCACACAGGACAGGATTAGATACACAGCTCAGCAGACAGTATCACACAGGAGAGGATTAGATACACAGCTCAGCAGACAGTATCACACAGGATAGGATTAGATACACAGCTCAGCAGACAGTATCACACAGGATAGGATTAGATACACAACTCAGCAGACAGTATCTCACAGGAGAGGATTAGATACATGGCTCAGCAGACAGTATCACACAGCATAGGATTAGATACACGGCTCAGCAGACAGTATCACACAGGAGGGGATTAGATACACAGCTCAGCAGACAGTATCACACAGGATAAGATTAGATACACTGCTCTGCGGATAGTATCACACAGTATAGGATTAGATGCACAGTTCAGCAGACAGTATCACACAGGATTAGATACATAGCTCAGCAGACAGTATCACACAGGAGAGGATGAGATACACTGCTCTGCGGATAGTATCACACAGGAGAGGATTAGATACACAGCTCAGCAGACAGTATCACACAGGAGAGGATGAGATACACAGCATAGGTTTAGATACACAGCTCAGCAGACAGTATCACACAGCATAGGATTAGATACACGGCTCAACAGACAGTATCACACAGGAGGGGATTAGATACACAGCTCAGCAGACAGTATCACACAGGAGGGGATTAGATACACAGCTCAGCAGAGAGTATCACACAGATTAAGATTAGATACACAGCTCAGCAGACAGTATCACACAGGATAAGATTAGATACACAGCTCAGCAGACAGTATTACACAGGAGAGGATTAGATGCACGGCTCAGCAGACAGTATCACACAGGGTAAGATTAGATACATAGCTCAGCAGACAGTATCACGCAGGAGAGGATTAGATACACGGCTCAGCAGACAGTATCACACAGGACAGGATTAGATACACTGCTCAGCAGACAGTGTCACACAGGAGGGGATTAGATACACAGCTGAGGAGACAGTATCACACAGGAGAGGATTAGATACACTGCTCAGCATACAGTATCACACAGCATAGGATTAGATACACAGCTCAGCAGGCAGTATCACACAGTATAAGATTAGATACACAGTTCAGCAGACGGTATCACACAGCATAGGATTAGATACACGGCTCAGCAGACAGTATCACACAGGACAGGATTAGATACACAGCTCAGCAGACAGTATCACACAGGAGAGGATTAGATACACAGCTCAGCAGACAGTATCACACAGCGTAGGATTAGATACACAGCTCAGCAGACAGTATCACACAGGAGAGGATTAGATACACAGATCAGCAGACAGTATCACACAGCATAGGATTAGATACACAGCTCAGCAGACAGTATCACACAGGAGTGGATTAGATACACGGCTCAGCAGACAGTATCGCACAGGGCGGGATTAGATACACGGTTCATCAGACAGTATCACACAGGAGAGTATTAGATACACTGCTCAGCAGACAGTATCACACAGGAGAGTATTAGATACACAGCTCAGCAGACGGTATCACACAGAAGAGAATTAGATACACAGATCAGCAGACAGTATCACACAGGATTAGATACATAGCTCAGCAGACAGTATCACACAGGAGAGGATTAGATACACAGCTCAGCAGACAGTATCACACAGGAGAGGATGAGATACACAGCATAGGTTTAGATACACAGCTCAGCAGACAGTATCACACAGCATAGGATTAGATACACGGCTCAACAGACAGTATCACACAGGAGGGGATTAGATACACAGCTCAGCAGACAGTATCACACAGGAGGGGATTAGATACACAGCTCAGCAGACAGTATCACACAGGAGGGGATTAGATACACAGCTCAGCAGACAGTATCACACAGGATAAGATTAGATGCACAGCTCAGCAGACAGTATCACACAGGACAGGATTAGATACACAGCTCAGCAGACAGTATCACACAGGAGAGGATTAGATACACAGCTCAGCAGACAGTATCACACAGGATTAGATACATAGCTCAGCAGACAGTATCACACAGGAGAGGATTAGATACACAGCTCAGCAGACAGTATCACACAGGAGAGGATGAGATACACAGCATAGGTTTAGATACACAGCTCAGCAGACAGTATCACACAGCATAGGATTAGATACACGGCTCAACAGACAGTATCACACAGGAGGGGATTAGATACACAGCTCAGCAGACAGTATCACACAGGAGAGTATTAGATACACAGCTCAGCAGACGGTATCACACAGGAGAGAATTAGATACACAGCTCAGCAGACAGTATCACACAGGATTAGATACATAGCTCAGCAGACAGTATCACACAGGAGAGGATGAGATACACAGCATAGGTTTAGATACACAGCTCAGCAGACAGTATCACACAGCATAGGATTAGATACACGGCTCAACAGACAGTATCACACAAGAGGGGATTAGATACACAGCTCAGCAGACAGTATCACACAGGAGGGGATTAGATACAAAGCTCAGCAGACAGTATCACACAGAAGGGGATTAGATACACAGCTCAGCAGACAGTATCACACAGGATAAGATTAGATACACAGCTCAGCAGACAGTATCACACAGAATAAGATTAGATACACAGCTCAGCAGACAGTATTACACAGGAGAGGATTAGATGCACAGCTCAGCAGACAGTATCACACAGGACAGGATTAGATACACAGCTCAGCAGACAGTGTCACACAGGAGAGGATTAGATACACAGCTCAGCAGACAGTATCACACAGGATAGGATTAGATACACAGCTCAGCAGACAGTATCACACAGGATAGGATTAGATACACAACTCAGCAGACAGTATCTCACAGGAGAGGATTAGATACATGGCTCAGCAGACAGTATCACACAGCATAGGATTAGATACACGGCTCAGCAGACAGTATCACACAGGAGGGGATTAGATACACAGCTGAGGAGACAGTATCACACAGCATAGAATTAGATACACAGCTCAGCAGGCAGTATCACACAGTATAAGATTAGATACACAGCTCAGCAGACAGTATCACACAGCATAGGATTAGATACACGGCTCAGCAGACAGTATCACACAGGACAGGATTAGATACACAGCTCAGCAGACAGTATCACACAGGAGAGGATTAGATACACAGCTCAGCAGACAGTATCACACAGCGTAGGATTAGATACACAGCTCAGCAGACAGTATCACACAGGAGAGGATTAGATACACATATCAGCAGACAGTATCACACAGCATAGGATTAGATACACAGCTCAGCAGACAGTATCACACAGGAGTGGATTAGATACACGGCTCAGCAGACAGTATCGCACAGGGCGGCATTAGATACACGGCTCAGCAGACAGTATCACACAGGAGAGTATTAGATACACAGCTCAGCAGACGGTATCACACAGGAGAGAATTAGATACACAGCTCAGCAGACAGTATCACACAGGATTAGATACATAGCTCAGCAGACAGTATCACACAGGAGAGTATTAGATACACAGCTCAGCAGACAGTATCACACAGGAGAGGATGAGATACACAGCATAGGTTTAGATACACAGCTCAGCAGACAGTATCACACAGCATAGGAATAGATACACGGCTCAACAGACAGTGTCACACAGGAGGGGATTAGATACACAGCTCAGCAGACAGTATCACACAGGAGGGGATTAGATACACGGCTCAGCAGACAGTATCACACAGGATAAGATTAGATACACAGCTCAGCAGACAGTATCACACAGGATAAGATTAGATACACAGCTCAGCAGACAGTATTACACAGGAGAGGATTAGATGCACAGCTCAGCAGACAGTATCACACAGGATAAGATTAGATACACAGCTCAGCAGACAGTATTACACAGGAGAGGATTAAATACACGGCTCAGCAGACAGTATCACACAGGACAGGATTAGATACACAGCTCAGCAGACAGTATCACACAGGACAGGATTAGATACACAGCTCAGCAGACAGTATCACACAGGAGAGGATTAGATACACAGCTGAGGAGACAGTATCACACAGGAGAGGATTAGATACACTGCTCAGCATACAGTATCACACAGCATAGGATTAGATACACAGCTGAGGAGACAGTATCACACAGGAGAGGATTAGATAGACAGCTCAGCAGGCAGTATCACACAGTATAAGATTAGATACACAGCTCAGCAGACAGTATCACACAGCATAGGATTAGATACACGGCTCAGCAGACAGTATCACACAGGATAGAATTAGATACACAGCTCAGCAGACAGTATCACACAGGAGAGGATTAGAAACACAGCTCAGCAGACAGTATCGCACAGAGCGGGATTAGATACACGGCTAAGCAAACAGTATCACACAGCATAGGATTAGATACACGGCTCAGCAGACAGTATCACACAGCATAGGATTAGATACACGGCTCAGCAGACAGTATCACACAGGACAGGATTAGATACACAGCTCAGCAGACAGTATCACACAGGAGAGGATTAGATACACAGCTCAGCAGATGGTATCACACAGGATAGGATTAGATACACTGCTCAGCAGACAGTATCACACAGGGCAGGATTAGATACACGGTTCAGCAGACAGTATCACACAGGACAGGATTAGATACACAGCTCAGCAGACAGTATCACACAGGAGAGGATTAGATACACAGCTGAGGAGACAGTATCACACAGGAGAGGATTAGATACACTGCTCAGCATACAGTATCACACAGCATAGGATTAGATACACAGCTCAGCAGGCAGTATCACACAGTATAAGATTAGATACACAGCTCAGCAGACAGTATCACACAGCATAGGATTAGATACACGGCTCAGCAGACAGTATCACACAGGACAGGATTAGATACACAGCTCAGCAGACAGTATCACACAGGAGAGGATTAGAAACACAGCTCAGCAGACAGTATCGCACAGAGCGGGATTAGATACACAGCTCAGCAAACAGTATCAAACAGCATAGGATTAGATACACGGCTCAGCAGACAGTATCACACAGCATAGGATTAGATACACGGCTCAGCAGACAGTATCACACAGGACAGGATTAGATACACAGCTCAGCAGACAGTATCACACAGGAGAGGATTAGATACACAGCTCAGCAGATGGTATCACACAGGATAGGATTAGATACACTGCTCAGCAGACAGTATCACACAGGGTAGGATTAGATACACAGCTCATCAGACAGTATCACACAGGAGAGGATTAGATACACAGCTCAGCAGACAGTATCGCACAGGAGAGGATTAGATACATAGCTCATCAGACAGTATCACACAGGACAGGATTAGATACACAGCTCAGCAGACAGTATCACACAGGAGAGGATTAGATACACAGCTCAGCAGACAGTATCACACAGGAGAGGATTAGATACACAGCTCAGCAGATAGTATCACACAGGATAGGATTAGATACACAGCTCAGCAGACAGTATCACACAGGAGTGGATTAGATACACAGCTCAGCATACAGTATCACACAGGATAGGATTAGATACACAGCTCAGCAGATGGTATCACACAGGATAGGATTAGATACACTGCTCAACTGATGGTATCACACAGGATAGGATTAGATGCACAGCTCAGTAGGCAGTATCACACAGGAGAGGATTAGATACACGGCTCAGCAGACAGTATCACACAGGAGAGGATTAGATACACAGCTCAGCTGACAGTATCACACAGGAGTGGATTAGATACACAGCTCAGCAGACAGTATCGCACAGGGCGGGATTAGATACACGACTCAGCAGACAGTATCACACAGGATAGGATTAGATACACAGCTCAGTAGACAGTATCACACAGGATAGGATTAGATACACGGCTCAGCAGACAGTATCACACAGGAGAGGATTAGAAACACGGCTCAGCAGACATTATCACACAGGAGAGGATTAGATACACGGCTCAGCAGACATTATCACACAGGAGAGGATTAGATACACAGCTCAGCAGACAGTATCACACAGGATAGGATTAGACACACAGCTCAGCAGACAGTATCACACAGGAGAGGATTAGTTACACGGCTCAGCAGACAGTATCACACAGGAGAGGATTAGATACACGGCTCAGCAGACAGTATCACACAGGAGAGGATTAGAAACACGGCTCAGCAGACATTATCACACAGGAGAGGATTAGATACACGGCTCAGCAGACATTATCACACAGGAGAGGATTAGATACACAGCTCAGCAGACAGTATCACACAGGATAGGATTAGACACACAGTTCAGCAGACAGTATCACACAGCATAGGATTAGATACACAGTTCAGCAGACAGTATCACACAGGAGGGGATTAGATACACAGCTCAGCAGACAGTATCACACAGGAGGGGATTAGATATACAGCTCAGCAGACAGTATCACACAGGATAAGATTAGATACACTGCTCTGCGGATAGTATCACACAGGATAGGATTAGATGCACAGCTCAGCAGACAGTATCACACAGGATTAGATACATAGCTCAGCAGACAGTATCACACAGGAGAGGATGAGATACACTGCTCTGCGGATAGTATCTCACAGGAGAGGATTAGATACACAGCTCAGCAGACAGTATCACACAGGAGAGGATGAGATACACAGCATAGGTTTAGATACACAGCTCAGCAGACAGTATCACACAGCATAGGATTAGATACACGGCTCAACAGACAGTATCACACAGGAGGGGATTAGATACACAGCTCAGCAGACAGTATCACACAGGAGGGGATTAGATACACAGCTCAGCAGAGAGTATCACACAGATTAAGATTAGATACACAGCTCAGCAGACAGTATCACACAGGATAAGATTAGATACACAGCTCAGCAGACAGTATTACACAGGAGAGGATTAGATGCACGGCTCAGCAGACAGTATCACACAGGGTAAGATTAGATACATAGCTCAGCAGACAGTATCACGCAGGAGAGGATTAGATACACGGCTCAGCAGACAGTATCACACAGGACAGGATTAGATACACTGCTCAGCAGACAGTGTCACACAGGAGGGGATTAGATACACAGCTGAGGAGACAGTATCACACAGGAGAGGATTAGATACACTGCTCAGCATACAGTATCACACAGCATAGGATTAGATACACAGCTCAGCAGGCAGTATCACACAGTATAAGATTAGATACACAGCTCAGCAGACGGTATCACACAGCATAGGATTAGATACACGGCTCAGCAGACAGTATCACACAGGACAGGATTAGATACACAGCTCAGCAGACAGTATCACACAGGAGAGGATTAGATACACAGCTCAGCAGACAGTAACACACAGCGTAGGATTAGATACACAGCTCAGCAGACAGTATCACACAGGAGAGGATTAGATACACAGCTCAGCAGACAGTATCACACAGGAGAGGATTAGATACACAGATCAGCAGACAGTATCACACAGCATAGGATTAGATACACAGCTCAGCAGACAGTATCACACAGGAGTGGATTAGATACACGGCTCAGCAGACAGTATCGCACAGGGCGGGATTAGATATACGGTTCATCAGACAGTATCACACAGGAGAGTATTAGATACACTGCTCAGCAGACAGTATCACACAGGAGAGTATTAGATACACAGCTCAGCAGACGGTATCACACAGAAGAGAATTAGATACACAGATCAGCAGACAGTATCACACAGGATTTGATACATAGCTCAGCAGACAGTATCACACAGGAGAGGATTAGATACACAGCTCAGCAGACAGTATCACACAGGAGAGGATGAGATACACAGCATAGGTTTAGATACACAGCTCAGCAGACAGTATCACACAGCATAGGATTAGATACACGGCTCAACAGACAGTATCACACAGGAGGGGATTAGATACACAGCTCAGCAGACAGTATCACACAGGAGGGGATTAGATACACAGCTCAGCAGACAGTATCACACAGGAGGGGATTAGATACACAGCTCAGCAGACAGTATCACACAGGATAAGATTAGATGCACAGCTCAGCAGACAGTATCACACAGGACAGGATTAGATACACAGCTCAGCAGACAGTATCACACAGGAGAGGATTAGATACACAGCTCAGCAGACAGTATCACACAGGATTAGATACATAGCTCAGCAGACAGTATCACACAGGAGAGGATTAGATACACAGCTCAGCAGACAGTATCACACAGGAGAGGATGAGATACACAGCATAGGTTTAGATACACAGCTCAGCAGACAGTATCACACAGCATAGGATTAGATACACGGCTCAACAGACAGTATCACACAGGAGGGGATTAGATACACAGCTCAGCAGACAGTATCACACAGGAGAGTATTAGATACACAGCTCAGCAGACGGTATCACACAGGAGAGAATTAGATACACAGCTCAGCAGACAGTATCGCACAGGAGAGGATGAGATACACAGCATAGGTTTAGATACACAGCTCAGCAGACAGTATCACACAGCATAGGATTAGATACACGGCTCAACAGACAGTATCACACAAGAGGGGATTAGATACACAGCTCAGCAGACAGTATCACACAGGAGGGGATTAGATACAAAGCTCAGCAGACAGTATCACACAGAAGGGGATTAGATACACAGCTCAGCAGACAGCATCACACAGGATAAGATTAGATACACAGCTCAGCAGACAGTATCACACAGAATAAGATTAGATACACAGCTCAGCAGACAGTATCACACAGGACAGGATTAGATACACAGCTCAGCAGACAGTATCACACAGGAGAGGATTAGATACACAGCTCAGCAGACAGTATCACACAGGATAGGATTAGATACACAGCTCAGCAGACAGTATCACACAGGATAGGATTAGATACACAGCTCAGCAGACAGTATCACACAGGAGAGGATTAGATACACAGCTCAGCAGACAGTATCACACAGGATAGGATTAGATACACAGCTCAGCAGACAGTATCACACAGGATAGGATTAGATACACAACTCAGCAGACAGTATCTCACAGGAGAGGATTAGATACATGGCTCAGCAGACAGTATCACACAGCATAGGATTAGATACACGGCTCAGCAGACAGTATCACACAGGAGGGGATTAGATACACAGCTCAGCAGACAGTATCACACAGGATAAGATTAGATACACTGCTCTGCGGATAGTATCACACAGTATAGGATTAGATGCACAGCTCAGCAGACAGTATCACACAGGATTAGATACATAGCTCAGCAGACAGTATCACACAGGAGAGGATGAGATACACTGCTCTGCGGATAGTATCTCACAGGAGAGGATTAGATACACAGCTCAGCAGACAGTATCACACAGGAGAGGATGAGATACACAGCATAGGTTTAGATACACAGCTCAGCAGACAGTATCACACAGCATAGGATTAGATACACGGCTCAACAGACAGTATCACACAGGAGGGGATTAGATACACAGCTCAGCAGACAGTATCACACAGGAGGGGATTAGATACACAGCTCAGCAGAGAGTATCACACAGATTAAGATTAGATACACAGCTCAGCAGACAGTATCACACAGGATAAGATTAGATACACAGCTCAGCAGACAGTATTACACAGGAGAGGATTAGATGCACGGCTCAGCAGACAGTATCACACAGGGTAAGATTAGATACATAGCTCAGCAGACAGTATCACGCAGGAGAGGATTAGATACACGGCTCAGCAGACAGTATCACACAGGACAGGATTAGATACACTGCTCAGCAGACAGTGTCACACAGGAGGGGATTAGATACACAGCTGAGGAGACAGTATCACACAGGAGAGGATTAGATACACTGCTCAGCATACAGTATCACACAGCATAGGATTAGATACACAGCTCAGCAGGCAGTATCACACAGTATAAGATTAGATACACAGCTCAGCAGACGGTATCACACAGCATAGGATTAGATACACGGCTCAGCAGACAGTATCACACAGGACAGGATTAGATACACAGCTCAGCAGACAGTATCACACAGGAGAGGATTAGATACACAGCTCAGCAGACAGTAACACACAGCGTAGGATTAGATACACAGCTCAGCAGACAGTATCACACAGGAGAGGATTAGATACACAGCTCAGCAGACAGTATCACACAGGAGAGGATTAGATACACAGATCAGCAGACAGTATCACACAGCATAGGATTAGATACACAGCTCAGCAGACAGTATCACACAGGAGTGGATTAGATACACGGCTCAGCAGACAGTATCGCACAGGGCGGGATTAGATATACGGTTCATCAGACAGTATCACACAGGAGAGTATTAGATACACTGCTCAGCAGACAGTATCACACAGGAGAGTATTAGATACACAGCTCAGCAGACGGTATCACACAGAAGAGAATTAGATACACAGATCAGCAGACAGTATCACACAGGATTTGATACATAGCTCAGCAGACAGTATCACACAGGAGAGGATTAGATACACAGCTCAGCAGACAGTATCACACAGGAGAGGATGAGATACACAGCATAGGTTTAGATACACAGCTCAGCAGACAGTATCACACAGCATAGGATTAGATACACGGCTCAACAGACAGTATCACACAGGAGGGGATTAGATACACAGCTCAGCAGACAGTATCACACAGGAGGGGATTAGATACACAGCTCAGCAGACAGTATCACACAGGAGGGGATTAGATACACAGCTCAGCAGACAGTATCACACAGGATAAGATTAGATGCACAGCTCAGCAGACAGTATCACACAGGACAGGATTAGATACACAGCTCAGCAGACAGTATCACACAGGAGAGGATTAGATACACAGCTCAGCAGACAGTATCACACAGGATTAGATACATAGCTCAGCAGACAGTATCACACAGGAGAGGATTAGATACACAGCTCAGCAGACAGTATCACACAGGAGAGGATGAGATACACAGCATAGGTTTAGATACACAGCTCAGCAGACAGTATCACACAGCATAGGATTAGATACACGGCTCAACAGACAGTATCACACAGGAGGGGATTAGATACACAGCTCAGCAGACAGTATCACACAGGAGAGTATTAGATACACAGCTCAGCAGACGGTATCACACAGGAGAGAATTAGATACACAGCTCAGCAGACAGTATCGCACAGGAGAGGATGAGATACACAGCATAGGTTTAGATACACAGCTCAGCAGACAGTATCACACAGCATAGGATTAGATACACGGCTCAACAGACAGTATCACACAAGAGGGGATTAGATACACAGCTCAGCAGACAGTATCACACAGGAGGGGATTAGATACAAAGCTCAGCAGACAGTATCACACAGAAGGGGATTAGATACACAGCTCAGCAGACAGCATCACACAGGATAAGATTAGATACACAGCTCAGCAGACAGTATCACACAGAATAAGATTAGATACACAGCTCAGCAGACAGTATCACACAGGACAGGATTAGATACACAGCTCAGCAGACAGTATCACACAGGAGAGGATTAGATACACAGCTCAGCAGACAGTATCACACAGGATAGGATTAGATACACAGCTCAGCAGACAGTATCACACAGGATAGGATTAGATACACAGCTCAGCAGACAGTATCACACAGGAGAGGATTAGATACACAGCTCAGCAGACAGTATCACACAGGATAGGATTAGATACACAGCTCAGCAGACAGTATCACACAGGATAGGATTAGATACACAACTCAGCAGACAGTATCTCACAGGAGAGGATTAGATACATGGCTCAGCAGACAGTATCACACAGCATAGGATTAGATACACGGCTCAGCAGACAGTATCACACAGGAGGGGATTAGATACACAGCTCAGCAGACAGTATCACACAGGATAAGATTAGATACACTGCTCTGCGGATAGTATCACACAGTATAGGATTAGATGCACAGCTCAGCAGACAGTATCACACAGGATTAGATACATAGCTCAGCAGACAGTATCACACAGGAGAGGATGAGATACACTGCTCTGCGGATAGTATCACACAGGAGAGGATTAGATACACAGCTCAGCAGACAGTATCACACAGGAGAGGATGAGATACACAGCATAGGTTTAGATACACAGCTCAGCAGACAGTATCACACAGCATAGGATTAGATACACGGCTCAACAGACAGTATCACACAGGAGGGGATTAGATACACAGCTCAGCAGACAGTATCACACAGGAGGGGATTAGATACACAGCTCAGCAGAGAGTATCACACAGATTAAGATTAGATACACAGCTCAGCAGACAGTATCACACAGGATAAGATTAGATACACAGCTCAGCAGACAGTATTACACAGGAGAGGATTAGATGCACGGCTCAGCAGACAGTATCACACAGGGTAAGATTAGATACATAGCTCAGCAGACAGTATCACGCAGGAGAGGATTAGATACACGGCTCAGCAGACAGTATCACACAGGACAGGATTAGATACACTGCTCAGCAGACAGTGTCACACAGGAGGGGATTAGATACACAGCTGAGGAGACAGTATCACACAGGAGAGGATTAGATACACTGCTCAGCATACAGTATCACACAGCATAGGATTAGATACACAGCTCAGCAGGCAGTATCACACAGTATAAGATTAGATACACAGCTCAGCAGACGGTATCACACAGCATAGGATTAGATACACGGCTCAGCAGACAGTATCACACAGGACAGGATTAGATACACAGCTCAGCAGACAGTATCACACAGGAGAGGATTAGATACACAGCTCAGCAGACAGTATCACACAGCGTAGGATTAGATACACAGCTCAGCAGACAGTATCACACAGGAGAGGATTAGATACACAGATCAGCAGACAGTATCACACAGCATAGGATTAGATACACAGCTCAGCAGACAGTATCACACAGGAGTGGATTAGATACACGGCTCAGCAGACAGTATCGCACAGGGCGGGATTAGATACACGGTTCATCAGACAGTATCACACAGGAGAGTATTAGATACACTGCTCAGCAGACAGTGTCACACAGGAGAGTATTAGATACACAGCTCAGCAGACGGTATCACACAGAAGAGAATTAGATACACAGATCAGCAGACAGTATCACACAGGATTAGATACATAGCTCAGCAGACAGTATCACACAGGAGAGGATTAGATACACAGCTCAGCAGACAGTATCACACAGGAGAGGATGAGATACACGGCTCAACAGACAGTATCACACAGGAGGGGATTAGATACACAGCTCAGCAGACAGTATCACACAGGAGGGGATTAGATACACAGCTCAGCAGACAGTATCACACAGGAGGGGATTAGATACACAGCTCAGCAGACAGTATCACACAGGATAAGATTAGATGCACAGCTCAGCAGACAGTATCACACAGGACAGGATTAGATACACAGCTCAGCAGACAGTATCACACAGGAGAGGATTAGATACACAGCTCAGCAGGCAGTATCACACAGGATTAGATACATAGCTCAGCAGACAGTATCACACAGGAGAGGATTAGATACACAGCTCAGCAGACAGTATCACACAGGAGAGGATGAGATACACAGCATAGGTTTAGATACACAGCTCAGCAGACAGTATCACACAGCATAGGATTAGATACACGGCTCAACAGACAGTATCACACAGGAGGGGATTAGATACACAGCTCAGCAGACAGTATCACACAGTAGAGTATTAGATACACAGCTCAGCAGACAGTATCACACAGGAGAGAATTAGATACACAGCTCAGCAGACAGTATCACACAGGATTAGATACATAGCTCAGCAGACAGTATCACACAGGAGAGGATGAGATACACAGCATAGGTTTAGATACACAGCTCAGCAGACAGTATCACACAGCATAGGATTAGATACACGGCTCAACAGACAGTATCACACAAGAGGGGATTAGATACACAGCTCAGCAGACAGTATCACACAGGAGGGGATTAGATACAAAGCTCAGCAGACAGTATCACACAGAAGGGGTTAGATACACAGCTCAGCAGACAGTATCACACAGGATAAGATTAGATACACAGCTCAGCAGACATTATCACACAGAATAAGATTAGATACACAGCTCAGCAGACAGTATTACACAGGAGAGGATTAGATGCACAGCTCAGCAGACAGTATCACACAGGACAGGATTAGATACACAGCTCAGCAGACAGTGTCACACAGGAGAGGATTAGATACACAGCTCAGCAGACAGTATCACACAGGATAGGATTAGATACACAGCTCAGCAGACAGTATCACACAGGATAGGATTAGATACACAACTCAGCAGACAGTATCTCACAGGAGAGGATTAGATACATGGCTCAGCAGACAGTATCACACAGCATAGGATTAGATACACGTCTCAGCAGACAGTATCACACAGGAGGGGATTAGATACACAGCTGAGGAGACAGTATCACACAGCATAGAATTAGATACACAGCTCAGCAGGCAGTATCACACAGTATAAGATTAGATACACAGCTCAGCAGACAGTATCACACAGCATAGGATTAGATACACGGCTCAGCAGACAGTATCACACAGGACAGGATTAGATACACAGCTCAGCAGACAGTATCACACAGGAGAGGATTAGATACACAGCTCAGCAGACAGTATCACACAGCGTAGGATTAGATACACAGCTCAGCAGACAGTATCACACAGGAGAGGATTAGATACACATATCAGCAGACAGTATCACACAGCATAGGATTAGATACACAGCTCAGCAGACAGTATCACACAGGAGTGGATTAGATACACGGCTCAGCAGACAGTATCGCACAGGGCGGCATTAGATACACGGCTCAGCAGACAGTATCACACAGGAGAGTATTAGATACACAGCTCAGCAGACGGTATCACACAGGAGAGAATTAGATACACAGCTCAGCAGACAGTATCACACAGGATTAGATACATAGCTCAGCAGACAGTATCACACAGGAGAGTATTAGATACACAGCTCAGCAGACAGTATCACACAGGAGAGGATGAGATACACAGCTCAGCAGACAGTATCACACAGCATAGGAATAGATACACGGCTCAACAGACAGTGTCACACAGGAGGGGATTAGATACATAGCTCAGCAGACAGTATCACACAGGAGGGGATTAGATACACGGCTCAGCAGACAGTATCACACAGGATAAGATTAGATACACAGCTCAGCAGACAGTATCACACAGGATAAGATTAGATACACAGCTCAGCAGACAGTATTACACAGGAGAGGATTAGATACACAGCTAAGCAGACAGTATTACACAGGAGAGGATTAGATGCACAGCTCAGCAGACAGTATCACACAGGATAAGATTAGATACACAGCTCAGCAGACAGTATTACACAGGAGAGGATTAAATACACGGCTCAGCAGACAGTATCACACAGGACAGGATTAGATACACAGCTCAGCAGACAGTATCACACAGGACAGGATTAGATACACAGCTCAGCAGACAGTATCACACAGGAGAGGATTAGATACGCAGCTCAGCAGACAGTATCTCACAGGGGAGGATTAGATACATGGCTCAGCAGACAGTATCACACAGCATAGGATTAGATACACGGCTCAGCAGACAGTATCACACAGGAGGGGATTAGATACACTGCTCAGCATACAGTATCACACAACATAGGATTAGATACACAGCTCAGCAGGCAGTATCACACAGTATAAGATTAGATACACAGCTCAGCAGACAGTATCACACAGCATAGGATTAGATACACGGCTCAGCAGACAGTATCACACAGGACAGGATTAGATACACAGCTCAGCAGACAGTATCACACAGGAGAGGATTAGATACACAGCTGAGGAGACAGTATCACACAGGAGAGGATTAGATACACTGCTCAGCATACAGTATCACACAGCATAGGATTAGATACACGGCTGAGGAGACAGTATCACACAGGAGAGGATTAGATAGACAGCTCAGCAGGCAGTATCACACAGTATAAGATTAGATACACAGCTCAGCAGACAGTATCACACAGCATAGGATTAGATACACGGCTCAGCAGACAGTATCACACAGGATAGGATTAGATACACAGCTCAGCAGACAGTATCACACAGGAGAGGATTAGAAACACAGCTCAGCAGACAGTATCGCACAGAGCGGGATTAGATACACGGCTAAGCAAACAGTATCACACAGCATAGGATTAGATACACGGCTCAGCAGACAGTATCACACAGCATAGGATTAGATACACGGCTCAGCAGACAGTATCACACAGGACAGGATTAGATACACAGCTCAGCAGACAGTATCACACAGGAGAGGATTAGATACACAGCTCAGCAGATGGTATCACACAGGATAGGATTAGATACACTGCTCAGCAGACAGTATCACACAGGGCAGGATTAGATACACGGTTCAGCAGACAGTATCACACAGGGTAGGATTAGATACACGGCTCAGCAGACAGTATCACACACGAGAGGATTAGATACACAGCTCATCAGACAGTATCACACAGGAGAGGATTAGATACACAGCTCAGCAGACAGTATCGCACAGGAGAGGATTAGATACATAGCTCATCAGACAGTATCACACAGGACAGGATTAGATACACAGCTCAGCAGACAGTATCACACAGGAGAGGATTAGATACACAGCTCAGCAGACAGTATCACACAGGAGAGGATTAGATACACAGCTCAGCAGATAGTATCACACAGGATAGGATTAGATACACAGCTCAGCAGACAGTATCACACAGGAGTGGATTAGATACACAGCTCAGCAGACAGTATCACACAGGATAGGATTAGATACACAGCTCAGCAGATGGTATCACACAGGATAGGATTAGATACACTGCTCAACTGATGGTATCACACAGGATAGGATTAGATGCACAGCTCAGTAGGCAGTATCACACAGGAGAGGATTAGATACACGGCTCAGCAGACAGTATCACACAGGATAAGATTAGATGCACAGCTCAGCAGACAGTATCACACAGGACAGGATTAGATACACAGCTCAGCAGACAGTATCACACAGGATAGGATTAGATACACAGCTCAGCAGACAGTATCACACAGGATAGGATTAGATACACAACTCAGCAGACAGTATCTCACAGGAGAGGATTAGATACATGGCTCAGCAGACAGTATCACACAGCATAGGATTAGATACACGGCTCAGCAGACAGTATCACACAGGATAAGATTAGATACACAGCTCAGCAGACAGTATTACACAGGAGAGGATTAGATACACGGCTCAGCAGACAGTATCACACAGGACAGGATTAGATACACAGCTCAGCAGACAGTATCACACAGGAGAGGATTAGATACGCAGCTCAGCAGACAGTATCTCACAGGAGAGGATTAGAAACACAGCTCAGCAGACAGTATCACACAGGAGAGGATTAGATACACAGATCAGCAGACAGTATCACACAGCATAGGATTAGATACACGGCTCAGCAGACAGTATCACACAGCGTAGGATTAGATACACAGCTCAGCAGACAGTATCACACAGGAGAGGATTAGATACACAGATCAGCAGACAGTATCACACAGCATAGGATTAGATACACAGCTCAGCAGACAGTATCACACAGGAGTGGATTAGATACACGGCTCAGCAGACAGTATCGCACAGGGCGGGATTAGATACACGGTTCATCAGACAGTATCACACAGGAGAGTATTAGATACACTGCTCAGCAGACAGTATCACACAGGAGAGTATTAGATACACAGCTCAGCAGACGGTATCACACAGGAGAGAATTAGATACACAGCTCAGCAGACAGTATCACACAGGATTAGATACATAGCTCAGCAGACAGTATCACACAGGAGAGGATTAGATACACAGCTCAGCAGACAGTATCACACAGGAGAGGATGAGATACACAGCATAGGTTTAGATACACAGCTCAGCAGACAGTATCACACAGCATAGGATTAGATACACGGCTCAACAGACAGTATCACACAGGAGGGGATTAGATACACAGCTCAGCAGACAGTATCACACAGGAGAGTATTAGATACACAGCTTAGCAGACGGTATCACACAGGAGAGAATTAGATACACAGCTCAGCAGACAGTATCACACAGGATTAGATACATAGCTCAGCAGACAGTATCACAAAGGAGAGGATGAGATACACAGCATAGGTTTAGATACACAGCTCAGCAGACAGTATCACACAGCATAGGATTAGATACACGGCTCAACAGACAGTATCACACAAGAGGGGATTAGATACACAGCTCAGCAGACAGTATCACACAGGAGGCGATTAGATACATAGCTCAGCAGACAGTGTCACACAGGAGAGGATTAGATGCACAGCTCAGCAGACAGTATCACACAGGATAAGATTAGATACACAGCTCAGCAGACAGTATCACACAGGATAAGATTAGATACACTGCTCAGCAGACAGTATTACACAGGAGAGGATTAGATACACGGCTCAGCAGACAGTATCACACAGGAGAGGATTAGATACGCAGCTCAGCAGACAGTATCTCACAGGAGAGGATTAGATACATGGCTCAGCAGACAGTATCACACAGCATAGGATTAGATACACGGCTCAGCAGACAGTATCACACAGGAGGGGATTAGATACACTGCTCAGCATACAGTATCACACAGCATAGGATTAGATACACAGCTCAGCAGGCAGTATCACACAGTATAAGATTAGATACACAGCTCAGCAGACAGTATCACACAGGACAGGATTAGATACACAGCTCAGCAGACAGTATCACACAGGAGAGGATTAGAAACACAGCTCAGCAGACAGTATCGCACAGAGCGGGATTAGATACACGGCTCAGCAGACAGTATCACACAGCATAGGATTAGATACACGGCTCAGCAGACAGTATCACACAGGACAGGATTAGATACACAGCTCAGCAGACAGTATCACACAGGAGAGGATTAGATACACAGCTCAGCAGATGGTATCACACAGGATAGGATTAGATACACTGCTCAGCAGAGAGTATCACACAGGGCAGGATTAGATACACAGCTCAGCAGACAGTATCACACAGGAGAGGATTAGATACGCAGCTCAGCAGACAGTATCTCACAGGAGAGGATTAGATACATGGCTCAGCAGACAGTATCACACAGCATAGGATTAGATACACGGCTCAGCAGACAGTATCACACAGGAGGGGATTAGATACACTGCTCAGCATACAGTATCACACAGCATAGGATTAGATACACAGCTCAGCAGGCAGTATCACACAGTATAAGATTAGATACACAGCTCAGCAGACAGTATCACACAGCATAGGATTAGATACACGGCTCAGCAGACAGTATCACACAGGAGGGGATTAGATACACTGCTCAGCATACAGTATCACACAGCATAGGATTAGATACACAGCTCAGCAGGCAGTATCACACAGGACAGGATTAGATACACAGCTCAGCAGACAGTATCACACAGGAGAGGATTAGAAACACAGCTCAGCAGACAGTATCGCACAGAGCGGGATTAGATACACGGCTCAGCAGACAGTATCACACAGCATAGGATTAGATACACGGCTCAGCAGACAGTATCACACAGGACAGGATTAGATACACAGCTCAGCAGACAGTATCACACAGGAGAGGATTAGATACACAGCTCAGCAGATGGTATCACACAGGATAGGATTAGATACACTGCTCAGCAGAGAGTATCACACAGGGCAGGATTAGATACACGGTTCAGCAGACAGTATCACACAGGGTAGGATTAGATACACGGCTCAGCAGACAGTATCACACAGGAGAGGATGAGATACACAGCATAGGTTTAGATACACAGCTCAGCAGACAGTATCACACAGCATAGGATTAGATACACGGCTCAACAGACAGTATCACACAGGAGGGGATTAGATACACAGCTCAGCAGACAGTATCACACAGGAGAGTATTAGATACACAGCTCAGCAGACGGTATCACACAGGAGAGAATTAGATACACAGCTCAGCAGACAGTATCACACAGGATTAGATACATAGCTCAGCAGACAGTATCACAAAGGAGAGGATGAGATACACAGCATAGGTTTAGATACACAGCTCAGCAGACAGTATCACACAGCATAGGATTAGATACACGGCTCAACAGACAGTATCACACAAGAGGGGATTAGATACACAGCTCAGCAGACAGTATCACACAGGAGGCGATTAGATACATAGCTCAGCAGACAGTGTCACACAGGAGAGGATTAGATGCACAGCTCAGCAGACAGTATCACACAGGATAAGATTAGATACACAGCTCAGCAGACAGTATCACACAGGATAAGATTAGATACACTGCTCAGCAGACAGTATTACACAGGAGAGGATTAGATACACGGCTCAGCAGACAGTATCACACAGGAGAGGATTAGATACGCAGCTCAGCAGACAGTATCTCACAGGAGAGGATTAGATACATGGCTCAGCAGACAGTATCACACAGCATAGGATTAGATACACGGCTCAGCAGACAGTATCACACAGGAGGGGATTAGATACACTGCTCAGCATACAGTATCACACAGCATAGGATTAGATACACAGCTCAGCAGGCAGTATCACACAGTATAAGATTAGATACACAGCTCAGCAGACAGTATCACACAGGACAGGATTAGATACACAGCTCAGCAGACAGTATCACACAGGAGAGGATTAGAAACACAGCTCAGCAGACAGTATCGCACAGAGCGGGATTAGATACACGGCTCAGCAGACAGTATCACACAGCATAGGATTAGATACACGGCTCAGCAGACAGTATCACACAGGACAGGATTAGATACACAGCTCAGCAGACAGTATCACACAGGAGAGGATTAGATACACAGCTCAGCAGATGGTATCACACAGGATAGGATTAGATACACTGCTCAGCAGAGAGTATCACACAGGGCAGGATTAGATACACAGCTCAGCAGACAGTATCACACAGGAGAGGATTAGATACGCAGCTCAGCAGACAGTATCTCACAGGAGAGGATTAGATACATGGCTCAGCAGACAGTATCACACAGCATAGGATTAGATACACGGCTCAGCAGACAGTATCACACAGGAGGGGATTAGATACACTGCTCAGCATACAGTATCACACAGCATAGGATTAGATACACAGCTCAGCAGGCAGTATCACACAGTATAAGATTAGATACACAGCTCAGCAGACAGTATCACACAGCATAGGATTAGATACACGGCTCAGCAGACAGTATCACACAGGAGGGGATTAGATACACTGCTCAGCATACAGTATCACACAGCATAGGATTAGATACACAGCTCAGCAGGCAGTATCACACAGGACAGGATTAGATACACAGCTCAGCAGACAGTATCACACAGGAGAGGATTAGAAACACAGCTCAGCAGACAGTATCGCACAGAGCGGGATTAGATACACGGCTCAGCAGACAGTATCACACAGCATAGGATTAGATACACGGCTCAGCAGACAGTATCACACAGGACAGGATTAGATACACAGCTCAGCAGACAGTATCACACAGGAGAGGATTAGATACACAGCTCAGCAGATGGTATCACACAGGATAGGATTAGATACACTGCTCAGCAGAGAGTATCACACAGGGCAGGATTAGATACACGGTTCAGCAGACAGTATCACACAGGGTAGGATTAGATACACGGCTCAGCAGACAGTATCACACAGGAGAGGATTAGATACACAGCTCATCAGACAGTATCACACAGGAGAGGATTAGATACACAGCTCAGCAGACAGTATCGCACAGGAGAGGATTAGATACATAGCTCATCAGACAGTATCACACAGGACAGGATTAGATACACAGCTCAGCAGACAGTATCACACAGGAGAGGATTAGATACACAGCTCAGCAGACAGTATCACACAGGAGAGGATTAGATACACAGCTCAGCAGATAGTATCACACAGGATAGGATTAGATACACAGCTCAGCAGACAGTATCACACAGGAGTGGATTAGATACACAGGTCAGCAGACAGTATCACACAGGATAGGATTAGATACACAGCTCAGCAGATGGTATCACACAGGATAGGATTAGATACACTGCTCAACTGATGGTATCACACAGGATAGGATTAGATGCACGGCTCAACAGACAGTATCACACAGGAGAGGATTAGATACACAGCTCAGCTGACAGTATCACACAGGAGTGGATTAGATACACAGCTCAGCAGACAGTATCGCACAGGGCGGGATTAGATACACGACTCAGCAGACAGTATCACACAGGATAGGATTAGATACACAGCTCAGTAGACAGTATCACACAGGATAGGATTAGATACACGGCTCAGCAGACAGTATCACACAGGAGAGGATTAGAAACACGGCTCAGCAGACATTATCACACAGGAGAGGATTAGATACACGGCTCAGCAGACAGTATCACACAGGATAGGATTAGACACACAGCTCAGCAGACAGTATCACACAGGAGAGGATTAGATACACAGCATAGGATTAGATACACAGTTCAGCAGACAGTATCACACAGCATAGGATTAGATACACGGTTCAGCAGACAGTATCACACAGGAGGGGATTAGATACACAGCTCAGCAGACAGTATCACACAGGAGGGGATTAGATATACAGCTCAGCAGACAGTATCACACAGGATAAGATTAGATACACTGCTCTGCGGATAGTATCACACAGGATAGGATTAGATGCACAGCTCAGCAGACAGTATCACACAGGATTAGATACATAGCTCAGCAGACAGTATCACACAGGAGAGGATTAGATACACAGCTCAGCAGACAGTATCACACAGGAGAGGATGAGATACACAGCATAGGTTTAGATACACAGCTCAGCAGACAGCATCACACAGCATAGGATTAGATACACGGCTCAACAGACAGTATCACACAGGAGGGGATTAGATACACAGCTCAGCAGACAAAATCACACAGGAGGGGATTAGATACACAGCTCAGCAGACAGTATCACACAGGTTAAGATTAGATACACAGCTCAGCAGACAGTATCACACAGGATAAGATTAGATACACTGCTCAGCAGACAGTATCACACAGGGTAAGATTAGATACATAGCTCAGCAGACAGTATCACGCAGGAGAGGATTAGATACACGGCTCAGCAGACAGTATCACACAGGACAGGATTAGATACACAGCTCAGCAGACAGTATCACACAGGAGAGGATTAGATACGCAGCTCAGCAGACAGTATCTCACAGGAGATGATTAGATACATGGCTCAGCAGACAGTATCACACAGCATAGGATTAGATACACTGCTCAGCAGACAGTGTCACACAGGAGGGGATTAGATACACAGCTGAGGAGACAGTATCACACAGGAGAGGATTAGATACACTGCTCAGCATACAGTATCACACAGCATAGGATTAGATACACAGCTCAGCAGGCAGTATCACACAGTATAAGATTAGATACACAGCTCAGCAGACAGTATCACACAGCATAGGATTAGATACACGGCTCAGCAGACAGTATCACACAGGAGAGGATTAGATACACAGCTCAGCAGACAGTATCACACAACGTAGGATTAGATACACAGCTCAGCAGACAGTATCACACAGGAGAGGATTAGATACACAGATCAGCAGACAGTATCACACAGCATAGGATTAGATACACAGCTCAGCAGACAGTATCACACAGGAGAGGATTAGATACACAGCTCAGCAGACAGTATCACACAGGAGAGGATTAGATACACAGCTCAGCTGACAGTATCACACAGGAGAGGATTAGATACACAGCTCAGCAGACAGTATCACACAGGAGTTGATTAGATACATGGCTCAGCAGACAGTATCGCACAGGGCGGGATTAGATACACGGTTCATCAGACAGTATCACACAGGAGAGTATTAGATACACAGCTCAGCAGACGGTATCACACAGGAGAGAATTAGATACACAGATCAGCAGACAGTATCACACAGGAGAGGATGAGATACACAGCATAGGTTTAGATACACAGCTCAGCAGACAGTATCACACAGCATAGGATTAGATACACAGCTCAGCAGACAGTATCACACAGGAGAGGATGAGATACACAGCATAGGTTTAGATACACAGCTCAGCAGACAGTATCACACAGCATAGGATTAGATACACGGCTCAACAGACAGTATCACACAGGAGGGGATTAGATACACAGCTCAGCAGACAGTATCACACAGGAGAGGATTAGATACACAGCTCAGCAGACAGTATCACACAGGAGAGGATGAGATACACAGCATAGGTTTAGATACACAGCTCAGCAGACAGTATCACACAGCATAGGATTAGATACACGGCTCAACAGACAGTATCACACAGGAGGGGATTAGATACACAGCTCAGCAGACAGTATCACACAGGAGGGGATTAGATACACAGCTCAGCAGACAGTATCACACAGGAGGGGATTAGATACACAGCTCAGCAGACAGTATCACACAGGATAAGATTAGATACACAGCTCAGCAGACAGTATCACACAGGATAAGATTAGATACACAGCTCAGCAGACAGTATTACACAGGAGAGGATTAGATACACAACTCAGCAGACAGTATCACACAGGATAGGATTAGATACACAGCTCAGCAGACAGTATCACACAGGATAGGATTAGATACACAGCTCAGCAGACAGTACCACACAGGATAGGATTAGATACACGGCTCAGCAGACAGTATCACACAGGAGGGGATTAGATACACAGCTGAGGAGACAGTATCACACAGCATAGAATTAGATACACTGCTCAGCAGGCAGTATCACACAGTATAAGATTAGATACACAGCTCAGCAGACAGTATCACACAGCATAGGATTAGATACACGGCTCAGCAGACAGTATCACACAGGACAGGATTAGATACACAGCTCAGCAGACAGTATCACACAGGAGAGGATTAGATACACAGCTCAGCAGACAGTATCACACAGCGTAGGATTAGATACACAACTCAGCAGACAGTATCACACAGGAGAGGATTAGATACACAGATCAGCAGACAGTATCACACAGCATAGGATTAGATACACAGCTCAGCAGACAGTATCACACAGGAGTGGATTAGATACACGGCTCAGCAGACAGTATCGCACAGGGCGGCATTAGATACACGGTTCATCAGACAGTATCACACAGGAGAGGATGAGATACACAGCATAGGTTTAGATACACAGCTCAGCAGACAGTATCACACAGCATAGGATTAGATACACGGCTCAACAGACAGTATCACACAGGAGGGGATTAGATACACAGCTCAGCAGACAGTATCACACAGGAGAGTATTAGATACACAGCTCAGCAGACGGTATCACACAGGAGAGAATTAGATACACAGCTCAGCAGACAGTATCACACAGGATTAGATACATAGCTCAGCAGACAGTATCACACAGGAGAGGATGAGATACACAGCATAGGTTTAGATACACAGCTCAGCAGACAGTATCACACAGCATAGGATTAGATACACGGCTCAACAGACAGTATCACACAAGAGGGGATTAGATACACAGCTCAGCAGACAGTATCACACAGGAGGGGATTAGATACAAAGCTCAGCAGACAGTATCACACAGAAGGGGATTAGATACACAGCTCAGCAGACAGTATCACACAGGATAAGATTAGATACACAGCTCAGCAGACAGTATCACACAGAATAAGATTAGATACACAGCTCAGCAGACAGTATTACACAGGAGAGGATTAGATGCACAGCTCAGCAGACAGTATCACACAGGACAGGATTAGATACACAGCTCAGCAGACAGTATCACACAGGAGAGGATTAGATACACAGCTCAGCAGACAGTATCACACAGGATAGGATTAGATACACAGCTCAGCAGACAGTATCACACAGGATAGGATTAGATACACAACTCAGCAGACAGTATCTCACAGGAGAGGATTAGATACATGGCTCAGCAGACAGTATCACACAGCATAGGATTAGATACACGGCTCAGCAGACAGTATCACACAGGAGGGGATTAGATACACAGCTCAGCAGACAGTATCACACAGGATAAGATTAGATACACTGCTCTGCGGATAGTATCACACAGTATAGGATTAGATGCACAGCTCAGCAGACAGTATCACACAGGATTAGATACATAGCTCAGCAGACAGTATCACACAGGAGAGGATGAGATACACTGCTCTGCGGATAGTATCACACAGGAGAGGATTAGATACACAGCTCAGCAGACAGTATCACACAGGAGAGGATGAGATACACAGCATAGGTTTAGATACACAGCTCAGCAGACAGTATCACACAGCATAGGATTAGATACACGGCTCAACAGACAGTATCACACAGGAGGGGATTAGATACACAGCTCAGCAGACAGTATCACACAGGAGGGGATTAGATACACAGCTCAGCAGAGAGTATCACACAGATTAAGATTAGATACACAGCTCAGCAGACAGTATCACACAGGATAAGATTAGATACACAGCTCAGCAGACAGTATTACACAGGAGAGGATTAGATGCACGGCTCAGCAGACAGTATCACACAGGGTAAGATTAGATACATAGCTCAGCAGACAGTATCACGCAGGAGAGGATTAGATACACGGCTCAGCAGACAGTATCACACAGGACAGGATTAGATACACTGCTCAGCAGACAGTGTCACACAGGAGGGGATTAGATACACAGCTGAGGAGACAGTATCACACAGGAGAGGATTAGATACACTGCTCAGCATACAGTATCACACAGCATAGGATTAGATACACAGCTCAGCAGGCAGTATCACACAGTATAAGATTAGATACACAGTTCAGCAGACGGTATCACACAGCATAGGATTAGATACACGGCTCAGCATACAGTATCACACAGGACAGGATTAGATACACAGCTCAGCAGACAGTATCACACAGGAGAGGATTAGATACACAGTTCAGCAGACAGTATCACACAGCGTAGGATTAGATACACAGCTCAGCAGACAGTATCACACAGGAGAGGATTAGATACACAGATCAGCAGACAGTATCACACAGCATAGGATTAGATACACAGCTCAGCAGACAGTATCACACAGGAGTGGATTAGATACACGGCTCAGCAGACAGTATCGCACAGGGCGGGATTAGATACACGGTTCATCAGACAGTATCACACAGGAGAGTATTAGATACACTGCTCAGCAGACAGTATCACACAGGAGAGTATTAGATACACAGCTCAGCAGACGGTATCACACAGAAGAGAATTAGATACACAGATCAGCAGACAGTATCACACAGGATTAGATACATAGCTCAGCAGACAGTATCACACAGGAGAGGATTAGATACACAGCTCAGCAGACAGTATCACACAGGAGAGGATGAGATACACAGCATAGGTTTAGATACACAGCTCAGCAGACAGTATCACACAGCATAGGATTAGATACACGGCTCAACAGACAGTATCACACAGGAGGGGATTAGATACACAGCTCAGCAGACAGTATCACACAGGAGGGGATTAGATACACAGCTCAGCAGACAGTATCACACAGGAGGGGATTAGATACACAGCTCAGCAGACAGTATCACACAGGATAAGATTAGATGCACAGCTCAGCAGACAGTATCACACAGGACAGGATTAGATACACAGCTCAGCAGACAGTATCACACAGGAGAGGATTAGATACACAGCTCAGCAGACAGTATCACACAGGATTAGATACATAGCTCAGCAGACAGTATCACACAGGAGAGGATTAGATACACAGCTCAGCAGACAGTATCACACAGGAGAGGATGAGATACACAGCATAGGTTTAGATACACAGCTCAGCAGACAGTATCACACAGCATAGGATTAGATACACGGCTCAACAGACAGTATCACACAGGAGGGGATTAGATACACAGCTCAGCAGACAGTATCACACAGGAGAGTATTAGATACACAGCTCAGCAGACGGTATCACACAGGAGAGAATTAGATACACAGCTCAGCAGACAGTATCACACAGGATTAGATACATAGCTCAGCAGACAGTATCACACAGGAGAGGATGAGATACACAGCATAGGTTTAGATACACAGCTCAGCAGACAGCATCACACAGCATAGGATTAGATACACGGCTCAACAGACAGTATCACACAAGAGGGGATTAGATACACAGCTCAGCAGACAGTATCACACAGGATAAGATTAGATACACGGCTCAACAGACAGTATCACACAAGAGGGGATTAGATACACAGCTCAGCAGACAGTATCACACAGGATAAGATTAGATACACAGCTCAGCAGACAGTATCACACAGAATAAGATTAGATACACAGCTCAGCAGACAGTATTACACAGGAGAGGATTAGATGCACAGCTCAGCAGACAGTATCACACAGGACAGGATTAGATACACAGCTCAGCAGACAGTGTCACACAGGAGAGGATTAGATACACAGCTCAGCAGACAGTATCACACAGGATAGGATTAGATACACAGCTCAGCAGACAGTATCACACAGGATAGGATTAGATACACAACTCAGCAGACAGTATCTCACAGGAGAGGATTAGATACATGGCTCAGCAGACAGTATCACACAGCATAGGATTAGATACACGGCTCAGCAGACAGTATCACACAGGAGGGGATTAGATAAACAGCTGAGGAGACAGTATCACACAGCATAGAATTAGATACACAGCTCAGCAGGCAGTATCACACAGTATAAGATTAGATACACAGCTCAGCAGACAGTATCACACAGCATAGGATTAGATACACGGCTCAGCAGACAGTATCACACAGGACAGGATTAGATACACAGCTCAGCAGACAGTATCACACAGGAGAGGATTAGATACACAGCTCAGCAGACAGTATCACACAGCGTAGGATTAGATACACAGCTCAGCAGACAGTATCACATAGGAGAGGATTAGATACACATATCAGCAGACAGTATCACACAGCATAGGATTAGATACACAGCTCAGCAGACAGTATCACACAGGAGTGGGTTAGATACACGGCTCAGCAGACAGTATCGCACAGGGCGGCATTAGATACACGGCTCAGCAGACAGTATCACACAGGAGAGTATTAGATACACAGCTCAGCAGACGGTATCACACAGGAGAGAATTAGATACACAGCTCAGCAGACAGTATCACACAGGATTAGATACACAGCTCAGCAGACAGTATCACACAGGAGAGGATGAGATACACAGCATAGGTTTAGATACACAGCTCAGCAGACAGTATCACACAGCATAGGAATAGATACACGGCTCAACAGACAGTGTCACACAGGAGGGGATTAGATACATAGCTCAGCAGACAGTATCACACAGGAGGGGATTAGATACACGGCTCAGCAGACAGTATCACACAAGAGGGGATTAGATACACAGCTCAGCAGACAGTATCACACAGGATAAGATTAGATACACGGCTCAACAGACAGTATCACACAAGAGGGGATTAGATACACAGCTCAGCAGACAGTATCACACAGGATAAGATTAGATACACAGCTCAGCAGACAGTATCACACAGAATAAGATTAGATACACAGCTCAGCAGACAGTATTACACAGGAGAGGATTAGATGCACAGCTCAGCAGACAGTATCACACAGGACAGGATTAGATACACAGCTCAGCAGACAGTGTCACACAGGAGAGGATTAGATACACAGCTCAGCAGACAGTATCACACAGGATAGGATTAGATACACAGCTCAGCAGACAGTATCACACAGGATAGGATTAGATACACAACTCAGCAGACAGTATCTCACAGGAGAGGATTAGATACATGGCTCAGCAGACAGTATCACACAGCATAGGATTAGATACACGGCTCAGCAGACAGTATCACACAGGAGGGGATTAGATAAACAGCTGAGGAGACAGTATCACACAGCATAGAATTAGATACACAGCTCAGCAGGCAGTATCACACAGTATAAGATTAGATACACAGCTCAGCAGACAGTATCACACAGCATAGGATTAGATACACGGCTCAGCAGACAGTATCACACAGGACAGGATTAGATACACAGCTCAGCAGACAGTATCACACAGGAGAGGATTAGATACACAGCTCAGCAGACAGTATCACACAGCGTAGGATTAGATACACAGCTCAGCAGACAGTATCACATAGGAGAGGATTAGATACACATATCAGCAGACAGTATCACACAGCATAGGATTAGATACACAGCTCAGCAGACAGTATCACACAGGAGTGGGTTAGATACACGGCTCAGCAGACAGTATCGCACAGGGCGGCATTAGATACACGGCTCAGCAGACAGTATCACACAGGAGAGTATTAGATACACAGCTCAGCAGACGGTATCACACAGGAGAGAATTAGATACACAGCTCAGCAGACAGTATCACACAGGATTAGATACACAGCTCAGCAGACAGTATCACACAGGAGAGGATGAGATACACAGCATAGGTTTAGATACACAGCTCAGCAGACAGTATCACACAGCATAGGAATAGATACACGGCTCAACAGACAGTGTCACACAGGAGGGGATTAGATACATAGCTCAGCAGACAGTATCACACAGGAGGGGATTAGATACACGGCTCAGCAGACAGTATCACACAGGATAAGATTAGATACACAGCTCAGCAGACAGTATCACACAGGATAAGATTAGATACACAGCTCAGCAGACAGTATTACACAGGAGAGGATTAGATACACAGCTCAGCAGACAGTATTACACAGGAGAGGATTAGATGCACAGCTCAGCACACAGTATCACACAGGATAAGATTAGATACACAGCTCAGCAGACAGTATTACACAGGAGAGGATTAAATACACGGCTCAGCAGACAGTATCACACAGGACAGGATTAGATACACAGCTCAGCAGACAGTATCACACAGGACAGGATTAGATACACAGCTCAGCAGACAGTATCACACAGGAGAGGATTAGATACGCAGCTCAGCAGACAGTATCTCACAGGGGAGGATTAGATACATGGCTCAGCAGACAGTATCACACAGCATAGGATTAGATACACGGCTCAGCAGACAGTATCACACAGGAGGGGATTAGATACACTGCTCAGCATACAGTATCACACAACATAGGATTAGATACACAGCTCAGCAGGCAGTATCACACAGTATAAGATTAGATACACAGCTCAGCAGACAGTATCACACAGCATAGGATTAGATACACGGCTCAGCAGACAGTATCACACAGGACAGTATTAGATACACAGCTCAGCAGACAGTATCACACAGGAGAGGATTAGATACACAGCTGAGGAGACAGTATCACACAGGAGAGGATTAGATACACTGCTCAGCATACAGTATCACACAGCATAGGATTAGATACACAGCTGAGGAGACAGTATCACACAGGAGAGGATTAGATAGACAGCTCAGCAGGCAGTATCACACAGTATAAGATTAGATACACAGCTCAGCAGACAGTATCACACAGCATAGGATTAGATACACGGCTCAGCAGACAGTATCACACAGGATAGGATTAGATACACAGCTCAGCAGACAGTATCACACAGGAGAGGATTAGAAACACAGCTCAGCAGACAGTATCGCACAGAGCGGGATTAGATACACGGCTAAGCAAACAGTATCACACAGCATAGGATTAGATACACGGCTCAGCAGACAGTATCACACAGCATAGGATTAGATACACGGCTCAGCAGACAGTATCACACAGGACAGGATTAGATACACAGCTCAGCAGACAGTATCACACAGGAGAGGATTAGATACACAGCTCAGCAGATGGTATCACACAGGATAGGATTAGATACACTGCTCAGCAGACAGTATCACACAGGGCAGGATTAGATACACGGTTCAGCAGACAGTATCACACAGGACAGGATTAGATACACAGCTCAGCAGACAGTATCACACAGGAGAGGATTAGATACACAGCTGAGGAGACAGTATCACACAGGAGAGGATTAGATACACTGCTCAGCATACAGTATCACACAGCATAGGATTAGATACACAGCTCAGCAGGCAGTATCACACAGTATAAGATTAGATACACAGCTCAGCAGACAGTATCACACAGCATAGGATTAGATACACGGCTCAGCAGACAGTATCACACAGGACAGGATTAGATACACAGCTCAGCAGACAGTATCACACAGGAGAGGATTAGAAACACAGCTCAGCAGACAGTATCGCACAGAGCGGGATTAGATACACAGCTCAGCAAACAGTATCAAACAGCATAGGATTAGATACACGGCTCAGCAGACAGTATCACACAGCATAGGATTAGATACACGGCTCAGCAGACAGTATCACACAGGACAGGATTAGATACACAGCTCAACAGACAGTATCACACAGGAGAGGATTAGATACACAGCTCAGCAGATGGTATCACACAGGATAGGATTAGATACACTGCTCAGCAGACAGTATCACACAGGGTAGGATTAGATACACAGCTCATCAGACAGTATCACACAGGAGAGGATTAGATACACAGCTCAGCAGACAGTATCGCACAGGAGAGGATTAGATACATAGCTCATCAGACAGTATCACACAGGACAGGATTAGATACACAGCTCAGCAGACAGTATAACACAGGAGAGGATTAGATACACAGCTCAGCAGACAGTATCACACAGGAGAGGATTAGATACACAGCTCAGCAGATAGTATCACACAGGATAGGATTAGATACACAGCTCAGCAGACAGTATCACACAGGAGTGGATTAGATACACAGCTCAGCATACAGTATCACACAGGATAGGATTAGATACACAGCTCAGCAGATGGTATCACACAGGATAGGATTAGATGCACAGCTCAGTAGGCAGTATCACACAGGAGAGGATTAGATACACGGCTCAGCAGACAGTATCACACAGGAGAGGATTAGATACACAGCTCAGCTGACAGTATCACACAGGAGTGGATTAGATACACAGCTCAGCAGACAGTATCGCACAGGGCGGGATTAGATACACGACTCAGCAGACAGTATCACACAGGATAGGATTAGATACACAGCTCAGTAGACAGTATCACACAGGATAGGATTAGATACACGGCTCAGCAGACAGTATCACACAGGAGAGGATTAGAAACACGGCTCAGCAGACATTATCACACAGGAGAGGATTAGATACACGGCTCAGCAGACATTATCACACAGGAGAGGATTAGATACACAGCTCAGCAGACAGTATCACACAGGATAGGATTAGACACACAGCTCAGCAGACAGTATCACACAGGAGAGGATTAGTTACACGGCTCAGCAGACAGTATCACACAGGAGAGGATTAGATACACGGCTCAGCAGACAGTATCACACAGGAGAGGATTAGAAACACGGCTCAGCAGACATTATCACACAGGAGAGGATTAGATACACGGCTCAGCAGACATTATCACACAGGAGAGGATTAGATACACAGCTCAGCAGACAGTATCACACAGGATAGGATTAGACACACAGTTCAGCAGACAGTATCACACAGCATAGGATTAGATACACAGTTCAGCAGACAGTATCACACAGGAGGGGATTAGATACACAGCTCAGCAGACAGTATCACACAGGAGGGGATTAGATATACAGCTCAGCAGACAGTATCACACAGGATAAGATTAGATACACTGCTCTGCGGATAATATCACACAGGATAGGATTAGATGCACAGCTCAGCAGACAGTATCACACAGGAGGGGATTAGATACACAGCTCAGCAGACAGTATCACACAGGAGGGGATTAGATATACAGCTCAGCAGACAGTATCACACAGGATAAGATTAGATACACTGATCTGCGGATAGTATCACACAGGATAGGATTAGATACACGGCTCAGCAGACAGTATCACACAGGATTAGATACATAGCTCAGCAGACAGTATCACACAGGAGAGGATGAGATACACTGCTCTGCGGATAGTATCACACAGGAGAGGATTAGATACACAGCTCAGCAGACAGTATCACACAGGAGAGGATGAGATACACAGCATAGGTTTAGATACACAGCTCAGCAGACAGTATCACACAGCATAGGATTAGATACACGGCTCAACAGACAGTATCACACAGGAGGGGATTAGATACACAGCTCAGCAGACAGTATCACACAGGAGGGGATTAGATACACAGCTCAGCAGAGAGTATCACACAGATTAAGATTAGATACACAGCTCAGCAGACAGTATCACACAGGATAAGATTAGATACACAGCTCAGCAGACAGTATTACACAGGAGAGGATTAGATGCACGGCTCAGCAGACAGTATCACACAGGGTAAGATTAGATACATAGCTCAGCAGACAGTATCACGCAGGAGAGGATTAGATACACGGCTCAGCAGACAGTATCACACAGGACAGGATTAGATACACTGCTCAGCAGACAGTGTCACACAGGAGGGGATTAGATACACAGCTGAGGAGACAGTATCACACAGGAGAGGATTAGATACACTGCTCAGCATACAGTATCACACAGCATAGGATTAGATACACAGCTCAGCAGGCAGTATCACACAGTATAAGATTAGATACACAGCTCAACAGACGGTATCACACAGCATAGGATTAGATACACGGCTCAGCAGACAGTATCACACAGGACAGGATTAGATACACAGCTCAGCAGACAGTATCACACAGGAGAGGATTAGATACACAGCTCAGCAGACAGTAACACACAGCGTAGGATTAGATACACAGCTCAGCAGACAGTATCACACAGGAGAGGATTAGATACACAGATCAGCAGACAGTATCACACAGCATAGGATTAGATACACAGCTCAGCAGACAGTATCACACAGGAGTGGATTAGATACACGGCTCAGCAGACAGTATCGCACAGGGCGGGATTAGATATACGGTTCATCAGACAGTATCACACAGGAGAGTATTAGATACACTGCTCAGCAGACAGTATCACACAGGAGAGTATTAGATACACAGCTCAGCAGACGGTATCACACAGAAGAGAATTAGATACACAGATCAGCAGACAGTATCACACAGGATTAGATACATAGCTCAGCAGACAGTATCACACAGGAGAGGATTAGATACACAGCTCAGCAGACAGTATCACACAGGAGAGGATGAGATACACAGCATAGGTTTAGATACACAGCTCAGCAGACAGTATCACACAGCATAGGATTAGATACACGGCTCAACAGACAGTATCACACAGGAGGGGATTAGATACACAGCTCAGCAGACAGTATCACACAGGAGGGGATTAGATACACAGCTCAGCAGACAGTATCACACAGGAGGGGATTAGATACACAGCTCAGCAGACAGTATCACACAGGATAAGATTAGATGCACAGCTCAGCAGACAGTATCACACAGGACAGGATTAGATACACAGCTCAGCAGACAGTATCACACAGGAGAGGATTAGATACACAGCTCAGCAGACAGTATCACACAGGATTAGATACATAGCTCAGCAGACAGTATCACACAGGAGAGGATTAGATACACAGCTCAGCAGACAGTATCACACAGGAGAGGATGAGATACACAGCATAGGTTTAGATACACAGCTCAGCAGACAGTATCACACAGCATAGGATTAGATACACGGCTCAACAGACAGTATCACACAGGAGGGGATTAGATACACAGCTCAGCAGACAGTATCACACAGGAGAGTATTAGATACACAGCTCAGCAGACGGTATCACACAGGAGAGAATTAGATACACAGCTCAGCAGACAGTATCACACAGGATTAGATACATAGCTCAGCAGACAGTATCACACAGGAGAGGATGAGATACACAGCATAGGTTTAGATACACAGCTCAGCAGACAGTATCACACAGCATAGGATTAGATACACGGCTCAACAAACAGGATCACACAAGAGGGGATTAGATACACAGCTCAGCAGACAGTATCACACAGGAGGGGATTAGATACAAAGCTCAGCAGACAGTATCACACAGAAGGGGATTAGATACACAGCTCAGCAGACAGCATCACACAGGATAAGATTAGATACACAGCTCAGCAGACAGTATCACACAGAATAAGATTAGATACACAGCTCAGCAGACAGTATTACACAGGAGAGGATTAGATGCACAGCTCAGCAGACAGTATCACACAGGACAGGATTAGATACACAGCTCAGCAGACAGTATCACACAGGAGAGGATTAGATACACAGCTCAGCAGACAGTATCACACAGGATAGGATTAGATACACAGCTCAGCAGACAGTATCACACAGGATAGGATTAGATACACAACTCAGCAGACAGTATCTCACAGGAGAGGATTAGATACATGGCTCAGCAGACAGTATCACACAGCATAGGATTAGATACACGGCTCAGCAGACAGTATCACACAGGAGGGGATTAGATACACAGCTCAGCAGACAGTATCACACAGGATAAGATTAGATACACTGCTCTGCGGATAGTATCACACAGTATAGGATTAGATGCACAGCTCAGCAGACAGTATCACACAGGATTAGATACATAGCTCAGCAGACAGTATCACACAGGAGAGGATGAGATACACTGCTCTGCGGATAGTATCACACAGGAGAGGATTAGATACACAGCTCAGCAGACAGTATCACACAGGAGAGGATGAGATACACAGCATAGGTTTAGATACACAGCTCAGCAGACAGTATCACACAGCATAGGATTAGATACACGGCTCAACAGACAGTATCACACAGGAGGGGATTAGATACACAGCTCAGCAGACAGTATCACACAGGAGGGGATTAGATACACAGCTCAGCAGAGAGTATCACACAGATTAAGATTAGATACACAGCTCAGCAGACAGTATCACACAGGATAAGATTAGATACACAGCTCAGCAGACAGTATTACACAGGAGAGGATTAGATGCACGGCTCAGCAGACAGTATCACACAGGGTAAGATTAGATACATAGCTCAGCAGACAGTATCACGCAGGAGAGGATTAGATACACGGCTCAGCAGACAGTATCACACAGGACAGGATTAGATACACTGCTCAGCAGACAGTGTCACACAGGAGGGGATTAGATACACAGCTGAGGAGACAGTATCACACAGGAGAGGATTAGATACACTGCTCAGCATACAGTATCACACAGCATAGGATTAGATACACAGCTCAGCAGGCAGTATCACACAGTATAAGATTAGATACACAGCTCAGCAGACGGTATCACACAGCATAGGATTAGATACACGGCTCAGCAGACAGTATCACACAGGACAGGATTAGATACACAGCTCAGCAGACAGTATCACACAGGAGAGGATTAGATACACAGCTCAGCAGACAGTATCACACAGCGTAGGATTAGATACACAGCTCAGCAGACAGTATCACACAGGAGAGGATTAGATACACAGATCAGCAGACAGTATCACACAGCATAGGATTAGATACACAGCTCAGCAGACAGTATCACACAGGAGTGGATTAGATACACGGCTCAGCAGACAGTATCGCACAGGGCGGGATTAGATACACGGTTCATCAGACAGTATCACACAGGAGAGTATTAGATACACTGCTCAGCAGACAGTATCACACAGGAGAGTATTAGATACACAGCTCAGCAGACGGTATCACACAGAAGAGAATTAGATACACAGATCAGCAGACAGTATCACACAGGATTAGATACATAGCTCAGCAGACAGTATCACACAGGAGAGGATTAGATACACAGCTCAGCAGACAGTATCACACAGGAGAGGATGAGATACACAGCATAGGTTTAGATACACAGCTCAGCAGACAGTATCACACAGCATAGGATTAGATACACGGCTCAACAGACAGTATCACACAGGAGGGGATTAGATACACAGCTCAGCAGACAGTATCACACAGGAGGGGATTAGATACACAGCTCAGCAGACAGTATCACACAGGAGGGGATTAGATACACAGCTCAGCAGACAGTATCACACAGGATAAGATTAGATGCACAGCTCAGCAGACAGTATCACACAGGACAGGATTAGATACACAGCTCAGCAGACAGTATCACACAGGAGAGGATTAGATACACAGCTCAGCAGACAGTATCACACAGGATTAGATACATAGCTCAGCAGACAGTATCACACAGGAGAGGATTAGATACACAGCTCAGCAGACAGTATCACACAGGAGAGGATGAGATACACAGCATAGGTTTAGATACACAGCTCAGCAGACAGTATCACACAGCATAGGATTAGATACACGGCTCAACAGACAGTATCACACAGGAGGGGATTAGATACACAGCTCAGCAGACAGTATCACACAGGAGAGTATTAGATACACAGCTCAGCAGACGGTATCACACAGGAGAGAATTAGATACACAACTCAGCAGACAGTATCACACAGGATTAGATACATAGCTCAGCAGACAGTATCACACAGGAGAGGATGAGATACACAGCATAGGTTTAGATACACAGCTCAGCAGACAGTATCACACAGCATAGGATTAGATACACGGCTCAACAGACAGTATCACACAAGAGGGGATTAGATACACAGCTCAGCAGACAGTATCACACAGGAGGGGATTAGATACAAAGCTCAGCAGACAGTATCACACAGAAGGGGATTAGATACACAGCTCAGCAGACAGTATCACACAGGATAAGATTAGATACACAGCTCAGCAGACAGTATCACACAGAATAAGATTAGATACACAGCTCAGCAGACAGTATTACACAGGAGAGGATTAGATGCACAGCTCAGCAGACAGTATCACACAGGACAGGATTAGATACACAGCTCAGCAGACAGTGTCACACAGGAGAGGATTAGATACACAGCTCAGCAGACAGTATCACACAGGATAGGATTAGATACACAGCTCAGCAGACAGTATCACACAGGATAGGATTAGATACACAACTCAGCAGACAGTATCTCACAGGAGAGGATTAGATACATGGCTCAGCAGACAGTATCACACAGCATAGGATTAGATACACGGCTCAGCAGACAGTATCACACAGGAGGGGATTAGATACACAGCTGAGGAGACAGTATCACACAGCATAGAATTAGATACACAGCTCAGCAGGCAGTATCACACAGTATAAGATTAGATACACAGCTCAGCAGACAGTATCACACAGCATAGGATTAGATACACGGCTCAGCAGACAGTATCACACAGGACAGGATTAGATACACAGCTCAGCAGACAGTATCACACAGGAGAGGATTAGATACACAGCTCAGCAGACAGTATCACACAGCGTAGGATTAGATACACAGCTCAGCAGACAGTATCACACAGGAGAGGATTAGATACACATATCAGCAGACAGTATCACACAGCATAGGATTAGATACACAGCTCAGCAGACAGTATCACACAGGAGTGGATTAGATACACGGCTCAGCAGACAGTATCGCACAGGGCGGCATTAGATACACGGCTCAGCAGACAGTATCACACAGGAGAGTATTAGATACACAGCTCAGCAGACGGTATCACACAGGAGAGAATTAGATACACAGCTCAGCAGACAGTATCACACAGGATTAGATACATAGCTCAGCAGACAGTATCACACAGGAGAGTATTAGATACACAGCTCAGCAGACAGTATCACACAGGAGAGGATGAGATACACAGCATAGGTTTAGATACACAGCTCAGCAGACAGTATCACACAGCATAGGAATAGATACACGGCTCAACAGACAGTGTCACACAGGAGGGGATTAGATACATAGCTCAGCAGACAGTATCACACAGGAGGGGATTAGATACACGGCTCAGCAGACAGTATCACACAGGATAAGATTAGATACACAGCTCAGCAGACAGTATCACACAGGATAAGATTAGATACACAGCTCAGCAGACAGTATTACACAGGAGAGGATTAGATACACAGCTCATCAGACAGTATCACACAGGACAGGATTAGATACACAGCTCAGCAGACAGTATCACACAGGAGAGGATTAGATACACAGCTCAGCAGACAGTATCACACAGGAGAGGATTAGATACACAGCTCAGCAGATAGTATCACACAGGATAGGATTAGATACACAGCTCAGCAGACAGTATCACACAGGAGTGGATTAGATACACAGCTCAGCAGACAGTATCACACAGGATAGGATTAGATACACAGCTCAGCAGATGGTATCACACAGGATAGGATTAGATACACTGCTCAACTGATGGTATCACACAGGATAGGATTAAATGCACAGCTCAGTAGGCAGTATCACACAGGAGAGGATTAGATACACGGCTCAGCAGACAGTATCACACAGGATAAGATTAGATGCACAGCTCAGCAGACAGTATCACACAGGACAGGATTAGATACACAGCTCAGCAGACAGTATCACACAGGAGAGGAATAGATACACAGCTCAGCAGACAGTATCACACAGGATAGGATTAGATACACAGCTCAGCAGACAGTATCACACAGGATAGGATTAGATACACAACTCAGCAGACAGTATCTCACAGGAGAGGATTAGATACATGGCTCAGCAGACAGTATCACACAGCATAGGATTAGATACACGGCTCAGCAGACAGTATCACACAGGAGGGGATTATATACACTGCTCAGCATACAGTATCACACAGCATAGAATTAGATACACAGCTCAGCAGGCAGTATCACACAGTATAAGATTAGATGCACAGCTCAGCAGACAGTATCACACAGGAGAGGATTAGATACACAGCTCAGCAGACAGTATCACACAGCATAGGATTAGATACACGGCTCAGCAGACAGTATCACACAGCGTAGGATTAGATACACAGCTCAGCAGACAGTATCACACAGGAGAGGATTAGAAACACAGCTCAGCAGACAGTATCACACAGGAGAGGATTAGATACACAGATCAGCAGACAGTATCACACAGCATAGGATTAGATACACAGCTCAGCAGACAGTATCACACAGGAGTGGATTAGATACACGGCTCAGCAGACAGTATCGCACAGGGCGGGATTAGATACACGGTTCATCAGACAGTATCACACAGGAGAGTATTAGATACACTGCTCAGCAGACGGTATCACACAGGAGAGAATTAGATACACAGCTCAGCAGACAGTATCACACAGGATTAGATACATAGCTCAGCAGACAGTATCACACAGGAGAGGATTAGATACACAGCTCAGCAGACAGTATCACACAGGAGAGGATGGGATAGACAGCATAGGTTTAGATACACAGCTCAGCAGACAGTATCACACAGCATAGGATTAGATACACGGCTCAACAGACAGTATCACACAGGAGGGGATTAGATACACAGCTCAGCAGACAGTATCACACAGGAGAGTATTAGATACACAGCTCAGCAGACGGTATCACACAGGAGAGAATTAGATACACAGCTCAGCAGACAGTATCACACAGGATTAGATACATAGCTCAGCAGACAGTATCACAAAGGAGAGGATGAGATACACAGCATAGGTTTAGATACACAGCTCAGCAGACAGTATCACACAGCATAGGATTAGATACACGGCTCAACAGACAGTATCACACAAGAGGGGATTAGATACACAGCTCAGCAGACAGTATCACACAGGAGGGGATTAGATACAAAGCTCAGCAGACAGTATCACACAGGAGGGGATTAGATACACAGCTCAGCAGACAGTATCACACAGGATAAGATTAGATACACAGCTCAGCAGACAGTATCACACAGGAGAGGATTAGATACACAGCACAGCTGACAGTATCTCACAGGAGAGGATTAGATACATGGCTCAGCAGACAGTATCACACAGCATAGGATTAGATACATGGCTCAGCAGACAGTATCACACAGGAGGGGATTAGATACACAGCTGAGGAGACAGTATCACACAGGAGAGGATTAGATACACAGCTCAGCAGACAGTATCACACAGCATAGAATTAGATACACAGCTCAGCAGGCAGTATCACACAGTATAAGATTAGATACACAGCTCAGCAGACAGTATCACACCGGAGAGGATTAGATACACAGCTCAGCAGACAGTATCACACAGCATAGGATTAGATACACGGCTCAGCAGACAGTATCACACAGCGTAGGATTAGATACACAGCTCAGCAGACAGTATCACACAGGAGAGGATTAGATACACAGATCAGCAGACAGTATCACACAGCATAGGATTAGATACACAGCTCAGCAGACAGTATCACACAGGAGTGGATTAGATACACGGCTCAGCAGACAGTATCGCACAGGGCGGGATTAGATACACGGTTCATCAGACAGTATCACACAGGAGAGTATTAGATACACTGCTCAGCAGACAGTATCACACAGGAGAGTATTAGATACACAGCTCAGCAGACGGTATCACACAGGAGAGAATTAGATACACAGCTCAGCAGACAGTATCACACAGGATTAGATACATAGCTCAGCAGACAGTATCACACAGGAGAGGATTAGATACACAGCTCAGCAGACAGTATCACACAGGAGAGGATGAGATACACAGCATAGGTTTAGATACACAGCTCAGCAGACAGTATCACACAGCATAGGATTAGATACACGGCTCAACAGACAGTATCACACAGGAGGGGATTAGATACACAGCTCAGCAGACAGTATCACACAGGAGAGTATTAGATACACAGCTCAGCAGACGGTATCACACAGGAGAGAATTAGATACACAGCTCAGCAGACAGTATCACACAGGATTAGATACATAGCTCAGCAGACAGTATCACAAAGGAGAGGATGAGATACACAGCTCAGCAGACAGTATCACACAGCATAGGATTAGATACACGGCTCAACAGACAGTATCACACAAGAGGGGATTAGATACACAGCTCAGCAGACAGTATCACACAGGAGGCGATTAGATACAAAGCTCAGCAGACAGTATCACACAGGAGGGGATTAGATACACAGCTCAGCAGACAGTATCACACAGGATAAGATTAGATACACAGCTCAGCAGACAGTATCACACAGGAGGCGATTAGATACAAAGCTCAGCAGACAGTATCACACAGGAGGGGATTAGATACACAGCTCAGCAGACAGTATCACACAGGATAAGATTAGATACACAGCTCAGCAGACAGTATTACACAGGAGAGGATTAGATGGACAGCTCAGCAGACAGTATCACACAGGACAGGATTAGATACACAGCTCAGCAGACAGTATCACACAGGATAGGATTAGATACACAACTCAGCATACAGTATCTCACAGGAGAGGATTAGATACATGGCTCAGCAGACAGTATCACACAGCATAGGATTAGATACACGGCTCAGCAGACAGTATCACACAAGAGGGGATTAGATACACAGCTCAGCAGACAGTATCACACAGGAGGGGATTAGATACAAAGCTCAGCAGACAGTATCACACAGGAGGGGATTAGATACACAGCTCAGCAGACAGTATCACACAGGATAAGATTAGATACACAGCTCAGCAGACAGTATCACACAGGATAAGATTAGATACACAGCTCAGCAGACAGTATTACACAGGAGAGGATTAGATGCACAGCTCAGCAGACAGTATCACACAGGACAGGATTAGATACACAGCTCAGCAGACAGTATCACACAGGAGAGGATTAGATACACAGCTCAGCAGACAGTATCACACAGGATAGGATTAGATACACAGCTCAGCAGACAGTATCACACAGGATAGGATTAGATACATAACTCAGCAGACAGTATCTCACAGGAGAGGATTAGATACATGGCTCAGCAGACAGTATCACACAGCATAGGATTAGATACACGGCTCAGCAGACAGTATCACACAGGAGGGGATTAGATACACAGCTGAGGAGACAGTATCACACAGCATAGAATTAGATACACAGCTCAGCAGGCAGTATCACACAGTATAAGATTAGATACACAGCTCAGCAGACAGTATCACACAGCATAGGATTAGATACACGGCTCAGCAGACAGTATCACACAGGACAGGATAAGATACACAGCTCAGCAGACAGTATCACACAGGAGAGGATTAGATACACAGCTCAGCAGACAGTATCACACAGCGTAGGATTAGATACACAGCTCAGCAGACAGTATCACACAGGAGAGGATTAGATACACAGATCAGCAGACAGTATCACACAGCATAGGATTAGATACACAGCTCAGCAGACAGTATCACACAGGAGTGGATTAGATACACGGCTCAGCAGACAGTATCGCACAGGGCGGCATTAGATACACGGTTCATCAAACAGTATCACACAGGAGAGAATTAGATACACAGCTCAGGAGACAGTATCACACAGGATTAGATACATAGCTCAGCAGACAGTATCACACAGGAGAGTATTAGATACACAGCTCAGCAGACAGTATCACACAGGAGAGGATGAGATACACAGCATAGGTTTAGATACACAGCTCAGCAGACAGTATCACACAGCATAGGATTAGATACACGGCTCAACAGACAGTATCACACAGGAGGGGATTAGATACATAGCTCAGCAGACAGTATCACACAGGAGGGGATTAGATACACGGCTCAGCAGACAGTATCACACAGGATAAGATTAGATACACAGCTCAGCAGACAGTATCACACAGGATAAGATTAGATACACAGCTCAGCAGACAGTATTACACAGGAGAGGATTAGATACACAGCTCAGCAGACAGTATTACACAGGAGAGGATTAGATGCACAGCTCAGCAGACAGTATCACACAGGATAAGATTAGATACACAGCTCAGCAGACAGTATCACACAGGATAAGATTAGATACACTGCTCAGCAGACAGTATTACACAGGAGAGGATTAGATACACGGCTCAGCAGACAGTATCACACAGGAGAGGATTAGATACGCAGCTCAGCAGACAGTATCTCACAGGAGAGGATTAGATACATGGCTCAGCAGACAGTATCACACAGCATAGGATTAGATACACGGCTCAGCAGACAGCATCACACAGCATAGGATTAGATACACAGCTCAGCAGACAGTATCACACAGGACAGGATTAGATACACAGCTCAGCAGACAGTATCACACAGGAGAGGATTAGAAACACAGCTCAGCAGACAGTATCGCACAGAGCGGGATTAGATACACGGCTCAGCAGACAGTATCACACAGCATAGGATTAGATACACGGCTCAGCAGACAGTATCACACAGGACAGGATTAGATACACAGCTCAGCAGACAGTATCACACAGTATAAGATTAGATACACAGCTCAGCAGACAGTATCACACAGGACAGGATTAGATACACAGCTCAGCAGACAGTATCACACAGGAGAGGATTAGAAACACAGCTCAGCAGACAGTATCGCACAGAGCGGGATTAGATACACGGCTCAGCAGACAGTATCACACAGCATAGGATTAGATACACGGCTCAGCAGACAGTATCACACAGGACAGGATTAGATACACAGCTCAGCAGACAGTATCACACAGGAGAGGATTAGATACGCAGCTCAGCAGACAGTATCTCACAGGAGAGGATTAGATACATGGCTCAGCAGACAGTATCACACAGCATAGGATTAGATACACGGCTCAGCAGACAGTATCACACAGGAGGGGATTAGATACACTGCTCAGCATACAGTATCACACAGCATAGGATTAGATACACAGCTCAGCAGGCAGTATCACACAGTATAAGATTAGATACACAGCTCAGCAGACAGTATCACACAGGACAGGATTAGATACACAGCTCAGCAGACAGTATCACACAGGAGAGGATTAGAAACACAGCTCAGCAGACAGTATCGCACAGAGCGGGATTAGATACACGGCTCAGCAGACAGTATCACACAGCATAGGATTAGATACACGGCTCAGCAGACAGTATCACACAGGACAGGATTAGATACACAGCTCAGCAGACAGTATCACACAGGAGAGGATTAGATACACAGCTCAGCAGATGGTATCACACAGGATAGGATTAGATACACTGCTCAGCAGAGAGTATCACACAGGGCAGGATTAGATACACGGTTCAGCAGACAGTATCACACAGGGTAGGATTAGATACACGGCTCAGCAGACAGTATCACACAGGAGAGGATTAGATACACAGCTCATCAGACAGTATCACACAGGAGAGGATTAGATACACAGCTCAGCAGACAGTATCGCACAGGAGAGGATTAGATACATAGCTCATCAGACAGTATCACACAGGACAGGATTAGATACACAGCTCAGCAGACAGTATCACACAGGAGAGGATTAGATACACAGCTCAGCAGACAGTATCACACAGGAGAGGATTAGATACACAGCTCAGCAGATAGTATCACACAGGATAGGATTAGATACACAGCTCAGCAGACAGTATCACACAGGAGTGGATTAGATACACAGGTCAGCAGACAGTATCACACAGGATAGGATTAGATACACAGCTCAGCAGATGGTATCACACAGGATAGGATTAGATACACTGCTCAACTGATGGTATCACACAGGATAGGATTAGATGCACGGCTCAGCAGACAGTATCACACAGGAGAGGATTAGATACACGGCTCAGCAGACAGTATCACACAGGAGAGGATTAGATACACAGCTCAGCTGACAGTATCACACAGGAGTGGATTAGATACACAGCTCAGCAGACAGTATCGCACAGGGCGGGATTAGATACACGACTCAGCAGACAGTATCACACAGGATAGGATTAGATACACAGCTCAGTAGACAGTATCACACAGGATAGGATTAGATACACGGCTCAGCAGACAGTATCACACAGGAGAGGATTAGAAACACGGCTCAGCAGACATTATCACACAGGAGAGGATTAGATACACGGCTCAGCAGACAGTATCACAAAGGATAGGATTAGACACACAGCTCAGCAGACAGTATCACACAGGAGAGGATTAGATACACAGCATAGGATTAGATACACAGTTCAGCAGACAGTATCACACAGCATAGGATTAGATACACGGTTCAGCAGACAGTATCACACAGGAGGGGATTAGATACACAGCTCAGCAGACAGTATCACACAGGATAAGATTAGATACACTGCTCTGCGGATAGTATCACACAGGATAGGATTAGATGCACAGCTCAGCAGACAGTATCACACAGGATTAGATACATAGCTCAGCAGACAGTATCACACAGGAGAGGATTAGATACACAGCTCAGCAGACAGTATCACACAGGAGAGGATGAGATACACAGCATAGGTTTAGATACACAGCTCAGCAGACAGCATCACACAGCATAGGATTAGATACACGGCTCAACAGACAGTATCACACAGGAGGGGATTAGATACACAGCTCAGCAGACAGTATCACACAGGAGGGGATTAGATACACAGCTCAGCAGACAGTATCACACAGGTTAAGATTAGATACACAGCTCAGCAGACAGTATCACACAGGATAAGATTAGATACACAGCTCAGCAGACAGTATCACACAGGGTAAGATTAGATACATAGCTCAGCAGACAGTATCACGCAGGAGAGGATTAGATACACGGCTCAGCAGACAGTATCACACAGGACAGGATTAGATACACAGCTCAGCAGACAGTATCACACAGGAGAGGATTAGATACGCAGCTCAGCAGACAGTATCTCACAGGAGATGATTAGATACATGGCTCAGCAGACAGTATCACACAGCATAGGATTAGATACACTGCTCAGCAGACAGTGTCACACAGGAGGGGATTAGATACACAGCTGAGGAGACAGTATCACACAGGAGAGGATTAGATACACTGCTCAGCATACAGTATCACACAGCATAGGATTAGATACACAGCTCAGCAGGCAGTATCACACAGTATAAGATTAGATACACAGCTCAGCAGACAGTATCACACAGCATAGGATTAGATACACGGCTCAGCAGACAGTATCACACAGGAGAGGATCAGATACACAGCTCAGCAGACAGTATCACACAACGTAGGATTAGATACACAGCTCAGCAGACAGTATCACACAGGAGAGGATTAGATACACAGATCAGCAGACAGTATCACACAGCATAGGATTAGATACACAGCTCAGCAGACAGTATCACACAGGAGTTGATTAGATACATGGCTCAGCAGACAGTATCGCACAGGGCGGGATTAGATACACGGTTCATCAGACAGTATCACACAGGAGACTATTAGATACACAGCTCAGCAGACGGTATCACACAGGAGAGAATTAGATACACAGATCAGCAGACAGTATAACACAGGATTAGATACATAGCTCAGCAGACAGTATCACACAGGAGAGGATTAGATACACAGCTCAGCAGACAGTATCACACAGGAGAGGATGAGATACACAGCATAGGTTTAGATACACAGCTCAGCAGACAGTATCACACAGCATAGGATTAGATACACGGCTCAACAGACAGTATCACACAGGAGGGGATTAGATACACAGCTCAGCAGACAGTATCACACAGGAGGGGATTAGATACACAGCTCAGCAGACAGTATCACACAGGAGGGGATTAGATACACAGCTCAGCAGACAGTATCACACAGGATAAGATTAGATACACAGCTCAGCAGACAGTATCACACAGGATAAGATTAGATACACAGCTCAGCAGACAGTATTACACAGGAGAGGATTAGATACACAGCTCAGCAGACAGTATCACACAGGATAGGATTAGATACACAGCTCAGCAGACAGTATCACACAGGATAGGATTAGATACACAGCTCATCAGACAGTATCACACAGGATAGGATTAGATACACGGCTCAGCAGACAGTATCACACAGGAGGGGATTAGATACACAGCTGAGGAGACAGTATCACACAGCATAGAATTAGATACACTGCTCAGCAGGCAGTATCACACAGTATAAGATTAGATACACAGCTCAGCAGACAGTATCACACAGCATAGGATTAGATACACGGCTCAGCAGACAGTATCACACAGGACAGGATTAGATACACAGCTCAGCAGACAGTATCACACAGGAGAGGATTAGATACACAGCTCAGCAGACAGTATCACACAGCGTAGGATTAGATACACAACTCAGCAGACAGTATCACACAGGAGAGGATTAGATACACAGATCAGCAGACAGTATCACACAGCATAGGATTAGATACACAGCTCAGCAGACAGTATCACACAGGAGTGGATTAGATACACGGCTCAGCAGACAGTATCGCACAGGGCGGCATTAGATACACGGTTCATCAGACAGTATCACACAGGAGAGTATTAGATACACAGCTCAGCAGACGGTATCACACAGGAGAGAATTAGATACACAGCTCAGCAGACAGTATCACACAGGATTAGATACATAGCTCAGCAGACAGTATCACACAGGAGAGTATTAGATACACAGCTCAGCAGACAGTATCACACAGGAGAGGATGAGATACACAGCATAGGTTTAGATACACAGCTCAGCAGACAGTATCACACAGCATAGGATTAGATACACGGCTCAACAGACAGTATCACACAGGAGGGGATTAGATACATAGCTCAGCAGACAGTATCACACAGGAGGGGATTAGATACACGGCTCAGCAGACAGTATCACACAGGATAAGATTAGATACACAGCTCAGCAGACAGTATCACACAAGATAAGATTAGATACACAGCTCAGCAGACAGTATTACACAGGAGAGGATTAGATACACAGCTCAGCAGACAGTATCACACAGGACAGGATTAGATACACAGCTCAGCAGACAGTATCACACAGGAGAGGATTAGATACGCAGCTCAGCAGACAGTATCTCACAGGAGAGGATTAGATACATGGCTCAGCAGACAGTATCACACAGCATAGGATTAGATACACGGCTCAGCAGACAGTATCACACAGGATAAGATTAGATACACAGCTCAGCAGACAGTATCACACAGGATAAGATTAGATACACAGCTCAGCAGACAGTATTACACAGGAGAGGATTAGATGCACGGCTCAGCAGACAGTATCACACAGGACAGGATTAGATACACAGCTCAGCAGACAGTATCACACAGGAGAGGATTAGATACGCAGCTCAGCAGACAGTATCTCACAGGAGAGGATTAGATACATGGCTCAGCAGACAGTATCACACAGCATAGGATTAGATACACGGCTCAGCAGACAGTATCACACAGGAGGGGATTAGATACACTGCTCAGCATACAGTATCACACAGCATAGGATTAGATACACAGCTCAGCAGACAGTATCACACAGGACAGGATTAGATACACAGCTCAGCAGACAGTATCACACAGGAGAGGATTAGATACACAGCTCAGCAGATGGTATCACACAGGATAGGATTAGATACACTGCTCAGCAGAGAGTATCACACAGGGCAGGATTAGATACACGGTTCAGCAGACAGTATCACACAGGGTAGGATTAGATACACGGCTCAGCAGACAGTATCACACAGGAGAGGATTAGATACACAGCTCATCAGACAGTATCACACAGGAGAGGATTAGATACACAGCTCAGCAGACAGTATCGCACAGGAGAGGATTAGATACATAGCTCATCAGACAGTATCACACAGGACAGGATTAGATACACAGCTCAGCAGACAGTATCACACAGGAGAGGATTAGATACACAGCTCAGCAGACAGTATCACACAGGAGAGGATTAGATACACAGCTCAGCAGATAGTATCACACAGGATAGGATTAGATACACAGCTCAGCAGACAGTATCACACAGGAGTGGATTAGATACACAGGTCAGCAGACAGTATCACACAGGATAGGATTAGATACACAGCTCAGCAGATGGTATCACACAGGATAGGATTAGATACACTGCTCAACTGATGGTATCACACAGGATAGGATTAGATGCACGGCTCAGCAGACAGTATCACACAGGAGAGGATTAGATACACGGCTCAGTAGACAGTATCACACAGGAGAGGATTAGATACACAGCTCAGCTGACAGTATCACACAGGAGTGGATTAGATACACAGCTCAGCAGACAGTATCGCACAGGGCGGGATTAGATACACGACTCAGCAGACAGTATCACACAGGATAGGATTAGATACACAGCTCAGTAGACAGTATCACACAGGATAGGATTAGATACACGGCTCAGCAGACAGTATCACACAGGAGAGGATTAGAAACACGGCTCAGCAGACATTATCACACAGGAGAGGATTAGATACACGGCTCAGCAGACAGTATCACACAGGATAGGATTAGACACACAGCTCAGCAGACAGTATCACACAGGAGAGGATTAGATACACAGCATAGGATTAGATACACAGTTCAGCAGACAGTATCACACAGCATAGGATTAGATACACGGTTCAGCAGACAGTATCACACAGGAGGGGATTAGATACACAGCTCAGCAGACAGTATCACACAGGATAAGATTAGATACACTGCTCTGCGGATAGTATCACACAGGATAGGATTAGATGCACAGCTCAGCAGACAGTATCACACAGGATTAGATACATAGCTCAGCAGACAGTATCACACAGGAGAGGATTAGATACACAGCTCAGCAGACAGTATCACACAGGAGAGGATGAGATACACAGCATAGGTTTAGATACACAGCTCAGCAGACAGTATCACACAGCATAGGATTAGATACACGGCTCAACAGACAGTATCACACAGGAGGGGATTAGATACACAGCTCAGCAGACAGTATCACACAGGAGGGGATTAGATACACAGCTCAGCAGACAGTATCACACAGGTTAAGATTAGATACACAGCTCAGCAGACAGTATCACACAGGATAAGATTAGATACACAGCTCAGCAGACAGTATTACACAGGAGAGGATTAGATACATGGCTCAGCAGACAGTATCACACAGGGTAAGATTAGATACATAGCTCAGCAGACAGTATCACGCAGGAGAGGATTAGATACACGGCTCAGCAGACAGTATCACACAGGACAGGATTAGATACACAGCTCAGCAGACAGTATCACACAAGAGAGGATTAGATACGCAGCTCAGCAGACAGTATCTCACAGGAGATGATTAGATACATGGCTCAGCAGACAGTATCACACAGCATAGGATTAGATACACTGCTCAGCAGACAGTGTCACACAGGAGGGGATTAGATACACAGCTGAGGAGACAGTATCACACAGGAGAGGATTAGATACACTGCTCAGCATACAGTATCACACAGCATAGGATTAGATACACAGCTCAGCAGGCAGTATCACACAGTATAAGATTAGATACACAGCTCAGTAGACAGTATCACACAGCATAGGATTAGATACACGGCTCAGCAGACAGTATCACACAGGAGAGGATTAGATACACAGCTCAGCAGACAGTATCACACAACGTAGGATTAGATACACAGCTCAGCAGACAGTATCACACAGGAGAGGATTAGATACACAGATCAGCAGACAGTATCACACAGCATAGGATTAGATACACAGCTCAGCAGACAGTATCACACAGGAGGGGATTAGATACACAGCTGAGGAGACAGTATCACACAGGAGGGGATTAGATACACAGCTCAGCAGACAGTATCACACAGGATAAGATTAGATACATGGCTCAGCAGACAGTATCGCACAGGGCGGGATTAGATACACGGTTCATCAGACAGTATCACACAGGAGAGTATTAGATACACAGCTCAGCAGACGGTATCACACAGGAGAGAATTAGATACACAGATCAGCAGACAGTATAACACAGGATTAGATACATAGCTCAGCAGACAGTATCACACAGGAGAGGATTAGATACACAGCTCAGCAGACAGTATCACACAGGAGAGGATGAGATACACAGCATAGGTTTAGATACACAGCTCAGCAGACAGTATCACACAGCATAGGATTAGATACACGGCTCAACAGACAGTATCACACAGGAGGGGATTAGATACACAGCTCAGCAGACAGTATCACACAGGAGGGGATTAGATACACAGCTCAGCAGACAGTATCACACAGGAGGGGATTAGATACACAGCTCAGCAGACAGTATCACACAGGATAAGATTAGATACACAGCTCAGCAGACAGTATCACACAGGATGAGATTAGATACACAGCTCAGCAGACAGTATTACACAGGAGAGGATTAGATACACAGCTGAGCAGACAGTATCACACAGGATAGGATTAGATACACAGCTCAGCAGACAGTATCACACAGGATAGGATTAGATACACAGCTCAGCAGACAGTATCACACAGGATAGGATTAGATACACGGCTCAGCAGACAGTATCACACAGGAGGGGATTAGATACACAGCTGAGGAGACAGTATCACACAGCATAGAATTAGATACACAGCTCAGCAGGCAGTATCACACAGTATAAGATTAGATACACAGCTCAGCAGACAGTATCACACAGCATAGGATTAGATACACGGCTCAGCAGACAGTATCACACAGGACAGGATTAGATACACAGCTCAGCAGACAGTATCACACAGGAGTGGATTAGATACACGGCTCAGCAGACAGTATCACACAGGAGAGGATTAGATACACAGCTCAGCAGACAGTATCACACAGCGTAGGATTAGATACACAGCTCAGCAGACAGTATCACACAGGAGAGGATTAGATACACAGATCAGCAGACAGTATCGCACAGCATAGGATTAGATACACAGCTCAGCAGACAGTATCACACAGGAGTGGATTAGATACACGGCTCAGCAGACAGTATCGCACAGGGCGGCATTAGATACACGGTTCATCAGACAGTATCACACAGGAGAGTATTAGATACACAGGTCAGCAGACAGTATCACACAGGAGAGGATTAGATACACAGCTCAGCAGACAGTATCACACAGGATTAGATACATAGCTCAGCAGACAGTATCACACAGGAGAGTATTAGATACACAGCTCAGCAGACAGTATCACACAGGAGAGGATGAGATACACAGCATAGGTTTAGATACACAGCTCAGCAGACAGTATCACACAGCATAGGATTAGATACACGGCTCAACAGACAGTATCACACAGGAGGGGATTAGATACATAGCTCAGCAGACAGTATCACACAGGAGGGGATTAGATACACGGCTCAGCAGACAGTATCACACAGGATAAGATTAGATACACAGCTCAGCAGACAGTATCACACAAGATAAGATTAGATACACAGCTCAGCAGACAGTATTACACAGGAGAGGATTAGATACACAGCTCAGCAGACAGTATTATACAGGAGAGGATTAGATGCACAGCTCAGCAGACAGTATCACACAGGATAAGATTAGATACACAGCTCAGCAGACAGTATTACACAGGAGAGGATTAGATACACGGCTCAGCAGACAGTATCACACAGGACAGGATTAGATACACAGCTCAGCAGACAGTATCACACAGGAGAGGATTAGATACGCAGCTCAGCAGACAGTATCTCACAGGAGAGGATTAGATACATGGCTCAGCAGACAGTATCACACAGCATAGGATTAGATACACGGCTCAGCAGACAGTATCACACAGGAGGGGATTAGATACACTGCTCAGCATACAGTATCACACAGCATAGGATTAGATACACAGCTCAGCAGGCAGTATCACACAGTATAAGATTAGATACACAGCTCAGCAGACAGTATCACACAGCATAGGATTAGATACACGGCTCAGCAGACAGTATCACACAGGACAGGATTAGATACACAGCTCAGCAGACAGTATCACACAGGAGAGGATTAGATACACAGCTGAGGAGACAGTATCACACAGGAGAGGATTAGATACACAGCTCAGCATACAGTATCACACAGCATAGGATTAGATACACAGCTCAGCAGGCAGTATCACACAGTATAAGATTAGATACACAGCTCAGCAGACAGTATCACACAGCATAGGATTAGATACACGGCTCAGCAGACAGTATGACACAGGACAGGATTAGATACACAGCTCAGCAGACAGTATCACACAGGAGAGGATTAGAAACACTGCTCAGCAGACGGTATCACACAGGAGAGGATTAGATACATGACTCAGCAGACAGTATCACACAGGAGAGGATTAGATACACAGCTCAGCAGACAGTATCGCACAGAGCGGGATTACATACACGGCTCAGCAAACAGTATCACACAGCATAGGATTAGATACACGGCTCAGCAGACAGTATCACACAGCATAGGATTAGATACACGGCTCAGCAGACAGTATCACACAGGACAGGATTAGATACACAGCTCAGCAGACAGTATCACACAGGAGAGGATTAGATACACAGCTCAGCAGATGGTATCACACAGGATAGGATTAGATACACTGCTCAGCAGACAGTATCACACAGGGCAGGATTAGATACACGGTTCAGCAGACAGTATCACACAGGGTAGGATTAGATACACGGCTCAGCAGACAGTATCACACAGGAGAGGAATAGATACAGAGCTCATCAGACAGTATCACACAGGAGAGGATTAGATACACAGCTCAGCAGACAGTATCGCACAGGAGAGGATTAGATACATAGCTCATCAGACAGTATCACACAGGACAGGATTAGATACACAGCTCAGCAGACAGTATCACACAGGAGAGGATTAGATACACAGCTCAGCAGACAGTATCACACAGGAGAGGATTAGATACACAGCTCAGCAGATAGTATCACACAGGATAGGATTAGATACACAGCTCAGCAGACAGTATCACACAGGAGTGGATTAGATACACAGCTCAGCAGACAGTATCACACAGGATAGGATTAGATACACAGCTCAGCAGATGGTATCACACAGGATAGGATTAGATACACTGCTCAACTGATGGTATCACACAGGATAGGATTAGATGCACAGCTCAGTAGGCAGTATCACACAGGAGAGGATTAGATACACGGCTCAGCAGACAGTATCACACAGGAGAGGATTAGATACACAGCTCAGCTGACAGTATCACACAGGAGTGGATTAGATACACAGCTCAGCAGACAGTATCACACAGGAGAGGATTAGATACACAGATCAGCAGACAGTATCACACAGGAGAGGATTAGAAACACAGCTCAGCAGACAGTATCGCACAGGAGAGGATTAGATACACAGCTCAGCAGACAGTATCACACAGGAGGGGATTAGATACACTGCTCAGCATACAGTATCACACAGCATAGGATTAGATACACAGCTCAGCAGGCAGTATCACACAGTATAAGATTAGATACACAGCTCAGCAGACAGTATCACACAGCATAGGATTAGATACACGGCTCAGCAGACAGTATCACACAGGAGGGGATTAGATACACTGCTCAGCATACAGTATCACACAGCATAGGATTAGATACACAGCTCAGCAGGCAGTATCACACAGTATAAGATTAGATACACAGCTCAGCAGACAGTATCACACAGCATAGGATTAGATACACGGCTCAGCAGACAGTATCACACAGGAGAGGATTAGAAACACAGCTCAGCAGACAGTATCGCACAGAGCAGGATTAGATACACGGCTCAGCAAACAGTATCACACAGCATAGGATTAGATACACGGCTCAGCAGACAGTATCACACAGCATAGGATTAGATACACGGCTCAGCAGACAGTATCACACAGGACAGGATTAGATACACAGCTCAGCAGACAGTATCACACAGGAGAGGATTAGATACACAGCTCAGCAGACGGTATCACACAGGATAGGATTAGATACACTGCTCAGCAGACAGTATCACACAGGGCAGGATTAGATACACGGTTCAGCAGACAGTATCACACAGGGTAGGATTAGATACACGGCTCAGCAGACAGTATCACACAGGAGAGGATTAGATACACAGCTCAGCAGACAGTATCGCACAGGAGAGGATTAGATACATAGCTCATCAGACAGTATCACACAGGAGAGGATTAGATACACAGCTCAGCAGACAGTATCACACAGGACAGGATTAGATACACAGCTCAGCAGACAGTATCACACAGGAGAGGATTAGATACACAGCTCAGCAGATAGTATCACACAGGATAGGATTAGATACACAGCTCAGCAGACAGTATCACACAGGAGTGGATTAGATACACAGGTCAGCAGACAGTATCACACAGGATAGGATTAGATACACAGCTCAGCAGATGGTATCACACAGGATAGGATTAGATACACTGCTCAACTGATGGTATCACACAAGATAGGACTAGATGCACGGCTCAGCAGACAGTATCACACAGGAGAGGATTAGATACACGGCTCAGCAGACAGTATCACACAGGAGAGGATTAGATACACAGCTCAGCTGACAGTATCACAGAGGAGTGGATTAGATACACAGCTCAGCAGACAGTATCGCACAGGGCGGGATTAGATACACGACTCAGCAGACAGTATCACACAGGATAGGATTAGATACACAGCTCAGTAGACAGTATCACACAGGATAGGATTAGATACACGGCTCAGCAGACAGTATTACACAGGAGGGGATTAGATACACAGCTCAGCAGACAGTATCACACAGGAGGGGATTAGATACACAGCTCAGCAGACAGTATCACACAGGTTAAGATTAGATACACAGCTCAGCAGACAGTATCACACAGGATAAGATTAGATACACAGCTCAGCAGACAGTATTACACAGGAGAGGATTAGATGCACGGCTCAGCAGACAGTATCACACAGGGTAAGATTAGATACATAGCTCAGCAGACAGTATCACGCAGGAGAGGATTAGATACACGGCTCAGCAGACAGTATCACACAGGACAGGATTAGATACACAGCTCAGCAGACAGTATCACACAGGAGAGGATTAGATACGCAGCTCAGCAGACAGTATCTCACAGGAGATGATTAGATACATGGCTCAGCAGACAGTATCACACAGCATAGGATTAGATACACAGCTCAGCAGACAGTGTCACACAGGAGGGGATTAGATACACAGCTGAGGAGACAGTATCACACAGGAGAGGATTAGATACACTGCTCAGCATACAGTATCACACAGCATAGGATTAGATACACAGCTCAGCAGGCAGTATCACACAGTATAAGATTAGATGCACAGCTCAGCAGACAGTATCACACAGCATAGGATTAGATACACGGCTCAGCAGACAGTATCACACAGGACAGGATTAGATACACAGCTCAGCAGACAGTATCACACAGGAGAGGATTAGATACACAGCTCAGCAGACAGTATCACACAGAGTAGGATTAGATACACAGCTCAGCAGACAGTATCACACAGGAGAGGATTAGATACACAGATCAGCAGACAGTATCACACAGGAGAGGATTAGAAACACAGCTCAGCAGACAGTATCACACAGCATAGAATTAGATACACGGCTCAGCAGACAGTATCACACAGGAGGGGATTAGATACACTGCTCAGCATACAGTATCACACAGCATAGGATTAGATACACAGCTCAGCAGGCAGTATCACACAGTATAAGATTAGATACACAGCTCAGCAGACAGTATCACACAGCATAGGATTAGATACACGGCTCAGCAGACAGTATCACACAGGACAGGATTAGATACACAGCTCAGCAGACAGTATCACACAGGAGAGGATTAGAAACACAGCTCAGCAGACAGTATCGCACAGAGCAGGATTAGATACACGGCTCAGCAAACAGTATCACACAGCATAGGATTAGATACACGGCTCAGCAGACAGTATCACACAGCATAGGATTAGATACACGGCTCAGCAGACAGTATCACAGAGGACAGGATTAGATACACAGCTCAGCAGACAGTATCACACAGGAGAGGATTAGATACACAGCTCAGCAGACGGTATCACACAGGATAGGATTAGATACACTGCTCAGCAGACAGTATCACACAGGGCAGGATTAGATACACGGTTCAGCAGACAGTATCACACAGGGTAGGATTAGATACACGGCTCAGCAGACAGTATCACACAGGAGAGGATTAGATACACAGCTCATCAGACAGTATCACACAGGAGAGGATTAGATACGCAGCTCAGCAGACAGTATCGCACAGGAGAGGATTAGATACATAGCTCATCAGACAGTATCACACAGGACAGGATTAGATACACTGCTCAACTGATGGTATCACACAAGATAGGATTAGATGCACGGCTCAGCAGACAGTATCACACAGGAGAGGATTAGATACACGGCTCAGCAGACAGTATCACACAGGAGAGGATTAGATACACAGCTCAGCTGACAGTATCACAGAGGAGTGGATTAGATACACAGCTCAGCAGACAGTATCGCACAGGGCGGGATTAGATACACGACTCAGCAGACAGTATCACACAGGATAGGATTAGATACACAGCTCAGTAGACAGTATCACACAGGATAGGATTAGATACACGGCTCAGCAGACAGTATCACACAGGAGAGGATTAGAAACACGGCTCAGCAGACATTATCACACAGGAGAGGATTAGATACACAGCTCAGCAGACAGTATCACACAGGAGAGGATTAGACACACAGCTCAGCAGACAGTATCACACAGGAGAGGATTAGATACACAGCATAGGATTAGATACACAGTTCAGCAGACAGTATCACACAGCATAGGATTAGATACACGGTTCAGCAGACAGTATCACACAGGAGGGGATTAGATACACAGCTCAGCAGACAGTATCACACAGGAGGGGATTAGATACACAGCTCAGCAGACAGTATCACACAGGTTAAGATTAGATACACAGCTCAGCAGACAGTATCACACAGGATAAGATTAGATACACAGCTCAGCAGACAGTATTACACAGGAGAGGATTAGATGCACGGCTCAGCAGACAGTATCACACAGGGTAAGATTAGATACATAGCTCAGCAGACAGTATCACGCAGGAGAGGATTAGATACACGGCTCAGCAGACAGTATCACACAGGACAGGATTAGATACACAGCTCAGCAGACAGTATCACACAGGAGAGGATTAGATACGCAGCTCAGCAGACAGTATCTCACAGGAGATGATTAGATACATGGCTCAGCAGACAGTATCACACAGCATAGGATTAGATACACTGCTCAGCAGACAGTGTCACACAGGAGGGGATTAGATACACAGCTGAGGAGACAGTATCACACAGGAGAGGATTAGATACACTGCTCAGCATACAGTATCACACAGCATAGGATTAGATACACAGCTCAGCAGGCAGTATCACACAGTATAAGATTAGATACACAGCTCAGCAGACAGTATCACACAGCATAGAATTAGATACACGGCTCAGCAGACAGTATCACACAGGACAGGATTAGATACACAGCTCAGCAGACAGTATCACACAGGAGAGGATTAGATACACAGCTCAGCAGACAGTATCACACAACGTAGGATTAGATACACAGCTCAGCAGACAGTATCACACAGGAGAGGATTAGATACACAGATCAGCAGACAGTATCACACAGCATAGGATTAGATACACAGCTCAGCAGACAGTATCACACAGGAGTGGATTAGATACACGGCTCAGCAGACAGTATCGCACAGGGCGGGATTAGATACACGGTTCATCAGACAGTATCACACAGGGTAGGATTAGATACACGGCTCAGCAGACAGTATCACACAGGAGAGGATTAGATACACAGCTCATCAGACAGTATCACACAGGAGAGGATTAGATACACAGCTCAGCAGACAGTATCGCACAGGAGAGGATTAGATACATAGCTCATCAGACAGTATCACACAGGACAGGATTAGATACACAGCTCAGCAGACAGTATCACACAGGAGAGGATTAGATACACAGCTCAGCAGATAGTATCACACAGGATAGGATTAGATACACAGCTCAGCAGACAGTATCACACAGGAGTGGATTAGATACACAGGTCAGCAGACAGTATCACACAGGATAGGATTAGATACACAGCTCAGCAGATGGTATCACACAGGATAGGATTAGATACACTGCTCAACTGATGGTATCACACAAGATAGGACTAGATGCACGGCTCAGCAGACAGTATCACACAGGAGAGGATTAGATACACGGCTCAGCAGACAGTATCACACAGGAGAGGATTAGATACACAGCTCAGCTGACAGTATCACAGAGGAGTGGATTAGATACACAGCTCAGCAGACAGTATCGCACAGGGCGGGATTAGATACACGACTCAGCAGACAGTATCACACAGGATAGGATTAGATACACAGCTCAGTAGACAGTATCACACAGGATAGGATTAGATACACGGCTCAGCAGACAGTATTACACAGGAGGGGATTAGATACACAGCTCAGCAGACAGTATCACACAGGAGGGGATTAGATACACAGCTCAGCAGACAGTATCACACAGGTTAAGATTAGATACACAGCTCAGCAGACAGTATCACACAGGATAAGATTAGATACACAGCTCAGCAGACAGTATTACACAGGAGAGGATTAGATGCACGGCTCAGCAGACAGTATCACACAGGGTAAGATTAGATACATAGCTCAGCAGACAGTATCACGCAGGAGAGGATTAGATACACGGCTCAGCAGACAGTATCACACAGGACAGGATTAGATACACAGCTCAGCAGACAGTATCACACAGGAGAGGATTAGATACGCAGCTCAGCAGACAGTATCTCACAGGAGATGATTAGATACATGGCTCAGCAGACAGTATCACACAGCATAGGATTAGATACACAGCTCAGCAGACAGTGTCACACAGGAGGGGATTAGATACACAGCTGAGGAGACAGTATCACACAGGAGAGGATTAGATACACTGCTCAGCATACAGTATCACACAGCATAGGATTAGATACACAGCTCAGCAGGCAGTATCACACAGTATAAGATTAGATGCACAGCTCAGCAGACAGTATCACACAGCATAGGATTAGATACACGGCTCAGCAGACAGTATCACACAGGACAGGATTAGATACACAGCTCAGCAGACAGTATCACACAGGAGAGGATTAGATACACAGCTCAGCAGACAGTATCACACAGAGTAGGATTAGATACACAGCTCAGCAGACAGTATCACACAGGAGAGGATTAGATACACAGATCAGCAGACAGTATCACACAGGAGAGGATTAGAAACACAGCTCAGCAGACAGTATCACACAGCATAGAATTAGATACACGGCTCAGCAGACAGTATCACACAGGAGGGGATTAGATACACTGCTCAGCATACAGTATCACACAGCATAGGATTAGATACACAGCTCAGCAGGCAGTATCACACAGTATAAGATTAGATACACAGCTCAGCAGACAGTATCACACAGCATAGGATTAGATACACGGCTCAGCAGACAGTATCACACAGGACAGGATTAGATACACAGCTCAGCAGACAGTATCACACAGGAGAGGATTAGAAACACAGCTCAGCAGACAGTATCGCACAGAGCAGGATTAGATACACGGCTCAGCAAACAGTATCACACAGCATAGGATTAGATACACGGCTCAGCAGACAGTATCACACAGCATAGGATTAGATACACGGATCAGCAGACAGTATCACACAGGACAGGATTAGATACACAGCTCAGCAGACAGTATCACACAGGAGAGGATTAGATACACAGCTCAGCAGACGGTATCACACAGGATAGGATTAGATACACTGCTCAGCAGACAGTATCACACAGGGCAGGATTAGATACACGGTTCAGCAGACAGTATCACACAGGGTAGGATTAGATACACGGCTCAGCAGACAGTATCACACAGGAGAGGATTAGATACACAGCTCATCAGACAGTATCACACAGGAGAGGATTAGATACACAGCTCAGCAGACAGTATCGCACAGGAGAGGATTAGATACATAGCTCATCAGACAGTATCACACAGGACAGGATTAGATACACAGCTCAGCAGACAGTATCACACAGGAGAGGATTAGATACACAGCTCAGCAGATAGTATCACACAGGATAGGATTAGATACACAGCTCAGCAGACAGTATCACACAGGAGTGGATTAGATACACAGGTCAGCAGACAGTATCACACAGGATAGGATTAGATACACAGCTCAGCAGATGGTATCACACAGGATAGGATTAGATACACTGCTCAACTGATGGTATCACACAAGATAGGATTAGATGCACGGCTCAGCAGACAGTATCACACAGGAGAGGATTAGATACACGGCTCAGCAGACAGTATCACACAGGAGAGGATTAGATACACAGCTCAGCTGACAGTATCACAGAGGAGTGGATTAGATACACAGCTCAGCAGACAGTATCGCACAGGGCGGGATTAGATACACGACTCAGCAGACAGTATCACACAGGATAGGATTAGATACACAGCTCAGTAGACAGTATCACACAGGATAGGATTAGATACACGGCTCAGCAGACAGTATCACACAGGAGAGGATTAGAAACACGGCTCAGCAGACATTATCACACAGGAGAGGATTGGATACACAGCTCAGCAGACAGTATCACACAGGAGAGGATTAGACACACAGCTCAGCAGACAGTATCACACAGGAGAGGATTAGATACACAGCATAGGATTAGATACACAGTTCAGCAGACAGTATCACACAGCATAGGATTAGATACACGGTTCAGCAGACAGTATCACACAGGAGGGGATTAGATACACAGCTCAGCAGACAGTATCACACAGGAGGGGATTAGATACACAGCTCAGCAGACAGTATCACACAGGTTAAGATTAGATACACAGCTCAGCAGACAGTATCACACAGGATAAGATTAGATACACAGCTCAGCAGACAGTATTACACAGGAGAGGATTAGATGCACGGCTCAGCAGACAGTATCACACAGGGTAAGATTAGATACATAGCTCAGCAGACAGTATCACGCAGGAGAGGATTAGATACACGGCTCAGCAGACAGTATCACACAGGACAGGATTAGATACACAGCTCAGCAGACAGTATCACACAGGAGAGGATTAGATACGCAGCTCAGCAGACAGTATCTCACAGGAGATGATTAGATACATGGCTCAGCAGACAGTATCACACAGCATAGGATTAGATACACTGCTCAGCAGACAGTGTCACACAGGAGGGGATTAGATACACAGCTGAGGAGACAGTATCACACAGGAGAGGATTAGATACACTGCTCAGCATACAGTATCACACAGCATAGGATTAGATACACAGCTCAGCAGGCAGTATCACACAGTATAAGATTAGATACACAGCTCAGCAGACAGTATCACACAGCATAGGATTAGATACACGGCTCAGCAGACAGTATCACACAGGACAGGATTAGATACACAGCTCAGCAGACAGTATCACACAGGAGAGGATTAGATACACAGCTCAGCAGACAGTATCACACAACGTAGGATTAGATACACAGCTCAGCAGACAGTATCACACAGGAGAGGATTAGATACACAGATCAGCAGACAGTATCACACAGCATAGGATTAGATACACAGCTCAGCAGACAGTATCACACAGGAGTGGATTAGATACACGGCTCAGCAGACAGTATCGCACAGGGCGGGATTAGATACACGGTTCATCAGACAGTATCACACAGGAGAGTATTAGATACACTGCTCAGCAGACAGTATCACACAGGAGAGTATTAGATACACAGCTCAGCAGACGGTATCACACAGGAGAGGATTAGATACACAGCTCAGCAGACAGTATCACACAGGAGAGGATTAGATACACAGCTCAGCAGACAGTATCACACAGGAGAGGATTAGATACGCAGCTCAGCAGACAGTATCTCACAGGAGAGGATTAGATACATGGCTCAGCAGACAGTATCACACAGCATAGGATTAGATACACGGCTCAGCAGACAGTATCACACAGGACAGGATTAGATACACAGCTCAGCAGACAGTATCACACAGGAGAGGATTAGATACGCAGCTCAGCAGACAGTATCTCACAGGAGAGGATTAGATACATGGCTCAGCAGACAGTATCACACAGCATAGGATTAGATACACGGCTCAGCAGACAGTATCACACAGGAGGGGATTAGATACACTGCTCAGCATACAGTATCACACAGCATAGGATTAGATACACAGCTCAGCAGGCAGTATCACACAGTATAAGATTAGATACACAGCTCAGCAGACAGTATCGCACAGAGCGGGATTAGATACACGGCTCAGCAAACAGTATCACACAGCATAGGATTAGATACACGGCTCAGCAGACAGTATCACACAGCATAGGATTAGATACACGGCTCAGCAGACAGTATCACACAGGACAGGATTAGATACACAGCTCAGCAGACAGTATCACACAGGAGAGGATTAGATACACAGCTCAGCAGATGGTATCACACAGGATAGGATTAGATACACTGCTCAGCAGACAGTATCACACAGGGCAGGATTAGATACACGGTTCAGCAGACAGTATCACACAGGGTAGGATTAGATACACGGCTCAGCAGACAGTATCACACAGGAGAGGATTAGATACACAGCTCATCAGACAGTATCACACAGGAGAGGATTAGATACACAGCTCAGCAGACAGTATCGCACAGGAGAGGATTAGATATATAGCTCATCAGACAGTATCACACAGGACAGGATTAGATACACAGCTCAGCAGACAGTATCACACAGGAGAGGATTAGATACACAGCTCAGCAGACAGTATCACAGGAGAGGATTAGATACACAGCTCAGCAGATAGTATCACACAGGATAGGATTAGATACACAGCTCAGCAGACAGTATCACACAGGAGTGGATTAGATACACAGCTCAGCAGATGGTATCACACAGGATAGGATTAGATACACTGCTCAACTGATGGTATCACACAGGATAGGATTAGATGCACAGCTCAGTAGGCAGTATCACACAGGAGAGGATTAGATACACGGCTCAGCAGACAGTATCACACAGGAGAGGATTAGATACACAGCTCAGCTGACAGTATCACACAGGAGTGGATTAGATACACAGCTCAGCAGACAGTATCGCACAGGGCGGGATTAGATACACGACTCAGCAGACAGTATCACACAGGATAGGATTAGATACACAGCTCAGTAGACAGTATCACACAGGATAGGATTAGATACACGGCTCAGCAGACAGTATCACACAGGAGAGGATTAGATACACGGCTCAGCAGACATTATCACACAGGAGAGGATTAGATACACGGCTCAGCAGACAGTATCACACAGGATAGGATTAGACACACAGCTCAGCAGACAGTATCACACAGGAGAGGATTAGATACACAGCATAGGATTAGATACACAGTTCAGCAGACAGTATCACACAGCATAGGATTAGATACACGGTTCAGCAGACAGTATCACACAGGAGGGGATTAGATACACAGCTCAGCAGACAGTATCACACAGGAGGGGATTAGATATACAGCTCAGCAGACAGTATCACATAGGATAAGATTAGATACACTGCTCTGCGGATAGTATCACACAGGATAGGATTAGATGCACAGCTCAGCAGACAGTATCACACACGATTAGATACATAGCTCAGCAGACAGTATCACACAGGATAGGATTAGATACACTGCTCAGCAGACAGTATCACACAGGGCAGGATTAGATACACGGTTCAGCAGACAGTATCACACAGGGTAGGATTAGATACACGGCTCAGCAGACAGTATCACACAGGAGAGGATTAGATACACAGCTCAGCAGACAGTATCGCACAGGAGAGGATTAGATATATAGCTCATCAGACAGTATCACACAGGACAGGATTAGATACACAGCTCAGCAGACAGTATCACACATGAGAGGATTAGATACACAGCTCAGCAGACAGTATCACAGGAGAGGATTAGATACACAGCTCAGCAGATAGTATCACACAGGATAGGATTAGATACACAGCTCAGCAGACAGTATCACACAGGAGTGGATTAGATACACAGCTCAGCAGATGGTATCACACAGGATAGGATTAGATACACTGCTCAACTGATGGTATCACACAGGATAGGATTAGATGCACAGCTCAGTAGGCAGTATCACACAGGAGAGGATTAGATACACGGCTCAGCAGACAGTATCACACAGGAGAGGATTAGATACACAGCTCAGCTGACAGTATCACACAGGAGTGGATTAGATACACAGCTCAGCAGACAGTATCGCACAGGGCGGGATTAGATACACGACTCAGCAGACAGTATCACACAGGATAGGATTAGATACACAGCTCAGTAGACAGTATCACACAGGATAGGATTAGATACACGGCTCAGCAGACAGTATCACACAGGAGAGGATTAGATACACGGCTCAGCAGACATTATCACACAGGAGAGGATTAGATACACGGCTCAGCAGACAGTATCACACAGGATAGGATTAGACACACAGCTCAGCAGACAGTATCACACAGGAGAGGATTAGATACACAGCATAGGATTAGATACACAGTTCAGCAGACAGTATCACACAGCATAGGATTAGATACACAGTTCAGCAGACAGTATCACACAGGAGGGGATTAGATACACAGCTCAGCAGACAGTATCACACAGGAGGGGATTAGATATACAGCTCAGCAGACAGTATCACATAGGATAAGATTAGATACACTGCTCTGCGGATATTATCACACAGGATAGGATTAGATGCACAGCTCAGCAGACAGTATCACACACGATTAGATACATAGCTCAGCAGACAGTATCACACAGGAGAGGATTAGATACACAGCTCAGCAGACAGTATCACACAGGAGAGGATGAGATACACAGCATAGGTTTAGATACACAGCTCAGCAGACAGTATCACACAGCATAGGATTAGATACACGGCTCAACAGACAGTATTACACAGGAGGGGATTAGATACACAGCTCAGCAGACAGTATCACACAGGAGGGGATTAGATACACAGCTCAGCAGACAGTATCACACAGGTTAAGATTAGATACACAGCTCAGCAGACAGTATCACACAGGATAAGATTAGATACACAGCTCAGCAGACAGTATTACACAGGAGAGGATTAGATGCACGGCTCAGCAGACAGTATCACACAGGACAGGATTAGATACACAGCTCAGCAGACAGTATCACACAGGAGAGGATTAGATACGCAGCTCAGCAGACAGTATCTCACAGGAGATGATTAGATACATGGCTCAGCAGACAGTATCACACAGCATAGGATTAGATACACTGCTCAGCAGACCGTGTCACACAGGAGGGGATTAGATACACAGCTGAGGAGACAGTATCACACAGGAGAGGATTAGATACACTGCTCAGCATACAGTATCACACAGCATAGGATTAGATACACAGCTCAGCAGGCAGTATCACACAGTATAAGATTAGATGCACAGCTCAGCAGACAGTATCACACAGCATAGGATTAGATACACGGCTCAGCAGACAGTATCACACAGGACAGGATTAGATACACAGCTCAGCAGACAGTATCACACAGCGTAGGATTAGATACACAGCTCAGCAGACAGTATCACACAGGAGAGGATTAGATACACAGATCAGCAGACAGTATCACACAGCATAGGATTAGATACACAGCTCAGCAGACAGTATCACACAGGAGTGGATTAGATACACGGCTCAGCAGACAGTATCGCACAGGGCGGGATTAGATACACGGTTCATCAGACAGTATCACACAGGAGAGTATTAGATACACTGCTCAGCAGACAGTATCACACAGGAGAGTATTAGATACACAGCTCAGCAGACGGTATCACACACGAGAGAATTAGATACACAGATCAGCAGACAGTATCACACAGGATTAGATACACAGCTCAGCAGACAGTATCACACAGCATAGGATTAGATACACGGCTCAACAGACAGTATCACACAGGAGGGGATTAGATACACAGCTCAGCAGACAGTATCACACAGGAGGGGATTAGATACACAGCTCAGCAGACAGTATCACACAGGAGGGGATTAGATACACAGCTCAGCAGACAGTATCACACAGGATAAGATTAGATGCACAGCTCAGCAGACAGTATCACACAGGACAGGATTAGATACACAGCTCAGCAGACAGTATCACACAGGAGAGGATTAGATACACAGCTCAGCAGACAGTATCACACAGGATAGGATTAGATACACAGCTCAGCAGACAGTATCACACAGGATAGGATTAGATACACAACTCAGCAGACAGTATCTCACAGGAGAGGATTAGATACATGGCTCAGCAGACAGTATCACACAGGAGAGTATTACATACACTGCTCAGCAGACAGTATCACACAGGAGAGTATTAGATACACAGCTCAGCAGACAGTATCACACAGGAGAGTATTAGATACACAGCTCAGCAGACAGTATCACACAGGAGAGTATTAGATACACAGCTCAGCAGACAGTATCACACAGGACAGGATTAGATACACAGCTCAGCAGACAGTATCACACAGGAGAGTATTAGATACACAGCTCAGCAGACAGTATCACACAGGAGAGGATTAGATACACAGCTCAGCAGACGGTATCACACAGGAGAGAATTAGATACACAGCTCAGCAGACAGTATCACACAGGATTAGATACATAGCTCAGCAGACAGTATCACACAGGAGAGGATTAGATACACAGCTCAGCAGACAGTATCACACAGGAGAGGATGAGATACACAGCATAGGTTTAGATACACAGCTCAGCAGACAGTATCACACAGCATAGGATTAGATACACGGCTCAACAGACAGTATCACACAGGAGGGGATTAGATACACAGCTCAGCAGACAGTATTACACAGGGTAAGATTAGATACACAGCTCAGCAGACAGTATCACACAGGAGAGGATTAGATGCACAGCTCAGCAGACAGTATCACACAGGACAGGATTAGATACACGGCTCAGCAGACAATATCACACAGGAGGGGATTAGATACACAGCTCAGCAGACAGTATCACACAGGAGAGGATTAGATACGCAGCTCAGCAGACAGTATCTCACAGGAGAGGATTAGATACATGGCTCAGCAGACAGTATCACACAGCATAGGATTAGATACACGGCTCAGCAGACAGTATCACACAGGAGGGGATTAGATACACAGCTGAGGAGACAGTATCACACAGGAGAGGATTAGATACACTGCTCAGCATACAGTATCACACAGCATAGGATTAGATACACAGCTCAGCAGGCAGTATCACACAGTATAAGATTAGATACACAGCTCAGCAGACAGTATCACACAGCATAGAATTAGATACACAGCTCAGCAGACAGTATCACACAGGACAGGATTAGATACACAGCTCAGCAGACAGTATCACACAGGAGAGTATTAGATACACTGCTCAGCAGACAGTATCACACAGGAGAAGATTAGATACACAGCTCAGCAGACATTATCACATATCAGAGGATTAGATACACAGCTCCGCAGACATTATCACACAGGAGAGGATTAGATACACAGCTCAGCAGACAGTATCACACAGGAGAGAATTAGATACACAGATCAGCAGACAGTATCACACAGGATTAGATACATAGCTCAGCAGACAGTATCACACAGGAGAGGATTAGATACACGGCTCAGCAGACAGTATCACACAGGAGAGGATGAGATACACAGCATAGGTTTAGATACACAGCTCAGCAGACAGTATCACACAGCATAGGATTAGATACACGGCTCAACAGACAGTATCACACAAGAGGGGATTAGATACACAGCTCAGCAGACAGTATCACACCGGATAGGATTAGATACACAGCTCAGCAGACAGTATCACACAGGAGGGGATTAGATACACAGCTCAGCAGACAGTATCACACAGGATAAGATTAGATGCACAGCTCAGCAGACAGTATCACACAGGACAGGATTAGATACACAGCTCAGCAGACAGTATCACACAGGAGAGGATTAGATACACAGCTCAGCAGACAGTATCACACAGGATAGGATTAGATACACAGCTCAGCAGACAGTATCACACAGGATAGGATTAGATACACAACTCAGCAGACAGTATCACACAGGAGAGGATTAGATACATGGCTCAGCAGACAGTATCACACAGGAGAGTATTAGATACACAGCTCAGCAGACGGTATCACACAGGAGAGAATTAGATACACAGCTCAGCAGACAGTATCACACAGGATTAGATACATAGCTCAGCAGACAGTATCACACAGGAGAGGATTAGATACACAGCTCAGCAGACAGTATCACACAGGAGAGGATGAGATACACAGCATAGGTTTAGATACACAGCTCAGCAGACAGTATCACACAGGAGGGGATTAGATACACAGCTCAGCAGACAGTATCACACAGGAGTGGATTAGATACACAGCTCAGCAGACAGTATCACACAGGATAAGATTAGATACACGGCTCAGCAGACAGTATCACACAGGAGGGGATTAGATACACAGCTCAGCAGACAGTATCACACAGGAGTGGATTAGATACACAGCTCAGCAGACAGTATCACACAGGATAAGATTAGATACACGGCTCAGCAGACAGTATCACACAGGAGAGGATTAGATACGCAGCTCAGCAGACAGTATCACACAGCATAGGATTAGATACACAGCCAGCAGACAGTATCTCACAGGAGAGGATTAGATACACGGCTCAGCAGACAGTATCACACAGCATAGGATTAGATACACGGCTCAGCAGACAGTATCACACAGGAGGGGATTAGATACACAGCTGAGGAGACAGTATCACACAGGAGAGGATTAGATACACTGCTCAGCATACAGTATCACACAGCATAGGATTAGATAGACAGCTCAGCAGGCAGTATCACACAGTATAAGATTAGATACACAGCTCAGCAGACAGTATCACACAGCATAGGATTAGATACACGGCTCAGCAGACAGTATCACACAGGACAGGATTAGATACACAGCTCAGCAGACAGTATCACACAGGAGAGGATTAGATACACAGCTCAGCAGACAGTATCACACAGCGTAGGATTAGATACACAGCTCAGCAGACAGTATCACACAGGAGAGGATTAGATACACAGATCAGCAGACAGTATCACACAGCATAGGATTAGATACACAGCTCAGCAGACAGTATCACACAGGAGAGTATTAGATACACTGCTCAGCAGACAGTATCACACAGGAGAGTATTAGATACACTGCTCAGCAGACAGTATCACACAGGAGAGGATTAGATACACAGCTCAGCAGACAGTATCGCACAGGAGAGGATTAGATACACAGCTCAGCAGACGGTATCACACAGGAGAGAATTAGATACACGGCTCAGCAGACGGTATCACACAGGAGAGGATTAGATACACGGCTCAGCAGACAGTATCACACAGGAGAGGATTAGATACACAGATCAGCAGACAGTATCACACAGGAGAGGATTAGATACACGGCTCAGCAGACAGTATCACACAGGAGAGGATTAGATACACAGCTCAGCAGACAGTATCACACAGGGGATGATTAGATACACTGTTTAGCAGATAGTATCACACAGGATAGGATTAGATGCACAGCTCAGCAGACAGTATCACACAGGACAGGATTAGATACACAGCTCAGCAGACAGTATCACACAGGATAGGATTAGATACACTGCTCAGCAGACAGTATCACTGTACATGATTAGATACACAGCTCACCAGACAGTATCACACAGCATAGGATTAGATACACAGGTCAGCAAACAGTATCACACAGGATAGGATTAGATACACTGCTCAGCAGATGGTATCACACAGGATAGGATTAGATACACAGCTCAGCAGACAGTATCACACAATATAGGATTAGATACACGGCTCAGCAGACAGTATCACAGGAGAGGATTAGATACACGGCTCAGTAGACAGTATCACACAGGAGAGGATTAGATACACATCATAGGATTAGATACACAGCTCAGCAGACAGTATCACACATCATAGGATTAGGTACACGGCTCAGCAGACAGTATCACACAGAAGAGGATTAGATACACAGCTCAGCAGACAGTATCACACAGGAGGGGATTAGATACACAGCTCAGCAGACAGTATCACACAGGATAAGATTAGATACATGGCTCAGCAGACAGTATCACACAGGAGAGGATTAGATACACGGCTCAACACACAGTATTACACAGAGGATTAGATACACGGCTCAGCAGACAGTATCACACAGGAGGGGATTAGATACACAGCTCAGCAGACAGTATCACACAGGATAAGATTAGATACACTGCTCAGCAGACAGTATCACACAGGAGAGGATTAGATACACGGCTCAACACACAGTATTACACAGAGGATTAGATACACGGCTCAGCAGACAGTATCACACAGGAGAGGATTAGATACACAGCTCAGCAGACAGTATCACACAGGAGTGGATTAGATACACGGCTCAGCAGACAGTATCGCACAGGAGAGGATTAGATACACAGTTCAGGAGACAGTATCACACAGGATAGGATTAGATACACAGCTCAGCAGACAGTATCACACAGGATAGGATTAGATACACAGCTCAGCAGACAGTATCACACAGGAGTGGATTAGATACACGGCTCAGCAGACAGTATCAGACAGGATAGGATTAGATACACAGTTCATCAGACAGTATCACACAGCAGACGATTAGATACACAGCTCAGCAGACAGTATCACACATTAGAGGATTAGATACACAGCTCAGCAGACAGTATCACACAGGAGAGGATTAGATACACAGCTCAGCAGACAGTATCACACAGGATGGCATTAGATACACAGCTCAGCACACAGTTTCAGCAGGAGAGGATTAGATACACTGCTCAGCAGACAGTATCACACAGGATAGGATTAGAAACACAGCTCAGCAGACAGTATCACACAGGAGTGGATTAGATACACGGCTCAGCAGACAGTATCGCACAGGGCGGGATTAGATACATGGCTCAGCAAACAGTATCACACAGGATAGGATTAGATACACAGTTCACCATCACTGCGTCATAATAGCACTGCAGTATGTGGTGAGGGACTACAACTCCCAGCAAGTGACAGCTCAGGCACCGATCATGTAACTAAACCATCACTGCGTCATAATAGCACTGCAGTATGTGGTGAGGGACTACAACTCCCAGCAAGTTTATTTCTTTTTATTTTACACGCTGCTGTTTTCCACAGTGAATTACCAGAAAGATCTGCACCATAATCATGCAGTGCAAATTTGCTGTTGTGGATTTTCTTGCGGATTTTTGCTAATTTGCTCTGATTTTCTATGGAAATCCTTCAGGAACAATCTGCCACATTTGATCAGATCTTCAGGCCTCATTCAGACATCTGTAGTTTTCTGGTAGATTAAAAAAAAGCCAAAAAAACAAAACTGATTTTCATCAAAGGGATCGATCCGAATTGTATCAATGTTTGTTACTATATGCAAATAAAACATATATATATATGGATATGTGAGCTGCCCCATAGATGATAAAGGAGCGTATTATGTCTGTCAATAACATGGATGTAAAAAAACAGACGTCTGAATGAGACGTTCACCCACAAGATCATCCAGCAATAGTGCAGCTCTGACCTGACACATAGCATTCACAGAAAGGCTCCTGATCAGCACATATGATGTCTGTGATCTATAAAGAGTCCTCCACATTGTACCCACTACATATACATTCACAATAAAGCTGCCCCCGTAACATCAACTGCCCCACACCTACCACATACAGCCAGGTCCCCGCTCCCCCACACACAGTATATAGCCAGGTCCCCGCTCCCCTACACACAGTATATAGCGAGGTCCCCGCTCCCCCACACACAGTATATAGCCAGGTCCCCGCTCCCCCACACACAGTATATAGCCAGGTCCCCGCTCCCCCACACAAAGTATATAGCCAGGTCCCCGCTCCCCCACACAAAGTATATAGCCAGGTCCCCGCTCCCCCACACAAAGTATATAGCCAGGTCCCTGCTCCCCCACACAAAGTATATAGCCAGGTCCCCGCTCCCCTACACAAAGTATATAGCCAGGTCCCCGCTCCCCCACACAAAGTATATAGCCAGGTCCCCGCTCCCCCACACAAAGTATATAGCCAGGTCCCCGCTCCCCCACACAAAGTATATAGCCAGGTCCCCGCTCCCCCACACAAAGTATATAGCCAGGTCCCCGCTCCCCTACACAAAGTATATAGCCAGGTCCCCGCTCCCCCACACAAAGTATATAGCCAAGGTCCCCGCTCCCCCACACAAAGTATATAGCCAGGTCCCCGCTCCCCCACACAAAGTATATAGCCAGGTCCCCGCTCCCCTACACAAAGTATATAGCCAGGTCCCCGCTCCCCCACACAAAGTATATAGCCAGGTCCCCGCTCCCCCACACAAAGTATATAGCCAGGTCCCCGCTCCCCCACACAAAGTATATAGCCAGGTCCCCGCTCCCCCACACAAAGTATATAGCCAGGTCCCCGCTCCCCCACACAAAGTATATAGCCAGGTCCCCGCTCCCCCACACAAAGTATATAGCCAGGTCCCCGCTCCCCCACACAAAGTATATAGCCAGGTCCCCGCTCCCCCACACAAAGTATATAGCCAGGTCCCCGCTCCCCCACACACAGTATATAGCCAAGATCCCCGCTCCCCCACACAAAGTATATAGCCAGGTCCCCGCTCCCCCACACAAAGTATATAGCCAGGTCCCCGCTCCCCCACACACAGTATATAGCCAGGTCCCCGCTCCCCCACACACAGTATAGAGCCAGGTCCCCGCTCCCCCACACAAAGTATATAGACAAGGTCCCCGCTCCCCCACACAAAGTATATAGCCAAGGTCCCCGCTCCCCCACACAAAGTATACAGCCAGGTCCCCGCTCCCCCACACAAAGTATATAGCCAGGTCCCCGCTCCCCCACACACAGTATATAGCCAGGTCCCCGCTCCCCCACACAAAGTATATAGCCAGGTCCCCGCTCCCCCACACAAAGTATATAGCCAGGTCCCCGCTCCCCCACACACAGTATATAGCCAGGTCCCCGCTCCCCCACACAAAGTATATAGCCAGGTCCCCACTCCCCCACACAAAGTATATAGCCAGGTCCCCGCTCCCCTACACAAAGTATATAGCCAGGTCCCCGCTCCCCTACACAAAGTATATAGCCAGGTCCCCGCTCCCCCACACAAAGTATATAGCCAGGTCCCCGCTCCCCCACACAAAGTATATAGCCAGGACCCCGCTCCCCCACACAAAGTATATAGCCAGGTCCCCGCTCCCCCACACAAAGTATATAGCCAAGATCCCCTCCTCCATGTATAGCATATTTATCCAGGTCCCCGCTCCCCCACATATAGCAAAGAGAACCAAGTCCAGCACCCCCTCCCCCACCACACAGCATACGGTATATAGACAAGACCCCCACACACAGCATACGGTATATAGACAAGTCCCCACTCCCCCACACACAGTATATAGCCAGGTCCCCGCTCCCCCACACACAGTATATAGCCAGGTCCCCGCTCCCCCACACAAAGTATATAGCCAGGTCCCCGCTCCCCCACACACAGTATATAGCCAAGGTCCCCGATCCCCCACACAAAGTATATAGCCAAGGTCCCCGCTCCCCCACACAAAGTATATAGCCAGGTCCCCGCTCCCCCACACAAAGTATATAGCCAGGTCCCCGCTCCCCCACACAAAGTATATAGCCAGGTCCCCGCTCCCCCACACAAAGTATAGAGCCAAGGTCCCCTCCTCCATGTATAGCGTATATAGCCAGGTCCCCGCTCCCCCACACAAAGTATATAGCCAGGTCCCCGCTCCCCCACACAAAGTATATAGCCAGGTCCCCGCTCCCCCACAAAAAGTATATAGCCAGGTCCCCGCTCCCCCACACAAAGTATATAGCCAGGTCCCCGCTCCCCGACACAAAGTATATAGCCAGGTCCCCGCTCCCCCACACAAAGTATATAGCCAGGACCCCGCTCCACCACACAAAGTATATAGCCAGGTCCCCGCTCCCCCACACAAAGTATATAGCCAAGATCCCCTCCTCCATCTATAGCATATTTATCCAGGTCTCCCTCCCCCACATATAGCAAAGAGAACCAAGTCCAGCACCCCCTCCCCCACCACACAGCATACGGTATATAGACAAGACCCCCACACACAGCATACGGTATATAGACAAGTCCCCCCCACACAGCATACAGTATATAGACAAGTCCCCCACACACAGCATACGGTATATAGACAAGTCCCCCACACACAGCATACGGTATATAGACAAGTTCCCCACACACAGCATACGGTATATAGACAAGTCCCCTACACACAACATACGGCATATAGACAAGTCCCCCACACACAGCATACGGTATATAGACAAGTCCCCTACACACAGCATACAGTATATAGACAAGTCCCCCACACATAGCATACGGTATATAGACAAGTCCCCCACACACAGCATACGGTATATAGACAAGTCCCCCACACACAGCATACGGTATATAGACAAGTCCCCCACACACACAGCATACGGTATATAGACAAGTCCCCCACACACAGCATACAGTATATAGACAAGTCCCCCACACACAGCATACGGTATATAGACAAGTCCCCCACACACAGCATACGGTATATAGACAAGTCCCCCCCACACAGCATACGGTATATAGACAAGTCCCCCACACACAGCATACGGTATATAGACAAGTCCCCCCCACACAGCATACAGTATATAGACAAGTCCCTCACACACAGCATACGGTATATAGACAAGTCCCCCCCACACAGCATACAGTATATAGACAAGTCCCCCAGACACAGCATACAGTATATAGACAAGTCCCCCACACACAGCATACGGTATATAGACAAGTCCCCCACACACACAGCATACGATATATAGACAAGTCACCCACACACACAGCATACAGTATATAGACAAGTCCCCCACACACAGCATACGGTATATAGACAAGTCCCCCACACACAGCATACGGTATATAGACAAGTCCCCCACACACAGCATACGGTATATAGACAAGTCCCCCACACACAGCATACAGTATATAGACAAGTCCCCCACACACAGCATACGGTATATAGACAAGTCCCCCACACACAGCATACGGTATATAGACAAGTCCCCCCCACACAGCATACGGTATATAGACAAGTCCCCCACACACAGCATACGGTATATAGACAAGTCCCCCACACACAGCATACAGTATATAGACAAGTCCCCCACACACAGCATACAGTATATAGACAAGTCCCCCACACACAGCATACAGTATATAGACAAGTCCCCCACACATAGCATACGGTATATAGACAAGTCCCCCACACACAGCATACGGTATATAGACAAGTCCCCCACACACAGCATACAGTATATAGACAAGTCCCTCACACACAGCATACGGTATATAGACAAGTCCCCCCCACACAGCATACAGTATATAGACAAGTCCCCCAGACACAGCATACAGTATATAGACAAGTCCCCCACACACAGCATACGGTATATAGACAAGTCCCCCACACACACAGCATACGATATATAGACAAGTCCTCCACACACACAGCATACAGTATATAGACAAGTCCCCCACACACAGCATACGGTATATAGACAAGTCCCCCACACACAGCATACGGTATATAGACAAGTCCCCCACACACAGCATACAGTATATAGACAAGTCCCCCACACACAGCATACAGTATATAGACAAGTCCCCCACACACAGCATACGGTATATAGACAAGTCCCCCCCACACAGCATACGGTATATAGACAAGTCCCCCACACACAGCATACGGTATATAGACAAGTCCCCCACACACAGCATACAGTATATAGACAAGTCCCCCACACACAGCATACAGTATATAGACAAGTCCCCCAAACACAGCATACAGTATATAGACAAGTCCCCCCCACACAGCATACGGTATATAGACAAGTCCCTCACACACAGCATACAGTATATAGACAAGTCCCCCACACACAGCATACGGTATATAGACAAGTCCCCCACACACAGCATACAGTATATAGACAAGTTCCCCACACAGCATACAGTATATAGACAAGTCCCCCACACACAGCATAAGGTATATAGACAAGTCCCCCACACACAGCATACGGTATATAGACAAGTCCCCCCCACACAGCATACGGTATATAGACAAGTCCCCCACACACAGCATACGGTATATAGACAAGTCCCCCCACACACAGCATACGGTATATAGACAAGTCCCCCACACACAGCATACGGTATATAGACAAGTCCCCCACACACAGCATACGGTATATAGACAAGTCCCCCACACACAGCATACGGTATATAGACAAGTCCCCCACACACAGCATACGGTATATAGACAAGTCCCCCACACACAGCATACGGTATATAGACAAGTCCCCCACACACAGCATACGGTATATAGACAAGTCCCCCCACACACAGCATACGGTATATAGACAAGTCCCCCACACACAGCATACGGTATATAGAGAAGTCCCCCACACACAGCATACGGTATATAGACAAGTCCCCCCCACACAGCATACGGTATACAGACAAGTCCCCCCCACACAGCATACGGTATATAGACAAGTCCCCCACACACAGCATACGGTATATAGACAAGTCCCCCACACACAGCATACGGTATATAGACAAGTCCCCCCCACACAGCATACAGTATATAGACATGTCCCCCACACACAGCATACAGTATATAGACAAGTCCCCCACACACAGCATACGGTATATAGACAAGTCCCCCCCACACAGCATACGGTATATAGACAAGTCCCCCCCACACAGCATACGGTATATAGAGAAGTCCCCCCCACACAGCATACGGTATATAGACAAGTCCCCCCCACACAGCATACGGTATATAGACATGTCCCCCACACACAGCATACAGTATATAGACAAGTCCCCCACACACAGCATACGGTATATAGACAAGTCCCCCACACACAGCATACAGTATATACACAAGTTCCCCACACACAGCATACAGTATATAGACAAGTCCCCCCCACACAGCATACAATATATAGACATGTCCCCCACACACAGCATACAGTATATAGACAAGTCCCCCACACACAGCATACGGTATATAGACAAGTCCCCCCCACACAGCATACGGTATATAGACAAGTCCCCCACACACAGCATACGGTATATAGACAAGTCCCCCACACACAGCATACGGTATATAGACAAGTCCCCCACACACAGCATACGGTATATAGACAAGTCCCCCATACAGCATACGGTATATAGACAAGTCCCCCACACACAGCATACGGTATATAAACAAGTCCCCCACACACAGCATACGGTATATAGACAAGTCCCCCACACACAGCATACGGTATATAGACAAGTCCCCCATACAGCATACGGTATATAGACAAGTCCCCCACATACACAGCATACGGTATATAGACAAGTCCCCCACACACAGCATACAGTATATAGACAAGTCCCCCACACACAGCATACGGTATATAGAGAAGTCCCCCACACACAGCATACGGTATATAGACAAGTCCCCCCCACACAGCATACGGTATATAGACAAGTCCCCCCCACACAGCATACGGTATATAGACAAGTCCCCCACACACAGCATACGGTATATAGACAAGTCCCCCACACACAGCATACGGTATATAGACAAGTCCCCCCCACACAGCATACAGTATATAGACATGTCCCCCACACACAGCATACAGTATATAGACAAGTCCCCCACACACAGCATACGGTATATAGACAAGTCCCCCCCACACAGCATACGGTATATAGACAAGTCCCCCCCACACAGCATACGGTATATAGACAAGTCCCCCCCACACAGCATACGGTATATAGAGAAGTCCCCCCCACACAGCATACGGTATATAGACAAGTCCCCCCCACACAGCATACGGTATATAGACATGTCCCCCACACACAGCATACAGTATATAGACAAGTCCCCCACACACAGCATACGGTATATAGACAAGTCCCCCACACACAGCATACAGTATATACACAAGTTCCCCACACACAGCATACAGTATATAGACAAGTCCCCCCCACACAGCATACAATATATAGACATGTCCCCCACACACAGCATACAGTATATAGACAAGTCCCCCACACACAGCATACGGTATATAGACAAGTCCCCCCCACACAGCATACGGTATATAGACAAGTCCCCCACACACAGCATACGGTATATAGACAAGTCCCCCACACACAGCATACGGTATATAGACAAGTCCCCCACACACAGCATACGGTATATAGACAAGTCCCCCATACAGCATACGGTATATAGACAAGTCCCCCACACACAGCATACGGTATATAAACAAGTCCCCCACACACAGCATACGGTATATAGACAAGTCCCCCACACACAGCATACGGTATATAGACAAGTCCCCCATACAGCATACGGTATATAGACAAGTCCCCCACATACACAGCATACGGTATATAGACAAGTCCCCCACACACAGCATACAGTATATAGACAAGTCCCCCACACACAGCATACGGTATATAGAGAAGTCCCCCACACACAGCATACGGTATATAGACAAGTCCCCCCCACACAGCATACGGTATATAGACAAGTCCCCCCCACACAGCATACGGTATATAGACAAGTCCCCCACACACAGCATACGGTATATAGACAAGTCCCCCACACACAGCATACGGTATATAGACAAGTCCCCCCCACACAGCATACAGTATATAGACATGTCCCCCACACACAGCATACAGTATATAGACAAGTCCCCCACACACAGCATACGGTATATAGACAAGTCCCCCCCACACAGCATACGGTATATAGACAAGTCCCCCCCACACAGCATACGGTATATAGAGAAGTCCCCCCCACACAGCATACGGTATATAGACAAGTCCCCCCCACACAGCATACGGTATATAGACATGTCCCCCACACACAGCATACAGTATATAGACAAGTCCCCCACACACAGCATACGGTATATAGACAAGTCCCCCACACACAGCATACAGTATATACACAAGTTCCCCACACACAGCATACAGTATATAGACAAGTCCCCCCCACACAGCATACGGTATATAGACAAGTCCCCCATACAGCATACGGTATATAGACAAGTCCCCCACATACACAGCATACGGTATATAGACAAGTCCCCCACACACAGCATACAGTATATAGACAAGTCCCCCACACACAGCATTTAATATATAGACAAGTCCCCCACACAGCATACGGTATATAGACAAGTCCCCCCCACACAGCATACAGTATATAGACAAGTCCCCCCCACACACCGCATACAGTATATAGACAAGTCCCCCCCACACAGCATACAGTATATAGACAAGTCCCCCACACACAGCATACAATATATAGACAAGTCCCCCACACAGCATACGGTATATAGACAAGTCCCCCCCACACAGCATACGGTATATAGACAAGTCCCCCCCACACAGCATACAGTATATAGACAAGTCCCCCACACACAGCATACAGTATATAGACAAGTCCCCCACACACAGCATACAATATATAGACAAGTCCCCCACACAGCATACAGTATATAGACAAGTCCCCCACACACAGCATACGGTATATAGACAAGTCCCCCCACACACAGCATACGGTATATAGACAAGTCCCCCACACACAGCATACGGTATATACACAAGTCCCCCACACACAGCATACGGTATATAGACAAGTCCCCCACACACAGCATACAGTATATAGACAAGTCCCCCCACACAGCATACAGTATATAGACAAGTCCCCCACACACAGCATACGGTATATAGACAAGTCCCCCACACACAGCATACGGTATATAGACAAGTCCCCCACACACAGCATAGGGTATATAGACAAGTCCCCCCACACACAGCATACGAAATGTAGACAAGTCCCCCATACACAGCATACGGTATATAGACAAGTCCCCCATACACAGCATACAGTATATAGACAAGTCCCCCACACACAGCATACGGTATATAGACAAGTCCCCCACACACAGCATACGGTATATAGACAAGTCCCCCACACACAGCATACGGTATATAGACAAGTCCCCCCACACACAGCATAAGGTATATAGACAAGTCCCCCATACACAGCATAAGGTATATAGACAAGTCCCCCACACACAGCATACATTATATAGACAAGTCCCCCACACACAGCATACGGTATATAGACAAGTCCCCCCCCACACACAGCATACGGTATATAGACAAGTCCCCCATACACAGCATACGGTATATAGACAGGTCCCCCATACACAGCATACAGTATATAGACAAGTCCCCCCCACACAGCATACGGTATATAGACAAGTCCCCCCACACAGCATACAGTATATAGACAAGTCCCCCACACACAGCATACGGTATATAGACAAGTCCCCCCACACAGCATACGGTATATAGACAAGTCCCCCCCACACACCGCATACAGTATATAGACAAGTCCCCCCCACACACCGCATACAGTATATAGACAAGTCCCCCCCACACAGCATACAGTATATAGACAAGTCCCCCACACACAGCATACAATATATAGACAAGTCCCCCACACAGCATACGGTATATAGACAAGTCCCCCCCACACAGCATACGGTATATAGAAAAGTCCCCCCCACACAGCATACAGTATATAGACAAGTCCCCCACACACAGCATACAGTATATAGACAAGTCCCCCACACACAGCATACAATATATAGACAAGTCCCCCACACAGCATACAGTATATAGACAAGTCCCCCACACACAGCATACGGTATATAGACAAGTCCCCACCACACAGCATACGGTATATAGACAAGTCCCCCCACACACAGCATACGGTATATAGACAAGTCCCCCACACACAGCATACGGTATATACACAAGTCCCCCACACACAGCATACGGTATATAGACAAGTCCCCCACACACAGCATACAGTATATAGACAAGTCCCCCACACACAGCATACAGTATATAGACAAGTCCCCCACACACAGCATACGGTATATAGACAAGTCCCCCACACACAGCATACAGTATATAGACAAGTCCCCCACACAGCATACAGTATATAGACAAGTCCCCCACACACAGCATACGGTATATAGACAAGTCCCCCACACACAGCATACGGTATATAGACAAGTCCCCCCCACACAGCATACGGTATATAGACAAGTCCCCCACACACAGCATACAGTATATAGACAAGTCCCCCCCACACAGCATACGGTATATAGACAAGTCCCCCCCACACAGCATACGGTATATAGACAAGTCCCCCCCACACAGCATACGGTATATAGACAAGTCCCCTACACACAGCATACGGTATATAGACAAGTCCCCCACACACAGCATACGGTATATAGACAAGTCCCCCCCACACAGCATACGGTATATAGACAAGTCCCCCACACACAGCATACGGTATATCGACAAGTCCCCCACACACAGCATACAATATATAGACAAGTCCCCCACACACAGCATACGGTATATAGACAAGTCCCCCACACACAGCATACAGTATATAGACAAGTCCCCCCCACACAGCATACGGTATATAGACAAGTCCCCCACACACAGCATACGGTATATAGACAAGTTCCCCCCACACAGCATACGGTATATAGACATGTCCCCCATACACAGCATACAGTATATAGACAAGTCCCCCCCACACAGCATACAATATATAGACAAGTCCCCCACACACAGCATACGGTATATAGACAAGTCCCCCACACACAGCATACAGTATATAGACAAGTCCCCCCCACACAGCATACGGTATATAGACAAGTCCCCCCCACACAGCATACAGTATATAGACAAGTCCCCCACACACAGCATACAATATATAGACAAGTCCCCCACACAGCATACGGTATATAGACAAGTCCCCCCCACACAGCATACAGTATATAGACAAGTCCCCCACACACACAGCATACGGTATATAGACAAGTCCCCAACACACAGCATACGGTATATAGACAAGTCCCCCCACACACAGCATACAGTATATAGACAAGTCCCCCCACACACAGCATACAGTATATAGACAAGTCCCCCACACACAGCATACGGCATATAGACAAGTCCCCCACACACAGCATACGGTATATAGACAAGTCCCCCACACACAGCATACGGTATATAGACAAGTCCCTACCACACAGCATACGGTATATAGACAAGTCCCCCACACACAGCATACAGTATATAGACAAGTCCCCCACACACAGCATACGGTATATAGACAAGTCCCTACCACACAGCATACGGTATATAGACAAGTCCCCCCCACACAGCATACAGCATATAGACAAGTCCCCCACACACAGCATACAGTATATAGACAAGTCCCCCATGCACAGCATAAGGTATATAGACAAGTCCCCCACACACAGCATACATTATATAGACAAGTCCCCCACACACAGCATACGGTATATAGACAAGTCCCCCCCCACACACAGCATACGGTATATAGACAAGTCCCCCATACACAGCATACGGTATATAGACAAGTCCCCCATACACAGCATACAGTATATAGACAAGTCCCCCCCACACAGCATACGGTATATAGACAAGTCCCCCCACACAGCATACAGTATATAGACAAGTCCCCCACACACAGCATACGGTATATAGACAAGTCCCCCCACACAGCATACGGTATATAGACAAGTCCCCCCCACACAGCATACAGTATATAGACAAGTCCCCCCCACACACCGCATACAGTATATAGACAAGTCCCCCCCACACAGCATACAGTATATAGACAAGTCCCCCACACACAGCATACAATATATAGACAAGTCCCCCACACAGCATACGGTATATAGACAAGTCCCCCCCACACAGCATACGGTATATAGAAAAGTCCCCCCCACACAGCATACAGTATATAGACAAGTCCCCCACACACAGCATACAGTATATAGACAAGTCCCCCACACACAGCATACAGTATATAGACAAGTCCCCCACACACAGCATACAGTATATAGACAAGTCCCCCACACACAGCATACGGTATATAGACAAGTCCCCCACACACAGCATACGGTATATAGACAAGTCCCCTACACACAGCATACGGTATATAGACAAGTCCCCCACACACAGCATACAGTATATAGACAAGTCCCCCACACACAGCATACGGTATATAGACAAGTCCCCCACACACAGCATACGGTATATAGACAAGTCCCCCACACACAGCATACGGTATATAGACAAGTCCCCCACACACAGCATACAGTATATAGACAAGTCCCCCACACACAGCATACAGTATATAGACAAGTCCCCCACACACAGCATACGGTATATAGACAAGTCCCCCACACACAGCATACGGTATATAGACAAGTCCCCTACACACAGCATACGGTATATAGACAAGTCCCCCACACACAGCATACAGTATATAGACAAGTCCCCCACACACAGCATACAGTATATAGACAAGTCCCCCCCACACAGCATACGGTATATAGACAAGTCCCCCCACACAGCATACAGTATATAGACAAGTCCCCCACACACAGCATACGGTATATAGACAAGTCCCCCCACACAGCATACGGTATATAGACAAGTCCCCCCCACACACCGCATACAGTATATAGACAAGTCCCCCACACACACAGCATACGGTATATAGACAAGTCCCCCCCACACACCGCATACAGTATATAGACAAGTCCCCCCCACACAGCATACGGTATATAGACAAGTCCCCCCCACACAGCATACGGTATATAGACAAGTCCCCTACACACAGCATACGGTATATAGACAAGTCCCCCACACACAGCATACGGTATATAGACAAGTCCCCCCCACACAGCATACGGTATATAGACAAGTCCCCCACACACAGCATACGGTATATAGACAAGTCCCCCACACACAGCATACAATATATAGACAAGTCCCCCACACACAGCATACGGTATATAGACAAGTCCCCCACACACAGCATACAGTATATAGACAAGTCCCCCCCACACAGCATACGGTATATAGACAAGTCCCCCACACACAGCATACGGTATATAGACAAGTTCCCCCCACACAGCATACGGTATATAGACATGTCCCCCATACACAGCATACAGTATATAGACAAGTCCCCCCCACACAGCATACAATATATAGACAAGTCCCCCACACACAGCATACGGTATATAGACAAGTCCCCCACACACAGCATACAGTATATAGACAAGTCCCCCCCACACAGCATACGGTATATAGACAAGTCCCCCCCACACAGCATACAGTATATAGACAAGTCCCCCACACACAGCATACAATATATAGACAAGTCCCCCACACAGCATACGGTATATAGACAAGTCCCCCCCACACAGCATACAGTATATAGACAAGTCCCCCACACACACAGCATACGGTATATAGACAAGTCCCCAACACACAGCATACGGTATATAGACAAGTCCCCCCACACACAGCATACAGTATATAGACAAGTCCCCCCACACACAGCATACAGTATATAGACAAGTCCCCCACACACAGCATACGGCATATAGACAAGTCCCCCACACACAGCATACGGTATATAGACAAGTCCCCCACACACAGCATACGGTATATAGACAAGTCCCTACCACACAGCATACGGTATATAGACAAGTCCCCCACACACAGCATACAGTATATAGACAAGTCCCCCACACACAGCATACGGTATATAGACAAGTCCCTACCACACAGCATACGGTATATAGACAAGTCCCCCCCACACAGCATACAGCATATAGACAAGTCCCCCACACACAGCATACAGTATATAGACAAGTCCCCCATGCACAGCATAAGGTATATAGACAAGTCCCCCACACACAGCATACATTATATAGACAAGTCCCCCACACACAGCATACGGTATATAGACAAGTCCCCCCCCACACACAGCATACGGTATATAGACAAGTCCCCCATACACAGCATACGGTATATAGACAAGTCCCCCATACACAGCATACAGTATATAGACAAGTCCCCCCCACACAGCATACGGTATATAGACAAGTCCCCCCACACAGCATACAGTATATAGACAAGTCCCCCACACACAGCATACGGTATATAGACAAGTCCCCCCACACAGCATACGGTATATAGACAAGTCCCCCCCACACAGCATACAGTATATAGACAAGTCCCCCCCACACACCGCATACGGTATATAGACAAGTCCCCCCCACACAGCATACAGTATATAGACAAGTCCCCCACACACAGCATACAATATATAGACAAGTCCCCCACACAGCATACGGTATATAGACAAGTCCCCCCCACACAGCATACGGTATATAGAAAAGTCCCCCCCACACAGCATACAGTATATAGACAAGTCCCCCACACACAGCATACAGTATATAGACAAGTCCCCCACACACAGCATACAGTATATAGACAAGTCCCCCACACACAGCATACAGTATATAGACAAGTCCCCCACACACAGCATACGGTATATAGACAAGTCCCCCACACACAGCATACGGTATATAGACAAGTCCCCTACACACAGCATACGGTATATAGACAAGTCCCCCACACACAGCATACAGTATATAGACAAGTCCCCCACACACAGCATACAGTATATAGACAAGTCCCCCACACACAGCATACGGTATATAGACAAGTCCCCCACACACAGCATACGGTATATAGACAAGTCCCCCACACACAGCATACAGTATATAGACAAGTCCCCCACACACAGCATACAGTATATAGACAAGTCCGCCCCCCACACAGCATACGGTATATAGACAAGTCCCCCACACACACAGCATACGGTATATAGACAAGTCTCCCATACACAGCATACAGTATATAGACAAGTCCCCCACACACAGCATACAGTATATAGACAAGTCCCCCACACACACAGCATACGGTATATAGACAAGTCCCCCACACACACAGCATACGGTATATAGACAAGTCCCCCACACACAGCATACAGTATATAGACAAGTCCCCCACACACAGCATACGGTATATAGACAAGTCCCCTACACACAGCATACAGTATATAGACAAGTCCCCCACACACAGCATACAGTATATAGACAAGTCCCCCACACACAGCATACAGTATATAGACAAGTCCCCCACACACAGCATACGGTATATAGACAAGTCCCCCACACACAGCATACGGTATATAGACAAGTCCCCCACACACAGCATACAGTATATAGACAAGTCCCCCACACACAGCATACAGTATATAGACAAGTCCCCCCCCCACACAGCATACGGTATATAGACAAGTCCCCCACACACACAGCATACGGTATATAGACAAGTCTCCCATACACAGCATACAGTATATAGACAAGTCCCCCACACACAGCATACAGTATATAGACAAGTCCCCCACACACACAGCATACGGTATATAGACTAGTCCCCCACACACACAGCATACAGTATATACACAAGTCCCCCCCACACAGCATACGGTATATAGACAAGTCCCCCACACACAGCACACAGTATATAGACAAGTCCCCCCCCCACACAGCATACGGTATATAGACAAGTCCCCCACACACAGCATACAGTATATAGACTATTCCCCCACACACACACAGCATACGGTATATAGAAAAGACCCCCCACACAGCATACGGTATATAGACAAGTCCCCCCCCCACACAGCATACGGTATATAGACAAGTCCCCCCCCCACACAGCATACAGTATATAGACAAGTCCCCCACACACAGCATACGGTATATAGACAAGTCCCCCCACACAGCATACGGTATATAGACAAGTCCCCCCCCCACACAGCATACAGTATATAGACTAGTCCCCCACACACACAGCATACGGTATATAGACAAGTCCCCCCCACACAGCATACAGTATATAGACAAGTCCCGCCCCCACACAGCATACGGTATATAGACAAGTCCCCCACACACAGCATACGGTATATAGACAAGTCCCCCACACACAGCATACAGTATATAGACAAGTCCCCCACACACAGCATACGGTATATAGACAAGTCCCCCACACACAGCATACGGTATATAGACAAGTCCCCCCCACATAGCATACGGTATATAGACAAGTCCCCCCACACACAGCATACAGTATATAGACAAGTCCCCCACACACAGCATACAGTATATAGACAAGTCCCCCACACAGTATACAGTATATAGACAAGTCCCCCACACAGCATACGGTATATAGACAAGTCCCCCCCACACAGCATACAGTATATAGACTAGTCCCCCACACACACAGCATACGGTATATAGACAAGTCCCCCCCACACAGCATACAGTATATAGACAAGTCCCCCCCCCACACAGCATACGGTATATAGACAAGTCCCCCACACACAGCATACAGTATATAGACAAGTCCCCCCCACACAGCATACGGTATATAGACAAGTCCCCCCACACAGCATACAGTATATAGACAAGTCCCCCACACACAGCATACAGTATATAGACAAGTCCCCCACACAGCATAGAGTATATAGACAAGTCCCCCACACACAGCATAGAGTATATAGACAAGTCCCCCACACACAGCATACGGTATATAGACAAGTCCCCCACACAGCATACGGTATATAGACAAGTCCCCCACACACAGCATACGGTATATAGACAAGTCCCCCACACAGCATACGGTATATAGACAAGTCCCCCCACACACAACATACAGTATATAGACAAGTCCCCCACACACAGCATACAGTATATAGACAAGTCCCCCACACACAGCATACGGTATATAGACAAGCCCCCCACACAGCATACGGTATATAGACAAGTCCCCCACACACAGCATACGGTATATAGACAAGTCCCCCATACACAGCATACAGTATATAGACAAGTCCCCCCCCCACACACAGCATACGGTATATAGACAAGTCCCCCACACACAGCATACGGTTTATAGACAAGTCCCCCCCACACAGCATACAGTATATAGACAAGTCCCCCACACACAGTATACGGTATATAGACAAGTCCCCCACACACAGTATACGGTATATAGACAAGTCCCCCACACACAGTATACGGTATATAGACAAGTCTCCCACACACAGCATACGGTATGTAGACAAGTCCCCCACACACAGCATACGGTATATAGACAAGTCCCCCACACACAGCATACGGTATATAGACAAGTCCCCCACACACAGCATACGGTATATAGACAAGTCCCCCCCACACAGCATACGGTATATAGACAAGTCCCCCACACACAGCATACGGTTTATAGACAAGTCCCCCCCACACAGCATACAGTATATAGACAAGTCCCCCCACACAGCATACAGTATATAGACAAGTCCCCCCACACAGCATACGGTATATAGACAAGTCCCCTCCACACACAGCATACGGTATATAGACAAGTCCCCCCCACACAGCATACGGTATATAGACAAGTCCCCCCACACAGCATACAGTATATAGACAAGTCCCCCACACACAGCATACAGTATATAGACAAGTCCCCCACACAGCATACAGTATATAGACAAGTCCCCCACACACAGCATACAGTATATAGACAAGTCCCCCACACAGCATACGGTATATAGACAAGTCCCCCCCACAGCATACAGTATATAGACTAGTCCCCCACACACAGCTTACGGTATATAGACAAGTCCCCCCCATACGGTATATAGACAAGTCCCCCACACACAGCATACGGTATATAGAGAAGTCCCCCCACACAGCATACGGTATATAGACAAGTCCCCCCCACACACAGCATACAGGATATAGACAAGTCCCCCCCACACAGCATACGGTATATAGACAAGTCCCCCCACACAGCATACAGTATATAGACAAGTCCCCCACACACAGCATATGGTATATAGACAAGTCCCCCACACACAGCATACGGTATATAGACAAGTCCCCCACACACAGCATACGGTATATAGACAAGTCCCCCCACACACAGCATACGGTATATAGACAAGTCCCCCATACACAGCATACGGTATATAGACAAGTCCCCCATACACAGCATACAGTATATAGACAAGTCCCCCACACACAGCATACGGTATATAGACAAGTCCCCCACACACAGCATACGGTATATAGACAAGTCCCCCACACACAGCATACGGTATATAGACAAGTCCCCCACACACAGCATAAGGTATATAGACAAGTCCCCCATACACAGCATAAGGTATATAGACAAGTCCCCCATACACAGCATAAGGTATATAGACAAGTCCCCCATACACAGCATACAGTATATAGACAAGTCCCCCACACACAGCTTACGGTATATAGACAAGTCCCCCCCACACACAGCATACAGTATATAGACAAGTCCCCCACACACAGCATACAGTATATAGACAAGTCCCCCACACAGCATAGAGTATATAGACAAGTCCCCCACACACAGCATAGAGTATATAGACAAGTCCCCCACACACAGCATACGGTATATAGACAAGTCCCCCACACAGCATACGGTATATAGACAAGTCCCCCACACACAGCATACGGTATATAGACAAGTCCCCCACACAGCATACGGTATATAGACAAGTCCCCCCACACACAACATACAGTATATAGACAAGTCCCCCACACACAGCATACAGTATATAGACAAGTCCCCCACACACAGCATACGGTATATAGACAAGCCCCCCACACAGCATACGGTATATAGACAAGTCCCCCACACACAGCATACGGTATATAGACAAGTCCCCCATACACAGCATACAGTATATAGACAAGTCCCCCCCCCACACACAGCATACGGTATATAGACAAGTCCCCCACACACAGCATACGGTTTATAGACAAGTCCCCCCCACACAGCATACAGTATATAGACAAGTCCCCCCCACACAGCATACGGTATATAGACAAGTCCCCCACACACAGTATACGGTATATAGACAAGTCTCCCACACACAGCATACGGTATGTAGACAAGTCCCCCACACACAGCATACGGTATATAGACAAGTCCCCCACACACAGCATACGGTATATAGACAAGTCCCCCACACACAGCATACGGTATATAGACAAGTCCCCCCCACACAGCATACGGTATATAGACAAGTCCCCCCACACAGCATACAGTATATAGACAAGTCCCCCACACACAGCATATGGTATATAGACAAGTCCCCCACACACAGCATACGGTATATAGACAAGTCCCCCACACACAGCATACGGTATATAGACAAGTCCCCCCACACACAGCATACGGTATATAGACAAGTCCCCCATACACAGCATACGGTATATAGACAAGTCCCCCATACACAGCATACAGTATATAGACAAGTCCCCCACACACAGCATACGGTATATAGACAAGTCCCCCACACACAGCATACGGTATATAGACAAGTCCCCCACACACAGCATACGGTATATAGACAAGTCCCCCACACACAGCATAAGGTATATAGACAAGTCCCCCATACACAGCATAAGGTATATAGACAAGTCCCCCATACACAGCATAAGGTATATAGACAAGTCCCCCATACACAGCATACAGTATATAGACAAGTCCCCCACACACAGCTTACGGTATATAGACAAGTCCCCCCCACACACAGCATACAGTATATAGACAAGTCCCCCACACACAGCATACAGTATATAGACAAGTCCCCCACACAGCATAGAGTATATAGACAAGTCCCCCACACACAGCATAGAGTATATAGACAAGTCCCCCACACACAGCATACGGTATATAGACAAGTCCCCCACACAGCATACGGTATATAGACAAGTCCCCCACACACAGCATACGGTATATAGACAAGTCCCCCACACAGCATACGGTATATACACAAGTCCCCCCACACACAACATACAGTATATAGACAAGTCCCCCACACACAGCATACAGTATATAGACAAGTCCCCCACACACAGCATACGGTATATAGACAAGCCCCCCACACAGCATACGGTATATAGACAAGTCCCCCACACACAGCATACGGTATATAGACAAGTCCCCCATACACAGCATACAGTATATAGACAAGTCCCCCCCCCACACACAGCATACGGTATATAGACAAGTCCCCCACACACAGCATACGGTTTATAGACAAGTCCCCCCCACACAGCATACAGTATATAGACAAGTCCCCCCCACACAGCATACGGTATATAGACAAGTCCCCCACACACAGTATACGGTATATAGACAAGTCTCCCACACACAGCATACGGTATGTAGACAAGTCCCCCACACACAGCATACGGTATATAGACAAGTCCCCCACACACAGCATACGGTATATAGACAAGTCCCCCACACACAGCATACGGTATATAGACAAGTCCCCCCCACACAGCATACGGTATATAGACAAGTCCCCCACACACAGCATACGGTTTATAGACAAGTCCCCCCCACACAGCATACAGTATATAGACAAGTCCCCCCACACAGCATACAGTATATAGATAAGTCCCCCCACACAGCATACGGTATATAGACAAGTCCCCTCCACACACAGCATACGGTATATAGACAAGTCCCCCCCACACAGCATACGGTATATAGACAAGTCCCCCCACACAGCATACAGTATATAGACAAGTCCCCCACACACAGCATACAGTATATAGACAAGTCCCCCACACAGCATACAGTATATAGACAAGTCCCCCACACACAGCATACAGTATATAGACAAGTCCCCCACACAGCATACGGTATATAGACAAGTCCCCCCCACAGCATACAGTATATAGACTAGTCCCCCACACACAGCTTACGGTATATAGACAAGTCCCCCCCATACGGTATATAGACAAGTCCCCCACACACAGCATACGGTATATAGAGAAGTCCCCCCACACAGCATACGGTATATAGACAAGTCCCCCCCACACACAGCATACAGGATATAGACAAGTCCCCCCCACACAGCATACGGTATATAGACAAGTCCCCCCACACAGCATACAGTATATAGACAAGTCCCCCACACACAGCATATGGTATATAGACAAGTCCCCCACACACAGCATACGGTATATAGACAAGTCCCCCACACACAGCATACGGTATATAGACAAGTCCCCCCACACACAGCATACGGTATATAGACAAGTCCCCCATACACAGCATACGGTATATAGACAAGTCCCCCATACACAGCATACAGTATATAGACAAGTCCCCCACACACAGCATACGGTATATAGACAAGTCCCCGACACACAGCATACGGTATATAGACAAGTCCCCCACACACAGCATACGGTATATAGACAAGTCCCCCACACACAGCATAAGGTATATAGACAAGTCCCCCATACACAGCATAAGGTATATAGACAAGTCCCCCATACACAGCATAAGGTATATAGACAAGTCCCCCATACACAGCATACAGTATATAGACAAGTCCCCCACACACAGCTTACGGTATATAGACAAGTCCCCCCCACACACAGCATACAGTATATAGACAAGTCCCCCCCACACAGCATACGGTATATAGACAAGTCCCCCCACACAGCATACGGTATATAGACAAGTCCCCCCACACAGCATACGGTATATAGACAAGTCCCCCCCACACACCGCATACAGTATATAGACAAGTCCCCCCCACACAGCATACAGTATATAGACAAGTCCCCCCCACACAGCATACAATATATAGACAAGTCCCCCCACACAGCATACGGTATATAGACAAGTCCCCCCACACAGCATACAGTATATAGACAAGTCCCCCCCACACAGCATACAGTATATAGACAAGTCCCCCACACACAGCATACAATATATAGACAAGTCCCCCACACACAGCATACGGTATATAGACAAGTCCCCCACACACAGCATACGGTATATAGACAAGTCCCCCACACACAGCATACGGTATATAGATAAGTCTCCCACACACAGCATACGGTATATAGACAAGTCCCCACCACACAGCATACGGTATATAGACAAGTCCCCCCACACACAGCATACGGTATATACACAAGTCGCCCACACACAGCATACGGTATATACACAAGTCCCCCACACACAGCATACGGTATATAGACAAGTCCCCCACACACAGCATACAGTATATAGACAAGTCCCCCACACACAGCATACAGTATATAGACAAGTCCCCCACACACAGCATACGGTATATAGACAAGTCCCCCACACACAGCATACGGTATATAGACAAGTCCCCCCCACACAGCATACGGTATATAGACTAGTCCCCCACACACAGCATACGGTATATAGACAAGTCCCCCCCACACAGCATACGGTATATAGACAAGTCCCCCCCACACAGCATACGGTATATAGACAAGTCCCCCACACACAGCATACGGTATATAGACAAGTACCCCACACACAGCATACAATATATAGACAAGTCCCCCACACACAGCATACAGTATATAGACAAGTCCCCCACACACAGTATACGGTATATAGACAAGTCTCCCACACACAGCATACGGTATGTAGACAAGTCCCCCACACACAGCATACGGTATATAGACAAGTCCCCCACACACAGCATACGGTATATAGACAAGTCCCCCACACACAGCATACGGTATATAGACAAGTCCCCCCCACACAGCATACGGTATATAGACAAGTCCCCCCCACACAGCATACGGTATATAGACAAGTCCCCCCACATACAGCATACGGTATATAGACAAGTCCCCCACACACAGCATACGGTATATACACAAGTCCCCCACACACAGCATACGGTATATAGACAAGTCCACCACACACAGCATACGGTATATAGACAAGTCCCCCACACACAGCATACAGTATATAGACAAGTCCCCCACACACAGCATACGGTATATAGACAAGTCCCCCACACACAGCATACAGTATATAGACAAGTCCCCCACACAGCATACAGTATATAGACAAGTCCCCCACACACAGCATACAGTATATAGACAAGTCCCCCACACACAGCATACGGTATATAGACAAGTCCCCCCCACACAGCATACGGTATATAGACAAGTCCCCCACACACAGCATACGGTATATAGACAAGTCCCCCACACACAGCATACGGTATATAGACAAGTCCCCCACACACAGCATACGGTATATAGACAAGTCCCCCCACACACAGCATACGGTATATAGACAAGTCCCCCACACACAGCATACGGTATATAGACAAGTCCCCCACACACAGCATACGGTATATAGACAAGTCCCCCACACACAGCATACGGTATATAGACAAGTCCCCCACACACAGCATACGGTATATAGACAAGTCCCCCCACACACAGCATAAGGTATATAGACAAGTCCCCCATACACAGCATAAGGTATATAGACAAGTCCCCCACACACAGCATACATTATATAGACAAGTCCCCCACACACAGCATACGGTATATAGACAAGTCCCCCCCCACACACAGCATACGGTATATAGACAAGTCCCCCATACACAGCATACGGTATATAGACAGGTCCCCCATACACAGCATACAGTATATAGACAAGTCCCCCCCACACAGCATACGGTATATAGACAAGTCCCCCCACACAGCATACAGTATATAGACAAGTCCCCCACACACAGCATACGGTATATAGACAAGTCCCCCCACACAGCATACGGTATATAGACAAGTCCCCCCCACACACCGCATACAGTATATAGACAAGTCCCCCCCACACACCGCATACAGTATATAGACAAGTCCCCCCCACACAGCATACAGTATATAGACAAGTCCCCCACACACAGCATACAATATATAGACAAGTCCCCCACACAGCATACGGTATATAGACAAGTCCCCCCCACACAGCATACGGTATATAGAAAAGTCCCCCCCACACAGCATACAGTATATAGACAAGTCCCCCACACACAGCATACAGTATATAGACAAGTCCCCCACACACAGCATACAATATATAGACAAGTCCCCCACAAAGCATACAGTATATAGACAAGTCCCCCACACACAGCATACGGTATATAGACAAGTCCCCACCACACAGCATACGGTATATAGACAAGTCCCCCCACACACAGCATACGGTATATAGACAAGTCCCCCACACACAGCATACGGTATATACACAAGTCCCCCACACACAGCATACGGTATATAGACAAGTCCCCCACACACAGCATACAGTATATAGACAAGTCCCCCACACACAGCATACAGTATATAGACAAGTCCCCCACACACAGCATACGGTATATAGACAAGTCCCCCACACACAGCATACAGTATATAGACAAGTCCCCCACACAGCATACAGTATATAGACAAGTCCCCCACACACAGCATACGGTATATAGACAAGTCCCCCACACACAGCATACGGTATATAGACAAGTCCCCCCCACACAGCATACGGTATATAGACAAGTCCCCCACACACAGCATACAGTATATAGACAAGTCCCCCCCACACAGCATACGGTATATAGACAAGTCCCCCCCACACAGCATACGGTATATAGACAAGTCCCCCCCACACAGCATACGGTATATAGACAAGTCCCCTACACACAGCATACGGTATATAGACAAGTCCCCCACACACAGCATACGGTATATAGACAAGTCCCCCCCACACAGCATACGGTATATAGACAAGTCCCCCACACACAGCATACGGTATATAGACAAGTCCCCCACACACAGCATACAATATATAGACAAGTCCCCCACACACAGCATACGGTATATAGACAAGTCCCCCACACACAGCATACAGTATATAGACAAGTCCCCCCCACACAGCATACGGTATATAGACAAGTCCCCCACACACAGCATACGGTATATAGACAAGTTCCCCCCACACAGCATACGGTATATAGACATGTCCCCCATACACAGCATACAGTATATAGACAAGTCCCCCCCACACAGCATACAATATATAGACAAGTCCCCCACACACAGCATACGGTATATAGACAAGTCCCCCACACACAGCATACAGTATATAGACAAGTCCCCCACACACAGCATACAGTATATAGACAAGTCCCCCCCACACAGCATACGGTATATAGACAAGTCCCCCCCACACAGCATACAGTATATAGACAAGTCCCCCACACACAGCATACAATATATAGACAAGTCCCCCACACAGCATACGGTATATAGACAAGTCCCCCCCACACAGCATACAGTATATAGACAAGTCCCCCACACACACAGCATACGGTATATAGACAAGTCCCCAACACACAGCATACGGTATATAGACAAGTCCCCCCACACACAGCATACAGTATATAGACAAGTCCCCCCACACACAGCATACAGTATATAGACAAGTCCCCCACACACAGCATACGGCATATAGACAAGTCCCCCACACACAGCATACGGTATATAGACAAGTCCCCCACACACAGCATACGGTATATAGACAAGTCCCTACCACACAGCATACGGTATATAGACAAGTCCCCCACACACAGCATACAGTATATAGACAAGTCCCCAACACACAGCATACGGTATATAGACAAGTCCCTACCACACAGCATACGGTATATAGACAAGTCCCCCCCACACAGCATACAGCATATAGACAAGTCCCCCACACACAGCATACAGTATATAGACAAGTCCCCCATACACAGCATAAGGTATATAGACAAGTCCCCCACACACAGCATACATTATATAGACAAGTCCCCCACACACAGCATACGGTATATAGACAAGTCCCCCCCCACACACAGCATACGGTATATAGACAAGTCCCCCATACACAGCATACGGTATATAGACAAGTCCCCCATACACAGCATACAGTATATAGACAAGTCCCCCCCACACAGCATACGGTATATAGACAAGTCCCCCCACACAGCATACAGTATATAGACAAGTCCCCCACACACAGCATACGGTATATAGACAAGTCCCCCCACACAGCATACGGTATATAGACAAGTCCCCCCCACACAGCATACAGTATATAGACAAGTCCCCCCCACACACCGCATACAGTATATAGACAAGTCCCCCCCACACAGCATACAGTATATAGACAAGTCCCCCACACACAGCATACAATATATAGACAAGTCCCCCACACAGCATACGGTATATAGACAAGTCCCCCCCACACAGCATACGGTATATAGAAAAGTCCCCCCCACACAGCATACAGTATATAGACAAGTCCCCCACACACAGCATACAGTATATAGACAAGTCCCCCACACACAGCATACAGTATATAGACAAGTCCCCCACACACAGCATACAGTATATAGACAAGTCCCCCACACACAGCATACGGTATATAGACAAGTCCCCCACACACAGCATACGGTATATAGACAAGTCCCCTACACACAGCATACGGTATATAGACAAGTCCCCCACACACAGCATACAGTATATAGACAAGTCCCCCACACACAGCATACAGTATATAGACAAGTCCCCCACACACAGCATACAGTATATAGACAAGTCCCCTACACACAGCATACAGTATATAGACAAGTCCCCCACACACAGCATACAGTATATAGACAAGTCCCCCACACACAGCATACAGTATATAGACAAGTCCCCCACACACAGCATACGGTATATAGACAAGTCCCCCACACACAGCATACGGTATATAGACAAGTCCCCCACACACAGCATACAGTATATAGACAAGTCCCCCACACACAGCATACAGTATATAGACAAGTCCCCCCCCCACACAGCATACGGTATATAGACAAGTCCCCCACACACACAGCATACGGTATATAGACAAGTCTCCCATACACAGCATACAGTATATAGACAAGTCCCCCACACACAGCATACAGTATATAGACAAGTCCCCCACACACACAGCATACGGTATATAGACAAGTCCCCCACACACACAGCATACGGTATATAGACAAGTCCCCCACACACAGCATACAGTATATAGACAAGTCCCCCACACACAGCATACGGTATATAGACAAGTCCCCTACACACAGCATACAGTATATAGACAAGTCCCCCACACACAGCATACAGTATATAGACAAGTCCCCCACACACAGCATACAGTATATAGACAAGTCCCCCACACACAGCATACGGTATATAGACAAGTCCCCCACACACAGCATACGGTATATAGACAAGTCCCCCACACACAGCATACAGTATATAGACAAGTCCCCCACACACAGCATACAGTATATAGACAAGTCCCCCCCCCACACAGCATACGGTATATAGACAAGTCCCCCACACACACAGCATACGGTATATAGACAAGTCTCCCATACACAGCATACAGTATATAGACAAGTCCCCCACACACAGCATACAGTATATAGACAAGTCCCCCACACACACAGCATACGGTATATAGACTAGTCCCCCACACACACAGCATACAGTATATACACAAGTCCCCCCCACACAGCATACGGTATATAGACAAGTCCCCCACACACAGCACACAGTATATAGACAAGTCCCCCCCCCACACAGCATACGGTATATAGACAAGTCCCCCACACACAGCATACAGTATATAGACTATTCCCCCACACACACACAGCATACGGTATATAGAAAAGACCCCCCACACAGCATACGGTATATAGACAAGTCCCCCCCCCACACAGCATACGGTATATAGACAAGTCCCCCCCCCACACAGCATACAGTATATAGACTAGTCCCCCACACACACAGCATACGGTATATAGACAAGTCCCCCCCACACAGCATACAGTATATAGACAAGTCCCCCACACACAGCATACAGTATATAGACAAGTCCCCCCACACAGCATACGGTATATAGACAAGTCCCCCCCCCACACAGCATACAGTATATAGACTAGTCCCCCACACACACAGCATACGGTATATAGACAAGTCCCCCCCACACAGCATACAGTATATAGACAAGTCCCGCCCCCACACAGCATACGGTATATAGACAAGTCCCCCACACACAGCATACGGTATATAGACAAGTCCCCCACACACAGCATACAATATATAGACAAGTCCCCCACACACAGCATACGGTATATAGACAAGTACCCCACACACAGCATACAGTATATAGACAAGTCCCCCACACACAGCATACAGTATATAGACAAGTCCCCCACACAGTATACAGTATATAGACAAGTCCCCCACACAGCATACGGTATATAGACAAGTCCCCCCCACACAGCATACAGTATATAGACTAGTCCCCCACACACACAGCATACGGTATATAGACAAGTCCCCCCCACACAGCATACAGTATATAGACAAGTCCCCCCCCCACACAGCATACGGTATATAGACAAGTCCCCCACACACAGCATACAGTATATAGACAAGTCCCCCCCACACAGCATACGGTATATAGACAAGTCCCCCCACACAGCATACAGTATATAGACAAGTCCCCCACACACAGCATACAGTATATAGACAAGTCCCCCACACAGCATAGAGTATATAGACAAGTCCCCCACACACAGCATAGAGTATATAGACAAGTCCCCCACACACAGCATACGGTATATAGACAAGTCCCCCACACAGCATACGGTATATAGACAAGTCCCCCACACACAGCATACGGTATATAGACAAGTCCCCCACACAGCATACGGTATATAGACAAGTCCCCCCACACACAACATACAGTATATAGACAAGTCCCCCACACACAGCATACAGTATATAGACAAGTCCCCCACACACAGCATACGGTATATAGACAAGCCCCCCACACAGCATACGGTATATAGACAAGTCCCCCACACACAGCATACGGTATATAGACAAGTCCCCCATACACAGCATACAGTATATAGACAAGTCCCCCCCCCACACACAGCATACGGTATATAGACAAGTCCCCCACACACAGCATACGGTTTATAGACAAGTCCCCCCCACACAGCATACAGTATATAGACAAGTCCCGCCCACTCAGCATACGGTATATAGACAAGTCCCCCACACACAGTATACGGTATATAGACAAGTCTCCCACACACAGCATACGGTATGTAGACAAGTCCCCCACACACAGCATACGGTATATAGACAAGTCCCCCACACACAGCATACGGTATATAGACAAGTCCCCCACACACAGCATACGGTATATAGACAAGTCCCCCCCACACAGCATACGGTATATAGACAAGTCCCCCACACACAGCATACGGTTTATAGACAAGTCCCCCCCACACAGCATACGGTATATAGACAAGTCCCCCCACACAGCATACAGTATATAGACAAGTCCCCCCACACAGCATACGGTATATAGACAAGTCCCCTCCACACACAGCATACGGTATATAGACAAGTCCCCCCCACACAGCATACGGTATATAGACAAGTCCCCCCACACAGCATACAGTATATAGACAAGTCCCCCACACACAGCATACAGTATATAGACAAGTCCCCCACACAGCATACAGTATATAGACAAGTCCCCCACACACAGCACACAGTATATAGACAAGTCCCCCACACAGCATACGGTATATAGACAAGTCCCCCCCACAGCATACAGTATATAGACTAGTCCCCCACACACAGCTTACGGTATATAGACAAGTCCCCCCCATACGGTATATAGACAAGTCCCCCACACACAGCATACGGTATATAGAGAAGTCCCCCCACACAGCATACGGTATATAGACAAGTCCCCCCCACACACAGCATACAGGATATAGACAAGTCCCCCCCACACAGCATACGGTATATAGACAAGTCCCCCCACACAGCATACAGTATATAGACAAGTCCCCCACACACAGCATATGGTATATAGACAAGTCCCCCACACACAGCATACGGTATATAGACAAGTCCCCCACACACAGCATACGGTATATAGACAAGTCCCCCCACACACAGCATACGGTATATAGACAAGTCCCCCATACACAGCATACGGTATATAGACAAGTCCCCCATACACAGCATACAGTATATAGACAAGTCCCCCACACACAGCATACGGTATATAGACAAGTCCCCCACACACAGCATACGGTATATAGACAAGTCCCCCACACACAGCATACGGTATATAGACAAGTCCCCCACACACAGCATAAGGTATATAGACAAGTCCCCCATACACAGCATAAGGTATATAGACAAGTCCCCCATACACAGCATAAGGTATATAGACAAGTCCCCCATACACAGCATACAGTATATAGACAAGTCCCCCACACACAGCTTACGGTATATAGACAAGTCCCCCCCACACACAGCATACAGTATATAGACAAGTCCCCCACACACAGCATACAGTATATAGACAAGTCCCCCACACAGCATAGAGTATATAGACAAGTCCCCCACACACAGCATAGAGTATATAGACAAGTCCCCCACACACAGCATACGGTATATAGACAAGTCCCCCACACAGCATACGGTATATAGACAAGTCCCCCACACACAGCATACGGTATATAGACAAGTCCCCCACACAGCATACGGTATATAGACAAGTCCCCCCACACACAACATACAGTATATAGACAAGTCCCCCACACACAGCATACAGTATATAGACAAGTCCCCCACACACAGCATACGGTATATAGACAAGCCCCCCACACAGCATACGGTATATAGACAAGTCCCCCACACACAGCATACGGTATATAGACAAGTCCCCCATACACAGCATACAGTATATAGACAAGTCCCCCCCCCACACACAGCATACGGTATATAGACAAGTCCCCCACACACAGCATACGGTTTATAGACAAGTCCCCCCCACACAGCATACAGTATATAGACAAGTCCCCCCCACACAGCATACGGTATATAGACAAGTCCCCCACACACAGTATACGGTATATAGACAAGTCTCCCACACACAGCATACGGTATGTAGACAAGTCCCCCACACACAGCATACGGTATATAGACAAGTCCCCCACACACAGCATACGGTATATAGACAAGTCCCCCACACACAGCATACGGTATATAGACAAGTCCCCCCCACACAGCATACGGTATATAGACAAGTCCCCCACACACAGCATACGGTTTATAGACAAGTCCCCCCCACACAGCATACAGTATATAGACAAGTCCCCCCACACAGCATACAGTATATAGATAAGTCCCCCCACACAGCATACGGTATATAGACAAGTCCCCTACACACACAGCATACGGTATATAGACAAGTCCCCCCCACACAGCATACGGTATATAGACAAGTCCCCCCACACAGCATACAGTATATAGACAAGTCCCCCACACACAGCATACAGTATATAGACAAGTCCCCCACACAGCATACAGTATATAGACAAGTCCCCCACACACAGCATACAGTATATAGACAAGTCCCCCACACAGCATACGGTATATAGACAAGTCCCCCCCACAGCATACAGTATATAGACTAGTCCCCCACACACAGCTTACGGTATATAGACAAGTCCCCCCCATACGGTATATAGACAAGTCCCCCACACACAGCATACGGTATATAGAGAAGTCCCCCCACACAGCATACGGTATATAGACAAGTCCCCCCCACACACAGCATACAGGATATAGACAAGTCCCCCCCACACAGCATACGGTATATAGACAAGTCCCCCCACACAGCATACAGTATATAGACAAGTCCCCCACACACAGCATATGGTATATAGACAAGTCCCCCACACACAGCATACGGTATATAGACAAGTCCCCCACACACAGCATACGGTATATAGACAAGTCCCCCCACACACAGCATACGGTATATAGACAAGTCCCCCATACACAGCATACGGTATATAGACAAGTCCCCCATACACAGCATACAGTATATAGACAAGTCCCCCACACACAGCATACGGTATATAGACAAGTCCCCCACACACAGCATACGGTATATAGACAAGTCCCCCACACACAGCATACGGTATATAGACAAGTCCCCCACACACAGCATAAGGTATATAGACAAGTCCCCCATACACAGCATAAGGTATATAGACAAGTCCCCCATACACAGCATAAGGTATATAGACAAGTCCCCCATACACAGCATACAGTATATAGACAAGTCCCCCACACACAGCTTACGGTATATAGACAAGTCCCCCCCACACACAGCATACAGTATATAGACAAGTCCCCCCCACACAGCATACGGTATATAGACAAGTCCCCCCACACAGCATACGGTATATAGACAAGTCCCCCCACACAGCATACGGTATATAGACAAGTCCCCCCCACACACCGCATACAGTATATAGACAAGTCCCCCCCACACAGCATACAGTATATAGACAAGTCCCCCCCACACAGCATACAATATATAGACAAGTCCCCCCACACAGCATACGGTATATAGACAAGTCCCCCCACACAGCATACAGTATATAGACAAGTCCCCCCCACACAGCATACAGTATATAGACAAGTCCCCCACACACAGCATACAATATATAGACAAGTCCCCCACACACAGCATACGGTATATAGACAAGTCCCCCACACACAGCATACGGTATATAGACAAGTCCCCCACACACAGCATACGGTATATAGATAAGTCTCCCACACACAGCATACGGTATATAGACAAGTCCCCACCACACAGCATACGGTATATAGACAAGTCCCCCCACACACAGCATACGGTATATACACAAGTCGCCCACACACAGCATACGGTATATACACAAGTCCCCCACACACAGCATACGGTATATAGACAAGTCCCCCACACACAGCATACAGTATATAGACAAGTCCCCCACACACAGCATACAGTATATAGACAAGTCCCCCACACACAGCATACGGTATATAGACAAGTCCCCCACACACAGCATACGGTATATAGACAAGTCCCCCCCACACAGCATACGGTATATAGACTAGTCCCCCACACACAGCATACGGTATACAGACAAGTCCCCCCCACACAGCATACGGTATATAGACAAGTCCCCCCCACACAGCATACGGTATATAGACAAGTCCCCCACACACAGCATACGGTATATAGACAAGTACCCCACACACAGCATACAATATATAGACAAGTCCCCCACACACAGCATACAGTATATAGACAAGTCCCCCACACACAGTATACGGTATATAGACAAGTCTCCCACACACAGCATACGGTATGTAGACAAGTCCCCCACACACAGCATACGGTATATAGACAAGTCCCCCACACACAGCATACGGTATATAGACAAGTCCCCCACACACAGCATACGGTATATAGACAAGTCCCCCCCACACAGCATACGGTATATAGACAAGTCCCCCCCACACAGCATACGGTATATAGACAAGTCCCCCCACATACAGCATACGCTATATAGACAAGTCCCCCACACACAGCATACGGTATATACACAAGTCCCCCACACACAGCATACGGTATATAGACAAGTCCACCACACACAGCATACGGTATATAGACAAGTCCCCCACACACAGCATACAGTATATAGACAAGTCCCCCACACACAGCATACGGTATATAGACAAGTCCCCCACACACAGCATACAGTATATAGACAAGTCCCCCACACAGCATACAGTATATAGACAAGTCCCCCACACACAGCATACAGTATATAGACAAGTCCCCCACACACAGCATACGGTATATAGACAAGTCCCCCCCACACAGCATACGGTATATAGACAAGTCCCCCACACACAGCATACGGTATATAGACAAGTCCCCCACACACAGCATACGGTATATAGACAAGTCCCCCACACACAGCATACGGTATATAGACAAGTCCCCCCACACACAGCATACGGTATATAGACAAGTCCCATACACACAGCATACGGTATATAGACAAGTCCCCCACACACAGCATACGGTATATAGACAAGTCCCCCAAACACAGCATACGGTATATAGACAAGTCCCCCACACACAGCATACAGTATATAGACAAGCCCCCCACACAGCATACGGTATATAGACAAGTCCCCCACACACAGCATACGGTATATAGACAAGTCCCCCACATACAGCATACAGTATATAGACAAGTCCCCCCCCCCCACACACACAGCATACAGTATATAGACAAGTCCCCCACACACAGCATACAGTATATAGACAAGTCCCCCACACAGCATACGGTATATAGACAAGTCCCCCCCACAGCATACAGTATATAGACAAGTCCCCCCCCCCACACACAGCATACAGTATATAGACAAGTCCCCCCCACACAGCATACAGTATATAGACAAGTCCCCCCACACACAGCATACGGTATATAGACATGTCCCCCATACACAGCATACGGTATATAGACAAGTCCCCCATACACAGCATACAGTATCTAGACAAGTCCCCCCCACACAGCATACGGTATATAGACAAGTCCCCCCACACAGCATACAGTATATAGACAAGTCCCCCACACACAGCATACAGTATATAGACAAGTCCCCCCACACAGCATACGGTATATAGACAAGTCCCCCCACACAGCATACGGTATATAGACAAGTCCCCCCCACACACCGCATACAGTATATAGACAAGTCCCCCCCACACACCGCATACAGTATATAGACAAGTCCCCCACACACAGCATACAGTATATAGACAAGTCCCCCACACACAGCATACGGTATATAGACAAGTCCCCCACACACAGCATACGGTATATAGACAAGTCCCCCACACACAGCATACGGTATATAGACAAGTCCCCCACACACAGCATACGGTATATAGACAAGTCCCCCACACACAGCATACGGTATATAGACAAGTCCCCCCACACACAGCATACGGTATATAGACAAGTCCCATACACACAGCATACGGTATATAGACAAGTCCCCCACACACAGCATACGGTATATAGACAAGTCCCCCAAACACAGCATACGGTATATAGACAAGTCCCCCACACACAGCATACAGTATATAGACAAGCCCCCCACACAGCATACGGTATATAGACAAGTCCCCCACACACAGCATACGGTATATAGACAAGTCCCCCACATACAGCATACAGTATATAGACAAGTCCCCCCCCCCCACACACACAGCATACAGTATATAGACAAGTCCCCCACACACAGCATACAGTATATAGACAAGTCCCCCACACAGCATACGGTATATAGACAAGTCCCCCCCACAGCATACAGTATATAGACAAGTCCCCCCCCCCACACACAGCATACAGTATATAGACAAGTCCCCCCCACACAGCATACAGTATATAGACAAGTCCCCCCACACACAGCATACGGTATATAGACATGTCCCCCATACACAGCATACGGTATATAGACAAGTCCCCCATACACAGCATACAGTATCTAGACAAGTCCCCCCCACACAGCATACGGTATATAGACAAGTCCCCCCACACAGCATACAGTATATAGACAAGTCCCCCACACACAGCATACAGTATATAGACAAGTCCCCCCACACAGCATACGGTATATAGACAAGTCCCCCCAACACAGCATACGGTATATAGACAAGTCCCCCCCACACACCGCATACAGTATATAGACAAGTCCCCCCCACACACCGCATACAGTATATAGACAAGTCCCCCACACACAGCATACAGTATATAGACAAGTCCCCCACACACAGCATACGGTATATAGACAAGTCCCCCACACACAGCATACGGTATATAGACAAGTCCCCCACACACAGCATACAGTATATAGACAAGTCCCCCACACACAGCATACAGTATATAGACAAGTCCCCCCCCCACACAGCATACGGTATATAGACAAGTCCCCCACACACACAGCATACGGTATATAGACAAGTCTCCCATACACAGCATACAGTATATAGACAAGTCCCCCACACACAGCATACAGTATATAGACAAGTCCCCCACACACACAGCATACGGTATATAGACTAGTCCCCCACACACACAGCATACAGTATATACACAAGTCCCCCCCACACAGCATACGGTATATAGACAAGTCCCCCACACACAGCACACAGTATATAGACAAGTCCCCCCCCCACACAGCATACGGTATATAGACAAGTCCCCCACACACAGCATACAGTATATAGACTATTCCCCCACACACACACAGCATACGGTATATAGAAAAGACCCCCCACACAGCATACGGTATATAGACAAGTCCCCCCCCCACACAGCATACGGTATATAGACAAGTCCCCCCCCCACACAGCATACAGTATATAGACTAGTCCCCCACACACACAGCATACGGTATATAGACAAGTCCCCCCCACACAGCATACAGTATATAGACAAGTCCCCCACACACAGCATACAGTATATAGACAAGTCCCCCCACACAGCATACGGTATATAGACAAGTCCCCCCCCCACACAGCATACAGTATATAGACTAGTCCCCCACACACACAGCATACGGTATATAGACAAGTCCCCCCCACACAGCATACAGTATATAGACAAGTCCCGCCCCCACACAGCATACGGTATATAGACAAGTCCCCCACACACAGCATACGGTATATAGACAAGTCCCCCACACACAGCATACAATATATAGACAAGTCCCCCACACACAGCATACGGTATATAGACAAGTACCCCACACACAGCATACAGTATATAGACAAGTCCCCCACACACAGCATACAGTATATAGACAAGTCCCCCACACAGTATACAGTATATAGACAAGTCCCCCACACAGCATACGGTATATAGACAAGTCCCCCCCACACAGCATACAGTATATAGACTAGTCCCCCACACACACAGCATACGGTATATAGACAAGTCCCCCCCACACAGCATACAGTATATAGACAAGTCCCCCCCCCACACAGCATACGGTATATAGACAAGTCCCCCACACACAGCATACAGTATATAGACAAGTCCCCCCCACACAGCATACGGTATATAGACAAGTCCCCCCACACAGCATACAGTATATAGACAAGTCCCCCACACACAGCATACAGTATATAGACAAGTCCCCCACACAGCATAGAGTATATAGACAAGTCCCCCACACACAGCATAGAGTATATAGACAAGTCCCCCACACACAGCATACGGTATATAGACAAGTCCCCCACACAGCATACGGTATATAGACAAGTCCCCCACACACAGCATACGGTATATAGACAAGTCCCCCACACAGCATACGGTATATAGACAAGTCCCCCCACACACAACATACAGTATATAGACAAGTCCCCCACACACAGCATACAGTATATAGACAAGTCCCCCACACACAGCATACGGTATATAGACAAGCCCCCCACACAGCATACGGTATATAGACAAGTCCCCCACACACAGCATACGGTATATAGACAAGTCCCCCATACACAGCATACAGTATATAGACAAGTCCCCCCCCCACACACAGCATACGGTATATAGACAAGTCCCCCACACACAGCATACGGTTTATAGACAAGTCCCCCCCACACAGCATACAGTATATAGACAAGTCCCGCCCACTCAGCATACGGTATATAGACAAGTCCCCCACACACAGTATACGGTATATAGACAAGTCTCCCACACACAGCATACGGTATGTAGACAAGTCCCCCACACACAGCATACGGTATATAGACAAGTCCCCCACACACAGCATACGGTATATAGACAAGTCCCCCACACACAGCATACGGTATATAGACAAGTCCCCCCCACACAGCATACGGTATATAGACAAGTCCCCCACACACAGCATACGGTTTATAGACAAGTCCCCCCCACACAGCATACAGTATATAGACAAGTCCCCCCACACAGCATACAGTATATAGACAAGTCCCCCCACACAGCATACGGTATATAGACAAGTCCCCTCCACACACAGCATACGGTATATAGACAAGTCCCCCCCACACAGCATACGGTATATAGACAAGTCCCCCCACACAGCATACAGTATATAGACAAGTCCCCCACACACAGCATACAGTATATAGACAAGTCCCCCACACAGCATACAGTATATAGACAAGTCCCCCACACACAGCACACAGTATATAGACAAGTCCCCCACACAGCATACGGTATATAGACAAGTCCCCCCCACAGCATACAGTATATAGACTAGTCCCCCACACACAGCTTACGGTATATAGACAAGTCCCCCCCATACGGTATATAGACAAGTCCCCCACACACAGCATACGGTATATAGAGAAGTCCCCCCACACAGCATACGGTATATAGACAAGTCCCCCCCACACACAGCATACAGGATATAGACAAGTCCCCCCCACACAGCATACGGTATATAGACAAGTCCCCCCACACAGCATACAGTATATAGACAAGTCCCCCACACACAGCATATGGTATATAGACAAGTCCCCCACACACAGCATACGGTATATAGACAAGTCCCCCACACACAGCATACGGTATATAGACAAGTCCCCCCACACACAGCATACGGTATATAGACAAGTCCCCCATACACAGCATACGGTATATAGACAAGTCCCCCATACACAGCATACAGTATATAGACAAGTCCCCCACACACAGCATACGGTATATAGACAAGTCCCCCACACACAGCATACGGTATATAGACAAGTCCCCCACACACAGCATACGGTATATAGACAAGTCCCCCACACACAGCATAAGGTATATAGACAAGTCCCCCATACACAGCATAAGGTATATAGACAAGTCCCCCATACACAGCATAAGGTATATAGACAAGTCCCCCATACACAGCATACAGTATATAGACAAGTCCCCCACACACAGCTTACGGTATATAGACAAGTCCCCCCCACACACAGCATACAGTATATAGACAAGTCCCCCACACACAGCATACAGTATATAGACAAGTCCCCCACACAGCATAGAGTATATAGACAAGTCCCCCACACACAGCATAGAGTATATAGACAAGTCCCCCACACACAGCATACGGTATATAGACAAGTCCCCCACACAGCATACGGTATATAGACAAGTCCCCCACACACAGCATACGGTATATAGACAAGTCCCCCACACAGCATACGGTATATAGACAAGTCCCCCCACACACAACATACAGTATATAGACAAGTCCCCCACACACAGCATACAGTATATAGACAAGTCCCCCACACACAGCATACGGTATATAGACAAGCCCCCCACACAGCATACGGTATATAGACAAGTCCCCCACACACAGCATACGGTATATAGACAAGTCCCCCATACACAGCATACAGTATATAGACAAGTCCCCCCCCCACACACAGCATACGGTATATAGACAAGTCCCCCACACACAGCATACGGTTTATAGACAAGTCCCCCCCACACAGCATACAGTATATAGACAAGTCCCCCCCACACAGCATACGGTATATAGACAAGTCCCCCACACACAGTATACGGTATATAGACAAGTCTCCCACACACAGCATACGGTATGTAGACAAGTCCCCCACACACAGCATACGGTATATAGACAAGTCCCCCACACACAGCATACGGTATATAGACAAGTCCCCCACACACAGCATACGGTATATAGACAAGTCCCCCCCACACAGCATACGGTATATAGACAAGTCCCCCACACACAGCATACGGTTTATAGACAAGTCCCCCCCACACAGCATACAGTATATAGACAAGTCCCCCCACACAGCATACAGTATATAGATAAGTCCCCCCACACAGCATACGGTATATAGACAAGTCCCCTCCACACACAGCATACGGTATATAGACAAGTCCCCCCCACACAGCATACGGTATATAGACAAGTCCCCCCACACAGCATACAGTATATAGACAAGTCCCCCACACACAGCATACAGTATATAGACAAGTCCCCCACACAGCATACAGTATATAGACAAGTCCCCCACACACAGCATACAGTATATAGACAAGTCCCCCACACAGCATACGGTATATAGACAAGTCCCCCCCACAGCATACAGTATATAGACTAGTCCCCCACACACAGCTTACGGTATATAGACAAGTCCCCCCCATACGGTATATAGACAAGTCCCCCACACACAGCATACGGTATATAGAGAAGTCCCCCCACACAGCATACGGTATATAGACAAGTCCCCCCCACACACAGCATACAGGATATAGACAAGTCCCCCCCACACAGCATACGGTATATAGACAAGTCCCCCCACACAGCATACAGTATATAGACAAGTCCCCCACACACAGCATATGGTATATAGACAAGTCCCCCACACACAGCATACGGTATATAGACAAGTCCCCCACACACAGCATACGGTATATAGACAAGTCCCCCCACACACAGCATACGGTATATAGACAAGTCCCCCATACACAGCATACGGTATATAGACAAGTCCCCCATACACAGCATACAGTATATAGACAAGTCCCCCACACACAGCATACGGTATATAGACAAGTCCCCCACACACAGCATACGGTATATAGACAAGTCCCCCACACACAGCATACGGTATATAGACAAGTCCCCCACACACAGCATAAGGTATATAGACAAGTCCCCCATACACAGCATAAGGTATATAGACAAGTCCCCCATACACAGCATAAGGTATATAGACAAGTCCCCCATACACAGCATACAGTATATAGACAAGTCCCCCACACACAGCTTACGGTATATAGACAAGTCCCCCCCACACACAGCATACAGTATATAGACAAGTCCCCCCCACACAGCATACGGTATATAGACAAGTCCCCCCACACAGCATACGGTATATAGACAAGTCCCCCCACACAGCATACGGTATATAGACAAGTCCCCCCCACACACCGCATACAGTATATAGACAAGTCCCCCCCACACAGCATACAGTATATAGACAAGTCCCCCCCACACAGCATACAATATATAGACAAGTCCCCCCACACAGCATACGGTATATAGACAAGTCCCCCCACACAGCATACAGTATATAGACAAGTCCCCCCCACACAGCATACAGTATATAGACAAGTCCCCCACACACAGCATACAATATATAGACAAGTCCCCCACACACAGCATACGGTATATAGACAAGTCCCCCACACACAGCATACGGTATATAGACAAGTCCCCCACACACAGCATACGGTATATAGATAAGTCTCCCACACACAGCATACGGTATATAGACAAGTCCCCACCACACAGCATACGGTATATAGACAAGTCCCCCCACACACAGCATACGGTATATACACAAGTCGCCCACACACAGCATACGGTATATACACAAGTCCCCCACACACAGCATACGGTATATAGACAAGTCCCCCACACACAGCATACAGTATATAGACAAGTCCCCCACACACAGCATACAGTATATAGACAAGTCCCCCACACACAGCATACGGTATATAGACAAGTCCCCCACACACAGCATACGGTATATAGACAAGTCCCCCCCACACAGCATACGGTATATAGACTAGTCCCCCACACACAGCATACGGTATACAGACAAGTCCCCCCCACACAGCATACGGTATATAGACAAGTCCCCCCCACACAGCATACGGTATATAGACAAGTCCCCCACACACAGCATACGGTATATAGACAAGTACCCCACACACAGCATACAATATATAGACAAGTCCCCCACACACAGCATACAGTATATAGACAAGTCCCCCACACACAGTATACGGTATATAGACAAGTCTCCCACACACAGCATACGGTATGTAGACAAGTCCCCCACACACAGCATACGGTATATAGACAAGTCCCCCACACACAGCATACGGTATATAGACAAGTCCCCCACACACAGCATACGGTATATAGACAAGTCCCCCCCACACAGCATACGGTATATAGACAAGTCCCCCCCACACAGCATACGGTATATAGACAAGTCCCCCCACATACAGCATACGCTATATAGACAAGTCCCCCACACACAGCATACGGTATATACACAAGTCCCCCACACACAGCATACGGTATATAGACAAGTCCACCACACACAGCATACGGTATATAGACAAGTCCCCCACACACAGCATACAGTATATAGACAAGTCCCCCACACACAGCATACGGTATATAGACAAGTCCCCCACACACAGCATACAGTATATAGACAAGTCCCCCACACAGCATACAGTATATAGACAAGTCCCCCACACACAGCATACAGTATATAGACAAGTCCCCCACACACAGCATACGGTATATAGACAAGTCCCCCCCACACAGCATACGGTATATAGACAAGTCCCCCACACACAGCATACGGTATATAGACAAGTCCCCCACACACAGCATACGGTATATAGACAAGTCCCCCACACACAGCATACGGTATATAGACAAGTCCCCCCACACACAGCATACGGTATATAGACAAGTCCCATACACACAGCATACGGTATATAGACAAGTCCCCCACACACAGCATACGGTATATAGACAAGTCCCCCAAACACAGCATACGGTATATAGACAAGTCCCCCACACACAGCATACAGTATATAGACAAGCCCCCCACACAGCATACGGTATATAGACAAGTCCCCCACACACAGCATACGGTATATAGACAAGTCCCCCACATACAGCATACAGTATATAGACAAGTCCCCCCCCCCCACACACACAGCATACAGTATATAGACAAGTCCCCCACACACAGCATACAGTATATAGACAAGTCCCCCACACAGCATACGGTATATAGACAAGTCCCCCCCACAGCATACAGTATATAGACAAGTCCCCCCCCCCACACACAGCATACAGTATATAGACAAGTCCCCCCCACACAGCATACAGTATATAGACAAGTCCCCCCACACACAGCATACGGTATATAGACATGTCCCCCATACACAGCATACGGTATATAGACAAGTCCCCCATACACAGCATACAGTATCTAGACAAGTCCCCCCCACACAGCATACGGTATATAGACAAGTCCCCCCACACAGCATACAGTATATAGACAAGTCCCCCACACACAGCATACAGTATATAGACAAGTCCCCCCACACAGCATACGGTATATAGACAAGTCCCCCCACACAGCATACGGTATATAGACAAGTCCCCCCCACACACCGCATACAGTATATAGACAAGTCCCCCCCACACACCGCATACAGTATATAGACAAGTCCCCCCCACACAGCATACAGTATATAGACAAGTCCCCCACACACAGCATACAATATATAGACAAGTCCCCCACACAGCATACGGTATATAGACAAGTCCCCCCCACACAGCATACGGTATATAGACAAGTCCCCCCCACACAGCATACAGTATATAGACAAGTCCCCCACACACAGCATACAGTATATAGACAAGTCCCCCACACACAGCATACAATATATAGACAAGTCCCCCACACAGCATACAGTATATAGACAAGTCCCCCACACACAGCATACGGTATATAGACAAGTCCCCACCACACAGCATACTGTATATAGACAAGTCCCCCCACACACAGCATACGGTATATAGACAAGTCCCCCACACACAGCATACGGTATATACACAAGTCCCCCGCACACAGCATACGGTATATAGACAAGTCCCCCACACACAGCATACAGTATATAGACAAGTCCCCCCACACAGCATACAGTATATAGACAAGTCCCCCACACACAGCATACGGTATATAGACAAGTCCCCCACACACAGCATACGGTATATAGACAAGTCCCCCACACACAGCATACGGTATATAGACAAGTCCCCCCACACACAGCATACGGTACGTAGACAAGTCCCCCATACACAGCATACGGTATATAGACAAGTCCCCCATACACAGCATACAGTATATAGACAAGTCCCCCACACACAGCATACGGTATATAGACAAGTCCCCCACACACAGCATACGGTATATAGACAAGTCCCCCACACACAGCATACGGTATATAGACAAGTCCCCCCACACACAGCATAAGGTATATAGACAAGTCCCCCATACACAGCATAAGGTATATAGACAAGTCCCCCACACACAGCATACATTATATAGACAAGTCCCCCACACACAGCATACGGTATATAGACAAGTCCCCCCCCACACACAGCATACGGTATATAGACAAGTCCCCCACACACAGCATACGGTATATAGACAAGTCCCCCCACACACAGCATAAGGTATATAGACAAGTCCCCCATACACAGCATAAGGTATATAGACAAGTCCCCCACACACAGCATACATTATATAGACAAGTCCCCCACACACAGCATACGGTATATAGACAAGTCCCCCCCCACACACAGCATACGGTATATAGACAAGTCCCCCATACACAGCATACGGTATATAGACAAATCCCCCATACACAGCATACAGTATATAGACAAGTCCCCCCCACACAGCATACGGTATATAGACAAGTCCCCCCACACAGCATACAGTATATAGACAAGTCCCCCACACACAGCATACGGTATATAGACAAGTCCCCCCACACAGCATACGGTATATAGACAAGTCCCCCCCACACACCGCATACAGTATATAGACAAGTCCCCCCCACACACCGCATACAGTATATAGACAAGTCCCCCCCACACAGCATACAGTATATAGACAAGTCCCCCACACACAGCATACAATATATAGACAAGTCCCCCACACAGCATACGGTATATAGACAAGTCCCCCCCACACAGCATACGGTATATAGAAAAGTCCCCCCCACACAGCATACAGTATATAGACAAGTCCCCCACACACAGCATACAGTATATAGACAAGTCCCCCACACACAGCATACAATATATAGACAAGTCCCCCACACAGCATACGGTATATAGACAAGTCCCCCACACACAGCATACGGTATATAGACAAGTCCCCCACACACAGCATACGGTATATAGACAAGTCCCCCACACACAGCATACGGTATATAGACAAGTCCCCCCACACACAGCATAAGGTATATAGACAAGTCCCCCATACACAGCATAAGGTATATAGACAAGTCCCCCACACACAGCATACATTATATAGACAAGTCCCCCACACACAGCATACGGTATATAGACAAGTCCCCCCCCACACACAGCATACGGTATATAGACAAGTCCCCCATACACAGCATACGGTATATAGACAAGTCCCCCATACACAGCATACAGTATATAGACAAGTCCCCCCCACACAGCATACGGTATATAGACAAGTCCCCCCACACAGCATACAGTATATAGACAAGTCCCCCACACACAGCATACGGTATATAGACAAGTCCCCCCACACAGCATACGGTATATAGACAAGTCCCCCCCACACACCGCATACAGTATATAGACAAGTCCCCCCCACACACCGCATACAGTATATAGACAAGTCCCCCCCACACAGCATACAGTATATAGACAAGTCCCCCACACACAGCATACAATATATAGACAAGTCCCCCACACAGCATACGGTATATAGACAAGTCCCCCCCACACAGCATACGGTATATAGAAAAGTCCCCCCCACACAGCATACAGTATATAGACAAGTCCCCCACACACAGCATACAGTATATAGACAAGTCCCCCACACACAGCATACAATATATAGACAAGTCCCCCACACAGCATACAGTATATAGACAAGTCCCCCACACACAGCATACGGTATATAGACAAGTCCCCACCACACAGCATACGGTATATAGACAAGTCCCCCCACACACAGCATACGGTATATAGACAAGTCCCCCACACACAGCATACGGTATATACAAAAGTCCCCCACACACAGCATACGGTATATAGACAAGTCCCCCACACACAGCATACAGTATATAGACAAGTCCCCCACACACAGCATACAGTATATAGACAAGTCCCCCACACACAGCATACGGTATATAGACAAGTCCCCCACACACAGCATACAGTATATAGACAAGTCCCCCACACAGCATACAGTATATAGACAAGTCCCCCACACACAGCATACGGTATATAGACAAGTCCCCCACACACAGCATACGGTATATAGACAAGTCCCCCCCACACAGCATACGGTATATAGACAAGTCCCCCACACACAGCATACAGTATATAGACAAGTCCCCCCACACAGCATACGGTATATAGACAAGTCCCCCCCACACAGCATACGGTATATAGACAAGTCCCCCCCACACAGCATACGGTATATAGACAAGTCCCCTACACACAGCATACGGTATATAGACAAGTCCCCCACACACAGCATACGGTATATAGACAAGTCCCCCCCACACAGCATACGGTATATAGACAAGTCCCCCACACACAGCATACGGTATATATACAAGTCCCCCACACACAGCATACAATATATAGACAAGTCCCCCACACACAGCATACGGTATATAGACAAGTCCCCCACACACAGCATGCAGTATATAGACAAGTCCCCCCCACACAGCATACGGTATATAGACAAGTCCCCCACACACAGCATACGGTATATAGACAAGTCCCCCCCACACAGCATACGGTATATAGACATGTCCCCCATACACAGCATACAGTATATAGACAAGTCCCCCACACACAGCATACGGTATATAGACAAGTCCCCCACACACAGCATACAGTATATAGACAAGTCCCCCCCACACAGCATACGGTATATAGACAAGTCCCCCCCACACAGCATACAGTATATAGACAAGTCCCCCACACACAGCATACAATATATAGACAAGTCCCCCACACAGCATACGGTATATAGACAAGTCCCCCCCACACAGCATACAGTATATAGACAAGTCCCCCACACACACAGCATACGGTATATAGACAAGTCCCCAACACACAGCATACGGTATATAGACAAGTCCCCCCACACACAGCATACAGTATATAGACAAGTCCCCCCACACACAGCATACAGTATATAGACAAGTCCCCCACACACAGCATACGGCATATAGACAAGTCTCCCACACACAGCATACGGTATACAGACAAGTCCCCCACACACAGCATACGGTATATAGACAAGTCCCTACCACACAGCATACGGTATATAGACAAGTCCCCCACACACAGCATACAGTATATAGACAAGTCCCCCACACACAGCATACGGTATATAGACAAGTCCCTACCACACAGCATACGGTATATAGACAAGTCCCCCCCACACAGCATACAGTATATAGACAAGTCCCCCACACACAGCATACAGTATATAGACAAGTCCCCCATACACAGCATAAGGTATATAGACAAGTCCCCCACACACAGCATACATTATATAGACAAGTCCCCCACACACAGCATACGGTATATAGACAAGTCCCCCCCCACACACAGCATACGGTATATAGACAAGTCCCCCATACACAGCATACGGTATATAGACAAGTCCCCCATACACAGCATACAGTATATAGACAAGTCCCCCCCACACAGCATACGGTATATAGACAAGTCCCCCCACACAGCATACAGTATATAGACAAGTCCCCCACACACAGCATACGGTATATAGAAAAGTCCCCCCCACACAGCATACAGTATATAGACAAGTCCCCCCCACACACCGCATACAGTATATAGACAAGTCCCCCCCACACAGCATACAGTATATAGACAAGTCCCCAACACACAGCATACAATATATAGACAAGTCCCCCACACAGCATACGGTATATAGACAAGTCCCCCCCACACAGCATACGGTATATAGAAAAGTCCCCCCCACACAGCATACAGTATATAGACAAGTCCCCCACACACAGCATACAGTATATAGACAAGTCCCCCACACACAGCATACAATATATAGACAAGTCCCCCACACAGCATACAGTATATAGACAAGTCCCCCACACACAGCATACGGTATATAGACAAGTCCCCACCACACAGCATACGGTATATAGACAAGTCCCCCCACACACAGCATACGGTATATAGACAAGTCCCCCACACACAGCATACGGTATATAGACAAGTCCCACACACACAGCATACGGTATATAGACAAGTCCCCCCACACACAGCATACGGTATATAGACAAGTCCCCCACACACAGCATACAGTATATAGACAAGTCCCCCACACACAGCATACGGTATATAGACAAGTCCCCACCACACAGCATACGGTATATACACAAGTCCCCCACACACAGCATACGGTATATAGACAAGTCCCCCACACACAGCATACAGTATATAGACAAGTCCCCCACACACAGCATACAGTATATAGACAAGTCCCCCACACACAGCATACGGTATATAGACAAGTCCCCCACACACAGCATACAGTATATAGACAAGTCCCCACACACAGCATACGGTATATAGACAAGTCCCCCACACACAGCATACGGTATATAGACAAGTCCCCCCCACACAGCATACGGTATATAGACAAGTCCCCCACACACAGCATACAGTATATAGACAAGTCCCCCCCACACAGCATACGGTATATAGACAAGTCCCCCCCACACAGCATACGGTATATAGACAAGTCCCCCCCACACAGCATACGGTATATAGACAAGTCCCCTACACACAGCATACGGTATATAGACAAGTCCCCCACACACAGCATACGGTATATAGACAAGTCCCCCCCACACAGCATACGGTATATAGACAAGTCCCCCACACACAGCATACGGTATATAGACAAGTCCCCCACACACAGCATACAATATATAGACAAGTCCCCCACACACAGCATACGGTATATAGACAAGTCCCCCACACACAGCATACAGTATATAGACAAGTCCCCACCACACAGCATACGGTATATAGACAAGTCCCCCACACACAGCATACGGTATATAGACAAGTCCCCCCCACACAGCATACGGTATATAGACAAGTCCCCCCACACACAGCATACAGTATATAGACAAGTCCCCCACACAGCATACAATATATAGACAAGTACCCCACACAGCATACGGTATATAGACAAGTCCCCCCCACACAGCATACAGTATATAGACAAGTCCCCCCCACACAGCATACAATATATAGACAAGTCCCCCACACAGCATACGGTATATAGACAAGTCCCCCCCACACAGCATACAGTATATAGACAAGTCCCCCCCACACACAGCATACGGTATATAGACAAGTCCCCAACACACAGCATACGGTATATAGACAAGTCCCCCCACACACAGCATACAGTATATAGACAAGTCCCCCCACACACAGCATACAGTATATAGACAAGTCCCCCACACACAGCATACGGCATATAGACAAGTCCCCCACACACAGCATACGGTATATAGACAAGTCCCCCACACACAGCATACGGTATATAGACAAGTCCCTACCACACAGCATACGGTATATAGACAAGTCCCCCACACACAGCATACAGTATATAGACAAGTCCCCCACACACAGCATACGGTATATAGACAAGTCCCTACCACACAGCATACGGTATATAGACAAGTCCCCCCCACACAGCATACAGTATATAGACAAGTCCCCCCCACACAGCATACAGTATATAGACAAGTCCCACACACACAGCATACGGTATATAGACAAGTCCCCCACACACAGCATACGGTATATAGACAAGTCCCCCACACACAGCATACGGTATATAGACAAGTCCCCTACACACAGCATACGGTATATAGACAAGTCCCCCACACACAGCATACGGTATATAGACAAGTCCCCCACACACAGCATACAGTATATAGACAAGTCCCCCACACACAGCATACAGTATATAGACAAGTCCCCCACACACAGCATACAGTATATAGACAAGTCCCCCACACACAGCATACGGTATATAGACTAGTCCCCCACACACACAGCATACAGTATATACACAAGTCCCCCCCACACAGCATACGGTATATAGACAAGTCCCCCCCACACAGCATACAGTATATAGACAAGTCCCCCCCCCACACAGCATACGGTATATAGACAAGTCCCCCCCACACAGCATACAGTATATAGACAAGTCCCCCACACAGCATACAGTATATAGACAAGTCCCCCATACACAGCATACAGTATATAGACAAGTCCCCCACACACAGCATACAGTATATAGACAAGTCCCCCACACACACAGCATACGGTATATAGACAAGTCCCTCATACACAGCATACAGTATATAGACAAGTCCCCCACACACAGCATACAGTATATAGACAAGTCCCCCACACACAGCATACAGTATATAGACAAGTCCCCCACACACAGCATACGGTATATAGACTAGTCCCCCACACACACAGCATACAGTATATACACAAGTCCCCCCCACACAGCATACGGTATATAGACAAGTCCCCCACACACAGCACACAGTATATAGACAAGTCCCCCCCCCACACAGCATACGGTATATAGACAAGTCCCCCACACACAGCATACAGTATATAGACTAGTCCCCCCCACACACACAGCATACGGTATATAGACAAGTCCCCCCCACACAGCATACGGTATATAGACAAGTCCCCCCCCCACACAGCATACGGTATATAGACAAGTCCCCCCCCCACACAGCATACAGTATATAGACTAGTCCCCCACACACACAGCATACGGTATATAGACAAGTCCCCCCCACACAGCATACAGTATATAGACAAGTCCCCCCCCCACACAGCATACGGTATATAGACAAGTCCCCCACACACAGCATACAGTATATAGACAAGTCCCCCACACAGCATACGGTATATAGACAAGTCCCCCCATACACAGCATACGGTATATAGACAAGTCCCCCACACACAGCATACGGTATATAGACAAGTCCCCCACACACAGCATACGGTATATAGACAAGTCCCCCACACACAGCATACGGTATATAGACAAGTCCCCCACACACAGCATACGGTATATAGACAAGTCCCCCACACACAGCATACGGTATATAGACAAGTCCCCCACACACAGCATACAGTATATAGACAAGTCCCCCACACACAGCATACGGTATATAGACAAGCCCCCCCCCCACACACACAGCATACGGTATATAGACAAGTCCCCCCACACACAGCATACAGTATATAGACAAGCCCCCCCCACACACAGCATACGGTATATAGACAAGTCAAACCACACACCCCCACACACACAGCATACGATGTATAGACAAGTGCATAGCTGTGCTAGGGTAGGAGTGGGAGGAGCCTTCCTTCTCTTGTCAGTGCTGGCCCTGCAGTGGGGCCCACCGGGGAATTCCCCAGCAGGCCAGTCCGAGCCTGGTCACATGCTGACTAGAGTCTCAGACACCTCTCTGAGTAGCCCACTGATAGAAGTGGATGAGAATCTAGTCGGCATTTGACCTCAACTATTACATCATAACACCGGCTTTATGTTTTTAAAGCTTTGTAACCTTTACTCACTTTATGAATCAGCCATAGATAAAACTCAGTAAGGATGGGTTGCTACTGTGTGCAATTTGCCAGCCAGCGCAGAACAGCGGTGACCTGAGCCGACAGCAGCGACTTGAGTAGACTGTGGCCACCTGAGCCAACAGCGGCATTTAAATTGCGCCATCGCCAGGAAATGGATGACAATGGCAGTCAGGGGAATGGTGAAGGCCTGCATGGCTGCCATCTTGGTACTCCTGTGAAGTTCATCCACAGTCTGGACTTAATCTTATAAACTGTATACTGCATTACTAGAGGATTACTGTATATAGAATAAGCAGTCAAGAGATCGCAGGTTCAAGTGCCCTAAGGGGACATAAAAAAAGAAAGTAAAAATGGAAAAAAAAGAAAAAGTTTTATAAAGGAAAAAAAATAAACAAAAATGTTAAATCACCCCTATTTTCCGAGGTAAAAAAAAAGAAATTAAAAAAGAAACATTTTATATTGTCGTGTCTGTAAAAGTCCGACCTATCAAAGCCCAAATTATTTAAACCGCACGTTAAATAGCGGAAAAATAAATGAAGAAGCCAGAATTGCCGTATTATGGTGTCACCAAACAGTAATAAATAACCCGGTATTGTGTCACCATTTTGTGAGACCCGGCATTTGTTCCATGTTTCTGCTGATGAATCTGGGCGAGGTTCGCTTTCTGCTCGCCGACCTGCGGGGGTTATTGATGCCATTCTCTGCTGGGTACAAACTTTTCATCTCTTTTTGATGCATTTTTTGGGAGGTAAAATTACCCAAAAAGAAAAAAAAACTGGGGTGTTTAGATTATCTTTGCTGCTGGGCATTTGCTGTAGGGGTTAATATATTTATGATGTGATAGATCGGACTTTTTGTCAGTGTGTCAATACTAAATAAATAAATATATATATATAATCTTTTAGTCTTGCTTTGTATTGACAAATGGAGGTAGGAAATTTCAAAGGATTTTTTTATATATATAAATTTCAATTTTAATCCTTTTCTATCACATTATTTTTTGGTCCCGTTGGGCAACTTGAATCAAAAATCCACAACTCATTGGAATTGCGACACTTAAATTCTGCGGATGTCGGGAAGGGGATAAAGAGAATAAAGTAACTTTGCAGAATGCTTCCGTTTTGTGTACACAGCTCCTGTGCTGACTTAGTGTTCTCTTTGGTTACACCACACACCCATTCTGTGTCCGGCCCCCACAGATCGCCATCTCCATAGATATGGGGGGATTTCCTCATGTGACGACCCCTCTGCTGATGTATACAGATCACATGTGGCTTCACCTTCAGCTTTGATCTCCGCAGTCTTCAGTTCCGGATCCTCCAGGATGAGGGATAAATCTTTCTTGCTCTTCATTCCCCTCCGTGGCTGATACAGCAGCTCCACCGCGCCGACGTTCCCCTCATAGGGAGGAATCGCTCCGCAAAGACTGTTCTCAGCCACAGGACGATCCGCCGGATACAGGAGGAAAGTTCTCCTCTCTGCAATGAAGGATTATTCCACTGTTCTGCCATTTGTAAGATCTCTGCTTGTTGTCTGAGAATAAAAACATTCTTGTTAATATCCAGAACCTGAAAAAAATCTAATCCTGACAGCAGCGGAGCATTTATTACAATGGTATTCAGTCTAGACGATCCCCCTCCTGTCCTGACCGTTTGCTACAATGTATCAGTGCAGGGAAAATCTATCAGTTCGGACTTGGTTTCCCTTACAGAGGATTGTCCAGGCCAGACACCATTGTACCCAGTGGCGTCCCGCCAATGGCGGCAGGCCACGCGACTGCTATGGGGCCCGTGAGCTGGGGGGCCCCATAGCAGTCGCCTGCACTGTGTACCCCCGCATCGGGTCCCCCTCCTGCACCCAGGCAAGCGGCGGGGCCCTGAGCAGGCGGGGGGCTTACTCGCCGTCGGGCATCCCGGCGCACTATGGGCCCCCCCGCCTGCTCAGGGCCCCGGCCGTCACAATAATTACCTCTTCCTGTGCCCTAGACACTAGAATGTATGGGATCCTTCCAGGTGTGATGTCATTTCCGGGGGCGTGTTCTAGTTCAGCACCAGACTCCAGAGTCTCATGCAGAGACAGAGCTGCCGGTGAAGCTGCAGGAGGAGGTCAGTATCCTAAGCTGAGAAACAGGAGATTGTTCTATTAATTGCTGGTCTGATGTCTTTTCTTCTTGTTGTTTTTGGGGTGAGGGGGCTTGATACTTGCGAGTGAGGGATTTGGGGGGGTTAATGCTGGAGGGCAGTCTGGTGGGGTTAACTAATGCTTGTGGAGATCTTAGGGGGCTCTGGGGAATAATGCAGGGATAATACGTGCTTGTGGGGGCCCTAAGGGGATGCTACGGGGTTGTGAGGGCTCTGGGGGGGATGCTGCGGGCTTAGGGGGGCCCTAAGGGGGATTCTGCGGTCTTGTGGGGGCTCTGGGGGGGTGAATGCTGTGGGCTTGTGGGGCCCTGGGGGGGATGCTGCGGGCTTGTGGGGCCCTGGGGGGATGCTGTGGGCTTGTGGGTGCTCTGGGGGGGATGCTGCGGGCTTGTGGGGCCCTGGGGGGGATGCTGTGGGCTTGTGGGGGCTCTGGGGCGGGAATGCTGTGGGCTTGTGGGGCCCTGGGGGGATGCTGCGGGCTTGTGGGGCCCTGGGGGGATGCTGTGGGCTTGTGGGGCCCTGGGGGGGATGCTGCAGGCTTGTGGGGCCCTGGGGGGATGCTGTGGGCTTGTGGGGCCCTGGGGGGATGCTGTGGGCTTGTGGGTGCTCTGGGGGGGATGCTGCGGGCTTGTGGGGCCCTGGGGGGATGCTGTGGGCTTGTGGGTGCTCTGGGGGGGGATGCTGCGGGCTTGTGGGTGCTCTGGGGGGATGCTGCGGGCTTGTGGAGGCTCTGGCGGGGATGCTGCGAGCTTGTGGGGGCTCTGGGGGGGGGATGCTGTGAGCTTGTGGGGGCTCTGGTGGGGGGATGCTGTGGGCTTGTGGGGGCCCTGGGGGGGATGCTGTGGGCTTGTGGGGGCCCTTGGGGGATACTGCGGGCTTGTGGGAGCTCTGGGGGGGTGTGCTGCAGGCTTGTGGGGGCCCCGGGGGGATGCAGCAGGCTTGTGGGGGCCCTGGGGGGGATGCATCGGGCTTGTGGGTGCTCTGCGGGGGATGCAGCGGGCTTGTGGGTGCTCTGGGGGGGATGCTGCCGGCTTGTGGGTGCTCTGGGGGGGGATGCTGCGGGCTTGTGGGGGCTCTGGGGGGGATGCTGCAGGCTTGTGGGGGGCTTGTGGGACCTCTTTATGGGGTCCAGCCTGCATATGGCATTACATGGGGACCAGGCAGTATTCTCTATGGTGAATTATATGGGATCCAGTATTTTGTATGGAGCATTATATAGGGCTCATAATACTGTATGGAGGACTATGTTGTGCCCATAATATTGTATGGAGGACTTAGTGGTGCCATAACACTGTATGGAGGACTATACTGTCCGGTCTGCACTGTGCGCTGTGAGGATTCACCGGTTTCTGAGCTATTGTAGAATTTACAATAGATATCACTCATGAAATGTAAGAAGTCAGTGAAATTGTTGGCATTGTACTATATCTATATCTATAATTTCTCTGCTGTATCTGTGTATCATGAATGGTTGGATGTGTTAAAGGGGCCACTGAGACTCTTTCGCCCGGGGCCCACGAAAACCTGGAGGAGGGAGCATCATGTGACACTCCCTCTCCCATCATTCCTCCTCTGCGTCTGACGCAGCGGCATGATGACGCGCCACGCTGTGTCAGACAGTGGAGCTGGCAGCTGCTGAGGTGATCAGCTGCAGAGACTGAAGCAGCGGGGAACGAGGAGCGGTAAGTATGTATTTATTTTTAAATCAGTGTGTACTGATAATACTGGAGGACTGGGGCTGCATTTTACCCTACGGGTGGGGGGGGCTGCATTTTACCCTATGGGGGGCTGCATTATACTGTGTACAGGAAAATGGGGGAATGCATTATACTGAGTGGAGAACCATGGCGAGTGTCTTATACTGTGTGGAGGACCATGGGGGAGTACATTGTACTGTGTGGAGGACCATGGGGGAGTGCATTGTACTGTGTGGAGGACCATGGGGAAGTGCATTGTACTGTGTGGAGGACCATGGCGAGTGTCTTATACTGTGTGGAGGACCATGGGGGAGTACATTGTACTGTGTGGAGGACCATGGGGAAGTGCATTGTACTGTGTGGAGGACCATGGGGGAGTGCATTGTACTGTGTGGAGGACCATGGAGGAGTGCATTGTACTGTGTGGAGGACCACGTGGGAGTGCATTATACTGCGTGGAGGACCACGAGGGAGTGCATTATACTGCGTGGAGGACCACGAGGGAGTGCATTATACTGCGTGGAGGACCATGGGGAGTGTATTATACTGCGTGGAGGACCATGGCGAGTGCCTTATACTGTGTGGAGGACCATGGCGAAAGTCTTATACTGTGTGGAGGACCATGGCGAGTGCATTATACTCTATGGAGTATGGAGAGGTGTGGGGCAGTTGGGGGATCATACTGTGTTGGTGTCATACTTTACCCTGTGAGTTGAGGTGGGGTACAGTAGGGTCATTATACTGCGCATATGGAGGAATTCACCATGGGGGTATCATACCGTGTTTGGGGGGCACTTTTGTTGGCACCACACTTTATGGGCAATGAAAAGGGGATCTAGGACTTCAGCAGGAGGAAAATTACTATGTAAAGGCTGGAAGGTTGTGAGATCTGCTCTTCTGTGACCCCGACAATTATTTACATTTTTACATTTTTTTGTTGTGGGGGGGGGCCCAATTAGAACTTCAGCTATGGGGCCCCATGATTCCTATGTACGCCCCTGATTGTACCAAATCCTCAGCTGTGCTGGTACTAAGGATATGGACACTCAGACATTTTGGGCTAAATATATACATACAAATATTTTTTCAATAACGTTTCATAAACAATTTGGCTTTTTTATTTCCTTTGCATTGCTAGTTGCAGAATGAGCTCACTGAGAATTTATCAGTGAGCTCATTCTGACCTTCTCTGTGCTGATTATGTTCACAGACCAGCATGAAAGTTGGGCTGATCTCTGATTCAGTCATAAATCATCGCAGAAATAAAAGAGCTGGAAACTCCACATCATAAGGAGCTCACTGACTGAATCTCAAGTTAACTCATTCTGCAGCCATCAATGTGCTGCTGGGAAACAAAAAGCTGGTAAAGGCCGAACAGAGCAAATGTTACATGAAGCAAAATAGTAAAAAGTCTTTTTAGACCAATATACATGTATTTAAAGGGATTGTCCGGTGTGAAGCTGAAGGCTGCAGTCATCTGTGTGACTCTCTGTGACTGCAGACTTGTAATCCTCACATCATGTAGACTGCGCGCTGCCAGCATTATTCTCAGCCCAGAGATGGCAGAAGCCCCTGTATCATGTGTACAGGAATTGTGCCCCCTCTCCCCGAGGAGCAGCAGTGCCTCGTCCTCCAGATACATGAGGGTCCCATCGGGGAGATCCACATGTACCGGCCATGATGTCATCTCCATGGATACGGCATCAATGTGCAGAGCAGAAGACCCCTGTAAGGGAGAGCTCAGACGTGGGGGGATTGATGTGGATGTGAGGAGCAGATCCCCCCATATTCACAGATTATCGCACAATACATGTGGCCTTGCACAGGAAAAACTGTGAGGAAAGAAGAAATCAGATTTCTTACAATATAGAATAATGTCCTCCTGCCCTCGCTCATGTCCAGTATTATTTATCCCCTGAGCTTTTGGGTGGGGAACCCCTCCTGAGCCCCCTCCATTATATAGGAGCCATATATCTGCTCCATTACTGGCAGAAGGTAAGGAGCCAATCACACTGCACGGCTTCTACTTCCTGCTCTAAGCCCCGCCCACCTGCCTTCCCTTGAGATCTCCATGACAACCCTTGTGTGACTACAGTGACAGGCCACGCCCCCGAGGATTCTGATCAGTGCGGATGTCTCCATATTGCTGAGGACTGTGAGCGGCTGATGGGCGGAGCCAGCAGCGATGTGAGGGGCGGAGCCAACAGCGACATGAGGGGCGGAGCCAGCAGCGATGTGAGGGGCAGAGCCAGCAGCGATATGAGGGGCGGAGCCAGCAGCGATATGAGGGACGGAGCCAGCAGCGATATGAGGGGCGGAGCCAACAGCGACATGTGGGGCGGAGCCAGCAGCGATATGAGAGGCGGAGCCAGCAGCGATATGAGGGGCGGAGCCAGCAGCGATGTGAGGGGCGGAGCCAGCAGCGATATGAGGGGCGGAGCCAGCAGCGACATGAGGGGCGGAGCCAGCAGCGACGTGAGGGGCGGAGCCAGCAGCGATGTGAGGGGCTGAGCCAGCAGCGACATGAGGAGCGGAGCCAGCAGCGACATGAGGGGCGGAGCCAGCAGCGACGTGAGGGGTGGAGCCAGCAGCGACGTGAGGGGCGGAGCCAGCAGCGATGTGAGGGGCTGAGCCAGCAGCGACATGAGGAGCGGAGCCAGCAGCGATATGAGGGGCGGAGCCAGCAGCGATATGAGGGGCGGAGCCAGCAGCGATATGAGGGGCTGAGCCAGCAGCGATATGAGGGGCAGAGCCAGCAGCGATATGAGGGGCAGAGCCAGCAGCGATATGATGGGCGGAGCCAGCAGCGATATGAGGGGCAGAGCCAGCAGCGATATGAGGGGCAGAGCCAGCAGCGATATGAGGGGCAGAGCCAGCAGCGATGTGATGGGCGGAGCCAGCAGCGATATGAGGGGCAGAGCCAGCAGCGATATGATGGGCGGAGCCAGCAGCGATATGAGGGGCAGAGCCAGCAGCGATATGAGGGGCGGAGCCAGCAGCGATATGAGGGGCAGAGCCAGCAGCGATATGAGGGGCAGAGCCAGCAGCGATATGATGGGCGGAGCCAGCAGCGATATGAGGAGCGGAGCCAGCAGCGATATGAGGGGCAGAGCCAGCAGCGATATGATGGGCGGAGCCAGCAGCGACATGAGGGGCGGAGCCAGCAGCGATATGAGGGGCAGAGCCAGCAGCGATATGATGGGCGGAGCCAGCAGTGATATGAGGGGCGGAGCCAGCAGCGATATGAGGGGCGGAGCCAGCAGCGATATGAGGGACGGAGCCAGCAGCGATATGAGGGGCGCTCACAGCACTGACAGGAGCAGGTGTGTGTGCAGCCAGTTCCTCTGCTGTGGGTGTTGTGGTGTGTGAGCTTCGCCGTGTATATAATATATACACAGGTGAAATCAGAAGTTTCCATACACTGTATAAATAGACACATCTGCAGGTTTTTCTCAATATCTGACATGAAATCAGAATAAACCTTTCCCTTTTTAGGTCAATTAGGATTACCATCATTTTTAATATTTGCCAAATGCCAGAATAATGAGAGAGAGAGAATGTTTTAGGACATTTTTATTACTTACTGCTAAGTCAATAGTTTACCTCTTTCCCTCTCCTCATTCATTGGGAGTGGGGCGCGGAGGATGCTGGGTGGGACGCGCGGGGTAACCCCCGCCCACAGCCCAGCATCCACCGCGGGGTCCGCGACACTAATGTCACGCCTCATTTGACGTGACATCAGCGGAAGAAAGAGCCGGCTGCAGCCGGGAGGTCACGTGATGCCTGTGAGTGGCGCTATCGCCAGTCCCTCCTACAGGAAATCCACCCCACATGATGCTGCCACCCCCATGTTTCACAGTTGGGATGGTGTTCTTAGGCTTCCAAGCTTCTCCTTTTTACTTCCAAAAGTAACGATGGTCATTATGCCCAAAAAGTTCAGTTTTAGTTTCATCAGACCACGGGACATGTCTCCAAAAATTAAGGTCTTTGTTCCTGTGTGCATTTGCAAACATTAATCTGGCTTTTTTATCTTTCTTTTGGAGTAATGGCTTCTTCCTGGCACAGTGGCCTTTCAGCCCATGATGATACAGTGCTCATTTCACTGGGGATATTGACACAATCTTATCAGCTTCCCCGATCATCTTCACAAGATCTTTTGCTTTTGTCCTTGATATGCACATATCGGACCAAAGCACGTTCATGTCTGGGACACAGAACCCGTCTCCTTCCTGAGCGGTATGATGGCTGGACATTCCCATCTTGTTTGTACTTGCATATAATTGTTTGTACAGATTAACGAGACACCTTCAGGTATCTTGAAATTGTACCCAAGGATGAGCCAGACTTGTGCAAGTCCACAATTCTCTTCCTGATATCTTGGTTGATTTCTTTAGACTTTCCCATGATGCTAAACAAAGAAGCAGTGTGTTTCAGGTGTGCATTAAAATACATCCACAGGTGTGTCTCTAATTAACTGAGATGTTGCCAAAAAAACTATCAGAAGTTTCCAAACACATGACATCATCATATGGGCAGTCCAGAATTGTTTAAAGGTATAGCAATATTAGTGTATGTAAACTTATGACTTTGCAGTAAGTAATAAAAATGCTTTAAAACATTCTCTCTCTCTCTTATTATTCTGGCATTTGGCAAATCTTAAAAATTATGGTAATCCTAATTGACCTAAAACGGGAAGGTTTATTCTGATTTCATGTCAGATATTGAGAAAAACATGCAGATGTGTCTTTTTATTGTTATGATCTGCAACAAGTACTAAGGAAAGAAGGGAGAAAGTTATCCCTACAGTAAGACTAAGCTGAATGCCTACGATGTAGCGGCTGCCTGTTCCTAGCGAACAGACCCGCCTTAGTCCTCGGCTAGTCTGAACGAAGACCTATAGCATAAAGGAGAGGGGTCCCAAAAAGAACTAAGGACTGGAACAAAAATGGGACATCTCCTAAACAGAGAAGTTGTTACAGAACACAAAAAGATAAACTGACAAAAAGGTACTAGAGGTCCCAGAAGGACCAAGCGAACTGACAGAGAAAGGCACAGAAGCACCTGGCTAGAAAAGCAGTCAAACAACACTGAAGTCCAACACAGCCAAAAGGGCGGAGCTGGAATATAAAGGCAGATGGTCTTGTGACCGCAAAACACAAGATGGAAAAAACAAACAGGAGGGTTCTAACATTTATATAGTGTATGTAAATTTCTGGTTTCAACCGTGTATACAGGTGACAGGAGCAGGTGTGTGTGCAGCCAGGTCCGCTCTTTTTGTGGCGCCGCAGCGGAGCGTGTTGTGGTGTGTGAGCTCTGTCGTGTATATAGTACAGAGGAGTATATATATATGTGTATGTATATATATATATACATACACACACACACGGGGCATGCAGGAGTTTTTAGTTTACCAGTTTGGGTCCATGCGGAGCAGCTATAGGATTCACTGGGAACATTTTGGGGAACAGACAACGTTTTTATAATTTTTATTCCATTTTTCTTTTGCGTGAGATTAATAAAAAAACAATTCTGCTGATGTTTTTTTTATTTTTTCCAGCATTCAAAGGCAAAACCCCAGGAATGGTTCTTATATTTTTTCTTTCCAGCGTTTATCGTGCAGTATAGAGACAAAATGAACAAAAGCTACAATTTTGCCATTAATTATTACTATTTTATTCTTGATGCTGTTTTTCGTGCCGGATAAATCATGTGATCGTTGTACAGTTTGGATTGTTGTTCTCTGCGATGTTAATCAGGTTTAGTTTTTTTGTTCTTGTTTTTTGGGGGTTTATTTTAATAAAATCTAGTTTTAATGTAAGAAAAAAAATTATATTTGAGTTTTTACTTTGTATATTTCCAAATATTTTATTGAAACGGAGTAAAGGAAAGAAGGATGAACTAGTGGGAGAGCAACTGTAAAGGACCCCTGCCAGTCCCTAAAACTAAAGGGGCCTGTGACGACACAGCATTTAATCGTAATTATCCAGATGTAAATTCCATAGGCCCAGAATGATAGACTATTGCCTGAATTATTAACTATTGAATTTATGTGTTTCTTTCTTCGGTTGGTCAACGCACATGATCTTTTGTCATTAGTCCGAATGTTGACTCATCTTGTAGGTTGAGGTGATATTTGTTCATTGATAAATGGTTATTTACCTCTTATATCAACTCTTCTGGTTTATTGTACTGTTATCTTTGCAATACAGGGACGCAGGCTCTTTGAACAATGGATGTTTGCTAAATATGTTGATTACCATTTTATAAGTCCATGCAATTTGTTGACTTGCATTGTTTCGGAATTTATAGTTTATCCTTCAATGTTTGCAATGTTTGCAAGTCAACATTGGGGGATGAACTGTGGATGCTCCAGTAATGGGAATTAGTAACACCACCCCTTTCTCTTGACCTGTGGATGAAGTCTTGAAGAAGGACAGTTGTGAACTACATAAAGGAGTCTTTTTACAAAACCACTGCCAGGAACACTCTATGGGACAGCTCTACAGAACACCATGAATCCATTAAGAGGGACATAGATTTGGTTTCTACAGGATGCCAGCTTAAGGGACCACAGCCCTGGCTGGAGGAATACAGATCTGCTCCATTGACTACTATAGAACCCATGGATACATCTGGGAAAACCAGGTTGGGACCCACCAGTCACCTGGTCCCATGGAGATGTTTGGAGTAGCCAGGTTGGGACACTCCAGCCACCTGGAACTCGTGAATATGCTCGGAAAAAGCCAAGTCAGGACCTTCCGGTCACCTAGTTCCATGGATATGTTCGGAGAAGCCAGGTTGGAACTTTCTGGTCTCCTGGCCACGTACCTCAATGGACTGTCAGCTTTCTAAGCTTGTTGTTACCTCCTCTTTGTGGGTGCTCTTTGGTGGGGGTGCCATTGGTGGGGGTAGTCAGCCCCAGAAGCCCCTCGGATTGGCAGCTGCTTTAATCCCAGCGAGTCAGCGGAAGGGTGAGACTCTGTAATTTGCACCATATTAGGTATTTGCTGGGACTGTTCGATATGTTTATTGTGTGTTTGGTGGCTCAATAAAATATTACCTCACTGTTTTACAATCATCCTGTGTTGTTGTTTATGTATCTTCTATCAGTGATGGATTATAATGAGTGTGATCTGCTCCACCATGAGGGGCCCGATCCTCCCGGGGGCCCACGTTCAAAGATCCCAGCACGGCTCAGGACGGATTCTTGTAGTGCTGATGTTTGATAAATAGGATAATAGAGCGCTCATAGAAAATAAATGTCTGACCTCTTCTTTCTGATGGGCATTTTAGAGCGAGGAGCTGCGCTCTGGACTCACCGCTGCACTCCCCATGCCATTGCGGTGGCCATCTTAATATCGATCTGTGCGGAGGAGACTGTGGGAGTCAGACGGAGGTGTCAAATGTACGGACCCTTTTAATCACAGGATGGAGGGTCACTGTGAATATTAATTCATGAACCACTGTGCATAGTGACTCGCCCCCAGGGCCGTGGGGCACTCGGAAGCCGGGCCTCTGGTTGCCGGGGGATATCACGGTGGCTGGCCCAGTCCGTGGCCCAGGGCGGTCACTCAAAGGGGGGGGGGAATGCTTATAGGGGAAATTGTCGTGACGCCACCTGTGGATTCTGGTAAGAGGTTACCAGCGCTGCGACAGTCCACTGAGGCTGATGTTAGGGGCAGCTATGATGGGACGGCTCCCCACAGGTAGAGCAGGCCTCAGGGCAGTGTGGAGGTGTAGAAAGATGGTGGAAGCAGGAGGGAGATGGCAGGACGGTTCCAGAGGAAGTACAGGCACACACACAAGGGTAAACTTCAATACCTTTACTGGTGGTGATGCAGGTACGGTCCAGGGCTTGTGGGGGCCCCAGGGGGGATGCTGCGGGCTTGTGGGGGCCCTAAGGGGATGCTGCGGGCTTGTGGGGCCCTGGGGGGGATTCTGCGGGCTTGTGGGGCCCTGGAGGGGATGCTGTGGGCTTGTGGGTGCTCTGGGGGGGATGCTGCAGGCTTGTGGGGTCTATGGGGGGGATGCTGCAGGCATGTGGGGGCTCTGGGGGGGGGGTGATGCAGGCTTGAGGGGGGCCCTGGGGGGATGCAGCCGGCTTGTGGGGGCCCCGGGGAGGATGCAGCGGGCTTATGGGGCCTCTGTATGAGGTCCAGCCTGCATATGGCATTACATGGGGACCAGGCAGTATTCTCTATGGTGAATTATATGGGATCCAGTATTTTGTATGGAGCATTATATAGGGCTCATAATACTGTATGGAGGACTATGTGGTGCCATAACACTGTATGGAGGACTATACTGTCCGGTCTGCACTGTGCGCTGTGAGGATTCACCGGTTTCTGAGCTATTGTAGAATTTACAGTAGATTTCACTCATGAAATGTAAGAAGTCAGTGAAATGTTTGGCATTGTACTATATCTATATCTATAATTTCTCTGCTGTATCTGTGCATCATGAATTGTTGGATGTGTTAAAGGGGCCACTGAGACTCTTTCGCCCGGGGCCCACGAAAACCTGGAGGAGGGAGCATCATGTGACACTCCCTCTCCCATCATTCCTCCTCTGCGTCTGACGCAGCGGCATGATGACGCGCCACGCTGTGTCAGACAGTGGAGCTGGCAGCTGCTGAGGTGATCAGCTGCAGAGACTGAAGCAGCGGGGAACGAGGAGCGGTAAGTATGGATTTATTTTTTAAATCATTGTGTACTGATAATACTGGAGGACTGGGGCTGCATTTTACCCTACGGGTGGGGGGGGGCTGCATTTTACCCTATGGGGGGCTGCATTATACTGCGTACAGGATCATGGGGGAATGCATTATACTGAGTGGAGAACCATGGCGAGTGTCTTAAGGCCCCGTCACACTAAGCGATGCAGCAGCGATCCCGACAACGATACGACCTGTCAGGGATCGTTGCTGCATCGCTAATACATCGCTGGTGAGCTGTCAAACAGGCAGGCTCACCAGCGATCAGGGGAGCAGCGATATCGTGGAAAGAATCGTTCCACGATGTCCTGCTCCTGTTACCAGCCTGCTGCTTAAGCAGGAGCAGGCTGGTAACTATGGTAAACATCGGGTTACAAAGTGCGCGTGTGCCCCTAGTAACCCGCTGTTTATCATGGATACGACTCTGCTAAGGTGAACGGTAGCCTCCGCGCACCGTAGCAGAGTGGTATCCATGGTAAACAGCGGGTTACTAAGTGCGCGCGCGCCCCTAGTAACCCGATGTTTACCATGGTTACCAGCCAGATCGTTGGTCCCGCTGGTCACACACAGCGATGTGTGCTGGCCAGCGGGAGGCCAACGACCAAAAAATGGTCCAGGACACTTTGCAGCGATCAGCGACCTCACAGCAGGGGCCTGATCGTTGCAAAGTGTCACACATAGCGACATCGCTGGTGAGGTCGCTGGTGAGTCACCAAAACCGTGACACAGCAGCGATCTCGCTAGCGAGATCGCTATGTGAGACGGGGGCTTTATACTGTGTGGAGGACCATGGGGGAGTACATTGTACTGTGTGGAGGACCATGGGGGAGTGCATTGTACTGTGTGGAGGACCATGGGGGAGTGCATTGTACTGTGTGGAGGACCATGGGGGAGTGCATTTTACTGTGTAGAGGACCATGGGGGAGTGCATTATACTGTGTGGAGGACCACGGGGAGTGCATTGTACTGTGTGGAGGACCACGTGGGAGTGCATTATACTGCGTGGAGGACCACGAGGGAGTGCATTATACTGCGTGGAGGACCATGGCGAGTGCCTTATACTGTGTGGAGAACCATGGCGAGAGTCTTATACTGAGTGCATTATACTCTATGGAGTGTGGAGAGGTGTGGGGCAGTTGGGGGATCATACTTTACCCTGGGAGTTGAGGTCGGGTACAGTAGGGTCATTATACTGCGCATATGGAGGAATTCACCATGGGGGTATCATACCGTGTTTGGGGGGCACTTTTGTTGGCACCACACTTTATGGGCAATGAAAAAGGGATCCTCAGCTGTGCTGGTACTAAGGATATGGACACTCAGACATTTTGGGCTAAATATATACATACAAATATTTTTTCAATAACGTTTCATAAACAATTTGGCTTTTTTATTTCCTTTGCATTGCTAGTTGCAGATTGAGCTCACTGAGAATTTATCAGTGAGCTCATTCTGACCTTCTCTGTGCTGATGATGTTCACAGACCAGCATGAAAGTTGGGCTGATCTCTGATGCAGTCATAAATCATCGCAGAAATAAAAGAGCTGGAAACTCCACATCATAAGGAGCTCACTGACTGAATCTCAAGTTAACTCATTCTGCAGCCATCAATGTGCTGCTGGGAAGCAAAAAGCTGGTAAAGGCCGAACAGAGCAAATGATACATGAAGCAAAATAGTAAAAAGTATTTTTAGACCAATATACATGTATTTAAAGGGATTGTCCGGTGTGAAGCTGAAGGCCTGCAGTCATCTGTGTGACTCTCTGTGACTGCAGACTTGTAATCCTCACATCATGTAGACTGCGCGCTGCCAGCATTATTCTCAGCCCAGAGATGGCAGAAGCCCCTGTATCATGTGTACAGGAATTGTGCCCCCTCTCCCCGAGGAGCAGCAGTGCCTCGTCCTCCAGATACATGAGGGTCCCATCGGGGAGATCCGCATGTACCGGCCATGATGTCATCTCCATGGATACGGCATCAATGTGCAGAGCAGAAGACCCCTGTAAGGGAGAGCTCAGACGTGGGGGGATTGATGTGGATGTGAGGAGCCGATCCCCCCATAGTCAAAGATTATCGCACAATACATGTGGCCTTGCACAGGAAAAACTGTGAGGAAGGAAGAAATCAGATTTCTTACAATATAGAATAATGTCCTCCTGCCCTCGCTCATGTCCAGTATTATTTATCCCCTGACCTTTAGGGTGGGGAACCCCTCCTGAGCCCCCTCCATTATATAGGAGCCATATATCTGCTCCATTACTGCCAGAAGGTAAGGAGCCAATCACACTGCACGGCTTCTACTTCCTGCTCTAAGCCCCGCCCACCTGCCTTCCCTTGAGATCTCCATGACAACCCTTCTGTGACTACAGTGACAGGCCACGCCCCCGAGGATTCTGATCAGTGCGGATGTCTCCATATTGCTGAGGACTGTGAGCGGCTGATGGGCGGAGCCAGCAGCGATGTGAGGGGCGGAGCCAGCAGCGATATGAGGGGCGGAGCCAGCAGCGATGTGAGGGGCGGAGCCAGCAGCGATGTGAGGGGCAGAGCTAGCAGCGATATGAGGGGCGGAGCCAGCAGCCACATGAGGGGCTGAGCCAACAGCGACATGAGGGGCGGAACCAGCAGCGATATGAGGGGCGGAGCCAGCAGCGATATGAGGGGCTGAGCCAACAGCGACACGAGGGGCGGAGCCAGCAGCGACCTGAGGGGCGGAGCCAGCAGCGACATGAGGAGCGCTCACAGCACTGACAGGAGCAGGTGTGTGTGCAGCCAGTTCCTCTGCTGTGGGTGTTGTGGTGTGTGAGCTTCGCCGTGTATATATTATACACACATATATATATATATATATATATATATATATATATATATATATATACATACACAGTTGAAATCAGAAGTTTCCATACACTGTATAAATAGACACATCTGCATGTTTTTCTCAATATCTGACATGAAATCAGAATAAACCTTTCCCATTTTAGGTCAATTAGGATTACCATCATTTTTAATATTTGCCAAATGCCAAAATAATGAGCGTCTCTTGTAAGGGGCATTAAAAGAGTCTTGTTATACCACTCTGACCTCCACGTGTCTTGTAAGGGGCATTAAAACCGTCTTGTTATACCACTCTGACCTCCACGTGTCTTGTAAGGGGCATTAAAACCGTCTTGTTATACCACTCTGACCTCCACGTCTCTTCAGAGGGGCATTAAAACCATCTTGTTATACCACTCTGACCTCCACGTCTCTTCTGAGGGGCATTAAAACCATCTTGTTATACCACTCTGACCTCCACGTCTCTTGTAAGGGGCATTAAAACCGTCTTGTTATACCACTCTGACCTCCACGTCTCTTCTGAGGGGCATTAAAAGCGTCTTGTTATACCACTCTGACCTCCACGTGTCTTGTAAGGGGCATTAAAACCGTCTTGTTATACCATTCTGACCTCCACGTCTCTTCTGAGGGGCATTAAAAGCGTCTTGTTAAGCTACTGGGACCTCCACGACTCTTCGAACGGCCATTGCATTTCCTCATAATTTTTGGAAGCTTTTGCTTGGAAGGCATAAGCAAATACTATGGGAGACCCACTCCCCAATAATGGGAATAATGTTTTTAAGATGCTGTACTGTATGGCTCTTGTAAGGGGCATTAAAACTGTCTTGTTAAGCTACTGTGACCTCCACGTCTCTTCAAAGGGGCATTAAAAGCGTCTTCTTAAGCCACTCTGAACTCCACAGCTCTTCCAAGGGGCATTGAAATATTGTTTTTAATTACCTTACCTCTAATCTCCACGACTCTTCCAACGGGCATTGCATTTCCTCCTAATTTTAGTCAGCTTTTGCTTTTCAATGCAAAGGTGAACACTACGGGAGACACACTCCCCAATAATGGGTAGAAGGTTTTTAGTACGCTGTAATCCACGTCTGTTTCCAGGGGCATTGCAGTTCCTTATAATTTTTGGAAAGCCTTCCATTCACTGCTTAGGCCAACAGTGCACAGGAGACCCAGTTGCCATAAATGGAAAAAAAGGTTTAGTTAAGGCCCTCTGACCTCCATGTCATTTCCAAGGGGCATTGGAGTGCCTCAAAAGTTTTGGTAGGCATTGCACTCACTGTATGCCCTATAACTGTGTAGCCAAACCGCTCCTTTTGTTACAGAAACATATCCTACAAGACATATGTGGTTGACTGGCCTGATATTGATGTGAATGGTCCCTGTTCCTCCTGCTCTTTCTCCTTTGCCACTACCTCATCCATCATTTATCACTTGAAGCTTTGTTTTAACGAGAGTTATAGAACTTGGATAGTAGCAGGAAAATATCCAGCAATCCTCGGAGGAGGTAGGATATGCGCCAAAACGCTGACCACCTCAGGCCTAGCCGCTACTACATACATGCGCTTGCATTCCTTGAAAACAAAGCAGATGCTAACTTCTATCATCCTCATCATGCTCCTCACCTTGGCACTCTCAACTCCCCTGATAGAGAAGCCAGGGCCCACCGGAGAAGTCGGGTTCTTTGGTGGGCTCGTCCAATGCTGCCCTAAAGCAGGCCAGTCTAAGAAAAGTGTGTGGGGATGTTCCGCGGAGAAATCGGGGCGGCTTGGAACCGTTTATGGACACCTGGCCGCGGGGCGGCTGGGGACCGAGTGTGGACACCCGGCCGCCCCCTGGCGGCTGGGGACCGAGCATGGACACCCGGCCACCGGGCGGCTGGGGACTGAGTATCGATACCTCGCTGCCGAAGCAGCCATGAGGTAGTGGCCAGCTCCGGCCTCCACATGCCTAAAAGGCCCAATTTCAAGTGCACGCATGCTAGCAGTATGGTATTGCAGCCTCGGGGTGGGTTGGTGGCAGGTTGCACACTTATGCTTGCATTCCAACAAAACAAAGCAGATGCTAACTTCTATCATCATCATGCTCCTCACCTTGGCATTCTCACCTCCCCTGATGGAGTCGGGTTCTCTAGTGGGCTCGTCCAATGCTGCCCTAAAGCAGGCCAGTCTAAGAAAAGTGTGTGGGGATGTTCCGCGGAGAAATTGGGTTGGCTCGGGACCGTCTATGGACACCCCGCCGCCCCCAGGCGGCTGGGGACCAGGTGTGGACACCCGGGCAGCTGGGGACTGAGTATGGATACCTCGCTGCCGAAGCAGCCATGAGGTAGTGGCCAGCTTCGGCCTCCTCAAAACTAAAAGGCCCAATTTCAAGTGCAAGCTAGCAGTATGGTATTGCAGCCTGGGGGTGGGTGGGTGGTTGGCTGCATATTTGCGCTTGCATTGCAAGGAATGGGGGAGGTACAATTGAACACTGCCCTGGGACAAGGACTTGCACGGGGATAGTTGCAAGTCTGCATCTTCTGATGCGGCAAGGATCACTTCTGATGGGCACACTTTTAGGCAGTGACCTGGGAGTCAGAGATCCTTCCAGGGGTCTTCCTCATGCTGTTCCCATGTCTTTTCAGCACTGTATGCATGTGTCACACAGCACATGGCCAGATAAGGTTGTAAAATGTTAAAATGACATTTCCCGGTGAATGCATTTGTCACAGTTGAAAGCAATACAAAAGTGCAAAAACGCATAAAAAATGCTACTTGTGAACATAGCCCAAGGTGTGGAGGAGTATTTTTGTTTTTGGTTATTTATTTTACCTTATACACAAGTCTTTACCCTGGAAAAGAAATTCCTTAACATATTTCACAGGAAAAAAGTTTCACTTTCGTTTTTGAACATTTTCTTATGAGCCTGTAAAAGTGGCTTAATACCTCTGACCACGTTGTTGACAACAGTGACCTGGGGGTCAGAAATGCTTCCTGGTGCGATCCCCATGCTGTCCCCATGTCATCTGAGCACTGTCACTATCATTATGGGCACTTTTTAGGCTTTCTACAGACTGCCGGGGGTGCCTCCGCAAAAATGCTCGGGTCTCCCATAGACTAACATGGGCTCGTTGCTCGGGTCGAGCACCCGAGTATCACGGCGAGCTCGGGCCGAGCTTCGAGCACCCGAGCATTTTAGTGCTCGCTCAACACTATTTATAACGGGGGCACAAGCTAGTGACTGATTTATATTCTCAGTGGAGCAGACTTCATTGTGGTGAATGATATACTCATGGGCACAGTGTGGCACATATTTGCATTTGGTGGCACAGTGGGCGGCATTATTTATTTAAGTCGCTTATATTTGTAACATTTTTGTTTTTCAGGAGTGCGGTGATCTGCTGAAAAGTGCGGAGCAGCCGAAACCTGGACAGCAAACTGCAAAGACGAATCATGGCGGGAAGTCGTCACGAAAGACTGGACTAGGTAAAGAAGAGAAGAAAGAGAGCGACTGCAGTGTATAAACTGGAGGGTTAGGTGGGGCCCATTATATTATAATAAATCTGTGTGGGGCCCATTATATTATAATAAATCTATGTGGGGTCCATAATATTAAAGGGACGGATATGTGGGGCCCATTATATAATAATAAAATCTATGTGGTGCCCATTATATTAAAGGGAAAGCTATGTGGGGCCAATTATATTAAAGAGAAAGCTATGGGGGGCCAATTATATTAAGGGGAAAGCTATGTGGGGCCCGTTATATTAAAGGGAAAGCTATGTGGGGCCCATTATATTAAAGAGAAAGCTATGTGGGACCCATTATATTAAAGAGAAAGCTATGTGGGGCCCATTATATTAAAGGGAAAGCTATGTGGGGCCCATTATATTAAAGAGAAAGCTATGTGGGGCCCATTATATTAAAGAGAAAGCTATGTGGGGCCCATTATATTAAAGAGAAAGCTATGTGGGGCCCATTATATTAAAGGGATAGCTATGTGGGGCCCATTATGTTAAAGAGAAAGCTATGTGGGGCCCATTATATTAAAGAGAAAGCTATGTGGGGCCCATTATATTAAAGAGAAAGCTATGTGCGGCCCATTATATTAAAGAGAAAGCTATGTGGGGCCCATTATATTAAAGAGAAAGCTATGTGGGGCCCATTATATTAAAGAAAAAGCTATGTGGGGCCCATTATATTAAAGAAAAAGCTATGTGGGGCCCATTATATTAAAGGGAAAGCTATGTGGGGCCCATTATATTAAAGGGAAAGCTATGTGGGGCCCATTATATTAAAGGGAAAGCTATGTGCGGCCCATTATATTAAAGAGAAAGCTATGTGGGGCCCATTTTATTAAAGAGAAAGCTATGTGGGGCCCATTATATTAAAGAGAAAGCTATGTGGGGCCCATTATATTAAAGAGAAAGCTATGTGGGGCCCATTATATTAAAGAGAAAGCTATGTGGGGCCCATTATATTAAAGAAAAAGCTATGTGGGGCCCATTATATTAAATAAAAAGCTATGTGGGGCCCATTATATTAAAGGGAAAGCTATGTGGGGCCCATTATATTAAATAAAAAGCTATGTGGGGCCCATTATATTAAAGGGAAAGCTATGTGGGGCCCATTATATTAAAGAGAAAGCTATGTGGGGCCCATTATATTAAAGAGAAAGCTATGTGGGGCCCATTATATTAAAGAAAAAGCTATGTGGGGCCCATTATATTAAATAAAAAGCTATGTGGGGCCCATTATATTAAAGGGAAAGCTATGTGGGGCCCATTATATTAAAGAGAAAGCTATGTGGGGTCCATTATATTAAAGAAAAAGCTATGTGGGGCCCATTATATTAAAGGGAAAGCTATGTGGGGCCCATTATATTAAAGAGAAAGCTATGTGGGGTCCATTATATTAAAGGGAAAGCTATGTGGGTCCCATTATATTAAAGAAAAAGCTATGTGGGGCCCATTATATTAAAGAAAAAGCTATGTGGGGCCCATTATATTAAAGGGAAAGCTATGTGGGGCCCATTATATTAAAGGGAAAGCTATGTGGGGCCCATTATATTAAAGGGAAAGCTATGTGGGGCCCATTATATTAAAGAGAAAGCTATGTGGGGCCCATTATATTAAAGGGAAAGCTATGTGGGGCCCATTATATTAAAGGGAAAGCTATGTGGGGCCCGTTATCTTAAAGGGACATCTACGTAGGGCCCATTATATTAAATGGATGGCTATGTGGGGCCCATTATATTAAAGAGAAAGCTATGTGGGGCCCATTATATTAAAGAGAAAGCTATGTGGGGCCCATTATATTAAAGCGAAAGCTATGTGGGGCCCATTATATTAAAGGGAAAGCTATGTGGGGCCCATTATATTAAAGAGAAAGCTATGTGGGGCCCATTATATTAAAGGGAAAGCTATGTGGGGCCCATTATATAATAATAAAATCTATGTGGGGCCCATTATATTAAAGGGAAAGCTATGTGGGGCCCGTTATCTTAAAGGGACATCTACGTATATGATAAATTCTATATGGGGCCCATGATATTTAATGGAAGGCTATGTGAGGCCCATTATATTAAATAGAGAGCTATGTGGGGACCAATATATTAAAAAGAAAGCTATATTGGGGCCCACTATGTTATCTGGAAGGTTTTGTGGGGCCCTCTGTATTAAATTGAGGGCTATGTGAGGCCTATTAAATTAAATGGAAAGCGTTGCGGGGCCCATAATATTATATGGAGGGCTATGTGAGGCGCATTTATCAAATAAAGGGCTATGTAGCGCCAATTATATTAAATGGAAGCCTGTGTTTTGTCCATTATATTAAATAGAGATGTATCTTGGCTCCATTATAATAAATGGAAGGCAATGTGGGGACCATTATATTAAATGGAAGGTTATGTGGGGCCCATTATATTAAATGGAAGCCTATATGGAGCCCAGTAAATTAAATGTAAAGCTATGTGGGGCCCAATATTTTAAATGGAAGGTTAAGTGGGGCCAATTGTATTAAATAGAGGGCTATGTGGTGCCCAATATAAAACATGGAAGGCTTTTTGGTGCCCATTATATTAAATAGAGGGATATTTTGGCCCCATTTTATTAAATGGAAGGCTATGTCAGGTCCAATATATTAAATTGAGTCCAGTGCGGCCTATTATATTAAATTGACGGTTATGTGGGGTTCAATAAATTAAATGAAAAGCTATGTGGAGCCCAATAAATTAAATTATAGTACATGGAAGGCAATGGGCGGCTCATTATACTATATAGAGGGCTATGTGGGGGCCATTATACTTTATAGAATTCTATGTGGGGGTCCATTATACTTTTGCCAATGGCAAATTGTGTGTTCCGGTGGCACTCCAAAGGTAAAGGGTGTGCTCCGGTGGCACTCCAACGTCATAGGGTGTGCTCTGGTGGCACACCAATGGCAAAAAGGCCAAAGAGTAGACTCTGGTGGCAGACTGAGCAGCCCTAGAGTGCGCCCCAGTGATAAGCAATAAGGCCAAAGAATGTACCCTGGTGGTAGTCTAAAAAGCCCTAGAGTGCGCCCCAGTGGTAAGCAATAAGGCCAAAAAGTGCACCCCGGTGGCAGGCTAAAAAAGCCTAAAATGAGTGCCCCGGTGGTAAGCAAAATGGTCAGAGTGTACCCCGGTCGCAGTTAAAAAGCCCAAGTTGGGTGCCCCGGTGGTAAGCTAAAAGGCCAAAGAGTGCACCCCGGTGGAAGCTAAAAAGCCCAAGATGGGTGCCCCGGTGGTAAGCAAAAAAGGTCACATATTGGGCCCCTCTGGTAGGCCTACGGGAAATAGAGTTCTCCGATGGCACACCAACGGTAAAGGGTGTGCCCGATGGTACTCCAATGGTAAAGGGTGTGCTTCAGTGGCATGCCAGTGGCAAAAAGTGTACTCCGGTGGCATGCTAATGGTGAAAGGTGTGCTCTGTTAGCACCCCAACTGTAAAGAGTGTGTTCCAGTGGCACCCCAGCAGCCAATGGTGTACTTCGGTGGCAGATCATCGGGAAATGGTGTGATATGTAAGGCTCATCATAACAAAAGGGAGGGCTATGTGGGACCCATTATTTTATATGGAAAGCAAGGTGGGGCCCATTATATTAATTAGGGGCTTATGTGGGGCTCTTTATATTAAATAAAAACATATGTGGGTCCCATTAAATAAAATGGAAGGCTATGTGGACCCCATTAAATTAAATGGAAGGCTATGTGGACCCCATTAAATTAAATGGAAGGCTATGTGGGGCCCATTATATTAAATGGAAGCCTATATGGGGCCCAATAAATTAAATGAAAAGCTACAGTATGTACAGCAATAATAAAAATGGTAATAATACAGGGTGGGCTATTTATATGGATACACCTAAATTAAATGGGAATGGTTGGTGATGTCAACTTCCTGTTTATGGCACATTAGTATATGGGAGGGGGAAACTTTTCCAGATGGGTGGTGACTATGGCGGCCATTTTGAAGTCGGCCATTTTGGATCTAACTTTATTTTTTTCAATGGGAAGAGGGTGATGTGACACATCAAACTCATTGAGAATTTCATAAGAAAATACAATGGTGTGCTTGGTTTTAACATAACTTTATTCTTTCATGAATTTTTTACAAGTTTATGACCACTTATAAAATGTGTTTAAAGTGCTGCCCATTGTGTTGGATTGTCAATGCAACCCTCTTCTCCCACTCTTGACACACTGATACCAACACCGCAGAAGAAATGCTAGCACAGGCTTTCAGTATCCGTTGTTTCAGATGCTGAAAGGTTATATGGGGCCTATTAAAATAAATGGAAGACTATGCAGGACCTCTTGTAATAACTAGAAGGCAATTTGTGGCCCATTATATTAAACTAGATGGTGGCCCGATTCTAACTCATCGGGTATTCTAGAATATGTATGTGGCCGGCCGCGACCAATCAGCGAACCGTGTTAGTGAGGACCGGAGAGCATGTTTAAATTTGGCGCCAAAACCGGTGATTGGTCACGGCTGGCGGCCGCGACCAATCAGCGAATCGTATTAGTGAGAACCGGGGAGCGGGTACTTCCACTGTGAGCAGCCGGGAGATGACCGGCTGCTCGCAGCAGAAGTATCCCAACCGGCGGCGCCGCTCCCCGGTCCTCCCTTCACACTTGCCGTCGGGAGATCAGCGGCCCTAGCCGCTGATCTAGCGACGGTAGCCGCATGGAGGTCAGCGGCGCCGCAGGTCAGGGTACTTCTGCTGCAAGCAGCCGGGAGATGACCGGCTGCATCGCCACTGACCTCTGTGCAGAGCGGTGTTTAAATTTGGAGCCAATATCGCTGATTGGTCGTGGCCGCCGAATCGTATTAGTGAGGACAGGGGAGCGGCGCTGCCTGTGCGGGTACTTCCACTGCGAGCAGCCGGGAAATGACCGGCTGCTCGCAGCAGAAGTATCCGGACCGGTGGCGCCGCTCCCCGGTCCTCCCTTCACACTTTCCGTCGGAAGATCAGCGGCCCTAGCCGCTGATCTCCCGACGGTAGCCGCATGGAGGTCAGCGGCGCCGCTGGTCGGGGTACTTCTGCTGCGAGCAACCGGGAGTTGACCGGCTAGCGCCGGTCATCTCCCGGCTACATCGCCGCTGACCTCCGTGCGGCAGATGAGCTGCTAATGGCCGCCATCTTTTTCTGAAATCCCACGTCGCTGATTGACCACGGTCGGACCAATCAGCGACGCAGGACTTCCTGGACAGAAGGACAGACAGACAGACATGATAAGACGATTATATATATTAAATGTAAGGTTATGTAGGGCCCAATATATTCAATGAAAAACTATATGGGCCCATTATATAAAAGAAAAAGCTAAGTGTGGCCCATTTTATTAAATGGATGATGGCGTGCTCCCTTGGCAAGCCAGCGGGAAAGTGGCGTGCTTCCGGTGGCAAGCCAGCGGGACAGTGGCGTGCTCCGGTGGCAAGCCAGCGGGAAAGTGGCGTGCTCCGGTGGCAAGCCAGCGGGAAAGTGGCGTGCTCCGGTGGCAAGCCAGCGGGAAAGTGGCGTGCTGCGGTGGCAAGCCAGCGGGAAAGTGGCGTGCTCCGGTGGCAAGCCAGCGGGAAAGTGGCGTGCTCCGGTGGCAAGCCAGCGGGAAAGTGGCGTGCTCCGGTGGCAAGCCAGCGGGAAAGTGGCGTGCTCCGGTGGTAAGCCAGCGGGACAGTGGCGTGCTCCGGTGGCAAGCCAGCGGGACAGTGGCGTGCTCCGGTGGCAAGTCAGCGGGAAAGTGGCGTGCTCCGGTGGCAAGCCAACGGGAAAGTGGCGTACTCCGGTGGCAAGCCAACGGGAAAGTGGCGTGCTCCGGTGGCAAGCCAACGGGAAAGTGGCGTGCTCCGGTGGCAAGCCAACGGGAAAGTGGCGTGCTCCGGTGGCAAGCCAACGGGAAAGTGGCGTGCTCCGGTGGCAAGCCAACGGGACTGTGGCGTGCTCCGGTGGCAAGCCAACAGGAAAGTGGCGTGCTCCGGTGGCAAGCCAACGGGAAAGTGACGTGCTCCGGTGGCAAGCCAACGGGAAAGTGGCGTGCTCCGGCGTCAAGCCAACGGGAAAGTGGCGTGCTCCGGCGGCAAGCCAACGGGACTGTGGCGTGCTCCGGTGGCAAGCCAACAGGAAAGTGGCGTGCTCCGGTGGCAAGCCAACGGGAAAGTGACGTGCTCCGGTGGCAAGCCAACGGGAAAGTGGCGTGCTCCGGCGGCAAGCCAACGGGAAAGTGGCGTGCTCCGGCGGCAAGCCAACGGGAAAGTGGCGTGCTCCGGCGGCAAGCCAACGGGACAGTGGCGTGCTCCGGTGGCAAGCCAACGGGACAGTGGCGTGCTCCGGTGGCAAGCCAACGGGAAAGTGGCGTGCTCCGGTGGCAAGCCAACGGGAAAGTGGCGTGCTCCGGTGGCAAGCCAACGGGAAAGTGGCGTGCTCCGGTGGCAAGCCAACGGGAAAGTGGCGTGCTCCGGTGGCAAACCAACGGGAAAGTGGCGTGCTCCGGTGGCAAGCCAACGGGAAAGTGGCGTGCTCCGGTGGCAAGCCAACGGGAAAGTGGCGTGCTCCGGTGGCAAGCCAACGGGAAAGTGGCGTGCTCCGGTGGCAAGCCAACGGGAAAGTGGCGTGCTCCGGTGGCAAGCCAACGGGAAAGTGGCGTGCTCCGGTGGCAAGCCAACGGGAAAGTGGCGTGCTCCGGTGGCAAGCCAACGGGAAAGTGGCGTGCTCCGGTGGCAAGCCAACGGGAAAGTGGCGTGCTCCGGTGGCAAGCCAACGGGACTGTGGCGTGCTCCGGTGGCAAGCCAACGGGAAAGTGGCGTGCTCCGGTGGCAAGCCAACGGGAAATTGACGTGCTCCGGTGGCAAGCCAACGGGAAAGTGGCGTGCTCCGGTGGCAAGCCAACGGGAAAGTGGCGTGCTCCTGTGGCAAGCCAACGGGAAAGTGGCGTGCTCCTGTGGCAAGCCAACGGGAAAGTGGCGTGCTCCGGTGGCAAGCCAACGGCAAAGTGGCGTGCTCCGGTGGCAAGCCAACGGGAAAGTGGCGTGCTCCGGTGGCAAGCCAACGGGAAAGTGGCGTGCTCCGGTGGCAAGCCAACGGGAAAGTGGCGTGCTCCGGTGGCAAGCCAACGGGAAAGTGGCGTGCTCCGGTGGCAAGCCAACGGCAAAGTGGCGTGCTCCGGTGGCAAGCCAACGGGAAAGTGGCGTGCTCCGGTGGCAAGCCAACGGGAAAGTGGCGTGCTCCGGTGGCAAGCCAACGGGAAAGTGGCGTGCTCCGGTGGCAAGCCAACGGGAAAGTGGCGTGCTCCGGTGGCAAGCCAACGGGACTGTGGCGTGCTCCGGTGGCAAGCCAACGGGAAAGTGGCGTGCTCCGGTGGCAAGCCAACGGGAAAGTGGCGTGCTCCGGTGGCAAGCCAACGGGAAAGTGGCGTGCTCCGGTGGCAAGCCAACGGGAAAGTGGCGTGCTCCGGTGGCAAGCCAACGGGAAAGTGGCGTGCTCCGGTGGCAAGCCAACGGGAAAGTGGCGTGCTCCGGTGGCAAGCCAACGGGAAAGTGGCGTGCTCCGGTGGCAAGCCAACGGGAAAGTGGCGTGCTCCGGTGGCAAGCCAACGGGAAAGTGGCGTGCTCCGGTGGCAAGCCAACGGGACTGTGGCGTGCTCCGGTGGCAAGCCAACGGGAAAGTGGCGTGCTCCGGTGGCAAGCCAACGGGAAATTGACGTGCTCCGGTGGCAAGCCAACGGGAAAGTGGCGTGCTCCGGTGGCAAGCCAACGGGAAAGTGGCGTGCTCCTGTGGCAAGCCAACGGGAAAGTGGCGTGCTCCTGTGGCAAGCCAACGGGAAAGTGGCGTGCTCCGGTGGCAAGCCAACGGCAAAGTGGCGTGCTCCGGTGGCAAGCCAACGGGAAAGTGGCGTGCTCCGGTGGCAAGCCAACGGGAAAGTGGCGTGCTCCGGTGGCAAGCCAACGGGAAAGTGGCGTGCTCCTGTGGCAAGCCAACGGGAAAGTGGCGTGCTCCTGTGGCAAGCCAACGGGAAAGTGGCGTGCTCCGGTGGCAAGCCAACGGCAAAGTGGCGTGCTCCGGTGGCAAGCCAACGGGAAAGTGGCGTGCTCCGGTGGCAAGCCAACGGGAAAGTGGCGTGCTCCGGTGGCAAGCCAACGGGAAAGTGGCGTGCTCCGGTGGCAAGCCAACGGGAAAGTGGCGTGCTCCGGTGGCAAGCCAACGGGAAAGTGGCGTGCTCCGGTGGCAAGCCAACGGGACTGTGGCGTGCTCCGGTGGCAAGCCAACGGGAAAGTGGCGTGCTCCGGTGGCAAGCCAACGGGAAAGTGGCGTGCTCCGGTGGCAAGCCAACGGGAAAGTGGCGTGCTCCGGTGGCAAGCCAACGGGAAAGTGGCGTGCTCCGGTGGCAAGCCAACGGGAAAGTGGCGTGCTCCGGTGGCAAGCCAACGGGACTGTGGCGTGCTCCGGTGGCAAGCCAACGGGAAAGTGGCGTGCTCCGGTGGCAAGCCAACGGGAAAGTGACGTGCTCCGGTGGCAAGCCAACGGGAAAGTGGCGTGCTCCGGTGCAAGCCAACGGGAAAGTGGCGTGCTCCTGTGGCAAGCCAACGGGAAAGTGGCGTGCTCCTGTGGCAAGCCAACGGGAAAGTGGCGTGCTCCGGTGGCAAGCCAACGGGAAAGTGGCGTGCTCCGGTGGCAAGCCAACGGGAAAGTGGCGTGCTCCGGTGGCAAGCCAACGGGAAAGTGGCGTGCTCCGGTGGCAAGCCAACGGGAAAGTGGCGTGCTCCGGTGGCAAGCCAACGGGACTGTGGCGTTCTCCGGTGGCAAGCCAACGGGAAAGTGGCGTGCTCCGGTGGCAAGCCAACGGGAAATTGACGTGCTCCGGTGGCAAGCCAACGGGAAAGTGGCGTGCTCCGGTGGCAAGCCAACGGGAAAGTGGCGTGCTCCTGTGGCAAGCCAACGGGAAAGTGGCGTGCTCCTGTGGCAAGCCAACGGGAAAGTGGCGTGCTCCGGTGGCAAGCCAACGGGAAAGTGGCGTGCTCCGGTGGCAAGCCAACGGGAAAGTGGCGTGCTCCGGTGGCAAGCCAACGGGAAAGTGGCGTGCTCCGGTGGCAAGCCAACGGGAAAGTGGCGTGCTCCTGTGGCAAGCCAACGGGAAAGTGGCGTGCTCCTGTGGCAAGCCAACGGCAAAGTGGCGTGCTCCGGTGGCAAGCCAACGGGAAAGTGGCGTGCTCCGGTGGCAAGCCAACGGGAAAGTGGCGTGCTCCGGTGGCAAGCCAACGGGAAAGTGGCGTGCTCCGGTGGCAAGCCAACGGGAAAGTGGCGTGCTCCGGTGGCAAGCCAACGGGAAAGTGGCGTGCTCCGGTGGCAAGCCAACGGGAAAGTGGCGTGCTCCGGTGGCAAGCCAACGGGAAAGTGGCGTGCTCCGGTGGCAAGCCAACGGGAAAGTGGCGTACTCCGGTGGCAAGCCAACGGGAAAGTGGCGTGATCCGGTGGCAAGCCAACGGGAAAGTGGCGTGCTCCGGTGGCAAGCCAACGGGACAGTGGCGTGCTCCGGTGGCATGCCAACGGGACAGTGGCGTGCTCCGGTGGCAAGCCAACGGGACAGTGGCGTGCTCCGGTGGCAAGCCAACGGGACAGTGGCGTGCTCCGGTGGCAAGCCAACGGGACAATGGCGTGCTCCGGTGGCAAGCCAACGGGAAAGTGGCGTGCTCCGGTGGCAAGCCAACGGAAAAGTGGCGTGCTCCGGTGGCAAGCCAACGGGAAAGTGGCGTGCTCCGGTGGCAAGCCAACGGGACTGTGGCGTGCTCCGGTGGCAAGCCAACGGGACTGTGGCGTGCTCCGGTGGCAAGCCAACGGGACTGTGGCGTGCTCCGGTGGCAAGCCAACGGGACAGTGGCGTGCTCCGGTGGCAAGCCAACGGGAAAGTGGCGTGCTCCGGTGGCAAGCCAACGGGAAAGTGGCGTGCTCCGGTGGCAAGCCAACGGGAAAGTGGCGTGCTCCGGTGGCAAGCCAACGGAAAAGTGGCGTGCTCCGGTGGCAAGCCAACGGTAAAGTGGCGTGCTCCGGTGGCAAGCCAACGGGAAAGTGTCGTGCTCCGGTGGCAAGCCAACGGGAAAGTGGCGTGCTCCGGTGGCAAGCCAACGGGAAAGTGGCGTGCTCCGGTGGCAAGCCATCGGGAAAGTGGCGTGCTCCGGTGGCAAGCCAACGGGAAAGTGGCGTGCTCCGGTGGCAAGCCAACGGGAAAGTGGCGTGCTCCGGTGGCAAGCCAACGGGAAAGTGGCGTGCTCCGGTGGCAAGCCAACGGGAAAAGGTGTGCTCCGGTGGCATGCTAATGGTAAAGGTGTGCTCCAGTGGCATTCTAACGGTAAAGGTGTGCTGCGGTCACATGCTAATGGTAAAGGTGTGCTCCGGTGGCATGCTAACGGGAATAGGTGTGCTCCGATGGCATGCTAACGGGAATAGGTGTGCCTGGTGGCATACTAACGGGAAAAGGTGTGCTACGGTGGCATGCTAGCGGGAAATGGTGTGCTTCGGTGGCATGATAACGAGAAATGGGGTACTCCATTGGCACCACAATGGTCAAGGGTCTTGGAAATGTCACATGTGAAGTCATACTCGCATAGTGTCTGTTGTTGCAGGGATCAAAAGAGCGACCCGGTGGAACAAGATGTGGACACTGTGCGACAGATGGTGGTTTAAGGACAGCAAACAGCAAAATAAGACCAAGCAACAGCAAGAAAACAATCCAAGAATTACCGCAGCAGACAAGTAAGTGATTGTGATTCTTTTAAACGGTGATGTATGATCAGATGAAGTGGAATGCAGTAAGTTTGGAAATATGATTAACATGTTAATAAAGTGTCTGAAATGTATGAGCGAGAAAGAGAAAAAGGTGGATTGTTACAGGGGGACAGCTGAGAGTAGGGAGTTGCAGAGAAAGTCCTTGTGACAGGTTTAGGATGTATACGGCGGTTTATTGCCTCCTCCACATACAAAGGCAGGAGATGAGACTATCAAACTATTGAACTTGGAGTTGTCAGTAATGTTGGAGGTGAAATTAATAAAGCAAGTAAAATGGGAAAGAAAAAAAGGGGTTGTATGTTTGCCTGGTCAGAGGGATGTTTGCCTGGTCATGGGGATGTTTGTCTGGTCAGGGGGATGTTTGCCTGGTCAGGGGGATGTTTGCCTGGTCAGGGGGATGTTTGCCTGGTCAGGGGGATGGTTGCCTGGTCAGGAGGATGTTTGCCTGGTCATGGGGATGTTTGTCTGGTCAGGGGGATGTTTGCCTGGTCAGAGGGATGTTTGCCTGGTCAGGGGGATGTTTGCCTGGTCAGGGGGATGTTTGCCTGGTCAGGGGGATGGTTGCCTGGTCAGGAGGATGTTTGTCTGGTCAGGTGGATGTTTGTCTGGTCAGAGGGATGTTTGTCTGGTCAGAGTGATGTTTGTCTGGTCAGAGGGATGTTTGCTTCACGTTGGGGAAGAGGGAAAGGACTGAATGATCCGGCACCTGTCCTATCCACAGGATGGTCAGCTAGTGCCGCCATAGGGAAAGAGCTGACCTAGTGTCACTATCAATCATCAGAGTCTGCAGTACAACTGATTAGGGGTCCAGCAGGGGGGCGCTGATGACACAGGTGGACCTTGGGGCGGTTTTCCGGTTGCGGACGCTGCACCTAGAGGGTTTTCTTCATGTAATTATCCTCCTCACATTGCAGACTTGTGAACTTTATAAATATTCTTCATTTGCTTATTTTCTTCCTTCTCTCCCAAACACGTTGCTGAAGTGCTGTCTCACCCCCACTGCCCCCATCCAGAAGCTTCTTGTGGCTGCTGTTCAGTGAAATTTGTCCTCTATATACCAGCAGTCTGTGTATGAGCCTGTCCCTGTCTGATCCTCTCTGCTCTCCACCCCTGCACTCAGACATGGGAAACCCTGTACTCGGATTACTTCACATCTTGGTGAACAACAGCTGAAAGGACCCTATAAAGGAGCCTGTACCAGGCAGGAGACAGCGGTGCAGCATTGTGCTTGTGGGGGCAATCGGGCGGTGGAGTCAGAAATTGGGGAATACTTGGGTGCTCTCTGGATAGACAATATTAGTGCTGCAGTAATTTCCCACAAGTTTTTGCACAGAGCAGCCACTAATATAGAATAAAGTAAAACAATTGTGCTCTGTAAATAATGGCTGTGCTTTGCTACAAATGCTTCATGTTCGCAGGAGGTTTTTTTTTCTTTAATAAATTTTATTTAGTTTATAATTGATTTTTTCTCTTTCTGCTAGATATCAGGACATGATAGAGGCCGTACGGGACTGGTATAAGAAGTTCTTGGCTGAGAAGGAAAGAAGCTTCATTCCTCCATGAGCTGCAGTTCTTTGTGTCCAGTCGGGAACTCTATTAGTAAGTAGATTTTATCACCGGCGCAGACATTTCCGGGAAGGTTCCAATTGGCCAAATACAAGACGTTCATTAAACTCTTCATTTGAAATAAACGTCTGGTTATCATCCACAATACTTAATACCGATCACTTGTCACAAATTTGTATATTTTTTACCTGTTATAAAATGCTGCTGATCCCTTGAATCTTTTCTTTTTTTTTTGTCATTTTAGACAAAACATTACATATTCCTGACAAGTCCCAGGTCTTTTCACACCACTCGTTTTGCAGGTTCTTTAATACTACAGCACTTACGTTATTGGGGTCATTTTTGCGCAGTTTGCAGGTACATGATTTTTTATACATGTTTTTTTTTAGCTTTGTCTTGTTATTACATCACATTCATCTTTTTCCTCTCTTGCTTTCCTGGACTGAAGGAAACATATCTCCAAGTCACTCTGAGCTGCCGGCAGGAGAGATGGACCCTCAGGAGCCTCCTAGTCTTCAGAATCCACATGAAGGAGAAGTCCAAGAACAAGAAAGGCCTCCGACAGCAGAGCAACCTGTCCGCCAAAAAGTCCCAGAAGAAGAAGCGATGGTCCCGCAGCTCATCTGTGTTTTTCCTAAATGTGGTTTATACTTTTACTGATTGTAATTTTCTTGGTCGATACCAGATAAAGTTTTGGATGACAACTGTCTGGACTTGTGTCTTATTTTACATTTCTCCTTTTTTCTTCTTGCTTCCCCTCCAGTGAGATCTGGCTTAGGTGATAAAAGCCTTTCTCTATCCAGCATTTTTGCAGCAGGCTGGAGAATTACTTTCTGGATGATAACTTGCCTTAGTCTCAGGTGCCCATACACTAGTTAGCTTTACACCGGACGCTTGTCCACACAACACATCCCGACTCCCCCATATACATGAATGTGGTTATATGTGTGGGGGAGATGGCCCCATACACAGCACATGGTCGGCTGCTCCAGCAAAAATCCTTGGGTTTGACCTACCTTCCTGTAATATATATGGGGGGCCATTAGTTGGATGTTTGCAGGACCCCTCTTTGTCCGACAGCTTCCCTCCCCCACACATAGCAAGCAGTGTACATACAAGCTCCCTTCCCGCACATACAGTATATATAGCATATAAAGAAAAAACCTAGAAGTCTGAACTGAAACATAAATTGATGTGCATGCAAAATGTAAATGCATGTTCACACAAGGCCACTAGACAAAGAAAAACCAAAGACAAGCAAAATACCCAAGTAACCGGAAGTGAATGGGTAAATCGCAAAGTGCAAAAATAATAAATAATGAAGGGTATTTAGTTAACATAATTTTGATAAAAATAATGCAAAAGCTATCCCGCCACATCACGGCAACCCTTATGGGACAGTCCTAACTCTAATATTAAAACCTTACCATTTGTCAAGTGACGTACATATGGATAAGGGCAGAGAGACTGACCCCCTAGTAGAAGCATAGACCTGAGGCAGAATAAACATTTCAGCTCAGACAAAGGGTGGCCACACCCTAATATGCACTAAAGCACACTACAAAGAAAAAACCTAGAAGTCTGAACTGAAACATAAATTGCAGGCAAAATGTAAATGCATGTTCACATAAGGCCACTAGACAAAGAAAAACCATAGGCAAGCAAAATACCCAAGTAACCGGAAGTAAATGGGTAAATCGCAAAGTGCAAAAATAATAAATAATGAAGGGTATTTAGTAGTGAAGAGCGAGCACTAAAATGCTCGGGTGCTCGAAGTTCGGGCCGAGCTCGCCATGATACTCGGGTGCTCGACCTGAGCCACGAGCCCAATGTTAGTCTATGGGAGACCCCAGCATTCTCGCTGCGGCATCCCCGGATGTCTTTTAAAAGCCTAACAAGTGCCCAAAACGATAGTGACAGTGCTCAAATGACATGGGGACAGCATGGGGATCGCCCCAGGAAGCATTTCTGACCCCCAGGTCACTGCTGTCAACAATGTGGTCAGAGGTATTAAGCCACTTTTAAGGGCTCACAATAAAACGTTCAAAAACTAAACTGAAACTGCTTTCCTGTGAAATATGTTAAGGAAGTTCCTTTCCAGGGTAAAGACTTGTGTATAAGGTAAAATAAATAACCAAAAAAAAAAATACTCCTCCACACCTTGGGCTATGTTCACAAGTAGCATTTTTAATGCGTTTTTGCACTTTTGTATTGCTTCAATCGTGACAAATGCATTCACTGGGAAATGTAATTTTAACATTTTACAACCTTATCTGGCCATGTGCTGTATGACACATGCATACAGTGCTGAAAAGACATGGGGACAGCATGGGAAAGACCCCTGGAAGCATCTCTGACTCCCCAGTCACTGCCTAAAAGTGTGCCCATCAGAAGTCATCCTTGCCGCATCAGAAGATGCAGACTTGCAACTATCCCCGTGCAAGTTCTTGTCCCAGGGCAGGGTTCAATTGTACCTCTCCCATTCCTTGCAATGCAAGCGCAAATATGCAGCCAACCACCCACCCACCCCCAGGCTGCAATACCATACTGCTTGCTTGCACTTGAACTTGGGCCTTTTAGGCATGTGGAGGCGGAATCTGGCCACCATGTCATGGCAGCGTTGGCAGCCTGGTATCCATACTCAGTCCCCAGCCGCCCGGCGGCAGGGTGTCCACACTCGGTCCCCAACCGCCAGGTGGCGGCCGGGTGTCCATACTCAGTCCCCAGCCGCCTGGGGGCAGCCGGGTGTCCATAAACGATCCCCAGCCGCCCCTATTTCTCCTTGGAACATCCCCTCACACACTTTTCTTAGCCCGGCCTGCTTTAGGGCAGCATTGGACGAGCCCACCAGAGAACCAGACTCCTCCGGTGGGCCCTGGCTTCTCCATCAGGGGAGTTGAGAGTGACAAGGTGAGGACCATGATGATGATGATACAAGTTAGCATCTGCTTTGTTTTCTTGGAATGCAAGCGTAAGTGTGCAGCCTGCCACCCACCCACCCACCGCCAGGCTGCATTACCATACTGCTTGCTTGCTTGCACTTGAAATTGGGCCTTTTTAGGCACGTGGAGGCGGAATCTGACCACCGAGTCATGGCAGCATTGGCGGCCTGGAATCCATACTCAGTCCCCAGCCGCCCGGCTGCCAGGTGTTCACACTCGGTCCCCAGCCGCCAGGGGGCGGCCGAGTGCCCGTACTCGGTCCCCAGCCGCCCCGCGGCCGGGTTTTCACACACGGTCCCCAGCCCCCTGGGGGCAGCCGGGTGTCCATAAACGGTCCCCAGGGGCCCCTATTTCTCCTTGGAACATCCCCCCACACACTTTTCTTAGCCTGGCCTGCTTTAGGGCAGCATTGGACGAGCCCACCAGAGAACCAGACTCCTCCGGTGGGCCCTGGCTTCTCCATCAGGGGAGTTGAGAGTGCCAAGGTGAGGACCATGATGATGATGATACAAGTTAGCATCTGCTTTGTTTTCTTGGAATGCAAGCGCATGTATGTAGTAGCGACTAAGCCTGAGGTGGTCAGCGTTTTGGCGCATATCCTACCTCCTCTGAGGATTGCTGGATGTTTTCCTGCTACTATCCCAGTTCTATGACTCCCATTAAAACAAAGCTTCAGGTGATGAATGATGGATGAGGTGGTGGCAAAGGAGAAAGAGCAGGAGGAACAGGGACCATTCACATCAATATCAGGCCAGTCAACCACATATGTCTTGTAGGATATGTTTCTGTAACAAAAGGAGCGGTTTGGCTACACAGTTATAGGGCATACAGTGAGTGCAATGCCTACCAAAAATTTTGAGGCACTCGAATGTACCTTGGAAAAGACATGGAGGTCAGAGGGCCTTAACTAAACCGTTTTTTCCATTTATATCAACTGGGTCTCCTGTACACTGTTGGCCTAAACAGTGAATGGAAGGCTTTCCAAAAATTATGAGGAACTGCAATGCCCCTTGAAACAGACGTGGATTACAGCGTACTAAAAACCTTCTACCCACTATTGGGGAGTGGGTCTCCCTTAGTTTTCGCCTTTGCATTGAAAAGCAAAAGCTGACTAAAATTAGGAGGAAATGCAATGTCCGTTGGAAGAGTCGTGGAGGTTAGAGGTAATTAAGAACAACATTTCAATGCCCCTAGGAAGAGCTGTGGAGTTCAGAGTGGCTTAAGAAGACTTTTGATGTCCCTTTGAACAGACGTGGAGGTCACAGTAGCTTAACAAGATGGTTTTAATGCCCCTCGGAAAAGACGTGGAGGTCCCAGTAGCTTAACCAGACGTTTTGAATGCCCCTCGGAAAAGGGGCTTTTAATGCCCCTTCCAAGAGCCATACAGTACAGCATAGTACAAACATTATTCCCATTATTGGGGAGTGTGTATCCCATAGTCATAGCTTATGCCTTCCAAGCAAAAGCTGCCAAAAATTAGGATGGAGAAACTTGCAATGCCCCTTACAAGAGCCATGCAGTACAGCATATTCCAAACATTATTCCCATTATTGGGGAGTGGGTCTCCCATAGTCTTTGCTTATGCCTTCCAAGCAAAAGCTGCCAAAAATTAGGACGAAGGAGCTTGCAATGCCCCTTACAAGAGCCATGCAGTACAGCATATTACAAACATTATTCCCATTATTGGGGAGTTGGTCTCCCATAGTCTTTGCTTATGCCTTCCAAGCAAAAGCTGCCAAAAATTAGGACGGAGGAACTTGCAGTGCCCCTTACAAAAGCCATGCAGTACAGCATATTACAAACATTATTCCCATTAATGGGGAGTGGGTCTCCCATAGTATTTGCTTATGCCTTCCAAGAAAAAGCAGCCAAAAATTAAGAGGAAATGAAATGCCCGTTCGAAGAGTCGTGGAGGTTAGAGATAATTAAAAACAACATATCAATGCCCCTTGGAAGAGTTGTGGAGTTCAGAGTGGTTTAACAAGACACTTTTAATGCCCCTCAAAAGAGATGTGGAGGTCCCAGTAGCTTAACAAGACGGTTTTAATGCCCCTCAGAAAAGTGGTGGAGGTCACAGTAGCTTAAGAAGACGCTTTTAATGCCCCTCAGAAGAAACGTGGAGATCCTAGTAGCTTAACAAGATGGTTTTAATGCCCCTTGGAAAAGTGGTGGAGGTCGCAGTAGCTTAACAAGACGGTTTGAATGATCCTTGGAAGAGACGTGGAGGTCACAGTACCTTAACAAGACGGTTTGAATGCCCCTTGGAAGAGACGTGGAGGTCGCAGTAGCTTAACAAGACGCTATTAATGCCCCTCAGAAGAGACGTGGAGGTCCCAGCAGCTTAACAAGACGGTTTTAATGCTCCTCAGAAAAGTGGTGGAGGTCCCAGTAGCTTAACAAGATGATTTTAATGCCCCTCAGAAACGTGGTAGAGGTCCCAGTAGCTTAACAAGACTGTTTGAATGCTCCTTGGAAGAGACGTGGAGGTCCCAGTAGCTTAACTGGCCGGTTTAAATGCCCCTCGGAAAAGTGGTGGAGGTCACAGTAGCTTAACAAGACACTATTAATGCACCTCAGAAGAGAAGTGGAGGTCCCAGTAGCTTAACAAGACAGTTTGAATGCCCCTTGGAAGAGACGAGGAGGTCCCAGTAGCTTAACAAGACGGTTTTAATGCTCCTCGGAAAAGTGGTGGAGGTCACAGTAGCTTAACAAGACGCTTTTAATGCCCCTCGGAAGAGACGTGGAGGTCCAAGTAGCTTAACAAGACGGTTTGAATGCCCCTTGGAAGAGACGTGGAGGTCCCAGTTGCTTAACAAGACGGTTTGAATGCCCCTTGGAAGAGACGTGGAGGTCCCAGTATCTTAGCAAGGTGGTTTTAATGCCCCTCGAAAAAGTGGTGGAGGTCACAGTAGCTTAACAAGACGCTTTTAATGTCCCTCAGAAGAGACGTGGAGGTCCCAGTAGCTTAACAAGACGGTTTGAATGCCCCTTGGAAGAGACGTGGAGGTCCCAGTAGCTTAACAAGAAGGTTTTCATGCTCCTCAGAAAAGTGGTGGAGGTCCCAGTAGCTTAACAAGACGGTTTTAATGCCCCTTGGAAAAGTGGTGGAGGTCGCAGTAGCTTAACAAGACGGTTTGAATGCCCCTTGGAAGAGACGTGGAGGTCCCAGTAGCTTAACAAGACGGTTTGAATGCCCCTCGGAAGAGACGTGGAGGTCCCAGTAGCTTAACAAGACGGTTTTATTGCCCCTTGAAAAAGTGGTGGAGGTCACAGCAGCATAACAAGACACTTTTAGTGCCCCTCAGATAAGTGGTGGAGGTCCCAGTAGCTTAACAAGACGGTTTGAATGCCCCTTGGAAGAGACGTGGAGGTCCCAATAGCTTAACAAGATGGTTTTAATGCCCCTCGGAAAAGTTGTGGAGGTCACAGTAGCTTAACAAGATGCTTTTAATGCCTATCAGAAGAGACGTGGAGGTCCCAGTAGCTTAACAATATGGTTTGAATGCCCCTTGGAAGAGACGTGGAGGTCCCAGTAGCTTAACAAGACGGTTTGAATGCCCCTTGGAAGAGACGTGGAGGTCCCAGTAGCTTAACAAGATGGTTTTAATGCTTCTCGGAAAAGTGGTGGAGGTCCCAGTAGCTTAATAAGACGCTTTTACTGCCCCTCGAAAAAGTGGTGGTCGCAGTAGCTTAACAAGACGGTTTGAATGCCCCTTGGTGGAGACGTGGGGGTCCCAGTAGCTTAACAAGACGGTTTGAATGCCCCTTGGAAGAGACGTGGAGGTCCCAGTAGCTTAACAAGACGGTTTTAATGCCCCTCGGAAAAGTGGTGGAGGTCACAGTAGCTTAACAAGTCGCTTTTAATGCCCCTGAGAAGAGAAGTGGAGGTCGCAGTAGCTTAACAAGACAGTTTGAATGCCCCTTGGAAGAGACGTGGAGGTCCCAGTAGCTTAACAAGACGGTTTTAATGCTTCTCAGAAAAGTGGTGGAGGTCCCAGTAGCTTAATAAGACGCTTTTACTGCCCCTCGAAAAAGTGGCGGAGGTCGCAGTAGCTTAACAAGACGGTTTGAATGCCCCTTGGTAGAGACGTGGAGGTCGCAGTAGCTTAACAAAACGGTTTGAATGCCCCTTGGAAGAGACGTGGAGGTCCCAGTAGCTTAACAAGACAGTTTGAATGCCCCTCGGAAGAGACGTGGAGGTCCCAGTAGCTTAACAAGACGGTTTTATTGCCCCTCGAAAAAGTGGTGGAGGTCACAGCAGCTTAACAAGAAGCTTTTAATGCCCCTCAGATAAGTGGTGGAGGTCCCAGTAGCTTAACAAGACGGTTTGAATGCCCCTTGGAAGAGACGTGGAGACGTGACATGCTAATGGTAAAGGTGTGCTCCGGTGGCATGCTAACGGGAATAGGTGTGCTGCGATGTCATGCTAACGGGAATAGGTGTGCCCGGTGGCATACTAACGGGAAAAGGTGTGCTACGGTGGCATGCTAGCGGGAAATAGTGTGCTTCGGGGGCATGATAATGAGAAAAGGGGTACTCCATTGGCACCACAATGGTAAAGGGACTTGGAAATGTCACATGTGAAGTCATACTCGCATAGTGTCTGTTGTTGCAGGGATCAAAAGAGCGACCCGGTGGAACAAGATGTGGACACTGTGCGGCAGATGGTGGTTTAAGGACAGCAAACAGCAAAATAAGACCAAGTAACAGCAAGAAAACAATCCAAGAATTACAGCAGCAGACAAGTAAGTGAGTGTGATTCTTTTAAACGGTGATGTATGATCAGATGAAGTGGAATGCAGTAAGTTTGGAAATATGATTAACATGTTAATAAAGTGTCTGAAATGTATGAGCGAGAAAGAGAAAAAGGTGGATTGTTACAGGGGGACAGCTGAGAGTAGGGAGTTGCAGAGAAAGTCCTTGTGACAGGTTTAGGATGTATACGGCTGTTTATTGTCTCCTCCACATACAAAGGCAGGAGATGAGACTATCAAACTATCGAACTTGGAGTTGTCAGTAATGTTGGAGGAGAAATTAATAAAGGAAGTAAAATGGGAAAGAAAATAAGGGGTTGGATGTTTGCCTGGTCAGAGGGATGTTTGCCTGGTCAGGGGGATGTTTGCCTGGTCAGGGGGATGTTTGCCTGGTCAGGGGGATGTTTGTCTGGTCAGGGGGATGTTTGTCTGGTCAGGGGGATGTTTGCCTGGTCAGGGGGATGTTTGCCTGGTCAGGGGGATGTTTGTCTGGTCAGGGGGATGTTTGTCTGGTCAGGGGGATGTTTGTCTGGTCAGAGGGATGTTTGCTTCACGTTGGGGAAGAGGGATAGGACTGAATGATCCGGCACCTGTACTATCCACAGGATGGTCAGCTAGTGCCGCCATAGGGAAAGAGCTGACCTAGTGTCACTATCAATCATCAGAGTCTGCAGTACAACTGATTAGGGGTCCAGCAGGGGGGCGCTGATGACACAGGCGGCCCTTGGGGCGGTTTTCCGGTTGCGGACGCTGCACCTAGAGGGTTTTCTTCATGTAATTATCCTCCTCACATTGCAGACTTGTGAACTTTATAAATATTCTTCATTTGCTTATTTTCTTCCTTCTCTCCCAAACACGTTGCTGAAGTGCTGTCTTACCCCCACTGCCCCCATCCAGAAGCTTCTTGTAGCTGCTGTTCAGCGAGATTTGTCCTCTATATACCAGCAGTCTGTGTATGGGCCTGTCCCTGTCTGATCCTCTCTGCTCTCCACCCCTGCACTCAGACATGGGAAACCCTGTACTCGGATTACTTCACATCTTGGTGAACAACAGCTGAAAGGACCCTATAAAGGAGCCTGTACCAGGCAGGTGACAGCGGTGCAGCATTGTGCTTGTGGGGGCAATCGGGCGGTGGAGTCAGAAATTGGGGAATACTTGGGTGCTCTCTGGACGGACAATATTAGTGCTGCAGTAATTTCCCACAAGTTTTTGCACAGAGCGGCCACTAATATAGAATAAAGTAAAACAATTGTGCTCTGTAAATAATGGCTGTGCTTTGCTACAAATGCTTCATGTTTGCAGGAGGTTTTTTTTTCTTTAATAAATTTTATTTAGTTTATAATTGATTTTTTCTCTTTCTGCTAGATATCAGCACATGATAGAGGCCGTACGGGACTGATATAAGAAGTTCTTGGCTGAGAAGGACAGAAGCTTCATTCCTCCATGAGCTGCAGTTCTTTGTGTCCAGTCGGGAACTCTATTAGTAAGTAGATTTTATCACCGGCGCAGACATTTCCGGGAAGGTTCCAATTGGCCGAATACAAGACGTTCATTAAACTCTTCATTTGAAATAAACGTCTGGTTATCATCCACAATACTTAATACCGATCACTTGTCACAAATTTGTACATTTTTTACCTGTTATAAAATGCTGCTGATCCCTTGAATCTTTTCTTTTTTTTTTGTCATTTTAGACAAAACATTACATATTCCTGACAAGTCCCAGGTCTTTTCACACCACTCGTTTTGCAGGTTCTTTAATGCTACAGCACTTACGTTATTGGGGTCATTTTTGTGCAGTTTGCAGTTACATGATTTTTTATACATGTTTTTTTTTAGGTTTGTCTTGTTATTACATCACATTCATCTTTTTCCTCTCTTGCTTTCCTGGACTGAAGTAAACATATCTCCAAATCACTCTAAGCTGCCGGCAGGAGAGATGGACCCTCAGGAGCCTCCTAGTCTTCAGAATCCACATGAAGGAGAAGTCCAAGAACAAGAAAGGCCTCCGACAGCAGAGCAACCTGTCCGCCAAAAAGTCCCAGAAGAAGAAGCGATGGTCCCGCAGCTCATCTGTGTTTTTCCTAAATGTGGATTATACTTTTACTGATTGTAATTTTCTTGGTCGATACCAGATAAAGTTTTGGATGACAACTGTCTGGACTTGTGTCTTATTTTACATTTCTCCTTTTTTCTTCTTGCTTCCCCTCCAGTGAGATCTGGCTTAGGTGATAAAAGCCTTTCTCTATCCGGCATTTTTTCAGCAGGCTGGAGAAAGACTTTCTGGATGATAACTTGCCTTAGTCTCAGGTGCCCATACACTAGTTAGCTTTAGACCGGACGCTTGTCCACACAACACATCCCGACTCCCCCATATACATGAATGTGGTTATATGTGTGGGGGAGATGGCCCCATACACAGCACATGGTCGGCTGCTCCAGCAAAAATCCTTGGGTTTGACCTACCTTCCTGTAATATATATGGGGGGCCATTAGTTGGATGTTTGCAGGACCCCTCTTTGTCCGACAGCTTCCCTCCCCCATACATAGCAAGCAGTGTACATACAAGCTCCCTTCCCGCACATACAGCATATATAGCATATAAAGAAAAAACCTAGAAGTCTGAACTGAAACATAAATTGATGTGCATGCAAAATGTAAATGCATGTTCACACAAGGCCACTAGACAAAGAAAAACCAAAGACAAGCAAAATACCCAAGTAACCGGAAGTGAATGGGTAAATCGCAAAGTGCAAAAATAATAAATAATGAAGGGTATTTAGTTAACATAATTTTGATAAAAATAATGCAAAAGCTATACCGCCACATCACGGCAACCCTTATGGGACAGTCCTAACTCTAATATTAAAACCTTACCATTTGTCAAGTGACGTACATATGGATAAGGGCAGAGAGACTGACCCCCTAGTAGAAGCATAGACCTGAGGCAGAATAAACATTTCAGCTCAGACAAAGGGCGGCCACACCCTTATATGTACTAAAGCACACTGAACTACAAAGAAAAAACCTAGAAGTCTGAACTGAAACATAAATTGATGTGCATGCAAAATGTAAATGTATGTTCACACAAGGCCACTAGACAAAGAAAAACCAAAGACAAGCAAAATACCCAAGTAACCGGAAGTGAATGGGTAAATCGCAAAGTGCAAAAATAATAAATAATGAAGGGTATTTAGTAGTGAAGAGCGAGCACTAAAATGCTCGGGGGCTCGAAGCTCGGGCCGAGCTCGCCATGATACTCGGTTGCTCGACCTGAGCCACGAGCCCAATGTTAGTCAATGGGAGACCCGAGAATTTTCGCGGCGGCATCCCCGGCTGTCTGTTAAAAGCCTAACAAGTGCCCAAAACGATAGTGACAGTGCTAAAATGACATGGGGACAGCATGGGGATCGTCCCAGGAAGCATTTCTGACCCCCAGGTCACTGCTGTCAACAACGTGGTCAGAGGTATTAAGCCACTTTTAAGGGCTCACAATAAAACGTTCAAAAACGAAACTGAAACTGCTTTCAGTTAAGGAAGTTCCTTTCCAGGGTAAAGACTTGTGTATAAGGTAAAATAAATAACAAAAAAAAAAATACTCCTCCACACCTTGGGCTATGTTCACAAGTTGCATTTTTTATGCGTTTTTGCACTTTTGTATTGCTTCAACCGTGACAAATGCATTCACCGGGAAATGTCATTTTAACATTTTACAACCTTATCTGGCCATGTGCTGTGTGACACATGCATACAGTGCTGAAAAGACATGGGGACAGCATGGGGAAGACCCCTGGAAGCATCTCTGACTCCCCGGTCACTGCCTAAAAGTGTGCCCATCAGAAGTCATCCTTGAAGCATCAGAAGATGCAGACTTGCAATTATCCCCGTGCAAGTTCTTGTCCCAGGGCAGGGTTCAATTGTACCTCTCCCATTCCTTGCAATGCAAGCGCAAATATGCAGCCAACCACCCACCCACCCCCAGGCTGCAATACCATACTGCTTGCTTGCACTTGAAATTGGGCCTTTTAGGCATGTGGAGGCGGAATCTGGCCACCATGTCATGGCAGCGTTGGCGGCCTGGTATCCATACTCAGTCCCCAGCCGCCCGGCGGCGGGGTGTCCACACTCGGTCCCCAACCGCCAGGGGGCGGCCGGGTGTCCATACTCGGTCCCCAGCCGCCTGGGGGCAGCCGGGTGTCCATAAACGGCCCCCAGCCGCCCCTATTTCTCCTTGAAACATCCCCCCACACACTTTTCTTAGCCCGGCCTGCTTTAGGGCAGCATTGGACGAGCCCACCAGAGAACCAGACTCCTCCGGTGGGCCCTGGCTTCTCCATCAGGGGAGTTGAGAGTGACAAGGTGAGGACCATGATGATGATGATACAAGTTAGCATCTGCTTTGTTTTCTTGGAATGCAAGCAAAGTGTGCAGCCTGCCATCCACCCACCCACCGCCAGGCTGCAATACCATACTGCTTGCTTGCTTGCACTTGAAATTGGACCTTTTTAGGCACGTGGAGGCGGAATCTGACCACCGCGTCAAGGCAGCATTGGCGGCCTGTAATCCATACTCAGTCCCCAGCCGCCCGGCTGCCAGGTGTCCACACTCGGTCCCCAGCCGCCAGGGGGCGGCCGGGAGTCCATACTCGGTCCCCAGCCGCTCCGCGGCCGGGTGTTCACACACGGTCCCCAGCCGCGTGGGGGCAGCCGGGTGTCCATAAACGGTCCCCAGTCGCCCCTATTTCTCCTTGGAACATCCCCCCACACACTTTTCTTAGCCTGGCCTGCTTTAGGGTAGCATTGGACGAGCCCACCAGAGAACCAGACTCCTCCGGTGGGCCCTGGCTTCTCCATCAGGGGAGTTGAGAGTGACAAGGTGAGGACCATGATGATAATGATACAAGTTAGCATCTGCTTTGTTTTGTTGGAATGCAAGCGCATGTATGTAGTAGCGGCTAGGCCTGAGGTGGTCAGCGTTTTCGCGCATATCCTACCTCCTCCGAGGATTGCTGGATGTTTTCCTGCTACTATCCCAGTTCTATGACTCCCGTTAAAACAAAGCTTCAGGTGATGAATGATGGATGAGGTGGTGGCAAAGGAGAAAGAGCAGGAGGAACAGGAACCATTCACATCAATATCAGGCCAGTCAACCACATATGTCTTGTAGGATATGTTTCTGTAACAAAAGGAGCAGTTTGGCTACACAGTTATAGGGCATACAGTGAGTGCAATGCCTACCAAAAATTTCGAGGCACTCCAATGTACCTTGGAAATGACATGGAGGTCAGAGGGCCTTAACTAAACCGTTTTTTTCCATTTATAGCAACTGGGTCTCCTGTACACTGTTGGCCTAAGCAGTGAATGGAAGGCTTTCAAAAAATTATGAGGAACTGCAATGCCCCTTGAAACAGACATGGATTACAGCGTACTAAAAACCTTCTACCCACTATTGGGGAGTGGGTCTCCCTTAGTTTTCGCCTTTGCATTGAAAAGCAAAAGCTGACTAAAATTAGGAGGAAATGCAATGTCCGTTGGAAGAGTCGTGGAGGTTAGAGGTAATTAAAAACAACATTTCAATGCCCCTAGGAAGAGCTGTGGAGTTCAGAGTGGCTTAAGAAGACTTTTGATGTCCCTTTGAACAGACGTGGAGGTCACAGTAGCTTAACAAGATGGTTTTAATGCCCCTCGGAAAAGACGTGGAGGTCCCAGTAGCTTAACCAGACGATTTGAATGCCCCTTCCAAGAGCCATACAGTACAGCATAGTACAAACATTATTCCCATTATTGGGGAGTGGGTCTCCCATAGTATTTGCTTATGCCTTCCAAGCAAAAGCTGCCAAAAATTAGGACGGAGGAACTAGCAATGCCCATTACACGAGCCATGCAGTACAGATATTACAAACATTATTCCCATTATTGGGAATGTGTCTCCCATAGTCTTTCCTTATGCCTTCCAAGCAAAAGCTGCCAAAAATTAGGACGGAGGAACTTGCAATGCCCCTTACAAGAGCCATGCAGTACAGCATATTACAAACATTATTCCCATTATTGGGGAGTGGGTCTCCCATAGTCTTTGCTTATGCCTTCCAAGCAAAAGATGCCAAAAATTAGGACGGAGGAACTTGCAGTGCCCCTTACAAGAGCCATGCAGTACAGCATATTACAAACATTATATTAAGAGGAAATGCAATGCCCGTTCGAAGAGTCGTGGAGGTTAGAGTTAATTAAAAACAACATATCAATGCCCCTTGGAAGAGCTGTGGAGTTCAGAGTGGTTTAACAAGACACTTTTAATGCCCCTCAAAAGAGATGTGGAGGTCCCAGTAGCTTAACAAGACGGTGTTAATACCCCTTGGTAAAGTGGTGGAGGTCCCAGTAGCTTAACAAGACGGTTTTAATGCCCCTCGGAAAAGTGGTGGAGGTCACAGTAGCTTAAGAAAAAGCTTTTAATGCCCCTCAGAAGAAAAGTGGAGATCCCAGTAGCTTAACAAGACGGTTTTAATGCCCCTTGGAAAAGTGGTGGCGGTCCCAGTAGCTCAACAAGACGCTATTAATGCCCCTCAGAAGAGACGTGGAGGTCCCAGTAGCTTAACAAGACGGTTTGAATGCCCCTTGGAAGAGACGTGGAGGTCCCAGTAGCTTAACAAGACGGTTTTAATGCTCCTCAGAAAAGTGGTGGAGGTCCCAGTAGCTTAACAAGACGGTTTTAATGCCCCTCGGAAAAGTGGTGGAGGTCACAGTAGCTTAACAAGACGCTTTTAATGCCCCTCGGAAGAGACGTGGAGGTCCCAGTAGCTTAACAAGACGGTTTGAATGCCCCTCGGAAGAGACGTGGAGGTCCCAGTATCTTAACAAGACGGTTTTAATGCCCCTCGGAAAAGTGGTGGAGGTCACAGTAGCTTAACAAGACGCTTTTAATGCCCCTCAGAAGAGACGTGGAGGTCCCAGTAGCTTAACAAGACGGTTTGAATGCCCCTTGGAAGAGACGTGGAGGTCCCAGTAGCTTAACAAGATGGTTTAAATGCTCCTCAGAAAAGTGGTGGAGGTCCCAGTAGCTTAACAAGATGCTTTCAATGCCCCTCGGAAAAGTGGTGGAGGTCCCAGTAGCTTAACAAGACGGTTTTAATGCCCCTTGGAAAAGTGGTGGAGGTTGCAGTAGCTTAACAAGATGGTTTGAATGCCCCTTGGAAGAGACGTGGAGGTCCCAGTAGCTTAACAAGACGGTTTGAATGCCCCTCGGAAGAGACGTGGAGGTCCCAGTAGCTTAACAAGACGGTTTTAATGCCCCTCGAAAAAGTGGTGGAGGTCACAGTAGCTTAACAAGACGCTTTTAATGCCCCGCAGATAAGTGGTGGAGGTCCCAGTAGCTTAACAAGACGGTTTCAATGCCCCTTGGAAGAGACATGGAGGTCCCAGTAGCTTAACAAGACGGTTTTAATGCCCCTCGGAAAAGTGGTGGAGGTCACAGTAGCTTAAAAAGACGCTTTTAATGCCTCTCAGAAGAGACGTGGAGGTCCCAGTAGCTTAACAAGATGGTTTGAATGCCCCTTGGAAGAGACGTGGAGGTCCCAGGAGCTTAACAAGACGGCTTGAATGCCCCTTGGAAGAGACGTGAAGGTCCCAGTAGCTTAACAAGACGGTTTTAATGCTTCTCGGAAAAGTGGTGGAGGACCCAGTAGCTTAATAAGATGCTTTTACTGCCCCTTGAAAAAGTGGTGGAGGTCGCAGTAGCTTAACAAGACGGTTTGAATGCCCCTTGGTAGAGACGTGGAGGTCCCAGTAGCTTAACAAGACGGTTTGAATGCCCCTTGGAAGAGACGTTGAGGTCCCAGTAGCTTAAAAAGACGGTTTTAATGCCCCTCGCAAAAGTGGTGGAGGTCACAGTAGCTTAACACGTCGCTTTTAATGCCCCTCAGAAGAGACGTGGAGGTCCCAGTAGCTTAACAAGACGGTTTGAATGCCCCTTGGAAGAGACGTGGAGGTCCCAGTAGCTTAACAAGACTGTTTTAATGCCCCTCGGAAAAGTGGTGGAGGTCCCAGTAGCTTAAGAAGACGGTTTTAATGCCCCTTTGAAAAGTGGTGGAGGTCGCAGTAGCTTAACAAGACAGTTTGAATGCCCCTTGGAAGAGACGTTTAGGTCCCAGTAGCTTAACAAGACGGTTTGAATGCCCCTTTGAAGAGACGTGGAGGTCCCAGTAGCTTAACAAGTCGGTTTTAATGCCCCTCGCCAAAGTGGTGGAGGTCGCAGTAGCTTAGCAAGACGGTCAGAATGCCCCTTGGAAGAGACGTGGAGGTCACAGTAGCTTAACAAGATGGTTTTAATGCTCCTCGGAAAAGTGGTGGAGGTCCCAGTAGCTTAACAAGATGGTTTTAATGCTCCTCGGAAAAGTGGTGGAGGTCCCAGTAGCTTAACAAGATGCTTTTAATGCCCCTCGGAAAAGTGGTGGAGGTCCCAGTAGCTTAACATGACGCTTTGAATGCCCCTTGGAAGAGACGTGGAGGTCCCAGTAGCTTAACAAGACTGTTTGAATGCCCCTTGGAAGAGACGTGGAGGTCCCAGTAGCTTAACAAGACGGTTTGAATGCCCCTCGGAAAAGTGGTGGAGGTCACAGTAGCTTAACAAGACGCTATTAATGTCCTCAGAAGAGACGTGGAGGTCTAAGTAGCTTAACAAGACTGTTTGAATGCCCCTTGGAAGAGACGTGGAGGTCCCAGGAGCTTAACAAGATGGTTTGAATGCCCCTTGGAAGAGACGTGGAGGTCCCAGTAGCTTAACAAGACGGTTTTAATGCTTCTCGGAAAAGTGGTGGAGGACCCAGTAGCTTAATAAGACGCTTTTACTGCCCCTCGAAAAAGTGGTGGAGGTCGCAGTAGCTTAACAAGACGGTTTGAATGCCCCTTGGTAGAGACATGGAGGTCCCAGTAGCTTAACAAGACGGTTTGAATGCCCCTTGGAAGAGACGTTGAGGTCCCAGTAGCTTAACAAGACTGTTTTAATGCCCCTCGGAAAAGTGGTGGAGGTCACAGTTGCTTAACACGTCGCTTTTAATGCCCCTCAGAAGAGAAGTGGAGGTCCCAGTAGCTTAACAAGACGGTTTGAATGCCCCTTGGAAGAGACGTGGAGGTCCCAGTAGCTTAACAAGACTGTTTTAATGTCCCTCGGAAAAGTGGTGGGGGTCCCAGTAGCTTAACAAGACGGTTTTAATGCCCCTTTGAATAGTGGTGGAGGTCTCAGTAGCTTAACAAGACGGTTTGAATGCCCCTTGGAAGAGACGTTTAGGTCCCAGTAGCTTAACAAGACGGTTTGAATGCCCCTTTGAAGAGACGTGGAGGTCCCAGTAGCTTAACAAGTCGGTTTTAATGCCCCTCGCCAAAGTGGTGGAGGTCGCAGTAGCTTAGCAAGACGGTCAGAATGCTCCTTGGAAGAGACGTGGAGGTCACAGTAGCTTAACAAGATGGTTTTAATGCTCCTCGAAAAAGTGGTGGAGGTCCCAGTAGCTTAACAAGATGGTTTTAATGCTCCTCGGAAAAGTGGTGGAGGTCCCAGTAGCTTAACAAGATGCTTTTAATGCCCCTCGGAAAAGTGGTGGAGGTCCCAGTAGCTTAACATGACGCTTTGAATGCCCCTTGGAAGAGACGTGGAGGTCCCAGTAGCTTAACAAGACTGTTTGAATGCCCCTTGGAAGAGACGTGGAGGTCCCAGTAGCTTAACAAGACAGTTTGAATGCCCCTCGGAAAAGTGGTGGAGGTCACAGTAGCTTAACAAGACGCTATTAATGTCCTCAGAAGAGACGTGGAGGTCTAAGTAGCTTAACAAGACTGTTTGAATGCCCCTTGGAAGAGACGTGGAGGTCCCAGTAGCTTAACAAGACGGTTTTAATGCTCCTCAGAAAAGTGGTGGAGGTCCCAATAGCTTAACAAGATGCTTTTAATGCCCCTCGGAAAAGTGGTGGAGGTCCCAGTAGCTTAACAAGACGGTTTTAATGCCCCTTGGAAAAGTGGTGGAGTTCGCAGTAGCTTAACATGACTGTTTGAATGCCCCTTGGAAAAGTGGTGAAGGTCCCAGTAGCTTAACAAGACGGTTTGAATGCCCCTTGGAAGAGACGTGGAGGTACCAGTACCTTAAAAAGACGGTTTTAATGCCCCTCGGAAAAGTGGTGGAGGTCCCAGTAGCTTAACAAGACGCTTTTAATGCCCCTTGGAAGAGACGTGGAGGTCCCAGTAGCTTAGAAAGACGGTTTTAATGCTTCTCGGAAAAGTGGTGGAGGTCCCAGTAGCTTAATAAGACGCTTTTAATGCCCCTCGAAAAAGAGGTGGAGGTCGCAGTAGCTTACCAAGACGGTTTGAATGCCCCTTGGAAGAGACGTGGATGTCCCAGTAGCTTAACAAGACAGTTTGAATTCCCCTTGGAAGAGACGTGGAGGTCCAACTAGCTTAACAAGACGTTTTTAATGCCCCTCGGAAAAGTGGTGGAGATCGCAGTAGCTTAACAAGACGGTTTGAATGCCCCTTGGAAGAGACGTGGAAGTCCCAGTAGATTAACAAGACGGTTTTAATGCTCCTCGGAAAAGTGGTGGACGTCCCAGTAGCTTAACAAGACGCTTTTAATGGCCCTCGGAAAAGTGGTGGAGGTCACAGTAGCTTAACAAGACGCTTTTCATGCTCCTCGGAATAGTGGTGGAGGTCGCAGTAGCTTAACAAGACGCTTTTAATGCCCCTTACAAGAGCCATACAGTACAGCATTTTAAATATATTATTCCCATTAATGGGGAGTGGGTCTCCTACAGTCTTTGCTTATGCCTTCCAAGCAAAAGCTGACAAAAATAAGGACTGAGGAACTTTCAATAATGGCAACACGGACCACGGTCACCCTGGTGGTATAGTGGTGGTGGAGGCTGAGGATAAGGAGAAGAACATAAAACAGCCGAAATGAGGAAGCGTATACCCATGTGTGGGTGTGAAGTGGTGCATTTGAATACACCTCCCGAAATAACACAGTGGATTTGACTTTATGTTACTCTGCTGTCATTTGGTGGTGATGAGAAGTCTGGCCCAATCCAGCTCTTGTTCATTTTGATAAGGGTCAGCTTGTCAGCATTGTCAGTTGACAGGCGCGTGCGCTTATCAGTTATAATTACCCCAGCAGCACTAAAAACACGCTGCGATAACACGCTAGCGGCAGGGCAGGCCAGGACCTCCAAGGTGTACAGAGCGATTTCATTCCAAGTGTCCAGCTTGGATACCCAATAATTAAAAGGCACAGAGGAATCACGGAGGACGCTGGTACGGTCGGCAAGGTACTCCCTCACCATCTTTTGAAACTTTCCACTCCTTGTGAGAGTACCCCGCGCCTCAGGGCCTGTAAGCTGGGCAGGTCTCAGAAAACTGTCCCAGAATGTTGACAGTGTTCCCCTGCCTCTGCTGGATTGGAGTTGCCTCTCTCTCGCTTGTACGCCTTGGTTGGTCAACGAACTGTGACCTCTGCCGCTAGTGTCTTCAGATGGAATTTTTTTTTAACAGTTCTGCAGCAAGGGCCTTCTGGTACTGCCCCATTTTTGTAGACCTCTCCACCTCAGGAATAAGAGAGTGAACATTCTCCTTGTAGCGGGGGTCTAAAAGTGTCACCAACCAGTAATGACTGTCACCCAACATTTTGACAACGCGAGGGTCACGGTTAAGGCAGAGTAACAAAGTCAGCCATGCGCGCCAGACTGGTAACGGGCAAGACTTCCGTGTCCACACCAAGATGACGAATGACCATGCTCTCCTCCTCCTCCTCCCCCCTGTCCTCAGGCCACCCACGCTGAACCGACGGTATGACAGTTGTACAGGTACTACCGCCTACAGCGCATGATACAAGCTCCTGTTCTTCCTCCTCCTCCTCTCCCTCATTGTCCCCCAATGCACGTTGGGATGAGATGAGGCTGGGCTGTGTGTAATAGATCGCTACGGCTTCTTGATCCATCTCATCATACTCTGGCTGCAATGCCTCCTCTTTAATTCTCTGCAGAGAGCATTGCAAAAGACAGACAAGTGGAATGCTGACGCTAATGATGGAGTCATCGCCACTCACCATCTTGGTGGACTCCTCAAAGTTGGTCAAGATGGTACATACAGTACAGACCAAAAGTTTGGACACACCTTCTCATTTAAAGATTTTTCTGTATTTTCATGACTATGAAAATTGTACATTCACACTGAAGGCATCAAAACTATGAATTAACACATGTGGAATTATATACTTAACAAAAAAGTTTGAAACAACTGAAAATATGTCTTATATTCTAGATTCTTCAAAGTAGCCACCTTTTGCTTTGATGACTGCTTTGCACACACTTGAGAGTCTGCCATAAAGACTGAGAGGAGGGGGCATCTTTGCATGCAGTATGGACAGGGGATTGCCATGCACACACAACAGGTGACACCTGCTGACACTGGTCGTGGACCCTGGGGTTCGCCCCACAAAGTCGGGTGCTTTACTGCCATGTGCCTGATCATGCTGGTGGTGGTCAGGCTGGTAGTTTTGTCACCCCTGCTGATGCTGGCATGGCAGGTGGTACAAATGGCCTTTTTGGGGTTATCAGCAGAGTCTTTAAAAAAATTCCAGACTCTGGAAGACCCACAGGTTGTACTGGCAACGTCCCTCGTGTTGGTGTTACGGGGAACTGTTGCCGGCCTTCTGTGTGCGGCCACCACACTGCTTCTTCCTGCCTGTTGGGGTACTCTGTCTCCCTCACCCGGTCTGCTGCTGGCCTTGCTCTGCATGTCCTCCTGCCACGTTGGGTCAGTTACTAGATCATCCACCACCTCCTCCTCTTCCACTTGCGCACCACGATCCTCCTCCTCACTTCTTGGCAATTGTGTTTCGTCATCGTCAACCTCTTGTGACAAATTGCCAGCGTTGACTTCCTGTGGCCGTGGCTGTTCAAATATTTGGGCATCTCTACATGGGATCTCCTCTTCCACCACTTCAAGCGGAGCAGGCGAGGGGCACAAATCTGGAAATGGACCAGTGAACAGCTCTTCAGAGTGTCCAAGTGTGGGATCAGTTGCTGTCTGACGATACTCGGCATGGTGGGAGGAAGGAGCATCAGGGTGAGGAGGAGTATGCGGTCGAGACTCACGGCTACTAAGAGTTGACCGTGTGGAAGACAGACCGGAAGTGGTGGTCTGCTATCCAATTAATAACCTGTTCACACTGATCAGTTCGCAATACTGGTGTTGTTCTGTGCTTCCCTAGTAATTCGGTCAAGAAGTGGGAGCGAGAAGATATGGCTGTTGGTTGTGGCACATTTTCACCTTGGCCACGGCCCCGTCCTCTGCATGTACCATCACCAGAACGTCCACTTCCATGTCCCTTGCCACGCGCCTTGCCCATTGTAAAGTAAGTAAAATAGCTTACACTCGCACTATCAATGGAAAAAGGGTAATAAAGTAGATTAGAACCGTGGAAGAGGAAAATCACAGTTCTATTTCTCTGGCCTACACCCGACTCTTTTAAACAATCTGAACAATCAGGGAGAAACTATTACTGTTTTTCTTTACAGAAAAAATACCAAAAGGTGAATAATAGAGATTTTTACCGTGGAATGGCAAAACCACAGTTATTGTTTACTGGGGTATACCAGAAAATTTTGAATAGATATATTTGCGGCTGAACACTGAGCGACACACTCAAACTGTTTATTTTTAGGTAAAAATGGCCCAAAAGTGGATAATACAAAGATTTGACCCGTGGAACTGCAAAACCACACTTGTATTTCTCGGGCCCACACCAGACTATTTTCAACAGATATATTTGTGTCTGAAAAATCAGGGAGACACTATTAGTTTTTTTTTACGGCAAAAAATGCCAAGATCAGGATAATAGAGATTTTTACCGTGGAACAGCAAAACCACAGTTATAATTTAGTGGTGTATACCAGACTATTTTCAACAGATATATTTGTGTCTGAACAATCAGGAGACACTACTACTGTTTTTCTTTGCGGCAAAAAATGCCAAAAGCAGGATAATAGAGATTTTTTACTGTGGAACAGCAAAACCACAGTTATAATTTACTGGTGAATACCAGACTATTTTCAACAGATATATTTGTGTCTGAACAATCAGGAGACACTATTAGTTTTTTTTTTAAGGTGACACATATTACTATAACTTGCACCCATAGTGCAAAAAAAAAAAAAACCCCTAAAAAAACACAATGGGTTCAACCGTACTCAAATTGTTAACTAGGAGCAATGATTATTGTGAATAATATAATATTTTGATTGGAGATGATCCACCCTCTGGTTCCACCACTGATCCTGAGAATGAAGGAATGGGGAACCTATCAGCTTTTTTTTTCCTGCACAGCTGTGCTCCCAACCTCCCACAGTGCAAAAAAAAACCCTAAAAAAACAATAGGTATAACCGTACTCAAATTGATAATTGGGAGCAACGATTAGTGTGAAGGATATAATATTGTGATTGGCGATGTTCCATCCACTGATTCTGAGAATGAAGAAATGGGGAACCTATTAGCTTTTTTTCCTGCACAGTTGTGCTCCCACCCATTGCGCAAAAATACCCTAAAAAAAATACCCTAAAAAATGCACGTACTCAAATTGTTAATTGGGAGCAATGATGAGTGTGAAGGGATATAATATCTTGATTGGCGATGGTCCGACCTGTGGTTCCGCCACCGATCCCAAGAATGAAGGAATTGAGAACCTGTAAGCTTTTTTTTTCCTGCACAGCTGTGCTCCCAACCACCCACCCATAGTGCAAAAAAATAAAAAAAACAATAGATCCAACTGTACTCAAATTGTTAAATTGGGAGCGTGAAAAAAATAATGCATCCACTTCTTTCTAAATTAGGCTGTCAGACCCCCAAGAATGACATCCTAGTAATATGCCATGACTTATACCTCTTTAAATGTATGCAAAGGATAAACCTGGATATCCAGGTATACGTTCTATTGATTGATTTCCATAAGGGCCTATTTACACATGTAAATGTGTATCTGCTACGGACATGAATGATCGGCTGCAGCCCTTCCACGTGGCCAGTCAATGGATCCGCAAATCACAACAAGTAATTCAAGGAAATGGAAAAGTAAAAAAAAAAATTCTAGTAACATTGCATAGCGTACCGGCGATTGCGCTATTTAACTTGCCATCAGTGATTGACGGCATATAAATGGTTAAACAGCAGTGATTGACGCTCCGCTCTGGCCGCTGCTGTTACAGCAAGATGTCAGCTGTGTAGGATGGGGGCTCTGCTCCTGAGCCCACCCGAAACAGCAATCCAATGGACGGTTTCACACACCACATTATCCAGTGGTGTTTAATTTGCTTTTCTATTTAGGAAACAAAACCGTTTTAATAACGTTTTCCTTCTCTGGTATCTAGGAGCCATTTCAGCTATTTGTAAAGGGAATCTGTCAGCAGGTTTTTCTTGGCTATTCTGAGAGCAGCATGATGGGGTGAGCGCCACACTAGGAGTAGGACCACCGAGCCCAGAGCTATTGCAAGACGTGCAGACAATATATACCAGGTATGAATGAATCCAATACAACATTATTGTTACTTAGGAATTAACCTACTTGGATATAATACATCCCTTGATATGTATATACCAAAAGGTCATTATCTTGGGAATGCCTATATTGGCTTTTATTATTTGGGATTATATCCTTTTACTATGTGACCTAGGATATACTATCAGTACTATCAGTATGCATTAGCACAATTGGAGCTACTACTATTTAGCCCTGGTGTCTCTGCAATTCAAATATTTACATTATACCTCCTCACTATTATATGGTATTACTATATATATGTGTGTGTGCTCTTTTCTTTGCCGCCATGTACCCAAATTGTTATAATAAAGGTCTTTTTTAACACATTGACCCCTTGTCGGATGTACTATATATTGGTTGTTGTTGAGAGCAGCATGATGTAGAGACAAAGACCCTGATTCTAGGGACGTCTCACTTACAGGGCTGCTGGTTGTAGTTTTGATAAAAATCACACTTTTATTAGCAGAAGATTATCACTAGAGGACTAGTAAACCTGCAGCCAGGTAGTCCAACCACGCCCCCCACCACTGATTGGCAGTTTATATACAGTGTACACAGAAAGCGGCCAATCAGAGGTGTGGGTGGGGTTATTATACAGAGCTCAGCATTCAGAGATCTGCATGAGAAAAAAAACCTGCAATTTTATCAAAATAACACCAAGCAGCCCAGTAAGTGATACATCATTGGAATCAGGGCCTCGGATTATGCTGCTCTCAAATGGGGTAGCAAAAAGCTGCTGACATATTCCATTTAAAGGGGCAGCGGCTACTAAATCCAGACATGGTGCAAAATGTAAATTTTGCTGCAGATTTACTGCTGTAGATTTTTAATTCCTAAAAATCCCTGTAGATTCAGAGGATCTCAACCTTTTCAATGCAAATTATTTTCAAGACTTATTCACAGATATTATGAAATATTACAGTAGAAATTTAAAAAAAAAAAAAAAAGCACAATACCTAAACCCCCTCCTTGGGAAAAATATATGGCAAGTATAAGAAAGACAAAAATTTATTCTGGAGTCATATTGAAGTGTAAATAGACTTGTAACCATACAATGTAAAAGAGCAGCGAATGTAGGTAGGATCCACTGGATCTATATAAGAGGAACGTTTTCCAAAGCTGATCTTCTGAGCCCACCGCTATGCTGGCTGCACCGGCATTGTTATCGTCAGCACCTGGAATATACGTCACGTTTTACTGCAGCTCATAGAACCAAATGATAAGACGCAGAGCAGTGCGAAGCTTGTGACTCGCTATACACAAAATATACGACATGTTTGATGAATGGCATAAAGGAAAGCCGATGCATTCAGATGTCTCTGGGCAACTATATGTTGTGATAGATAAGTTCCTGTCAGGGTGAGGGGCAGCATCCTATCTGCTCACTCATCATGACAGGTTTACAGCATGTTGACTCATGGATGTGATCAGTCAGTCAATCGATGACATAGATGCACGTTCTTGATTCCGACAGGTAGGTCAGAGATGTCCGTCTAAAACAGTTTACCTTCACCCATCTAGGATGGATGGCTGCTGACATCGTTGGCCATTATGTCCATACGCAATTATTATCCCCTAATTGTGATGTACAGTACAAATTTATATTGTGGTATCGTGTTAGCCAGAAAATTTGATGTAAATACCTTTATGCCCAAAAATGGCAAAAGTATTCTCGGAGTGATCCCTTTATTGGCTAACCAGAAAAAAAAATAAATAAATATATATACAGTACAGACCAAAAGTTTGGACACACCTTCTCATTTAAAGATTTTTCTGTATTTTCATGACTATGAAAATTGTACATTCACACTGAAGGCATCAAAACTATGAATTAACACATGTGGAATTATATACTTAACAAAAAAGTGTGAAACAACTGAAAATATGTCTTATATTCTAGGTTCTTCAAAGTAGCCACCTTTTGCTTTGATGACTGCTTTGCACACTCTTGGCATTCTCTTGATGAGCTTCAAGAGGTAGTCACTGGAAATGGTTTTCACTTCACAGGTGTGCCCTTTCAGGTTTAATAAGTGGGATTTCTTGCCTTATAAATGGGGTTGGGACCGTCAGTTGTGTTGTGCAGAAGTCAGGTGGATACACAGCTGATAGTCCTACTGAATAGACTGTTAGCTGCTTTTTTCTTGCCATAATACAAATTCTAAGTAAAGAAAAACGAGTGGCCATCATTACTTTAAGAAATGAAGGTCAGTCAGTGCGAAAAATTGGGCAATCTTTGAAACTGTCCCCAAGTGCAGTTGCAAAAACCATCAAGCGCTACAAAGAAACTGGCTGACATGAGGACCGCCCCAGGAAAGGAAGACCAAGAGTCACCTCTGCTTCTGAGGATAAGTTTATCCGAGTCACCAGCCTCAGAAATCCCATGTTAACAGCAGCTCAGATTAGAGACCAGGTCAATGCCACACAGAGTTCTAGCAGCAACACATCTCTACAACAACTGTTAAGAGGAGACTTTGTGCAGCAGGCCTTCATGGTAAAATAGCTGCTAGGAAACCACTGCTAAGGACAGGCAACAAGCAGAAGAGACTTGTTTGGGCTAAAGAACACAAGGAATGGACATTAGACCAGTGGAAATCTGTGCTTTGGTCTGATGAGTCCAAATTTGAGATCTTTGGTTCCAACCACTGTCTTTGTGCGACGCAGAAAAGGTGAACGGATGGACTCTACATGCCTGGTTCCCACCGTGAAGCATGGAGGAGGAGGTGTGATGGTGTGGGGGATGCTTTGCTGGTGACACTGCTGGGGATTTATTCAAAATTGAAGGCATACTGAACCAGCATGGCTACCACAGCATCTTGCAGCAGCATGCTATTCCATCCGGTTTGCGTTTAGTTGGACCATCATTTATTTTTCAACAGGACAATGACCCCAAACACACCTCCAGGCTGTGTAAGGGCTATTTAACCAAGAAGGAGAGTGATGGGGTGCTACGCCAGATGACCTGGCCTCCAAAGTCACCAGACATGAACCCAATCGAGATGGTTTGGGGTGAGCTGGACCGCAGAGTGAAGGCAAAAGTGCCAACAAGTGCTAAGCATCTCTGGGAACTCCTTCAAAATTGTTGGAAGACCATTTCCGGTGACTACCTCTTGAAGCTCATCAAGAGAATGCCAAGAGTGTGCAAAGCAGTCATCAAAGCAAAAGGTGGCTACTTTGAAGAACCTACAATATAAGACATATTTTCAGTTGTTTCACACTTTTTTGTTAAGTATATAATTCCACATATGTTAATTCATAGTTTTGATGCCTTCAGTGTGAATGTACAATTTTCATAGTCATGAAAATACAGAAAAATCTTTAAATGAGAAGGTATGTCCAAACTTTTGGTCTGTACTGTATACATACAAACTTACAGAGCACACAGGCTCCTTCTTCAGGCAGGATTATAAATGTTATGAATTCATTTGTAATATTGCCCGAAGAAGGAGCCTCTGTGCTCTGAAAGCTTGCATATATTTTTTTTTTCTGGTTAGCCAATAAAGGTATCACTCCGAGAATACTTTTGCCATTTTTGGGCATAAAAGTATTCACATAGAATTATCCCCTAATTAAAACAATTTATTTTTGGTAAATAAATGTATACATTTTTTTAAATTTTATTTTATACATTTTCTCAGAGAACCTCTTTAAGAAGGAGATTTCAGAATGGGCTATAAGACATGTCCAGCTTTGCTTTATTGTCTCATCTTACTGTCCTTGTTGAACTGAGCTCCACTTTGTTCTTGGATGATATTGTAAGGAATGAAGACGTCTAGATGATACAAATCGGGACGTCTGACTATTCTGTCTTCACCCAAGTCCAACACAAGAGATCTAGCAGAAGACTGTAAAGAGAAGACCAGCGTGGTAACAACGCTTATGTCGCTGAATGCTTATGTCGCTGAACGCTTCTGTACGGGAAAGAAAGTTGTAACCAACAAGTGCACAAAAATCTAAACTTTTATCTTGATATGTGGCCAACTAGAAGTTACTGTGTAGCTCCACACGTCTCATACATTAAATCTGACACGTGGAGGAACTGCTCACAGAAAAGGCTGAAAAATATTTTTTAGGATTCACACTGCATTAAAAGGGGTTGTCCACCACTTTAATACTAATGGAATATCCTTAGGATAGGTCATCAATATTAAAGTGCCAGACAACCCCTTTAAGTGAGGCATAATGAATGGTACCAGAATTTCAGATAACGTAGCCTTCATTAGGCAGAAGGCCCACTCGGTTATATGAAGAAATCTGGGGTCCCCAAAAGCAAACCCAGTAATCACCAGATTCCCGTGTGGTGACAACTTAATCTGCTTTTTGGGAAGACCAGAACTGACCCCTATATTTAACCAAGTGGGTCCCCTTAAGCTACATTATCCTGTCTGATGAAGGCTACATTAGCTGAAACATTCTTCATCTTCATTATGCCTCATTTAACGCAATGTGAATCATGGACATGAGAAAAATGAAATTAAAAAATAAATACATTTAAAGCATTTTCTGTGCGATTCCTCCAAATGTCGCATTAATATAGAAAAAATAAAGAGCGGCGTGTTCTACACTATTGCAACAAGCCTCTTTCATCATTTATATCATCATTATAACATCATTTATATGCACCAGCACCATGGAATCAATGGCACTATATAATTAAATAATAATAATAATATATACATCTTCCCACCAGCTTGTTTTCCCTCTATCTCCTGTCTGGATCTATGAAGCCAGAACTGTCAAAGAAGAGGTGATGGTGGAGATGGAGGGGAAACAAGCAGGGGGGGAGGTTTATATAAATGACTGGTCCCGCCGTGAAGCACTGGGCGTCTGTGCTTGGTTTGAACAGTCGTTCTCTGCTGACAGTCGTTTACAGAGATCTTCTTTCTCATTCCAACAGCTTGCAAATAACCCACCATGGTATGAAAAAAAAAATTATATCATCATCATCCAGCAAATGTGTCACAGCTGCCAGCAATTGGCTACTGTGGACACATCAAAGCTGTGATGATAAAAGTTGGCAGAGGAGGACCGGTAGCACGAGGTTGGCATAGACTTTTAATAAAGGAAGACTATTGGAAATCACATGAAATACAAAAAGGTCACAATCCTAAACCACATCTAAGGCTCTCACCACTTTAGGTAAAGAGACTTCAGCCACCAGAAAACTTGGGTGTCCTACAGGAGGTTCCGCCACAATCATGTAATCTGGTTTCACGGGTGAACTGATAAAAAAAGGAAGGCAGCAGTATAATGCAAGGGTACACCATCAATTTATGATCTGTTGGGGTCAATCTCTAATATAATAAAGGGGCACTGATGCTGGTAATGAGGAACAGCCCCTTTCACGGTCATTCCCTGCACATTGGCATCATGGCCTCCACTGTGCAGCGGAACGACAGCATAGATCCAGCAAAGTGAATGGGCTTAGCTGCAGTTCTCCTGCACAGTGAAAATCTGGGTAGCTGCCCCACACCAGCATATTCTTTAAAAAGGGCAGCGGGGTTACTTCCAGGCTGCAGCCCCCTTATTTTTGGAGTCCAAGAAGTTGGATATCCTATATTTTTCGTAAGATGGGATTCTAAAAAAAGTAAATGCATGCATTAAACCTCAAAGTAACCCAAACCTTTCAACTTCTGAGATCACGGACTTGCTTGGAGTTAGCTGGGAGGGTCTGTAGGAAAAAAATAAAGAACATAAAGACATAATAGTTAAAACAACAAAAAAAAAACAATGTCCACATTGTTCTTGCACCATAACAAGCCATTCTGCAACTTCCCCCATCTGTTGAGTATAACCCATCACCACGAGGAGTGGTGCTCACCCATCTGTTGGGTATAACCCATCACCACGAGGAGTGGCGCTCCCCCATCTGTTGGGTATAACCTATCACCTCAAGGAGTGGCGCTCCCCCATCTGTTGGGTATAACCCATCACCACGAGGAGTGGCGCTGCCCCATCTGTTGGGTATAACCTATCACCAGAAGGAGTGGCGCTCGTCATACTTTGTGTCCCTAGGGGAAATGTGGTATTATAAGACATGGATGAGCGAGGAACATCAGAGAAGAAGCCGCCGATGCTCAACAGCAGCCTACTCTGTCGTCTTTTACAGACTGTATGCCATAGACTTGTACCTTAGAGTTGGGACTTACCCCATTATGTCCATTTCCTGAATCATCGGTTTTGATTTGGTTCTGATATTCTGTTCAAAAATGGATCCCAGGAACTTCCGATTTTTCAGCATTTTCCACTCTGAAGGGAAACCATAGATGATTAACAGGGTCGGACTGGAACTGAAACTCAGGCCTGGCATGTGAGAGGACGCAGGCCCGCCCGACACGCGTTGAATGTGAAATATTTTCGTGAATGATTTGGGTATATGTCACAATAAAAATTGCTGCAAACTGCACTTTATCATCGATAGACAAAAACTGACATAATGTAAAATATAAACTTCCCTCCAGGAAAATGTTAATTTCTTTCAACTGGAGGGACGGACATATTTGTAATATAGAGCTCCAAGTTCCCAAAAACGCTATGTTTGATAGTACCAGGAAAAGTGAATCCTTGCAGATTTGAAGCAGTTTCATGTCTATTCTTTCAGTATTTTTGCAGCGTTTCTAAAGAACGGGAAAAAAAAATCTCAAAAAACGCAATATCAAGGGGATTTTCCTGCCGAGCGACACGTTTTTTTTGCAGAAATGTTCTTCCCTTTCTTTTTTGTTTATATTTTGTGTTATACACCAGTGGCCAAAATTGAGGCAACACCTTCAGTTTTTCACCATCACCAATATTTAATGGAGGATTTCACTGACCTACTTACTTGTACACACGCCCTCTTCTGCGATATGTATTCTATGTTGGTTTATAGTGACCTGGGTGTGATTTAAGACAGATATTGTGCGATTAAAATGCGGTTTTTATATTTTAAAGCCAGTTTGTCATCAGAAGGTAAGCAATTACATGTTTTCGTACTCAAAGTGTGTAAGCGGTTTCAAGAGACTGGTTCGATAAAGAATAAACCAGGTAGAGAAAGGAAGAAGGCTACAAGTCCTCAGACTGATAGAAGAATTGTTAGAATCGCCCTAAATAACAGGAAATAAACTGCTGTTAACATCAACAAGGAGCTTGTTAACACCGGAGTGACAGTGTCTGATCGGACGGTTCGACGACGACTGGTAAACGCGGGGTTAAGAGCCAGAATACCAGGTAAAAAGCCATTTTTGAATGCCTCACAGTGTCAGAAACGTCTGCAGGGGCCAAAGAACATTGTAAATGGACCATTGAACAATGGAGAAATGTTATATGGAGCGATGAGACACCCATATCCATCTTTGGCAGCGACGGTGTCCGCTACGTTCGACGACGACCTGGAGAGGACTGGTTGCCAGAGGGTACAGTACCCACCATGAAGCCTCCTCTGAGTGTTATGGTAGGGGGCTGCGTGTCCAGAGATGCAGGTGGTAGACTGCAGGTAATTGAAGAAACAGTTAATGCTGAAAAGTACATCAAGGAAGTCCTTCAGCCTAAACTCATTCCTTCAGCACGTGATGTATTTGGTGAAGGGACACCGTTTATTTTAAGATGGAGCCCCATGTCATACAGCTAAAAAATGTCTCTCTTGGTTCAAGGACAAAAATGTCCAGCTATTGAATTGGCCAGGAAACAGCCCAGATCTCAATCCTATTGAGAATCTCTGGGCTCGGCTCAAAAGAGCGGTGTCAAAACAGCGGGCTTCACACAAGCAGGAACTCACTGCAGCCATCATCAAATCATGGCTTCATATCATCACACCATCTGATTTACATAAACTGGTAGATAGCATGCCAAGTAGATGCCAGGCAGTCATCAAGGCCGAGGGCTATCCAACTGAGTATTAACATTTAGTGTTAGATATGAAAATAGGACAAATCAATGGCTTTTCTCCCACAGTCATCTGAGTGACAATAGTGTCCAATTTGTTGACAAATGAACAAATTTCCTGCTAATATTGTGTTTCTATATGAGATTTTATTTCTACTTAAAAACTTTACTGTGAAATCAAAAACACCCATGAAATTTGTATTGGTATTGGCAAAATGCTAAAAATTCATAAATCTTGGGGGTGATGCCTCAATTTTGGCCACTAGTGTATAGAGTTCCTCAGTATATTTATATGTTGTCCCCCATCACCTTTTTCATCTCTCCTTACAAGTATGCCTTGTATCTTAGCTAAAACATGGTAGTAAGTAGCATATTAAACCCTTTTATAATGGGTAGTGTAGAATCGCTGCATATTTCAGGGTTATGCGCTCCTGAGGACTCATTAGTGCTGCCCTCCTCAGGCGAAACCTGGTTGTGATATAATATGGGGCTAGCCGGTCTCACCTACCAGTTTAGGTCACAAACCCTTTTTCGTTTGCTTTGATGTTTTACTCATTGTTTATTACGTTTACACCCCAAATCTCTCCTAATCCTGGAGATCAAACCTATGAAAGCAATTTATGAATGATCTTAACACCTCTATGAAGGGTAATTATCATCTCCTTCATAAATATACATTTATATGTATAAATACATATGTGGTCAATGCATAGTACTGGCACATGACTTATCACTTTCCAGGACCTTACAAAGCACCAGGAACATTCATAACAAGCGGAGGTGAAGCGATTCTGGCAACTTAATAGGAAAGGATTCTTTACAGTTAGAGCAGTCAGACTGTGGAATGCCAACCACAAGATATAGTAATGGCAGATAGCATAACAGCATTTATAGAAGGGCTGGATACTTTTTTAACAAAACATGACATTGTGGGTTATAAATAATCTAGTAATGGAAAACGTATAACTTTGGAGATAGACCTAGGACATTAAAGTTCAAACTTTTTCAACCTATGTAACTATGCAAGCATGCAGAATGCACATTAGTAAAATGCTTGAAATGCAATTCCCTATAATATTATTTTACAAGTAATTTCCTCTTCATTTTCTGCTTTGTAAAGTGCTAGTTATAAGCCCAATCTATGGATCTAAAAAAAGCAAAGCACTCCTGAAACACTTGTACGTATGTTCTATAATCTGTGTTTCTTATGGTGCCTAAGGGAAGCCGTAATGATAAGACTCCTGCTTGGTAACAAGTGCAGTTATTTGCCTCCATAATGAAAGTGAATTACCCATGATGAAAGGGTTAATACTTGGACCCTGCATCAGTTATAGCCCTTGTAGTAACCATGACAACTATTGTGAGGGCATAAATAAGTGTCATAAAGAAGATTCCATAAAAGAATGCCACGCTGCCACGATCAGCGCCATTACTGATGATGCGCCTGAGGACCTTGAGCTTGACCAATCCATGTAATGTGCCAACGTTGGTGTAATTTGGAGGTTATAGCAGGGAAAGGGGTTGTCTTCTTAGACACCCCAGGGGGAAGGGAAGGTAACAGAGGGGGGGTCCCCAAAACAGGATCCCCTTCTGTTACTATGTACAAAGAGCTGCTCTTCTTTGGGAGTTCATGGATGCATCTTTGACTTTAATGGGTGATAAATTGGGAGGGGGAGGGGATACTCATCCTATTAGGGGTTATCCATAATGAGCAACCCCTGTAACCAAGTGCCCAACTTCTTGAGAGACAGAGCTGGATCTGTAAGGGAGAAGTGGTAGATCCACCTGGGAAATCAGATCAACTAAATTCGTTCCAGCAATAAATATGGTGACAGATATCGCAGCCAGATCTCTCCCACATCCAGTTTATCACATTAATAGTCTATATTTGTTATGTCGTTCTCTGTAAATGTGTAAAAATTCTAAAACTCCGTCATATATCGGCACTAACTCTCTAAGCCCAAGGGAAGGGCAGCCCTCCAGCCATGGTTCCCTAGAGGTTTCCTCCACAGGGGGTTTTCCTCTCCTGAGCGCTGGAGGGTGACTCTTCGTGAGTCGAAGGTTGTGCCATTTTCGGTGTCATGTAAATTTAACTAAAGTTGAGAACGTTTGACACCTAATTGCAATGCTTTGTGTATTTATTTTGTATGTGTCTGATTCATTTTGTTTGGGAGTCGGGGTCCATCACACATCACTGAGTCATACGTCTGGACATCTGCCGCCAGCAGTTTTGCCCCAGGGGTTGTTTGATGGAGCAGAGAAGACAAGAATTACAGCACTCATCCTCAGAATAAGGACTTCTATTACAGTACTACAAGCAGCTTCCTCGCCTCATTCACACAGTGAGTATTTTGGGCACTAACTTACATCAGTATTTGTAAGCTGAAAACCAGAGGGGAACAAACACAGTGAAAAATAGTAACTGAAACACTTTCACCTCTTCTGTTTTGGATCCACTCCTGGCGTCTGCTAACAGATACTGATGCAAAATATCGCCATGGAAGTGCCCTAAATTCTTACTGACTGATTTGACTGTTTGAGTTGCAGTCAAGCAACAGAGGTTGCAAGCGTTAAAGGAGTAATCTGGTATCAAAAACCCCTGTCCCCCTTGCCATTTTTCTCTATCCTGAACCTGTGCTTCCTGCCCCGATCTCAGACTGTCTGACCTAGTCCTTGTCTTCGCTCTCCTGTGTCTGGTACCCTGGTACCTCCGGAATGCTGCTGCAGTCCCGGGGACTGCATTGAAGTGGTACCTGGTGTCTACCGGCGGCCCAGCCTATCCTCACCACCAGAGGTTCTAGTGGAGACCCAGTAGACACCTAGTCACAACCCTCCCGTGGGGCAGTGGGTCCATATCCACCAGCGTTACACCCACATAGCAAATGTGGTACCAATATTCAAGAAGGGGATAACATCTGAGCCTGGAATTTATAGGCCGGTAAGTTTAACTTGTACTGTGAGCAACATCTTTGAGGGTTTTCTAAGAGATACTAACCTGGAGCACCTCAATAAGAATAACCTAAACATATGATTATGAGGGATCTGTCCTGCAAACTAATCTGGAAAGATTCTATGGGGAGGTAAGTTCTAGGTTGGACCAGGGAAACTTAATGGATGTTGTCTATCTGGACTTTTCAAAGGCATTTGATACGGTGCCATACAACAGGTTGGTACATAAAAATGTTCAATATATTATATGGTAAACTTGCTCCCCGAAAGAACAAGTCCTTGTGTGGTCGATGGAAAAATCAAGGAAAATATCAGTGATGCGGTCGTTACCTCTTGACAGCTCCATTTCGTACTTGTTCTCTAGTCCCTCCATGGCCACGGTGATAAAAAATTCCCTGAAAAGCTCATTATTCTAATAAAAAAAATACAAAGTAAGGAACTGACACAAAGGAGAGCAGACAGCTCGTATGTCGGAATAAGCAATTGCAGTTACCTTAATTTTCTCAAAGAAGGTGCCATTAATCACTAGGTCGTATGCCGTGCAGCCGCCTCCACCTGTAGGACAAAGTGCACCAGGACTTAGATACTTTGCGGTGCCGACTCAATCCATTGACCTTAGTAGGGCTGCTATGAATAAGTGGTATAAGTTCTTAAAGGGGAATCCAAATAGTGGACAATCCCTTTAAGTCCCAAATCTAAACCAAAAAAGTTCAAAAGTCAACAACAAGATGTCACACTTTATTCCGCAGACTGGAAGTGGACCTATCAAAACCTGTGGAGATGGCACCTTTGACCATTGAGGATTAGTAAATTGTAATACTTGCTATTTTAACCCCTTTAAGGATATCTCTGGACTACCCCTTTAAAAAGAGACGCGCTGTATTAAAAAACAAAAAACAAAAACGTACTATTATCAACTTCAACGTGGGGCTCTCCAAGGCTCATGGGGACTCGATAGCCGGAGGGATCATCAGATTCCAGGATGCTGACTAACTCCTGCTCCGTCAGGTCCGGGGGCGCTGAGATCTGGTTCGACTTGCAGATGTTAATAAAGATTTTGGTATTTTTGGATGTGCGAGTTTTAATGCAGAAACCTAACACAGAAATAAAAACAAAAAGTGAACGAAAACACAATAAAATCGGCAAAAGCCAAGCAGCATTTACATGTAACCAACTGTATAAGAAAAAACGATGTGACCCCCCACGTTGGTTGCATCATGTGACCGTTGCAGTCAATAAGACCCCACTGCCCCACTGTGGTATCTGTCACATAATATGCACAAAGTAATATGGATAATAATCAGAGGACGCCCATCTCACCCGGCTGGGGTCTGCTCTGTCTGCTTTCTGGTAAGTTCGGTATTCTGCTCTGTATCTCCTGTTTGGCCTGAAATGAGGCAACAAGTGAGAATCAGTGAGCAACATGAACAGGATGGTTCTGCAAACTGATTTTTCCTGCACCAATATAGTACAACTGTGAGGGGTCTAAAGCCAACAATACCCATTAGGTAAATGTTGGAGACTGCCGCGCCCCCGGCGGCTGACGGAGGAGACATTCACCCGGTGATTGCTGGCCTCTCCAATTCATCTTCGTACCTTCATCAGCATCTGTTCATACAGCGCTTCCTCCATGTTTGTGTTCATTTCTGCAGACAGCAGCGACTTGTCAGACGCCATTTTTTCGGTCAAAGACAGAAGCTCAGAGATCTTGTTTTATAAGAGAAAACCTGAAAAATTAAAATATGTATTAATCTTCTCCACAGACAATGACAAGGGGAGAGTGCGGGAGCCTGACAGCCCACGACACGAGGGGGTGCAGGAGCCTGACAGCCCACGACACGAGGGGGTGCGGGAGCCTGACAGCCCACGACACGAGGGGGTGCGGGAGCCTGACAGCCGACGACACGAGGGGGTGCGGGAGCCTGACAGCCGACGACACGAGGGGGTGCGGGAGCCTGACAGCCGACGACACGAGGGGGTGCGGGAGCCTGACAGCCGACGACACGAGGGGGTGCGGGAGCCTGACAGCCCACGACACGAGGGGGTGCAGGAGCCTGACAGCCCACGACACGAGGGGGTGCGGGAGCCTGGCAGCCCACGACAAGAGGGGGTGCGGGAGCCCGGCAGCCCACGACACGAGGGGGTGCGGGAGCCTGGCAGCCCACGACACCAGGGGGTGCGGGAGCCTGGCAGCCCACGACACCAGGGGTTGCGGGAGCCTGGCAGCCCACGACACCAGGGGTGCGGGATCCTGGCAGCCCACGACACCAGGGGGTGCGGGAGCCTGGCAGCCCATGACACCAGGGGGTGTGGGAGCCTGGCAGCCCACGACACGAGGGGGTGCGGGAGCCTGGCAGCCCATGACACGAGGGGGGTGCGGGAGCCTGACAGCCCACGACATGAGGGGGTGCGGGAGTCTGACAGCCCACGACACGAGGGGGTGCGGGAGCCTGGCAGCCCACGACACGAGGGGGTGCGGGAGCCTGACAGCCGATGACACGAGGGGGTGCGGGAGCCTGACAGCCCTCGACATGAGGGGGTGCGGGAGCCTGGCAGCCCACGATAAGAGGGGTGCGGGAGCCTGACAGCCCTCGACATGAGGGGGTGCGGGAGCCTGGCAGCCCACGATAAGAGGGGTGCGGGAGCCCGGCAGCCCACGACACGAGGGGTGTGGGAGCCTGGCAGCCCACGACACCAGGGGGTGCGGGAGCCTGGCAGCCCATGACACCAGGGGGTGTGGGAGCCTGGCAGCCCACGACACGAGGAGGTGCGGGAGCCTGGCAGCCCACGACACGAGGGGGGTGCGGGAGCCTGACAGCCCACAACACGAGGGGGTGCGGGAGTCTGACAGCCCACGACACCAGGGGGTGTGGGAGCCTGGCAGCCCACGTCACCAGGGGGTGTGGGAGCCTGGCAGCCCACGACACCAGGGGGTCCGGGAGCCTGACAGCCCACGACACGAGGGTGTGCGGGAGCCAGACAGCCCACGACACAAGGGGGTGCGGGAGCCTGGCAGCCCACGACACGAGGGGGTGCGGGAGCCTGACAGCCCACGACACGAGGGGGTGCGGGAGCCTGACAGCCCACGACACGAGGGGGTGCGGGAGCCTGACAGCCCACGATACGAGGGGGTGCGTGAGCCTGACAGCCCACGACACGAGGGGGTGCGGGAGCCTGACAGCCCACGACACGAGGGGGTGCGGGAGCCTGACAGCCCACGACACGAGGGGGTGCGGGAGCCTGGCAGCCCACGACACGAGGGGGTGCGGGAGCCTGGCAGCCCACGACAGGAGGGGATGCGGGAGCCTGACAGCCCACGACACCAGGGGGTGCGGGAGCCTGGCAGCCCACGACACGAGGGGGTGCGGGAGCCTGACAGCCCACGACACGAGGGGGTGCGGGAGCCTGACAGCCCACGACACGAGGGGGTGCGGGAGCCTGACAGCCCACGACACGAGGGGGTGCGGGAGCCTGACAGCCCACGACACGAGGGGGTGCGGGAGCCTGGCAGCCCACGACATGAGGGGGTGCGAGACCCTGACAATATTGGGAGTGGGATTCTGCACACCTACAGCTAGCTACTTATTGTCCTGAATGTAGTAATCACCTCGGCACATTCCCATCTTCTTACCTGTAGTACAGACGCCAAACACCACTACTCTGACTGCAATCACCCAGCTACAGCGTCACCACGCCCCAGCAGCAGCGGAGCATCTAGATTGGAGTTGATTTCTTGAGGGGGAGGAATGATTTCATGGAATCATGACGTCACCGGAATAAGTAGAGGGGCATCTAGGGGGCTGTGTGGCTGGTGTGAGGGGCATCCAGGGGGCTGCGTGGCTGGTTTGAGGGGCATGGGGAATGTAGAAGGGCAACCAGGGGGCTGGTGTGAGGGAGCATGGGGTATGAGGACGGTGGCCGACACAAGCTCCTTAAAGACGATAGCACGCCATTTTAAAATCTGTCATGGGAGAAATCCTAAAACATTTATGGTACGTGGTACCGATGTCATCCATAGTGGCATTAGGGGTGGAAATGTAAAAAAAACTTCTGGCTCAAAGGGAAACCAGATGGATAGTGGAACTGGGAACAATGACGCCAAATGGCCTTAATGAGGCCCTGAGCTTCACCCCATTTCTTTAATAGATATAATCTTTGTGGTATTTTTATACAATTGTATGTGTTGATTTTAATTTGTTTTCTTTGTCATTTGTAACTTTCTCCCTCCATAGTCTATATGCACCATCTATATGGATCATCTACATATGGTTAATCAATATGAGGATACTACGAGCAACAATTAAATTGGACCAAGAAAATTGATTTTCGTACTGACAGAATCGTGTTGCAATTATAGGGAGATGATACTTCTTACTCTAACACATTTTTGCATTATTAAGTAGTTGCGTTACTATACTTGTCTTAATGCATTGCTGTGCTCTCTTTGGCGAGCGCGTGGGTGCTGTGCCTCCCCTTGCCTCTGCGTCATGCACGGCATCTGCATGGTGTCTGCGCATGTTGGGGGGCCATGGCAACGTGTCCTGGTTCCCTGTCATGTGTGGTTCACCTTGATGGCCGTACATGATGCATCTGGCTCGGGCGGTTCAGCGCGCATGCACTGATGGACCAGGAGATGATTGGTCCGTTCCGGTCACGAGACCGCAGGCCCTAAAGTATATTTAAACAGACATGGAAGGTCCTATTAAATAATCCCCCCCCCCCCCCCGAGGAAGCCATAGGATATACCACGCGAAACACGCATTGGGGTCCTTGTTTATTCTGGGTGCTGATCTAATATAGGTAAGAGTGCAATATAATTCTTTAGCATTTTTTCATAGGGCACTATAGGCCATATGGCACGTGGTACATATCCATAGTGATGAAATATGCCATAATTTTGTACCAGTGCATAAATGCCTTGAATACGAGCACTTCTTGCACTTTGTCCCAATAGATATTTAACATCTATTATTATGTTGTATATGTGTCACCCAGTTTGGTTGTCTGTGTGTCGTCCTTTTTAATCATGTTTGTCTTTTCTGTATATTGTTTACAATAAAGTTTTTTGATTCTTTGCCATATACTCTGTATTTGGTTCGTTTTTGCTATATAACAGCAGAAACAAGTCCGGGGGCGCCTCCCGCCAGAGAAAATATAGAAATAGTCCTTGGATGAGTTCAATGGATCCAGCAGATGAGGGACACAACACAATCCCACGTGGCAGCTTCTATCAACCCACACCCGCCACGAGGGTCTGGTCGCAGCCTGAGACCCTCCAGCGTCAGGAGGCACCACGCAACTGACTGGGCCAAACATGAGTCTATTGTTCTGTCTACTGGGATCAGCCCCTGGATGGGGGAAGGGTTCACACCCTCTAGATGCAACAAGAGATGTTGACCTAGGCCTGAATACATTACAGTCCATGAACACAGGCCGGGGGAGGGACACGCTGTTAGGCTGTGTGCCACGATGCGTTTAAGCGTTTCCGCACCGGCAAAAACGCTTAAACGCATGGTAGGCCTGCCATGTTCCCCAATGATAATCCGTGCTGTGCACATGCTGCGGATTATCATTCCGGAAAAATACGCAGCATGTCCATTAATTTTGCGGACACGCAGCGTAATTGCCGCCATTGACTTGCAACGAAACGCATATTATCCGTGTCTGCACATTTGCACACACGGATAATATGCGTTTCTGTGTGCGGATGGTACCCGGGTGTGGAGGACAGGAGACTCTCCTCCAAACCTGGGTACCATAGTACCTGTAAAAAAGAATAAAATAAATATTATACTTACCTTCTGATGGCCCCTGGTGTCCTTGTCTTCACTTGCCAGCAGCGCGCTGTGGACTGAAGGACCTGCGCTGACGTCATAGTCATGTGACAGCAGGTCCTTCAGTGTACCGCGAGCTGCGGGCAAGCCAGGACGGAGCGAAGCAAGACAGCGGGGGCCATCAGAAGGTAAGTATAGATTTATTTTTTACCATTCTTTACGGTCACAGTATATAAATCCATGCCGGTTGCATGGATTTATATAGTGTGACCAAGTTGTCAAGCACTTTCCAAGTGATGCTAAAATCGCTTGTCAACCCGCATGCGGAAATGCAAGTAGAACGCTTCACATCAGCAAGTCCCTGGCAGGAAAAACGCATGTACAATCCGCATGTACAATCCGCATGTACAATCCGCATGTACAATCCACATGCGTTTTTTCTGCCAGGGAGATGCAGAAACTGAGCATTTCTGCATCGTGGGCACATAGCCTTACACCCCTTACACTAAAGCAGGTTACATTACATAGAGTACATGAACACAGGCTGGGGAGGGACACACTGTTACTGTCATATTGGATAAAACATAAGTTGCTGAGGTTAGGACCACCAGGGACCCCAATGTTACTTAGGAAAGACTATGTCCATGTTTAATAAAATAATTTTCACGTATGCTTAGCACAGGTCTGTCCGTCCATTCATGGATTCTGTATGGGACTAATAAAAATAGGCCATCACAGCACTCGGCTATGTCATTTATGTACATAAATGCATACAAAATATTAATTACTCCAGCTAAATTGCTGCATTGTCGCCTTAAAAGAACTATGCACCTGATTAATGTTCATGCCGGTCTGGAGAGGGCGGGGGTGAAGGACGCAGCTCCTGATTCATTAAGAGACATATTCATCAGAGGCGTCTGATGGCTGGGCAGCGCCTCCATGCTATGCCACTTACTGGAGTAGGACTTGTAGCGACCACCGCTGCTCATGATGAAGTTGCCAGACATCATCATCACAACCCTGCCCACTTACCGATAAAAATGCCATTAGAAAGGAAAAAGTTGCAACGTTTTTACATAGCCTTCAGTTGCATCCAAATTATACGATTGAGCATTTTATAACAGAATTCTGGAGTAAACACTATGATGAATAGGGTCCTATGGGTTTTGTTCCGTTTAAGCTGAGTTGATGCAGGTCTGTGCTATGACGTCAATTCAAGTTAAGAAACCCTTTTATCTACAGGTGCATCTCACTAAATTAGAATATCATCAAAAAGTTAATTTGTCAGTTCTTCAATACAAAAAGTGAACCTCATATATAGAGTCGTTTGGAAGAAAAAAGACTCAGGATATACAACCGTGCACACCCAATATTAGAAAAATGAAAAAATCTTTATTACATGATTACACACTGACAACACAAGAAAAAATAAAAACATTTAAAAACAGACAAGGCATAACAATATTCATGGGGGAAGAACAATAATAATGTTCCAAAGCAATAAATCCCCCTTTAGGCCACAGGTATGATATACATCAATTTTAATGTCTCATAATACAATAATGGTTTTTAACCAAGCTATGTCACCCTAGACCAAACATAGGTAATGAACCAGGCATTCCCAAATAATCAGACTATACATCATAATAGATTGAGGAATGAAGGAATGAGTGGGAGTGATAACCTGCTATCACTAGGGGCCCATATAGTATCAGCATTTACCAGAAAGTGTCATCCCACGTAAGGTACGACATTGAATCATGAATTAAATTATGTATGGCAAAACGGGCACTCCTGAGTAGTCAAGGGATAAATCAAAAATAAAAAATTGACATAGTTACCTGTTGGCACCAGAGACCCTACGCGTTACGCTGCTAGACCGCAGCTTCGTCAGGGGTATGTTGTCAGTGAACACATGTGTACATTAAATAATCTATCCAACTTAGTGTGATTCCCTTCAGGTGAGTATAGATGCCCTCAGATAATCTCTCCAGCATCGTGGCAAGTCGGACGGTAACTTCCTATTTCCACAGCGTACCGCCGACGTGCTGTGATGTGACGCAACCGGAACTGGATAAGACGTCATATCCGGTCGGCGAACCGCCGCTCCTTCCTATCTCTCCTGCGTTCCACCCAGACGCTATGATGGAACGCAACCGGAACTAGGTAAAAGATCATATCCGGTTTTGGAAACCACCCCCTCAGGGATCAAGAGGGATGCAGTCCCCTAGGATAGCCACAATAGGAAAGAAGCTGGCATTCCCCGGGAAGATAGAACGCAAAGAACATGTATACCCCCGGAAGTAGAGCGTCCGCTACAAAAAATTACCGGTACAAAGAAAAGAGGGCTAGCCCTGATCAAGGAAAGTGCCTGGCCAGGCCAAAGAGCAAGATGAAAAATATGAATGGAGTCAGAAAGTCACCAAATGTGCATAAAAGTGTGACCAATAATGACAATACAAACATAAACATAAACATAAAAGACTTACCAGACAAACCAACTATGGGCAAACATAGAACAGACAACAATCATATACAAATTGTGGACCATTGCAAAGATGGCTAATGAAGCCAAACAGCAACATATATGGATATACGTACAATTATAAATAAGGACCTGGCATTTGAGATGATAAGAATGTTGGGGATTAACTTGTTATGGGATGGAGGAGATGCACAAGCCAGCCACACGAGAAGAGATGGAAGGATAAAAAGGATAAAAAGGAGGAAAAGATAAAAAGGAAAAAGGTTGAACCAGAGAGCCCTCAATCTAAGGCGGAATTCCAATAGCAAGGATACCATGGGAGTTTAAGCCAAGTAACCAGTAAATGAAAAGTCCTCATTTATACCCCTAGGGGCCACTGTATCAAGAACAAAGATCCACCTAGATTCAGATCTCAATAGATCCTTGGTGTGATCTGAATTACGTGAGTTGGGCCTCATCTTCTGGAGGCCCATTACTCGCAATTTATTGGGGCTACCAGAGTGGCATTGGAAGAAGTGCAGAGCCACCGAAGAGATGGCTTTGCCCTTCTTCAAATCCTGTTCAGCAAGATGGATGTTGGAAACATGTTGCTGTACCCGTCTACGGAGTTCCTGCGACGTTTGACCAATATAAACCTTCGGACAAGGACAGGTCAATGCATATACAACATTGGTGGACCTACAATTAATAAAGTCCCTCAAAGGGTATTGATGGTTGTCAGTCGGATTAGTGAAAGTTTTACCAGAAGAGAAAAATGGACAAGCAGAACAATCGCCACAAGGGAATGAGCCCTTAAATTTACTACCGCCCGAGGTACTACAACTGGGGCGTGTATAGTGACTGTGCATAAGTTTATCCCTTAAATTTGGGGCGCGTCTAGCCGTCAACAACGGTCTCTCTGGTAAAATACTAGAAAGACGACTATCCGTCTTAAGTATATTCCAATGTCTCCGAAATAGACTACCCACTTCATTCCATTGATTGTTAAACCTGGTGATAAATCTAATCTGTGTATCCTCCATATTGACACGTGATTGTAGCAACATCTCCCGTGGTTTGACCAAAACCTTCTGGTGAGCCTTGGAAATTACCGCTTTAGGATATCCGCGTTCCCGAAAACGTGAGGTTAAATTGCTGGCCTCGGTTTTGTAATCCTCCTGTGTTGTACAGTTCCTTTTGGCCCTTGAAAATTGTCCCACCGGTATGCTGTCTCTCAAGTTTCTAGGATGAAAACTTTGGTAGTGTAAGAGACTGTTTGTGGCAGTCGATTTCCTATGTAATTTGGACACAAGTGAGCCACCCACTTTCCTGATCTCCAGATCCAGGAAGTTAACTGCAGAGGAAGATACACAATGGGTAAGATGAATGTTAAAATCATTAACGTTCAGCCTATCAATGAAAGTAAGTGCCTCGGCTTCCGTGCCCGTCCAGATAATCAAAATATCATCTATGAAACGTAGCCACTTGAAGACCCCCCGATTGTATGCCTGTGAGGGGTACACGTGTGTGTCCTCCCACCAACCCAGAAAAAGGTTGGCAAAGGAGGGCGCACACCGTGCCCCCATGGCAGTCCCAGAGATTTGTCGATAGAAGATATGATCAAACACAAAATAATTGTGGGTAAGAATGAAGTTCAAGAGGTCCACAATGAAAGAGTCATGTAAACGATTACCTCCACTTGTAGCATTCAGAAAATAGAGGACTGCTGCTATGCCATCTTTGTGGGCTATATTTGAATATAGCGATTCAACATCAACAGTGATGAATAAGAACTGGTCAGGTAAACAAAGAGAGTTGAGAGTCCGTATCAGATGAGATGAATCTCTGAGATAAGAGGGTAAACTGGTAACGAGGGGCTGTAAGAAAAAATCTATGTAAATACATGCCTTTTCACAAATGCTTCCTATGCCTGACACAATAGGTCGACCCGGTGGACATTCCAAATTTTTGTGGACTTTGGGCAAGACATAGAAAGTGGGTATGGTAGGATTCCTCACTATCATAAATTCCCTCTCTTGTTTATTAATGGTTCCCATAGAAAAAGCCTTCAAAAGTAGTCGTTCAAGCTTAACCGAGAAGACCTGTGTGGGGTCCGAGGGAAGTCTCAAATAAAATCTGGTGTTATTGAGCTGTCTATGTACTTCAGCAGTGTACATGCCACGAGGCCCATGAATATTGTTATGCCTTGTCTGTTTTTAAATGTTTTTATTTTTTCTTCTGTTGTCAGTGTGTAATCATGTAATAAAGATTTTTTCATTTTTCTAATATTGGGTGTGCACGGTTGTATATCCTGAGTCTTTTTTCTTCCAAACTACATTATACAATTATATCAGGTTACTGTAGCACCCCGTTTTGCTCACTATTCTATAGCAGTGCCCACCTCCTTGCATAGGTCATATAAAGAGTCATTACACACAGAGTGATCTATTATATAGGGTCATTACACACAGAGTGATCTATTTCAAGTGTTTATTTCTGTTAATGTTGATTATGGCTTACAGCCAATGAAAACACAACAGTCATTATCTCAGTAAATTAGAATACTTTTATAAGAGCTTGAAAAATTATTTTAAATTCCGAAATGTTATCCTACTGAAATGTATGGTCAGTAAATGCCCTCAATACTTGGTCGGGGCTCCTTTTGCATCAATTACTGCATCAATGCGGCAATGTGGCATGGAGGGATCAGCCTGTGACACTGCTGAGGTGTTATGGAAGCCCAGGTGGCTTTGATAGCAGCCTTCAGCTCGTCTGCATTGTTGTATCTGGGGTCTCTCATCTTCCTCTTGACAATACCCCATAGATTCTCTATAATAGATTCTCTATGGGGTTAAGGTCAGGCGAGTTTGCTGCCAACCAAGCACAGTGATACTGTTGTGTGTAAACCAGGTATTGGTACTTTTGGCCGTGTGGACAGGGGCCAAGTCCTGCTGGAAAATGACATTTCCATCTCCAAAAAGCTTGTCAGCAGAGGGAAGCATGAAGTGCTGTAAAATGTCCTGGTAGACGGCTGCGCTGACTTTGGTCTTGATAAAACACAGTAGACCTACACCAGCAGATGACATGGCTCCCCAAACCATCACTGATTGTGGAAACTTAACACTAGACCTCAAGCAGCTTGGATTGTGGCCTCTCCACTCTTCCTCCAGACTCTGAGACCTTGTGGAGTGTGTCAATGACTGCCTTCTGGACATCTGTCAAGTCAGCAGTCTTCCCCATGATTGTGGAGCCTACTGAAACAGACTAAGGGACCTTGTTAAATGCTTAGGAAGCCTTTGCAGGTGTTTTTTTGTTAATTATTCTATTTACTGAGATAATGACTTTTGTGTTTTCATTGGCTGTAAGCCATAATCATCAACATTAACAGAAATAAACACTTGAAATAGATCACTCTGTCTGTAATGACTCTATATAATATATGAATTTCACTTTTTGTATTGAAGAACTGAAATAAATTAACTTTTTGATGATATTCTAATTTAGTGAGATGCACCTGTATTATTAGAATTATCACACCAGTACACCTGTTTTCTCATTTGCAAGATTTAAGTAAACCTTGTATGATATCTTTTTCATTTGTGAATGTCCTTATACTTTCAAGCAGAACCTAGACACCCCACAATACAATAACCCATCGATCACTACAAGCCCTCCGTTTTCCATGGATATCCATATTATGGACTGAGTATACCTTTCTTATGCCTGAACTGCGCACCCCTCGGTGAAGACAGTGAGTTTTTTGGGGGCAGCTTATGGTCGTCTCAAGATATGAACACCCCCTGATCTGCTTGAAAATATAACTGAAATAAAATGTTGAGAAAAAATGTCAAATATCACGTTGACCCTTCAAGTCACTGTCTTGTAAACCTTTATCACTTCTCCACAGAATAGGTGATTGGTCTGAAATCACTCAGGGGGTAAAGTGTCACACTGTCACAGAATACTGGAGGTAGGGGGCCTAAGCTGACCCTAAGCTGGGGCCCTGACTAATCCCTCATCCTGGAGGTACTGTTAAAGGTACAGAGGTCCAGGCCGCCAGCGTAACCCCTACCTCCTGAGGATCCCTGCACCACAGTAATCTAGTCCTGAGAAGGACCCCGATCACAACAATAGGGAACCAGCAATAATATGCCCACACACAGTATTTAGACGAACGAGACAGTACAAGGGAAAAACCAAAACCACCTAGCATACAACTTCAACAAAACTACAACAGAGGGAACACCAACGGGAAAGGAGATAAATGATAAAGCGAGGAAAGGGAAATAACACTTTCAAATACACTTATCTCAGCAACTCCAAACACCACGATCCGCTCTGTAAGTCAGAATGAAAAGCTTTCACCGACACCTCACAAACAGACCTGCAGGAATATAAAGGAGTCTCACTAACGAAGCATTGATTGCAGCTGGGCGAGGCTGGACCTCAGCTAGCCCAGAGAGAGAGAGAATTAACTCCTTCACTGCCGAGAAAACACAAAGCACCAACAAGTCAGCTGCGAGAAGTCAGGCTGTGTACTCGTGACGATCTTCGTGGCAACACACCCGTGACAGTACCCCCCCTTCTACGAGGGGCCTCCGGACCCTCAGGGCCAGGTTTATCCGGGTGAGTCGTGTGGAAGGCCCGAACTAATCGGTCTGCGTTAATATCCGACGCAGGAACCCACATCCTCTCCTCAGGACCATACCCCTTCCAATGAACCAAGTACTGAAGGGACCGGCGATTAAAGCGTGAATCAATGACCCTCGATACCTGGAACTCCAAGTTACCATTGACAACCACAGGAGGGGGAGGTAAAGGTGACGGTACCACCGGCGCCACATACCTCTTAAGCAATGATCTGTGAAACACGTTGTGAATTTTAAACGTAGGGGGGAGGTCAAGACGGAATGCCACCGGATTAATAACAGAACTGATTCTGTACGGCCCGATGAACCTGGGACCCAGTTTCCAGGAGGGAACCTTAAGTTTAATATTCCTGGTAGACAACCATACCTGATCGTTCACACTTAGGTCCGGACCAGACACTCTCCTCCTATCAGCCATACGTTTGTATCGGTTCCCCATAGTATTCAGATTCTTCAGCACCCCTCTCCATACTGAAGCGAGAGATGAGGAAAATCGTTCCTCCTCCGGAACCCCCGAAGAGCCCCCCCTACTGAAAGTACAAAACTGGGGGTGAAAACCATATGCCCCAAAAAACGGGGACTTACCCGTGGACTCGCTTCGCCTATTATTGAGAGCAAACTCTGCCAGAGGTAGGAAAGAAGCCCAGTCCTCCTGGTTCTCTGACACAAAACACCGAAGATATGTCTCCAAGCTCTGGTTCATACGTTCCGTCTGACCATTGGTCTGAGGATGAAAAGCCGACGAGAATGACAAAAGCATCCCCCGCCGTGCACAAAACGCCTTCCAGAACTTGGACACAAACTGAGACCCCCGATCAGACACCACCTCGGAGGGTACCCCGTGAAGCCTCACAATCTCCCCAATGAACACCTGCGCAAGAGTTTTAGCATTAGGGAGAGCCGGAAGAGCGATAAAATGTGCCATCTTGCTGAACCTGTCCACTACAACGAGTATGACCGTTTTACCCGAAGACGGAGGGAGGTCCGTAATAAAGTCCATAGACAGATGAGTCCAAGGACGCTCCGGGATCTTCAAAGGTAAGAGGGCCCCAGACGGACGGGTATGTGAGGTCTTAGAGCGCGCACAAACCCCACAGGACGCGACAAAAGTTACCACCTCTTTATGTAAGTTAGGCCACCAAAACCGACGCGAGAGGAGATCCACAGTTGCTTTACTCCCCGGGTGTCCTGCAAAAACTGAGTTATGGTGTGCCTCGATCACCTTTTGTCGCAACTGATCTGGAACGAACAGTCTCCCCGGAGGTCCAACAGGGGCGTCCCCCTGAGCCTCCAATATCTCCTCCTCCAGCTCAGAGCATACTGCCGAAACCACCACCCCCTCCTGAAGAACAGGAATCGGGTCGTCCGTATTCCCGGCCCCAGGGAAACTACGAGATAAGGCATCCGCCTTTACATTTTTAGACCCAGGACGATATGTAACGACGAAATTAAACCTGGTAAAAAACAATGACCACCTAGCTTGTCTGGGATTCAGACGTTTAGCGGACTCCAGATATAGCAGGTTCTTGTGATCGGTGATGACGGTGACCGGATGAACTGCCCCCTCCAAAAAATGGCGCCACTCCTCAAAAGCTAACTTAATGGCCAGGAGTTCCCTATTGCCGACATCGTAATTCCTCTCAGCGGACGACAATTTTTTAGAAAAAAAGGCGCACGGATGCCACTTACCAGGGGACGAACCCTGTGACAATACTGCTCCCACCCCTACCTCGGAAGCGTCTACCTCAACAAAGAATGGCTGAGACGCATCAGGTTGAATGAGTATGGGTGCCGAGGCAAAACATTTTTTCAAGGAGGAGAATGCTTGACAAGCCTTGTCAGACCACCTAGAAAAATCCGTCCCCTTTTTAGTCATGTCTGTGAGAGGCTTAACCACGGACGAGAAATTACGAATGAACTTCCGGTAATAGTTAGCAAACCCCAGGAAACGTTGTAGTGCCTTAAGATTCTCCGGCCGATCCCACTCAAGAACTGCCCGCACTTTCCCAGGGTCCATACGAAAACCGGACGCAGAAACCAGGAAGCCTAAAAACTGGAGTTCCTGTACGGCGAACACACACTTTTCCCACTTGGCATACAGTTTATTATCCCGCAAGATCTGTAACACCTGTCTAACGTGCTCCTGATGAGACACCAGATCCGGCGAGTAAATTAAGATATCATCCAGATATATGACAACAAACTGTCCCACCAGGTGGCGAAAAATATCATTAACAAAGTGTTGAAACACCGCCGGGGCATTAGTCAGACCGAATGGCATGACAAGGTTCTCATAATGCCCCTCCGGAGTGTTAAAAGCCGTCTTCCACTCATCCCCCTCCTTCATCCTAATCAAATTGTACGCCCCCCTGAGATCCAACTTAGAGAACCATTTGGCGCCCACGATCTGATTAAAGAGATCGGGAATAAGTGGGAGCGGATACGGATCTCGGACCGTAATCCGATTAAGTTCACGGAAATCCAGGCAAGGGCGTAGGCCTCCATCTTTCTTCTTAACAAAGAAGAACCCCGCGGCCACCGGTGAAGATGAAGGTCTAATATGCCCCTTAGCCAGACTTTCAGAAATATAATCCTTCATGGCCTGCCTCTCAGGACCAGAAAGGTTATACAACCTAGCTTTAGGTAACTTGGCCTCAGGGAGCAGTTTTACAGAACAGTCATACTCGCGATGAGGAGGTAGTTCCTGACACCCATTCTCCGAGAATACATCCTCAAAGTCTGCCAGAAATGGAGGTAAGACCCAAGGAGTAACCGCACCGATGACCGTGTTCATGCAGTTTTTATTACAGAATTTACTCCATTGGCTTATCTCTCTGGTTTGCCAATTAATAACAGGGTTATGCTTAGCTAACCAAGGAAGGCCCAACACTATAGGAGTGGGAAGACCCTCCAACACGTAGCAAGACAACAGTTCTTTATGTATTGCCCCCACTTGAAGTTTTACGCCATGCACAGCTTGCAAAAAACTTCCCTGACCGAGAGGCCTGGCATCGATCGAGAATATGGGGATGGGTTTAGCCAACTCACTCAATCGCATACCTTGAACCCGGGCAAACCGAGCATCAACCAGATTAGCCCCGGCCCCACTATCCAGAAGAACAGATATCCTCTCAGTTCTCGTACCCACCACCACCTCCGCTGGTACGAGAAACTGAGACGAACCTAGGGACGAAATACCTACTCCCAGATTGCCGTCCACCACACAACCTGGGATCAACAGTTTTTTCGACGACTCTTTACTCAGCAAGGGACGGGATGGACACCCCCCAATAAAATGTCCCTTTTTCCCGCAGAGGAAACACCTTCCTGTCTTATGGCGCACCACCGGTCCCCTTCCCCGAAATGATGTCCCTCCTAATTGCATAGGCTCCTCCGGACTGACCAGGGGAACCACCATATGAGGGGACCTTGTAAGAGGTGGAGACATTACAGGGGGTAGAGTTATCCCGCACCTCTCCCGAAGCCGTCTGTCAACGCGAATAGCAAGGGCCATAGCGGCTTCCAGTGACGCGGGAGAGTCATACTGTGCCAACACATCCTGTAATTTGTCGGATAAACCATGACAAAACTGGCTCCTAAGAGCCGGGTCATTCCACTGGGTGTCCGTGGCCCACCTACGGAACTCCGAACAGAATTCCTCCGCCGGACGATCTCCCTGCTGAATCCTACGTAACTTAGACTCAGCAAGGGAGATCCGATCTGGGTCATCATACACGAGTCCCAAAGCAGCGAAAAACCTATCCACTGACTGGAGAACTGGGGAGCTAGGGGGAAGAGAGAACGCCCAAGATTGTGGGTCCCCTTGTAGGAGCGAGATGACAATTCCCACCCTTTGTTCTTCACTGCCCGATGACCGAGGCCGCAGCCGAAAGTACAATTTGCATGCCTCCCGGAAAACAAAAAACTTGTCCCGCCCCCCAGTGAACCTGTCAGGGAGAGCTACTTTAGGTTCTGGTCCGGCTTGCTCCAGAGGATGCAAAACCTTGGACCTAACGTCCGCCAGCCCCATGGACAAACTCTGCAACTGCTGAGCTAGACCGGCTACTGGATCCATGGTAGCTGGAGAAAAACTAAGATGGTCGGTGAAAATGTCACACTGTCACAGAATACTGGAGGTAGGGGGCCTAAGCTGACCCTAAGCTGGGGCCCTGACTAATCCCTCATCCTGGAGGTACTGTTAAAGGTACAGAGGTCCAGGCCGCCAGCGTAACCCCTACCTCCTGAGGATCCCTGCACCACAGTAATCTAGTCCTGAGAAGGACCCCGATCACAACAATAGGGAACCAGCAATAATATGCCCACACACAGTATTTAGACGAACGAGACAGTACAAGGGAAAAACCAAAACCACCTAGCATACAACTTCAACAAAACTACAACAGAGGGAACACCAACGGGAAAGGAGATAAATGATAAAGCGAGGAAAGGGAAATAACACTTTCAAATACACTTATCTCAGCAACTCCAAACACCACGATCCGCTCTGTAAGTCAGAATGAAAAGCTTTCACCGACACCTCACAAACAGACCTGCAGGAATATAAAGGAGTCTCACTAACGAAGCATTGATTGCAGCTGGGCGAGGCTGGACCTCAGCTAGCCCAGAGAGAGAGAGAATTAACTCCTTCACTGCCGAGAAAACACAAAGCACCAACAAGTCAGCTGCGAGAAGTCAGGCTGTGTACTCGTGACGATCTTCGTGGCAACACACCCGTGACATAAAGAGACTCTGTCATCACAGAATAACTAATCAAACCAATCGCAGCCCCTCAGTATATCATGGCACCCTGTATTTTGATTGGCAGCTGTAGCTTTATAGACTCGAGCGGGGGTCTCAAACATTTGGCCACAGGGGCTGCTTCATGCAGGCCGCAGGCACCATACACCTGGAGGATTGTGGCACGTCAGCACTTTTTCAGTGGAACATATTGCAGGCACCGTGCACAGACAAGCTCTTTGCTCAGCTATACCAATGCCAACTGTGGGTCAATCACAGGCCAGCAGCTAATGTCCGCAGGGGACCAGGATGGGAACAGGACTAGAAGATGAGGATCAGGATCCTGACATTACTGCAAAGAGACATTACTACAAAAAGGGGACCAGGAAGGGACACGTTACTAAGAGATAGGGAGCCGAATGGTGAGATTGCTACAAGAAGGGGACCAGGTAGGAGGATATTTCTACAAGATGGCCATGATGGGGGACAAGAAAACAAGATGAGGACCATGATGGGGGACATAAGCACAAGATAGGGACCATGATGGGGACATTACTACAAGATAATGGCCAAAATTACTATATGGCGCTAATAGTAAGATCGTATTACAAAAAGGGGCTAAAATGTAAAAGAAAACAAAAAAAATTCTAAATATTGGCTTCAATGTTTTAGTGCCTATAAAAATGTTTATTTTTTTATAAATAAACTAAAATAAAGCCAAAAAAGTGCACACTTGTTATCGGTCATCTGTAATAACCCAACCTATAAAATTATTATACCCCATAACAGAAAATAAATAAATCTTCAAAAAATATTATAAACAAGTGATCAAAAGGTGTATATGTAGCACCCTGAGGATTCGGCTGCTACAGGGGTATTGCACCTCAACCCAGAGGTGTGATATTCCACTCCCGGGTAAGGATGGAGTGTGGAACTGAGCTCAGATAGACTGCATGCACTACATACATCCCATTCCAGAGGAGCAGGCCGACGGTACTCCCACTTAGAAATGTGCAGGTACAACCGAGCCTGTTCCTGGCTGGAGTGGGAGGGGGGTGGTACATCCCATGTAGTGTAGGGGCAGAATAGGGGGTGCAGTCTCTGGGTAGTGATAGGAGCTCATTGGGTGCTGGTCACCTGAGCTCACACATAGAGGGATATATAAGGAGGGCACCAACTTAGATCAGGGTCAGACGCAGAGAGTCAGTCAGCTGCAGAGGACAAGTCTGATGCAGAGAGCAGGAAACAGCAGCCCTGGAGAGAGAGAGAGTGGAGCAGAGAAAGACCCAGAGGGGGAAGACTGAAGGGACCCAAGAACCCAAATTAGAACACCGGGTGAGGAGTCAGCATCAGGGTACCGGAACCCAAGCTGGTGGGGGCAAAAACAATCCCCAGCCAGAGACCGGAGACCGTGGGCAGTGTCTGTCACGGTCACCCACCACATTCACCCCGAAGGCACACCACATGCAGGGTCAGGGAACCCAGGGCCAAGGGTGTCCCAAAAGAAGGCCCGAGGGAGCTGGACCTAGGTGAATCCCTGGTGGGGACGGCTGAAGAAAGGACAGAGGGAGAGCTCAGGGCCACGCTCCGGACTTGTTTGGGGGTTGGCTGGATCCAGGACCTGGTGGACGCAGCACGGCTCGGGTGGTCACTAGCAGCTGGAGTGACCGGAACATCAGCAGTAAGTAAACACCCTTAACTGCACAACCCGAGTCTGTCTTCATTGCCGGCTGCACCGCACCACCACAACCCCCATCCTCTGCGCCTGTCCCCTCTGAGGCTATACCCCTCCCGTTGGGGGTTATCCCACCAAGCTGCGCATCCACCATCAGCCTCAGCGGACCCTGCTGCAGCGGCGGCCACAGTGACCGCATCACAACGGGTGGCGTAGTCGACACAAAAGAACTTTAGTAACATCTGTAAAGCTGCCACATAACACTGAGCTTGACGCCCTGGGCACGGGACCGGGTCACAGCCGCTCGGAGACTACAACCCCCCATCTGATCCGGTGCCGGGTATTCCCCTCAAAAAGGAATATGTCCCAGGGGGCGCGTCATATACAACCCCTGGCAAAAATTATGGAGTCACCGGGCTCGGAGGATGTTCATTCAGTTGTTTAATGTTGAAAAAAAGCAGATCACAGACATGGCACAAAACTAAAGTCATTTCAAATGGCAACTTTAGGGCTTTAAGAAACACTAAAAGAAATCAAGATTAAAAATGTGGTACTCAGTAAGAGTAATTTTTTTCAGACCAATCAGAGGGAAAAAATTATGGAATCACTCAATTCTGAGGAAAAAAATATGGAATCATGAAAAACAAACACATAAAAGAACACTCCAATACATCACTAGTATTTTGTTGCACCACCTCTGGCTTTAATAACAGCTTGCAGTCTCTGAGGCATGGACTTAATGAGTGATAAACAGTACTCTTCATCAATCTGGCTCCAACTTTCTCTGATTGCTGTTGCCAGATCAGCTTTGCAGGTTGGAGCCTTGACATGGACCATTTTCTTCAACTTCCACCAAAGATTTTCAATTGGATTGAGATCCGGACTATTTGCAGGCCATGACATTGACCTTATGTGTCTTCTTTCAAGGAATGTTTTCACAGTTTTTGCTCTATGGCAGGATGCATTATCATCTTGAAAAATGATGTCATCATCCCCAAACAACCTTTCAATTGATGGGATAAGAAAACTGACCACAATATCAATGTAAACTTGGGCATTTATTGAAGATGTAATGACAGCCATCTCCCCAGTGCCTTTACCTGACATGCAGCCCCATATCATCAATGACTGTGGAAATTTGCATGTTCTCTTCATGCAGTCATCTTTATAAATCTCATTGGAACGGCACCAAACAAAAGTTCCAGCATCATCACCTTGCCCAATGCAGATTCTCGATTTGTCACTGAATATGACTTTCATCCAGTCATTCACAGTCCACGATTGCTTTTCCTTAGCCCATTGTAACCTTGTTTTTTCTGTTTAGGTGTTAATGATGGCTTATGTTTAGCTTTTCTGTATGTAAATCCCATTTCCTTTAGGCGGTTTCTTACAGTTCGGTCACAGACATTGACTCCAGTTTCCTCCCATTCGTTCCTCATTTGTTTTGTTGTGCATTTCCTGTTTTGGAGACATATCGCTTTAAGTTTCCGGTCTTGATTCTTTGATATCTTCCTTGGTCTACCAGTATGTTTGCCATTAACAACCTTCCCATGTTGTTTGTATTTGGTCCAGATTTTAGATACAGCTGACTGTGAACAACCAACAGCTTTTGCAACATTGCGTGACGATTTACCTTCTTTTAAGAGTTTTATAATCCTCTCCTTTGTTTCAATTGACATCTGTTGTGTTGGAGCCATGATTCATGTCAGTCCACTTGGTGCAACAGCTCTCCAAGGTGTGATCACTCCTTTTTAGATGCAGACTAACGAACACATCTAATTTGATGCAGATGTTAGTTTTGGAAATGAAAATTTACAGGGTGATTCCATAATTTTTTCCTCAGAATTGAGTGATTCCATAATTTTTTCCCTCTGCTTGGTCTGAAAAAAATTACCCTTACTGAGTACCACATTTTTAATCTTGATTTCTTTTAGTGTTTCTTAAATACCCTAAAGTTGCTATTTGAAATGACTTTAGTTTTGTGCCATGTCTGTGATCTGCTTTTTTTCAACAACATTAAACAACTGAATGAACATCCTCCGAGCCCGGTGATTCCATAATTTTTGCCAGGGGTTGTAGAATGGAGTTTCTGTACAGTGGACGTCCTTATACACAGTACATTGTGCCCACAAATCATGGACCTCAGTGCAGCTGCTCAATCTTGTCATCTCTGTACTGAGACATATAGATTGGAGTTGCTGCAGGTTGTTTTATTATTTCTTGGCAGACATTATACAACATTACTGCCACAATTCTTGAAGAAACAAATTTCGCATGCCAGTATTAATAAAAGGTGAGAGGTAGAAAGCTGGGCCACTTTTTTTTTTTTTTGTTAAATTAAAAAATTAGTTTTTTTTATATTATCAGTTTTCATAGTTTAAAAACTTACACAAAGCTCTGATTGTTCATGTTTGACAAAATGTTACTTTTCTTGTCTGTCCACCAGTCCTGGTCAGCACCAGCATTTTGAAGAGCGGGTGAACATGTGCAGCCGACAACATTATCATAATTTACATCACAAAAGTGGCAAAAATGATTACATAAATGTTCTCTAGCTCCGCCCACTCTTCAGAAATGTCGGTGCTGTGGCTGTGATTGGTGGAAATACAGTAAGAGTCAAATTCGGGCAAAACTGAACAATCAGTGCTGTGTGTAATTATGTATGTCACAAAAAGTAACAATACATCCATCCATTTATAATTCCTAAGCCACTAGATTGGAATCTATGAGGAGCTCCTGGAATTAACTCAATTCTCGATGTTTCAGTCATGAGCCGTCTAGATTGGATTTGATCCTATGAGGACATCGCTCCAGCAACTCCATTCTAGTCAGGTCAGCAATGAACTGTACAGAATGGAGACTACAGGGAGATCATCTAAAAATCCACTCCAATCTAGATGGCTCACTAGTGAATCAGCTAGAATGGAGTTGCTAAATGAGGTGCTCAAAAAAAGCCACTCCGATCCAGTGTGGTAAATTATGAGGACTCTCTCGGCTGCGCTCTGTTACTTTTCTCCCCGCGAGGCTCCGCCCACTCTCCGAAAAACTCATTTCCAGTCACTTCAGCACAAAACTGTACAGAATGGAGTTGCTAAAAGAGGTCCACAAAAAATCCACTCCGATCTAGATGGCTCAATGGTGAATCAGCTAGAATGGAGTTACTAAAATGAGGTCCTCAAAAAATCCACTCCGATCTAGACAGCTTACTAGAGAATCAGCTAGAATGGAGCTACTAAAATGAGGTCCTCAAAAAATCCACTCCGATCCAATGTGGTAAATTATGAGGACTGTCGGCTGTGCTCTGTTATGTTTATCCCTGCGAGGCTCCGCCACTTTTTGAAAAACTGAATTCCAGTCAGCTCAACACCAAACTGTACAGAATGGAGGCTGCAGAGTGATCCTCTTCGGTGGGTCTCCTCTTGGGTCTCCTCTTCGGTGGGTCTCCTCTTGGGTCTCCTCTTCGGTGGGTCTCCTCTTGGGTGGGTCTCCTCTTGGGTCTCCTCTTCGGTGGGTCTCCTCTTGGGTCTCCTCTTCGGTCTCCTCTTCGCTGGGTCCCCTCTTCGGTCTACTCTTCGCTGGGTCCCCTCTTCGGTCTCCTCTTCGGTGGGTCTCCTCTTCGTTGGGTCTCCTCTTGGGTGGGTCTCCTCTTGGGTCTCCTCATCGCTGGGTTCCCTCTTCATTCTCCTCTTCGCTGGGTCCCCTCTTCGGTCTTCTCTTCACTGGGTCCCCTCTTCGGTCTCCTCTTCGCTGGGTCCCCTCTTCGGTCTCCTCTTCGGTGGGTCCCCTCTTCGGTCTCCTCTTCGGTGGGTCTCCTCTTCGGTGGGTCTCCTCTTCGGTCTCCTCTTCGGGGGTCTCCTCTTTGGTGGGTCTCCTCTTCGGTGGGTCTCCTCTTGGGTCTCCTCTTGGGTGGGTCTCCTCTTGGGTCTCCTCTTTGGTGGGTCTCCTCTTGGGTCTCCTCTTCGGTGGGTCTCCTCTTGGGTCTCCTCTTCGGTGGGTCTCCTATTGGGTCTCCTCTTCGGTGGGTCTCCTCTTCGGTGGGTCTTCTCTACGGTGGGTCTCCTCTATGGTGGGTCTCCTCTTCGGTGGGTCTCTTCTTCGGTGGGTCTACTCTACGGTGGGTCTCCTCTTCGGTGGGTCTACTCTATGGTGGGTCTCCTCTTCGGTGTGTCTCCTCTTCTGTCTCCTCTTCGGTGCATCTCCTCTTGGGTCTCCTCTTTGGTGGGTCTCCTCTTGGGTCTCCTCTTCGGTGGGTCTCCTCCTGGGTCTCCTCTTCGGTGGGTCTGCTCTTGCGTCTCCTCTTCAGTGGGTCCCCTCTTCGGTCTCCTCTTCGCTGGGTCCCCTCCTCTTCGGTGGGTCTCCTCTTCGGTGGGTCTTCTCTACGGTGGGTCTCCTCTACGGTGGGTCTCCTCTTCGGTGGGTCTCCTCTTCGGTGGGTCTACTCTACGGTGGGTCTCCTCTTCGGTGGGTCTCCTCTTCGGTGGGTCTCCTCTTCGGTGCGTCTCCTCTTGGGTCTCCTCTTTGATGGGTCTCCTCTTGGGTCTCCTCTTCGGTGGGTCTCCTCCTGGGTCTCCTCTTCGGTGGGTCTCCTCTTGCGTCTCCTCTTCGGTGGGTCCCCTCTTCGGTCTCCTCTTCTCTGGGTCCCCTCTTCGGTCTCCTCTTCGGTGGGTCTCCTCTTCGGTGGGTCTCCTCTTCTCAGGATACACAACCAGATAATAGGAGCAATCCTCAACTGACAGAGTGTAACTACTGACCACCGCGCTGCCCTCATCCCGCTAAGTAAAAGTGTTTTTCCTGTTTTACACAGAATGCAGACTACTGTGCAGCAACCTATACTCCCGAGGGGCCGCAGGAAACTGGAGTGAATAATGTCCTCCTCTTCCTTTAATTTACGCTTATGCCGTGTTCTCACTGGTGCTATCGGCTTCCATTGGAGATTTAAGCTTTTTGGTAGTTTTGATGCTGTATTAGTCACAAAATTACCTGAGACGTAATAAATAGCATTAAAGCTGCAGTAATTTTTTTATATACACTGCTCAAAAAAATAAAGGGAACACTTAAACAACAGAATATAACTCCAAGTAAATCAAACTTCTGTGAAATCAAACTGTCCACTTAGGAAACAACACTGATTGACAATCAATTTCACATGCTGTTGTCCAAATGGAATAGACAATAGATGGAAATTATTGGCAATTATCAAGACATCCTCAATAAAGGAGTGGTTCTGCAGGTGGGGATCACAGACCACATCTCAGTACCAGTGCTTTCTGGCTGATGTTTTGGTCACTTTTCAATGTTGGTTGTGCTTTCACACTTGTGGTAGCATGAGACGGACTCTACAACCCACAGAAGATGCTCAGGTAGTGCAGGTCATCCAGGATGGCACATCAGTGAGAGCTGTGGCAAGGAGGTTTGCTGTGTCTGTCAGCGTAGTGTCCAGAGGCTGGAGGCACTACCAGGAGACAGGCCAGTACACCAGGAGACGTGGAGGGGGCCGTAGGAGGGCAACAACCCAGCAACAGGACTGCTACCTCCGCCTTTGTGCAAGGAGCAACAGGAGGAGCACTGCCAGAGCCCTGCAAAATGACCTCCAGCAGGCCACAAATGTGCATGTGTCTGCACAAACGGTTAGAACTGACTCCATGAGGGTGGTATGAGGGCCCGACGTCCACAGATGGGGGTTGTGCTCACAGCCCAACACTGTGCATTTGCCACAGAAAACCAGAATTGGCAAACTCGCCACTGGCTCCCTTTGCTCTTCACAGATGAAAGCAGGTTCACACTGAGCACATGTGACAGACGTGACAGAGTCTGGAGACACCGTGGAGAGCGATCTGCTGCCTGCAACATCCTTCAGCACGACCGGTTTGGCAGTGGGTCAGTAATGGTGTGGGGTGGCATTTCTTTGGAGGGCCGCACAGCCCTCCATGTGCTCGCCAGAGGTAGCCTGACTGCCATTAGGTACCGAGATGAGATCCTCAGGCCCCTTGTGAGACAATATGCTGGAGCGGTTGGCCCTGGGTTCCTCCTAATGCAGGACAATGCCAGACCTCATGTGGCTGGAGTGTGTCAGCAGTTCCTGCAAGATGAAGGCATTGAAGCTATGGACTGGCCCGCCCATTCCCCAGACCTGAATCCGATTGAGCACATCTGGGACATCATGTCTCGCTCCATCCATCAACGTCACGGTGCTCCACAGAATGTCCAGGAGTTGGCGGATGCTTTAGTCCAGGTCTGGGAGGAGATCCCACAGGAGACCATCCGCAACCTCATCAGGAGCATGCCCAGGCGGTGTAGGGAGGTCATACAGGCACGTGGAGGCCACACACAACACTGAGCCTCGTTTTGACTTGTTTTAAGGACATTACATCAAAGTTGGATCAGCCTGTAGTGTGTTTTTCCACTTTAATTTTGGGGGTGACTCCAAATCCAGGCCTCCATTGGTTAATAAATTTGATTTCCATTGATGATTTTTGTGTGATTTTGTTGTCAGCACATTTACCTTTGTACAGAACAAAGTATTCAATGAGAATATTTCATTCATTCAGATCTAGGATGTGTTATTTGAGTGTTCCCTTTATTTTTGTGAGCAGTGTATTTTAACCCAGCTAAAAAGTGAACTGGCCCCTTCCTGAGGGGAAACTTGAAAAAATGTCTGAAGTCAGATCAAGTCCATTCTCTTCCTTCAGCTTGACTCCGCTGGGCGCAGTTCTTCTTTAGCAAATGTTCATACAAAATCATCAATGGAATCAAATTTATTAACCAATGGAGGCCTGGATTTTGAGTCACCCCCAAAATTTAAGTTGAAAAACACACTACAGGCTTATCCAACTTTGATGTAATGTCCTTAAAACAAGTCAAAATGAGGCTGACACACTCCATATCTCACCCTGCCATCACTGTGTCATGGATTTCGCCCGGAATCGTGAGCACACGATCCAGATTACTCGACAGTTCAGCCGTTTTTGGGGATTGCGAATCTCAAGAATGCCACCTCCCGGAAGCTAAAATACAATAAATGAGGGGCCAGGTGAAGAAAGCCATAGCAAATTCGGCCATGTCCCTTGGAGGTGCAATGTACCTGTTGGGTACCCTGATATCGTGCTTCCCAGGGGTTCTGTGAGCACAATACCATTCCAGGGTTTTACAGTGGGATCTGATACATAATGAAGTTTCTCTTAAGGGGCACTTGGAAGGGAAGATGTCCTTATCACCCCGGTCAGTAAAATCTTTATAGAGGTTAGGTTCATCCTGCCACCAATCTCGAGGGGTTCCCTGGGTACTTGGGGTCACTAGCACAATTACCACAGATGCGAGTCCCAGAGGGTGGGGAGCCCAGGGAACCTGGTCAGATATCGAAAAGAGTCTCTCCTCCAATGCAAAAGAACTTCTGGCGGTAGACAAGGCGGTGAATAATTTCTTACCTTTCCTTCAGGGCCAGAATGTAAAGATCCTCTTGGATAATCTAGTTGCGGTAGCATATGTGAACCACCAGGGGACACATGGTCAAGATTGCTGATGAGTGACAGATCATCTCTTCCAGATTACAGAAAGTCACCTCCTTTCCCTGATGGCCCTCCATATAAGGGAAAAAGAAAACACCAGAGCAGATTTCCTAAGCTGCTATCTTCTGATGCAAGGGGAATGGGAACTAAATCAAGGAATTTTTACCCAAATAGCCGAAGATGGGGGGGTGGGGGGCCCTCCGGTCAGGTAGATCTGTTTGCCACAAAACTAAATCGGAAGACAAAGATCTTGTGTTCCCTAAATCCCCTAGCTGTGGATGTGTGTCACCCCAGGCCTGGATGCCACAAGTATTAAAGGCTGTGTCTGAGAGCAGGAGGGAGGTTCCCTAGTCAGGGACAATTAGCATGCCGCACCTCCTGTCCCAGGCCAGTATGGAGAGCTGGCTGCCCCTATAAAAGCTGGAACTGAGGACAGGGTTAGAGAGACCAGGACCCACTTCTGAAGCATCCAGAAGGGTTCCCAGAGGAGAGGGACAGGTCAGCAGCAGCTGAGGAGTCAAGGAGGCTGAGGAGGAACAGCAAGCCAGGGACAGAGGCGACGAGAGCCGGTCCTGGCTGAGAGAGAACTACACAACCGGACACTGGGGTCCGAGGCTGTCAGGGTTGCAAGCCCGGCAGCAGATAACCTACCTGTGAGGGATTTTAGGTCCCTTGGCCTGAGAAGCCTGGAGGCACCGCCACACAGAGGGACCGGTACAGCACGGAGAAGCAACAGGTACCTAAGGCCCGAGTCGCAAGCCATACAGGCGTAGTACACGGCCAGCTCAGGGACGTGGGCTATCACACCACTAAAAGGGGGATAGTCAGCAAGGGCAGAGAGAGAACGGTAGGCCTACCCACTCACCCTGACCAGTGGGGCTCGCCCGAATGTTCTCAGACACCCAGGCCCATTCCTACCCTGTACTCCTGTTGGGTCATAAGTACTACCTACAATAAAGACCCTGGACTGTTTGAAGTAGACTCTGGACCTTTATTATTGCGGCCTGCACCATCACCCCCAGCATCCTATTATCTGCCCTGAGGCTACACTCTTCCCGTGGGGAGCTATTCTATCCCAGTGCTGCATACCAACATCAGCCTCAGCGGTCTGCCTTGCAGCGGCGGTCATCCCCGACCGCAATCCACGGGTGGCGTAGTCGGACATTCAAAACCCTACAAATAGGCTGCCACAGCATATGGTCTGACCACCCTTAGCCACGGGATCGGGTTGCCACTACTACCCCCATCATCACACTGAAGCCCGGTTCCCGAGTGCCCCACGGCCCAGGGGGCGAGTCAGCTTTTGGCGTAGTCGGCAGGATTGTGACCAACCCGCCACAAACGGGTATTGCGTGCCTGAAAGGGCTGTTTGCGTACCTTGTTTCCCGCTATCCAGAGCCGTTTCCCGCCATCTTCAGTCGTTTCCCGCCATCTTCAGCCAGTTTCCCGCCATCTTCAGCCATTTTCCCGCCATCTTCAGCCGTTTTCCCGCCATCGGACGCCATCTTCAGGACGCCGCGCGGGAAGAAGAGGGGCGTGGACGTCCAAACCGCGCGAGACCTGAAGCCCCGCCCTACTCACCGACGCTGCGTAAGGTCCTGGAAGGAGAGAGAGCGACGCTGACGTCACCAGGACGCGACGCAAGGTCCTCGTCCGGAGCAGCACCAGCGGAGCCGCGGCCTACGGAAGAGGATCAACAGAAGGTAGGCCACGGTTAACTATGGGGGAGGAAGATGACGGACGCGGACGGACCCTCTACCACCAGCGTGGCTGCAGCAGCGGTGATGCCATTCTCCATGCCCTACATCCCTGGAGCAGCCTGGCTGCCCCAATACTCAGGGGAATCCCATACATTGACTGACTTTAAGGAAAGACTGCACAGTTTATTTAAAGTTTACCCCCTGACAGAAGAACAGAAAGTGAGCATTCTGACGGGGCAGCTCACCGGTGCAGCCCAGCGGGAAGTGAAATCATGGTCAGATGAGGAGAAAAGGACTGTAAAGGACATTCTGACCCGGTTGCGGAGTACCTTTGATACCCGTACCTCAGCAGAAATCAAAATGCGGTTCTATGGCTGTAAGCAGCGAGCCCAGGATAGTATCAGAGATTATGCCTTGAACCTGCAAGAAGCCCTGAGAGCTATCAAACAAGCTGACCCTGGTAGCGTGCAGGACACCGATAAGCTGTAAACTGACCAGTTCATAGAAGGTCTGCTGTCCAGCGCCCCCAGAACCCAGCTGTGCCTCATGGCCCTTCAGAACCCCGATTTGACTTTTGCGCAGTTCAAGGATAGGGACATCCGGGTGCTCCGAGAACCCGCACCAAGTAGCGCTGTAGCTTCCCGGCTCCCTGCCATTACTTACCACCAGGGGGCGGCGCCCTACCCTGCAGACCTTGTGGGGGCTGATGCGCAGGCCTCAAACCCATCCCCGCCTGCAGACCTGCACCATCAGGTCCAGGAACTAACCAGGAGTGTTGCTGCATTGACCAGGACCTTACAGTCGTTACAGGTGGACCCGTCAGGACCCATCAAGCTGGCTTCCAGTCCGGAGGATGTCCCGTGGCGTCGACAGAGGAGGATCCCGTCGTTCAGAGGGAGGCCCGCCGACAGTTACACTGAGGATGGACAGCCGATTTGCCACCGTTGCAGTCAGCCAGGACACATAGCAAGGTACTGTACTTTAAATGGGTCCGACCTGGGGCAGAGGGCCAACCCCCAGGCATAAGGTCATCAGGCCCGTCTAATTGGCGTGATAAGTACGTGGGGGGACGCCCGGTCTTACCCGTAGTGCTGGACGGTATCCCCATAAGTGCACTGCTGGACACCGGGTCTCAAGTGACTACCATCCCCTACGTACTTTTCAAGCGGTACTGGAGTGACGCGGATATAACCCGTTATCCAGACGATGACTTAAGCATCATCGCCAGCAATGGCCAACCTGTGCCGCAAGTGGGGTTCAGAGAGATGACCATCAAGATTGGTAAGGTTGAACTGCCGGCACAGGGAGTGATCATTGTGGACATTGATCGCCGTGAAAGTCACCCTAAAATAACTGTGGGTACTAACGTGATTGAAAATTGTCTTGCAGAAGTAATTGTGATTTTGCAGAAGGTGGTGATGAATGCTAGTTCCAGCCAGCAGAGAGTCCTCCAGAAGGAGATAAGGGCCCTGGTGAGACGTCAACAGGTAAAACTGTCTGGTGGTGAGATCGGTAGCGTGAGGATGAGCGACCCGTTCCCCATTGCCATGCCTCCCAAAAGTGAAATGATGATCTGGTGTCGGACTGCAATCGGGTTAAGGGGGAGAGACTACCAAGCCATGGTAGAACCCGTGTACTCAGACAGCAGGCCCACCATTTTGACAGCCAGGGGGGTGGTTGATGTCCGCCATGGAAGGGTGCCCGTCTGGATCTTAAACATCGGGGAAAGGGAAGTCTACTTGCCCCGGTATGCTACACTAGCCAAATTGTTTGCCGTCCAACACAATGCTATCAGGGTCGTGGAACCCTTGCCTCCATCTTAACCGGTGGAGGGTAATGGCTCCCAGAAACACAAGGAGGACTGGTGCCAGAAACTCCATGTGGGTGCTGACTCCACTCCCCTGCACAAAAAACAAGGAGTCTACCGGGTGGTACAGGAGTACGAGAGAATCTTTAGTAAGCACCCGCTAGACTTCAGCAGAGTAAAAGGGTTAGAACACCACATCCCCACGGGGAGCCACCCACCAATAAAAGAGAGACACAGACCTGTACCTCCTGCACATTATCAGAACGCAAAGGGCATGCTGAGAGAAATGAAAGAAGCTGGGGTCATTAGAGATAGCTGTAGCCCCTGGGCAGCTCCCTTAGTTTTGGTAAAAAAGAAAGACGGTACCATGAGAATGTGCGTGGACTATAGAAAGGTCAATCGTATCACCCATAAAGACGCGTACCTGTTACCTAGGGTAGAGGAGTCTTTAGCAGCCCTAAAATCAGCTAACTTCTTTCCTACTTTGGACCTTACTAGCGGGTACTGGCAGGTTCCTGTGGCAGAGGCTGACAAGGAGAAGACCGCCTTCACCACCCCGATGGGATTGAGCGAATTCAACTGTATGCCATTCGGGCTCTTCAACACACCAGGGACCTTCCAGAGGCTGATGGAATGCTGTCTAGGGCACCGAAACTTCGAGACGGTCCTACTGTACCTGGACGACGTGATTGTCTATTCGAAGACTTACGAGGACCATCTAAAGCACCTGGCCGAGGTGTTCGAAGCCCTGGCAGGCTATGGCCTGAAGGTGAAACCCTCAAAGTGTCACCTGTTGAAACCGAAGGTACAGTACCTAGGGCACGTGGTGAGTGCTGAGGGAGTAGCCCCCGACCCCGACAAAGTGACAGCCATCAAGAGCTGGCCAAGCCCCTCTAACATCAAAGAAGTGAGGCAATTCCTCGGGTTGGTAGGCTACTACCGAAGGTTCATCCCCGGGTTCACTAAGATGGCAGCCCCTATGCAGGACCTCCTGATAGGACAGTCTAGGTCCAGAAGCCAGAAGCCACCCTTCAAGTGGGACAAGCCGGAAGAGGAGTCCTTCCGCCAGTTGAAGATGGCCCTCACTGGGGATGAGATCCTGGCCTACCCTGATTATGGCCAGCCTTTTATCCTCCACACAGACGCCAGTAATGTGGGGCTGGAAGCCGTACTGTCACAAAACCAACAGGGCAGAGAAAGGGTGATCGCGTACGCCAGCCGGAAGCTGAGGCCCACCGAGAGAAACCTGGAGAATTACAGCTCCTTCAAGCTAGAATTCTTGGCAGTGGTGTGGGCCGTAACGGAACGCTTCAAGCATTACCTGGCCTCCGCAAAGTTCACTGTGTACACGGACAACAACCCGTTGACACACCTAGACAATGCAAGACTTGGTGCCCTGGAACAGCGGTGGATGGCCCGGCTATCAAATTATGACTTCACAATCAAATACCGGGCAGGCAGAACCAACGCCAACGCAGATGCCCTATCAAGGATGCCCCACTTGCCTGAAGGAGAAGAAGACTCAGAAGAGCTGGAGGAAGTAGAGCTCCCTGCATTCCACCGGTATGGGGCCACTCAGTATTCTCACCGGGTAAGAGACAAAGACCTAACCACCATCATGTTCAATCCCTTACCCCACCACGGCTGGGCTGAAACGCAAGATAGTGACCCTGCAATTCGCCTGGTGCAAGACATGTTAACCCAGGAGGACTCTAGCCCTGGCCCGGACGCTCCAGAGGAAGCCAAGCAGTTATGGAAGGAGAAAAGCAGGCTATTCCTCTATGAAGGTAAGCTGTGCAGAAGGCTTGTCAACCACCGGACGCACGAGCTGACCTGGCAGGTGGTGGTCCCAAGACGAGATGCAGCAATGGTCCTGGAGGCCTACCATGACAGAGCGGGGCACTTCGGGTGGAAGAAACTGGAGTTCCTACTGAGAGAGCGGTTCTACTGGGTCGGTATGAGAAGGGCCATAGAGAAGTGGAGCAGGGACTGCGGCCCATGTCACCTCAGAAGGAAGGACCATACCAGCCAGCAGATACCCTTGAGGCCCAGGAGGCCCTGGTTATCAAGCCTGAGGAGCATGTCCATCTCCGATCCTTGGGTTCTTCCAGAGATTCCGTATCTCCTCAAGCAACTGGCCTCCACTTGACGGTGTGGAACTTGAAAAGACACTGCTAAATCGGAAAGGTTTTTCCCAAGGTCTAGTAACCATCCTGATGCACAGCAGAAAACCTGGGGTTGATGGGGGAGGGGAAGGCGCCAATAGGAAAAATCTTGGCGTTTTTACAAAAAGATCTTGAACTAGGGTTATCCACCAGCACCCTTAAAGTTCAGGTTTCTGCCTTGGGTTCCCTATATAGCTGTGATCTAGCGGGTAACTACTGGGTTTCTCAGTTCATTAAGGCAGCTTTTAGATCTAGACCTATTATTAAAAGCAGCTTGGTTCCCTGGGATTTAAATTTGGTTCTAAAGGCCTTGACTAGCTCGCCGTTTGAGCTAATAGTCAGCAACCCTTAAATCCCTCTCCCTTAAGACCGCTTTGTTAATAGCTTTAACCTCGGCCAGGAGCATTAGTGACATCCAGGCCCTGTCTATGGCCTCGCCGTTTACTCAAATTCTGGATGATAGGCAGGATCTAGTCTAAAAATCACTCTCTCTCTCCCTAAGGTAGCCACTCGTTTCCACAGACTTCAGGAAGTCCTCCTACCCTCCTTTTGTCCAAATCCTAGTGACCAGAAAGAGGCGGAGTTACATACGTTAGACGTGAGGAGATGTGTGGTTAGGTACCTTTCAGTTACCAGAAGCTTTAGGAAAGATAACTCGTTGTTTATATCCTACCAAGGGGCTACAAAACGGTCTAATGTCACAAAGTCCACCATAGCTAGATGGAATAGGGAGGCCATTTCTCTAGCATATACATCTAGCGGCAAGGAAGTGCCGGGTGGGTTGAAGGCTCAGTCCACCCGGGCTGTGGCGACCTCCTGGGCTGAGAAGACAGGTGTCTTGATTAGAAGACATATGTAAGGCTGCTACCTGGTCCTGTCCCTCTACATTCCATAGACACCCCCATATCTAACCTATATAGTATCGGCTGACCTCACCTTTGGGAGAAGAGTGTTCCAGGCTGTGGTCCTTCAATAGATTACTTCATCCCTGTAATTCTCTCGTGGTGCTGTCATGGTCGACCGATAAAATCTTAAGTTACTTACCGGTAATGGGATTTTTCGGAGACCATGACAGCACCCTTACATTCCCTCCCTTCACCTTTGTGGGAGCACTCCCCTTTTATAAATTATAATCTCACACTCAATAGGTGTCGTGTGGTATGGCAACTTTGTGATTGTTTGCTGTGTTCATTAACCTGGCGGTCCTCTCAGTGCTCTGTAATCCAAACTGAGGCGGGAGAGAGGTGGCGCCCTTTTAAGCCTGTAGGTTTCCTCTCCTTGGTGGGCGGATCCCCTCTCTCGTGGTGCTGTCATGGTCTCTGAAAAATCCCGTTACCGGTAAGTAACTTATGACTATTCATTTGATGGAGCAATCAAAAAGTTGTACCCCAAAATGGTAAGTATTAAAAACGGTCTTAGAAAATTTAAACACGAGCCAAACAATTTGTTTGCAAAGTTTAGAATTTTTTAAAAGCAGTGAAATGTTTTTGTTTTTTTCTCTTCTGCACCATTTCACTTTATTTGGAGTTCATTACCCTTTTTTTCTATATCTTGCACAGTAAAGTGAATGGTGTCATTCAAAAATACTGTAATTTTGTACCACAAAATACACCTCAACCCTGCTGTATTGAATAGTGTCTGTGTTATTCACTATATAATATGTTGTTTTTTATGGTATACTCATGTATAGTGACTAGTGATGATCGAGCGTGTTCTATGAACCCCTTCGGCGAGCACGCTGTCTAACAGCCGTGACACTTGCAGGCACGGCGACATTAAAAGAAATGCCGAGCATGCCAAAATACTCAGCGAGCACCCGAGCGTGCTCGCCGAAGGGGTTGATAGAACACACTCGATCATCACTAATAGTGACCAGATACCTCTAAGGAATCTTTTTTACTGGTGCTTGAAGTACAAATTTTTGTAGCGCTAAAGATTAAGTAGTATGCAACTATGTGAACTGCAATTGCCATTTAATAATTTAAGGGAATCCATCAGATATACCCCTCCCTCCAATTCCCATTCATGACCATGCAGGATTTGGAAAGCTAAATCCATAGACACCTCTATATCTTTTATCTGTTGCTGCATTTCTGAGTGCTCTGGGTGTAACGGAGCACTTACCGAGCCTCAGCCTTCCAAGGTTGCTTCCCTGCCCAGCACCAGCCTCTTTATCTTGATTGATAGCTTACTTTCTGATTTTCCTTGCTTGGTGCCTGACGTCCCCAAAAACTGTGAGCTATCATTGACACTGAGGCTAAGTTCCCACCACGAGCTTTCAGTGAGCTTTTGATGTTACAGATTTAAAGAAAAAAAAACAAGTAACCTATTTTACTTAATAGGTGCAGGAATGCTGTAGAAAATCTGCAACATCGAAAACTCATCAAAAGCGATGGGAACGTAGCCTAAAGAGAACGGATGCTTGCTGTGGGAGATAATCTCAGGAGACAGAGACTTAACTCCTCATTTGCATGTGAACCAGAATTCTAATTACTTAGGAGTGCAGCAACAGGTAAAAGATATAAAAGTGTCCATTGGTTTAGATTTACATTTCAAAGGCCTGCATGCCCACATCTGAGGTCAAACAGATTTCCTTTTAAAATTTGTGTATTGCTTTGAACTGGAGCTATGGCTCAATCAGTAGCGCCACACACAGTCACAAGGTAGCCCTAGCCTAATGGAGCACCATAGACACTAGCACTGGGAACTTTCCCTCCGTACACGCAAAACATACACAAAAAAAAGCAATTTGGCACGTTACTTAATTATTTATGTAGATTTATAGAATGAAATGTTGGATCTCGTACGAGCTCGATCCTTGTTTTTCACAGAACTCATATCTATTATAGTCTAGGGCTGTTCACATATTTCTGCGGATCACATATTTTTCACCGAAACACGTTGACCTGTCGGATTTTGATCCAAATCAAAGTTTAGAACTTCTCGGATGCAAAACAAAGCTGATGAAAATCGGTCTTTTTTTTTTTTTACCTACAAGAGAAATCACTGTGGTCTGAATGAGGCCTTACTCTATTATTTATTTTTTAAGCAGCGTTCATTCCAGGCTGCTGTACACATGAAGAGGGTTTACACACATAAAATACATATATAAAACACAGAAACAAGCTAACCTTGACAGACTAGTATGGAGGGGGACACTGCCACCACGAGCTAACAGTGTGGATTCTGGGGTCTCGCGCCTTCCCTCAGGGTGTATTCCAAAAGCCGCCTCCAATAAGCAAGTTCTGGACGAGCTGCAGGTGAAGAGGGAGCCCGGATTACGGTGAAGGCCCAGACTGCGTCTCTGTTTTACACTTACGAGGGAAAGAAGTATCTCCTGAACCTGATCCACACTCCGGTGAGTGTGACGTTTCTTCTTGATTTGTTTCTCTGTGCTCTTGTTGCAGATGTTCAGATACTGAATGAGTTATACAAAATGCAGCAGCTGCAATAATAATAATAATAATAATTTATTATTTTACAGGGTGGGCCATTTATATGGATACACCTAAATTAAATGGGAATGGTTGGTGATATCATCTTCCTGTTTGTGGCACATTGGTATATGGGAGGGGGAAAACTTTTCCAGATGGGTGGTGACCATGGCGGCCATTTTGGATCCAACTTTATTTTTTCAATGGGAAGAGGGTCATGTGACACATCAAACTTATTGAGAATTTCATAAGGAAAACAATGGTGTGCTTGGTTTTAACGTAACTTTTATTCTTTCATGAGTTTTTTACAAGTTTATGACCACTTATAAAATATGTTCAAAGTGCTGCCCATTGTGTTGGATTGTCAATGCAACCCTCTTCTCCCACTCTTGACACACTGATAGCAACACCGCAGAAGAAATGCTAGCACAGGCTTCCAGTATCCGTTGTTTCAGGTTGATATCACCAACCATTCCCATTTAATTTAGGTGTATCCATATAAATGGCCGACCCTGTAGATCTAACACTGTTTTGTTTTTTTATTATAGATGTCCATAAGAGCTATCCAATATTTTAAAATTGAAAGAGTTTGTTCTCAGATTACAACTTATCGCTTTTCTACAGAACAGATTGCTTGCTAATAGCTGGGGACCCATCTCTGGGACCCCAATCACAGGAAATCAGGTGCAGGAGCCATATTACGCCAATGGATTGGCCGATGAGCGCGTGCACTGCTGCTCCACTCAAAGTGTAATGGGCTGCCGGAGATGGCCGAATTCAGAGCTCAGCTATCTCCATCAGTCCCATAGACAATGGCACCACTCCATTAAAAAAGGGGATGTGAGACATCTGTTCTTCTGATCATTGGAGGTCCCGGTTGTCACCCCCCCCCCCCCCACAGAATAGCCAAAAAGTTGCGATCTTGGCACAGCCTATTTAAAAATGCTATAGAAAAAAAACCACCAGCTCACCCACAGCGGCTCTCGGCGTGCTGAAGCCCGGAGATCGTGTGGCCACACGTGTGTAAATCACAGGAAAAAGAAAAGGAACTCCAGCTCCATAAAATCCATCTTTATTATTTCATCTTTAAAAGTCCATTAATCCACAAGGTTCAAGTGAAAAATTTATGCAACATAGCAACATGTTTCCAACGCTCAGCATTCTTTCTCCATCTACATACGAAATGACTCCCCTCACATTTATACATGGTTATTTAAGAATGCGCCTTGTATCCATCAATCCATATTTGTCCAACATGTTTTCCCTTTTAACGTTTTTGTACTTTTGTAGGGTCATGTTGATTTTAGCTACGAAGTTTCAAGGTCCCTTTCTGCTTGCCAAGGTGTATTATTGGTGGTCGACGCAAATGAGGTACTTTTCCTTAGTGACGTTGTATGTAATTATAATGCATATGCTACCTGTAGGGTAGATATAATTTATGATATACTGATTACTTCTTTATTCTTCCAGATTTATTGTACACTTGCATCTATACTCTTATTAGATTCTGATTATATAAAGACAGAGACTCTGATTCCAGCCATGTGTCAATAACTGGCTGCTTGTTTTAGTTTTATCACTCAAGGACTAGTAAACCTGCTACCATGTAGTCCTCCACATTCATGAGCTCTATATATAGCCCCACCCGCACCACTGATTGACAGCTTTCTGTGTACCCTGTGCATAGGCAGAACATCTGCAGCTAATAAAGGGAATTTATCAACACTGCATCAAGCAGCTCGGTAAGTGACACATCGCTGGAATCCAGGAACCACGGGTTTACCGTAACTAGAGGGGCCAGAAGACTGCGACGTCTGAGCTCCTGCACTGATTAGAAGCACTTCACTATCATATTAAACCGTGAAGGTTTCTGCTAGCAGTGCAAAGGTTAATCTGTTCAGTTGAGAGCTGCTAGAGCTTTCCAGCATTGATGGTCTCAGCTGTTCAGTGTTGGCCTCTCGCCTCTCCTATATATACTCGCCTCTGGCAATCTTGGATTGCCAGTGTTAGATTTACGCTGTCTAGTTCTGGAGTCAGAGGTGTTGGTTGTTTTGAAGAGGCGTTTGTGTGTTAACCGCTGTCATTGCCAGAGACATAAGGAGACACTCCAATTTGCAGGGGGCCTGGGGTCAAGGGCCCCTAGGTTTGAGTTAACTGAGGAACCCATGCTGTTGGGTGTGGCGACTTGTTCTGTTGGTCCAACTGTAGTTTGGCGGAAAGGGGGAGTGTGTGTGTGTGTGTCTTTCCTAAATTCCTAAACACCCACCAGAAAACTAAGGCGCCCGAGTTGCGGGGTGAATTGGCAACTCGGGGGTGTACTTATTTCCTCTGTGGGTAGGTCACAATTTTTTTTTTTTTACCGTCCAAGATCCATCTTGGCAAAAGTATGGTGGTAATTTTTTGCCTTTCTGGACAGTGGGGCGGGGTTTATTTTGATCGACGCTAGGTTATGTGCTAGAGGGCTTGCCCTCTCCTGTGGTCCTTAGACTACCCTGGTTTACGCTGCACAATCCTGTGGTAGGTTGTGTGCCCACTTTATCTTTTAAGCGTTTCCGCAGCGGCAATTCCATTGCAGAAACGCTTAAACGCTTGGTAGAAGGTCTGCAATGTTCCCCAATGATAATCCGCATGTGCTGTGCACATGCTGCGGAAATTTCCGCTGCGCATTATCAGTGCGGAAAAATCCGCAGCACTACCAGTTATTTTGCGTAATCGCGACGTTTTACATCCATTGACTTGCATTGAATCGCTTAATATCCGCATGACTACATGTGCACATGCGGATATTAAGCGATTCAACGTGCGGATGGTACCCGGGTCTGGAGAAGAGGAGACTCTCCTCCAGACCCGGGTACCATGGTACCTGTAAAAAAAAAAAAAAAAAAAAGACAAGAAAAAAAATACATTATACTTACCTTGTGATGGCCCCCGGTCTTTTCTCCGCTGAGTCGAGTCTCTTGTACGGCTCGTCGGCGGTCGCGTGACCTGTCACATGACTAAATGACGTCATGGAAGGTCCTTTCACACCACCGTGAGCCGTACAGGAGACCAGGGGCCATCAGAAGGTAAGTAAAATGTTTTTGTTTTTTGTTTTTTTTTTACCATTTTTAATCTTTTTTCTTCAACTATTAACTTGGTCACACTATATAAATCCATGCCGGTTGCATGGATTTATATAGTGTGACCAAGTTGTCAAGCACTTTCCAAGTGATGCTAAGGCTGTGTTCACACGATGCGTATTTCATGCGTTTCCGCGGCGTTTTTGCAGTTGCGTAAACGCCGCGGAAACGCATGAAAAACGCATGGTAGAAGGGAAGCAATGTTCCCCAATGGAAATCCGCATGTGCTGTGCCCATGATGCGGATTTTTCCGCAGCGTTAACGCTGCGGTCAAAAATCCGCAGCATGTCAATTAATTTTGCGGAAACGCGGCGATTTCGCCGCCATTGACTTGCATTAGAACGCGCCAATTCCGCAAGACAGCATTTGTACTTGCGTAATTGGTGCGTTCTAATGTGCGGATGGTACCCGGGTGTGGAGGAGAGGAGAGTCTCATCCACACCCAGGTATCATTAAAAAAGCTGTAAAAAGAAGAATAAAATAAAAAATAAATGTATTCTTACCTTCTGTCGGCCCGCGCAGCGCTCCCGCTTGGTTCCCGGCACTTGCAGTGAGTTGTAGGACCTGCGGTGACGTCAGAGTCATGTGACGGGTCACGTGACGCTGACGTCGGCAGGTCTTTCAATTCAAAGTTGCCGGCAGCCGGGAGAACGGAGTGAGCAGGACAGCGCGGGCCATCGGAGGTAAGTATATACACTCTCTCGGTTCACACTGTATAAATCCATGCTGTTTGCATGGATTTATATAGTGTGACCTAGTTATCAAGCACTTTCCAGGTGATGCTAACATCGCCTGGAAAGCGCTTGTCAATCTGCATGCGGAAACGCATGTGAATCTGCATGTGGATCCGCATGTATTCTGCAGGAAAAACGCATGCACAATCTGCATGCGTTTTTTCTGCCAGGGAGATGCAGAAATGATGCAGAAATTTTCTGCTTCATTTCTGCATCGTGTGCACATATCCTTAAATCGCTTGGAAACCGCTTGACAACCCGCATGCGGAAATGCATGTGAAAAAACGCTTCACTTACGCTTGTCCCTGGCAGGAAAAACGCATGTAAAATCCGCATGCATTTTTTCTGCCAGGGAGATGCAGAAACGCTCAGGGAAAATCCAGAGCATTTCTGCATCGTGGGCACTTAGCCGTAGACTGGCAGACTCGGGAGGTGGTAAAATGGAGCGAGTATTGCCAAGAACACTGCTTGGTCACTCGGATAGCCATGGTGGGTCTGATTTCAGGAATGTGTTTTCTGAACAGGGGTGTCAAGAACTTCCACCCCATCATCCTTATGATTGCGTCTGTAATATTATTTCTGGGGCCAAGCTGCCAAAAAAGCAGGTTATATAATATCTCTGGTTCAGAGAGGCAGGCCATGAAAAACTAGATCACTGAAAGTCTACCAAAGGGCCATATAAGACGTTCTTCATCTCCCGTTGCAGTGGGGTTTTTCTTTGTCAAAAAAAAAAAAAGACTAGGGGTTGCGCCCCTGCCTTGATTTTTGTGAGTTTAATCAGATCACAGTCTGGGATGCATATCCTCTCCATCTCATCCCAGACCTCTTTAGAAAACCATTTGGCTCCTACAATTTGATTAAACTAGACCTCAGGGGGGCTTATAATCTCATTCACATTGAGGAGATGAGTGGAAGACGGCCTTCAATACTCCTGAGGGGCACTATGAAAACCTTGTGATGGCATTTGGGTTGACTAATGCTCCCATTTTTACTCATCTGGCATGTAGATCACAACAAACCCATCTTGATGACATAATGGTAGACTCCATACTAAATAAGGAGGGAGTCACTGACTGTGGTGGCCCCTCCCCGGGCCATGGCGATTGGTGACCCCCCCTTCGCTGCCCCTTACTGACCAGTGATCCTGAAGCCCCCAGAAGGATCCAATGAAGCGAAAGGGACGGCTGCTACAAGCCGTCCCATGGATACATAAACACCGGGACATCCCACGTTACTTCCTTTCTTTGCTGGTCCCGGAGTCGAACGTCATGGAGATTTCAGGATCAGGTCAGATTGCTGAGGCCCTCCAGGCTGGGTTTGCACAGGGGGACGAGCGCTGGTTACAGGCTCTCATGTCGGGGCTCAGCGCTCATCCCCCTGGCCCCAGCTCTAAATCCCCAGATCACCCTGCCCCTGGCCCTCAACCCCTTATGGGAACATCATATTCCCCAGTCCCAGTCCCCTCACCACTTGGGCCTACTCACCCACTCCAATTGCCCACGGTACAACGGTCCCCTCCACGGCGGTCGGGTCATCTGGAACGGGGGGCTGCATTATCTTCCATGTCGGCGGCGGGCACAGAGGGGATTCAGGTCTCCTGCCTGCCACCGGCGCTGGAGACAGCACACAGCCTGTTGTTCCCCACCCCCGTTAACACTCCTGTCCCGCATCCTGCCGAGGAGCGCCCTGGAGGGCGGAGGTCCAGCAGGCACTCCCGTCCTCCAGAGCGCTTTAGGCACAGCACCCCGAAGCCTCACAGAAGAAGCTGCGGGCCACTTAGTAACCATTCCCCGCCCCCTCAACACACAGCAGGGGCTGTGGCAGAGCAGAGCTCCGGACAGGAATCCTCTGCCGGGGGCTGTGCTCTGCTTCCCCCCCAAACAATCCCCCACAGAAAAACTCCTATTAAAAATAAAAGAAAAAGTTCCCAAAACAGAACACGTGACACTACACATCCTGGGGACATTGCGGCCCCTGTAATCACCGCAGCCCATCCAGCGCCCAGTCACAGTATCAATACCCCCCTGATGGACACGATGCGGAGCCTAAACACTTCAGCGACCATCCTCGCCTCCCCCATATACCCCTATAATAGCGCAGCGACGCACGTGCTTGACTCCGTTATAGCATCGCCCTGGCCACAAATAGCACCGACATGTCCCGGTGGGACACATGTAAACTGCGCAGAACCCCCCATACACCCTTAGGGACACAGAGACTCCAGGCGTACTCACTCTAGGTGAACTCGCTGTAGTTCCTCCGACGACAGATCTACGCCATCGCACACAAGTCACCGGCGAAGGAAGCGGTCGTCACAAGCAAAGTGGAGATCGGCATCCCACAGGAGGGGTCACAGGTCGCGGTCCTCAAGGTGGCGCTCACCATCCTCTGCATCAGAGATGTCGAGCCCCAACGATCCCGTCCTCCGGGGGACAGAAACGATAGAATGGCACCCTCCAGAGCTTACAGTCTGCACGATACAACGATTTCACGCAGGTCTAAGAGCAGAGGCACGCCGCTCACCCCGAGCGAGACTGGTGTCAGAGTCCCTCCACACATCGGAGTCCCTCCTCCAGCCGCAGGAATGGGTGCGTGCAATATAAGTATAACTGAAATGGGAAATAGTAACACCAACTTAATAGCGGCCCTTAAGGCCATAGTCGAACAACTATCCGTGCCACCAGGCGCTATACATAATTCTACTAAAACAACTCCACCATTAGCCAGCGTACACGAGGACGCATTCTTTTGCAGGATAAGCCCATTGGGCTCACACATAGACAAGGAAACCAGAATTAAAATATGGAATAATGACTACATCGACATTTGGGCACTTGTAACCGCTGACCAACATACTATAGACAAAGAGAAAAGGATAGTCGACAGACCATTCAACAGAAATAGACAAAAGGTCGCGAAGACAATGAGTAACTGGTTACAGGCGTTTTCAGTGCTGGGTTGCATCATGGGCCAAAAGCATCCGGAACGCTGCTCAGAACTATTCATATACCAGGATACGGTGTATAACTCGTACAAAGCCCACGGCGGTTCAGCATGGTGGCGCTACGATGAAGAGTTCCGGAGGCTGTTGGCCACTCGTACATATACTGGGCAGAAAAAAGGGCGACAGTCCGCCCAGGCGGGAGGAATATGGGGTTTCATGACACATATTTCAACTGGAGAGGTATTAGAGGCCTGCGATGGCCACAGGTACTAATGGAGGTAATCAACATAGGGAGAGAAGCAACAGGTCCGGTTATCTTAGTTATACACGCTGGGGGAAACGACTTCGGTCATTACAAGAGCGCAGAACTAATGGCAATAATGAAGCTAGACACTGAGTGCTTCAGAGCATTTTTTAGTAAACTAACTATAATATGGTCAGAGATTGTGCCGAGAACGGTATGGCGAGGTGCGCGAGACAGTGCAGCCATCGAACGGACAAGGCGGCTAATAAATATTCGGATGGCAAGATTTTTAAAGGAAAGAGGTGGTGTAGTGATAAGACACCGAGAACTGGAAGGAGATAAAGCTGGCCTCATATGGCCCGACGGTGTTCATTTAACGGATATTGGACTGGACATATTCCTGTCAGGACTCCAGGACGGAGTGGAGCAAGCGTTAATGATGATGGGTGGGGGTCTGAGTCCTGCATACGAGTACGCAGGATCCTCCTTGGCCTGAAATAGAAAGGACATGTTGGAAAGTTACTCTTGTTGGCCAACTTGCCGGTGTGGAGACACAGGGCATGCTGCAACAAGCGGAATTATTTTTGGAAATAAAATGCCTTTCTAATGGAATGAGTTAAAGAGTTAATAAAGCTGTGACCGATCCTCACCCATCCAGTTGTAAGAGTTACATTATCGTATTGTTAAGGAAGGGGTGGCGGTAGGGGGGCTGAGCGTCGGGGTTTCGTTGGGGGTCCCCACAGTCTAATTTATTCACCTCGTATCACATCAGGTACATGTCAGGCAGGTCTTACAGATACTCAAAGATAATACATTTCTCTGGTTTGACAAATAATTTATGTTCTCCATTCAGGAGGTCCCTTTTTTGGGTTATTTCTTATCATTCACTGTTTTTGCATGGATCTGGCAAAAGTCCGGACGGTACTGGATTGGTATTATATTCAGGACTTAAAGGCGTTACAAAGTTTTTTGGGTTTCGCCAGCTGCTACTGTAAGTTCATCAAAAACTTTTTGGTAGTGGCCAAACCTCTGATGGACGATTTTGCCAAATAATAAAATCTTAATTTTTTTTTTCTATTTTTCTTTCCAGTCTTGTAGCTAAACACAATCCAGCTAAGTTTTAAAATTGAAATGAAGCCCCTGTACCCCCCTCTCTAGGTGCTTCTGTACCAACTCCTCCCTGGTCCAGGACGGTCTCTGTATCACGGCCTCCATCAATAACCTATTGACACATGATTGTGGCAGCACTCACGTGCTGGTATATCACGCTGCCAATAGAAATGGGAAGCGGCACAGAAATCACAAAATAAAGGCAGTGTTTGTGGTAATGCAAGAATCCAACAAGCAGAGTAGTCCACACGTCGTACAACAGCCCAACATGGATGATGAAAAGCAGTGACCAGCCCAGGGGATGGGGATGACTCGGTACCCGGGCCTTTGCCTGGCCTTGGGGATGTCGCGGTGGTCGGCTCCTGGGCCCGTACCCTGGGGTCACTCTTTAAAAGGGTGGTTGTTTTTTCATTTTATGAAAGTTCGTGACGCCACCTGTGGTTTCTGATGATAATCACCAGCGCTGCGGCAGTCCACTGAGGCCGGTGATGAGGCAGCTCGATGGTATAGCTCCCCACAGGTGGATCTAGGCCTCAGGGCAGCGTATGCAAGGGGAATGCAGGACAGGCGAGACCCAGCCGGGTCAGAGCAAGAACGGGGACGGACACGGTAGTCACTTCAGTACCTTTTACTGATGGAAAGTCAGGCACATCCTGGAGCACTGTAGGGTGAAGGGTGAATATCAGGATCCTCCCCAATGAGCGGGTGTAGGGCCTCCTGTTTCTTGCCTCTGCGTAGTAAGTTTCTGACCTGCCTGGAGCTAGATATCATATTATTTGGTCCACAGTCTGATAAACTAGTCAGAAACCAAAATAGATTCAGCAATATTCAATCTTTATTAGTAAAATACATACACAAAAGTAAGAAAAGAGATAAAAAGTACCTCCATACTGTGAGGGATCACTAGCCGCATATATGCGCCTAATTAAACATATATATGTTGCACATATAATACTATATATCCATGAAAGTGCTATAGTGCAGACTGTGAGTAAGAAGTACCCTAACAGTGCAAAATGCAAGACATGATATAATGATTAAATAGACGTACCACAAAGCAGTTATGTAGAAGGCACCAGGATACAGCGGTCTCCCTCATTCCCCCTGCCTGGAGCACTGTAGGGTGAAGGGTGCATATCAGGATCCTCCCCAATGAGCGGGTGTAGGGCCTCCTGTTTCTTGCCTCTGCGTAGTAAGTTTCTGACCTGCCTGGAGCTAGGCCTAACTTTGTCTCTGTCCTGCGCTGGCTGACCTTGTGGTAGGGCCTTTTCTTGGAGTACACGCTCCTCAGCTTGCGAGGCCTATGTGTCTCCTGGCTCTGTTACGTATCAGCACTCTAGCGATCCTGGGACCTGTAGTTCTCCAGGGATTCCGGTTATGCTTTACTGGGTCATAGAGATCCCGGTAAGCTTCGGACCCGGTGTCCGGTAAATGCTTCAGGGTGAGCTAATTAAGCTCCTCTGCCCCCTATGTACTCACTCTCCACTCGCCTTCGGCCCCTCTCGGGGCCCTCACTAGGCTACACACACTGCAGCCGGGACACTGCTCTTCTTCGCCGCTCTCAGAGCGTCGGCACACTCCTAGCTCTCTATCCTGAGCTCTGTGAGTTCTAGTCTGGAATCACTCTACAGACTGTACTGAACTCTTTCTGCAGGAACTGCTAGGCTCTGGCTCGACTGAACTGAGTCCTTCTGTGTCTGAGCAGGAAACTGCTGAATCACTTTCTGGGCTGCCTGGCTCCACCTTCCCTTTATATATCCCTAACGGTCTCCCTCTGGTGGTCTGAGGTGGAAGGTGGAGGTGTGTGAATGCTTATGAGGGCCTCTTGTGGAGGAATCCATCAATGCACACTTCTAGGATCTGTGATACTAAGCGCAGCTGGGTGTCACCGCAGCGAACGTCGCGTCTTTAGGCGTCTGTGTAAGAACATCACATTTTTGTTTTCCTCCCTGAATAAGCACCAAATGGAATAGCTGAATGCCAGGATACAGAGACCGGCGGGGGGCAGGGAGGTGCTGTCCGCTGGATTTTGTGCTGGTTTCACAAGCGGTCACCCTGCAGTTTTCTCTGAATTTGCTGTGGAGACTTTTCACAACACATCTAATAATTGTGAACCTTCCACCTCACATGTTTATTACCTTGTCAGCTGGGCGGGATGAAAGCCGGACAAGAATGATCCTTATTATATATAATGGCTGCACTGAGCGATGGGGAAAAGCCGCAGAGGACTGAGAGCAGAAGGGCAGAGGAGTTCCTCTTCCTCATAGGAGAAAGTCTACAGGGACCAGTACAGAAGCCGGTGCAGAAGGGGAGACAAGGGCTGAGCCACTTACACAGACAGAAAGCTGAGGAGAGGAGGACATGTTATTACTCCAGGATCCGCTCCATTCCTTCCCTATGTGGCATTCAAGCCCTGAGCTCGGCTTTTCTGGAGCCCCATAGAGAATGAATGGAGCTGCAGTTGAATCCTGACTTTCCACTCCTTCCCGATCAGACGATGGTTCGCAGCGGTCAGACCCCCACGATCAGTAAGTGATCACCGAGCCTGTGGATAAGTGATAACTTGTTTTCTTCAGACATCCCCTTTAAGCAATGGAGCATGCCAGCAGAGAAGGTGGGAGAAGGCGCTGGTTACAGGGGAGACTTTACCTCTGGAGGCCGCATATAGGATATGTGAGGGGCGGACACTTCCCGTATTCATCATTACTGAGCCCCCGCTCTGTACGGCTCTTATCTGAGCTGCAGGAGACGCAGCAGTTACTAATCAGCCGTTCTCCGTTCACTTGCAGCCGTCCGAGCTCTGCTGTGCCTGTTAGGGGTGAAGTGTAGCGCCCCGAGGGTTCAGCCGCTACAGGGGTATTGCACCTCTGCCAGAGGTGTGATATTCCACTCCCGGGTAAGGATGGAGTGTGGACCAGGGCTCAGTTAGCTGCATGCAGCACACACACCCCATTTCCGAGGGACAGCTCAACGGTGCTCCCACTAGACAGTAGTGCAGGCACGACCGATTATGTCCCTGCCTGGAGTGGGGAGGGCGGTGGAACACCCAGTGCTGTAGGGGCAGATAGGGGTTGGTTCCTGAGTGTAGGTAGGAGCCCATTGGTTGCTGGTCACCTGGGCTCATGGTCAGAGGGAGGTATAAAAGGTGGGCACCATCTTAGATCTAGGTTCTGTCCAGAGAGGAGAAGACAGGGAGTATAGGCTCTCTAGGAGCTCTACTCCAGGAGGGCCTAGTGAGAGGCCGAGGAGGAAGTGAAGGGGAGCTGTGGTGCCACCTGAGCCCAGCTCCATGAGAAGGGAGGAGAAGAAGGAACAGGAAAGACGGAGGAGAGACAGAGAAACAGAAGGGCTCAGGAACAAGAAGGTGGAAGGGACCCTAAGAACCCATGAGAATCCAGGGTGAAGGGTCAAGCAGATTAAGGGTACCGGATCCCAAGTTGGTGGAGGAGAAACAACCCTCAGCCAAAGACCGGTCGTCATGATCATTTATTGGTGCGACACCTCATCAAACCTGATAGGAAGGCACCATATAGGACAGCGGAGGACGGGGCCCACGTTTAACCGCACAAGTCCACGGCAGCTGGACAGAAGTGGGTCACTGGTGAGGCAGGCCAGAGAAAGGAAAGAAGGGGGTCCTGTGCCATATTCCTGAGCTGCCTGGGAGTTGACCGAGCCGCTCACCTGGTGGACGCAGCACGGCTCGGGCGGTCACTACGTGCACAGAAGTGACCCGGAGTACCTGAACTGTGAGTAAAAGACATTGGACGTTGTTTGTGTGCTCTTTCGCTCCTCCAGCACTACCGGTACTGGGACTCTCACTAACATTACTCCCACCATCCACTACACTGCCCTGGGGCCGCACTCTTCCCGTGGGGAGTAACATCAGCCCCAGCGGACTGCCTTGCAGCGGCGGTTCCTAATAACCGCAATCCACGGGTGGCGTAGTCGGACATTATCTAAAGTACAGCAGCAGACTACCATTGGTCTGACCACCCTGAGCAGCGGGACCGGGCCGCCACTACTACTCCCAGAGTCTCCCTATTGCCCGGTTCCGCGTGCCCCACGGCCCAGGGGGCGAGTCAGAAGTTCGGGTCCTAGGAGGCATCGACTATGCAGCCTGCACAGCAGATCACAGCCCGGGCACCACGTCTCCGGGTAAATCTCCACCTTTTGAGTTACTTCTTGTGCAGCTGCCCCATGCAAGTTGCTCCGCTCTCCTCGGCCAGCTCCTGCTGAATACTGAGCTCCTCTGCCCAATCTAGGAGCTCAATAGCCCTGATCACGTCAGTGGTAGCCCAGCGCTGCTGGATCAGATTTACAAATGGAAAACTAATCAGCCCTAGGCATTTCTAATATGTGCAGAGCAAGCGACATAAGTCTCACCGGCATCCTCATAGACCTTTGCTCAGCCGGGGTCTAATAGGAGCAGTAAGATGGCCGTCATGGGGTCTATTGTTAGATCTCGGCTGCCATAGAAACTCATCGGCACCATGATCGCGGCTCCCTCTCCTGTCTAAAGTGCCTAAATGCTGTGGAAGCCCCCTACTGTGTCATACAGTGGATTAAACTGCCAGGGTCAGGGTTGGCTCCACTGTCGGAGGCTGAGGCAGGAGCAGGAATGTGTTATACAGCCACACTTCTGCCGCAGATCTTGTAAGAGCCCTGACAGGACCTGCCTGATGATAATGTGTCCTATAGAGCGGGTCCTGGTACCGGACTGCCCTGTACATATTCACCACTAGCTGGGAACCAGTTACTTACAAGGTCTAGTTTCGGATGTGTTTCCAGGTTCTGTAGTTGTCAGCATTTTATCCTTAAGGCCGAGTTATAATATCACTGTAATACTCTCGCCCTGTACCTGTATACCTGCCCTGTGTGCTGCACAAAAGTATATAACAAAGTGTGTGTACACAGATATCTATCTCCTGAATGGAATTACTGCTAGATCTCCTGTACATAGAAATATGAGGTTCTTAGCACACATTTTGAGCAAATTGTGCGAGCCCATCTGCCAACGTCAAGGCGACCTCTTCAGATGGGTCCCTACACTAACACTACACTAACTTAGTAACTGGGACTAGTTTTTTTTATTGTTATTACCACCATTTTTACTATTTATTATTATTGCATTAATCCAATTAATTGTAACTGTTATAAAACTAATTAAAAAATTTAATTCAAATTTTTTTATTATTCTTGTGATTCTAATAATGGTATTACTAAAATCCCTATGCCTAAAGCTATTGATCCAGAAGAAGGCAAAAACCCCAGGACACCTACCGCCAATTTGTGTCACGGGAAAAATTCCTTCTTGACCCCGGGAAAAGGCGATCAGTCCTAGGACCCTGGATCAAACCTAATAATGTTATTACAAGTTATATATTACACTAATTATTGTACTACTGGAGTTATTTTAATTTGTTTTTATAAATCTAACTATTTGATATGGTTATTATTAACATTGTGCTATCTTATTACAGTATTATTCTTCTTTCCTATCACTACTAATACTGCCCTATACCTACAGTGTTGATCCAGAAGAAGGCAGAAACCCCAGGACACCTTCAGCCAATTTGTGTCACAGGGAAAAATTTCCTTCTTGACCCTGAGAAAAGACGATCAGTCCTAGGACCCCGGATCAAAGCTAATTATGTTACTAGTTATGTAATTACTATTACTGTACTAAATGTACTACTACAGTTGTTTTTAATATAGTTTTTTATATATTTTGTCTTATGTCCTGCTTTCTTATTAAAGTACTACTCTAACTTTTCTATAACTATTTAATATTACAGTATTGATTGAACTACGTCTATAATTATTTTTATTTACTCTTTGTTCTTTCTATAGATATAACTAGTTTATATTTATTAATAATAATAACCTGATGTCTTATTACGGTATTATTCTTTTTTCCTATTGCTACTAATACTACCCTATACCTAGAGTGTTGATCCAAAAGAAGACAAAAACCTCAGGACACCTTCAGCCAATTTGTGTCACAGCGGAAAAATTCCTTCTTGACCCCGAGAAAAGGCGATCAGTCCTAGAACCCTGGATCACACTGCTATTCTACCTACTACTATTACTATTGTTATTTTATTACTTTCTTACTATTATCACTAGTATTATTACTCAAATTACACTAATACGCATATACTACCACTATATAACTACTATCCTGCTATGATTACTTTGGTGGATTTATATTTACCAGTCGGTATTGCCGTATGATGTTATCGGCAGAGAGGTCCCAGCAGGATGGTCCACATGATGTTCCTCTTTCCTCTCAAATACCGGTTGATGTAATGGCGGACGTTGTTCTGGTTCTGCTTCTTCCTTTTTGTTGTAGGATCGATTGTTGTCTTTTCTGGCCTTTGGCCATCCCTTTCCCCCTAGGGATCTTAAGGTGCAGTTCTGTCCTCTTCGGTCTCCTCTTCGGTGGGACTCCTCTTCGGTGGGACTCCTCTTCGGTGGGTCTCCTTTCGGTGGGATTCCTCTTCGGTGGGTCTCCTCTTCGGTGGGTCTCCTCTTCGGTGGGACTCCTCTTCGGTGGGACTCCTCTTCGGTGGGACTCCTCTTCGGTCTCCTCTTCGGTGGGTCTCCTCTTCGGTGGGTCTCCTCTTTGGTGGGACTCCTCTTCGGTCTCCTCTACGGTGGGACTCCTCTTCGGTGGGTCTCCTCTTCGGTGGGACTCCTCTTCGGTGGGACTCCTCTTCGGTGGGTCTCCTCTTCGGTGGGTCTCCTCTTCGGTGGGACTCCTCTTCTGTCTCCTCTTCGGTGGGACTCCTCTTCGGTGGGTCTCCTCTTCGGTGGGTCTCCTCTTCGGTGGGACTCCTCTTCGGTGGGTCTCCTCTTCTGTGGGACTCCTCTTCGGTCTCCTCTTCGGTGGGTCTCCTCTTCGGTGGGACTCCTCTTCGGTGGGACTCCTCTTCGGTGGGTCTCCTCTTCGGTGGGACTCCTCTTCGGTCTCCTCTTCGGTGGGCCTCCTCTTCGGTCTCCTCTTCGGTGGGTCTCCTCTTCGGTGGGACTCCTCTTCGGTCTCCTCTTCGGTGGGTCTCCTCTTCGGTGGGTCTCCTCTTCGGTGGGACTCCTCTTCGGTGGGACTCCTCGTCGGTGGGACTCCTCTTCGGTGGGTCTCCTCTTCAGTCTCCTCTTCGGTGGGTCTCCTCTTCGGTGGGACTCCTCTTCGGTGGGACTCCTCTTCGGTGGGTCTCCTCTTCGGTGGGACTCCTCTTCAGTGGGACTCCTCTTTGGTGGGACTCCTCTTCGGTGGGTCTCCTCTTCGGTGGGACTCCTCTTCGGTGGGTCTCCTCTTCGGTGGGTCTCCTCTTCGGTGGGACTCCTCTTCGGTGGGTCTCCTCTTCGGTGGGACTCCTCTTCGGTGGGACTCCTCTTCGGTCTCCTCTTCGGTGGGTCTCCTCTTCGATGGGACTCCTCTTCGGTCTCCTCTTCAGTGGGACTCCTCTTCGGTGGGACTCCTCTTCGGTGGGTCTCCTCTTCGGTGGGTCTCCTCTTCGGTGGGACTCCTCTTCGGTGGGACTCCTCTTCGGTCTCCTCTTCGGTGGGACTCCTCTTCGGTGGGACTCCTCTTCGGTGGGTCTCCTCTTCGGTGGGTCTCCTCTTCGGTGGGACTCCTCTTCGGTGGGACTCCTTTTCGGTGGGACTTCTCTTCGGTCTCCTCTTCGGTGGGACTCCTCTTCGGTGGGACTCCTCTTCGGTGGGACTCCTCTTCGGTGGGTCTCCTCTTTGGTGGGTCTCCTCTTCGGTGGGTCTCCTCTTCGGTGGGTCTCCTCTTTGGTGGGTCTCCTATTCGGTGGGTCTCCTCTTCGGTGGGACTCCTCTTCGGTGGGACTCCTCTTCGGTGGGTCTCCTCTTCGGTGGGACTCCTCTTCGGTGGGACTCCTCTTTGGTGGGTCTCCTCTTCGGTGGGTCTCCTCTTCGGTGGGACTCCTCTTCGGTGGGACTCCTCTTTGGTGGGTCTCCTCTTCGGTGGGTTTCCTCTTCGGTGGGACTCCTCTTCGGTGGGTCTCCTCTTCGGTGGGTCTCCTCTTCGGTGGGACTCCTCTTCGGTGTGACTCCTCTTCGGTGGGTCTCCTCTTCGGTGGGACTCCTCTTCGGTGGGACTCCTCTTCGGTGGGTCTCCTCTTCGGTGGGACTCCTCTTCGGTGGGTCTCCTCTTCGGTGGGTCTCCTCTTTGGTGGGACTCCTCTTCGGTGGGACTCCTCTTCGGTGGGTCTCCTCTTCGGTGGGACTCCTCTTCGGTGGGTCTCCTCTTCGGTGGGTCTCCTCTTCGTCTCTCTTCGGTGGGTCTCCTCTTCGGTGGGTCTCCTCTTCGGTGGGACTCCTCTTCGGTGGGACTCCTCTTCGTCTCTCTTCGGTGGGTCTCCTCTTCGGTGGGTCTCCTCTTCGGTGGGACTCCTCTTCGGTGGGTCTCCTCTTCGGTGGGTCTCCTCTTCGGTGGGTCTCCTCTTCGGTGGGACTCCTCTTCGGTGGGACTCCTCTTCGGTCTCCTCTTCGGTGGGTCTCCTCTTCGGTGGGTCTCCTCTTCGGTGGGACTCCTCTTCGGTGGGTCTCCTCTTCGGTGGGTCTCCTCTTCGGTGGGACTCCTCTTCGGTGGGACTCCTCTTCGTTGGGACTCCTCTTCGGTGGGTCTCCTCTGCGGTGGGACTTCTCTTCGGTCTCCTCTTTGGTGGGTCTCCTCTTCGGTGGGTCTCCTCTTCGGTGGGACTCCTCTTCGGTGGGACTCCTCTTCGGTGGGTCTCCTCTTCGGTGGGACTCCTCTTCGGTGGGACTCCTCTTCGGTGGGTCTCCTCTTCGGTGGGTCTCCTCTTCGGTGGGACTCCTCTTCGGTGGGACTCCTCTTTGGTGGGTCTCCTCTTCGGTGGGTCTCCTCTTCGGTGGGACTCCTCTTCGGTGGGACTCCTCTTCGGTGGGTCTCCTCTTCGGTGGGTCTCCTCTTCGGTGGGACTCCTCTTTGTCTCTCTTCGGTGGGTCTCCTCTTCGGTGGGTCTCCTCTTCGGTGGGACTCCTCTTCGGTGGGACTCCTCTTCGTCTCTCTTCGGTGGGTCTCCTCTTCGGTGGGTCTCCTCTTCGGTGGGACTCCTCTTCGGTGGGTCTCCTCTTCGGTGGGTCTCCTCTTTGGTGGGTCTCCTCTTCGGTGGGACTCCTCTTCGGTGGGACTCCTCTTCGGTCTCCTCTTCGGTGGGACTCCTCTTCGGTGGGTCTCCTCTTCGGTGGGACTCCTCTTCGGTGGGACTCCTCTTCGGTGGGACTCCTCTTTGGTGGGTCTCCTCTTCGTTGGGACTTCTCTTCGGTCTCCTCTTCGGTCGGTCTTCTCTTCGGTGGGTCTCCTCTTCGGTGGGACTCCTCTTTGGTGGGTCTCCTCTTCGGTGGGACTCCTCTTCGGTGGGACTCCTCTTCGGTGGGACTCCTCTTCGGTGGGTGTCCTCTGCGGTGGGACTTCTCTTCGGTCTCCTCTTCGGTGGGTCTCCTCTTCGGTGGGACTCCTCTTCGGTGGGTCTCCTCTTCGGTGGGACTCCTCTTCAGTGGGTCTCCTCTTCGGTGGGTTTCCTCTTCGGTGGGTCTCCTCTTCGGTGGGTCTCCTCTTCGGTGGGACTCCTCTTCGGTGGGACTCCTCTTTGGTGGGTCTCCTCTTCGGTGGGTCTCCTCTTCGGTGGGACTCCTCTTCGGTGGGACTCCTCTTCGGTGGGTCTCCTCTTCGGTGGGTCTCCTCTTCGGTGGGACTCCTCTTCGTCTCTCTTCGGTGGGTCTCCTCTTCGGTGGGTCTCCTCTTCGGTGGGACTCCTCTTCGGTGGGTCTCCTCTTCAGTGGGTCTCCTCTTCGGTGGGTCTCCTCTTCGGTGGGACTCCTCTTCGGTGGGACTCCTCTTCGGTGGGACTCCTCTTTGGTGGAACTCCTCTTTGGTGGAACTCCTCTTCGGTGGAACTCCTCTTTGGTGGGTCTCCTCTTTGGTGGGTCCCCTCTTCTCAGGAAACACAACCAGATATTAGGAGCAATGCTCAACTGACAGAGTGCCACTACTGACCACCGTGCTGCCCTCATCCCACTAAGTAAAAGTGTTTTTTCCTGTTTTACGCAGAATGCGGACTACTGTGCAGCAACCTATACTCCCGAGGGGCCGCAGGAAACTGGAGTGAATAATGTCCTCCTGTTCCTTTAAATTACGCTTATGCCATGTTCTTACTGGTGAGACGTAATAAATAGCATTAAAGCTGCAGTAATTTTTTTTTTTATATACACTGCTCAAAAAAATAAAGGGAACACTTAAACAACAGAATATAACTCCAAGTAAATCAAACTTCTCTGAAATCAATCTGTCCACTTAGGAAACAACACTGATTAACAATCAATTCCACATGCTGTTGTGCAAATGGAATAGACAATAGATGGAAATTATTGGCAATTATCAAGACATCCTCAATAAAGGAGTGGTTCTGCAGGTGGGGACCACAGACCACATCTCAGTACCAGTGCTTTCTGGCTGATGTTTTGGTCACTTTTCAATGTTGGTTGTGCTTTCACACTCGTGGTAGCATGAGACGGACTCTACAACCCACAGAAGATGCTCAGGTAGTGCAGGTCATCCAGGATGGCACATCTGTGAGAGCTGTGGCAAGGAGGTTTGCTGTGTCTGTCAGCGTAGTGTCCAGAGGCTGGAGACGCTACCAGGAGACAGGCCAGTACACCAGGAGACGTGGAGGGGGCCGTAGGAGGGCAACAACCCAGCAGCAGGACCGCTACCTCCGCTTTTGTGCAAGAAGCAACAGGAGGAGCACTGCCAGAGCCCTGCATAATGACCTCCAGCAGGCCACAACTGTGCATGTGTCTGCACAAACGGTTAGAATTGACTCCATGAGGGTGGTATGAGGGCCCGACATCCACAGATGGGGGTTGTGCTCACAGCCCAACACTGTGCAGGACGCTTGGCATTTGCCACAGAACACCAGAATTGGCAAACTCACCACTGGCTCCCTGTGCTCTTCACAGATGAAAGCAGGTTCACACTGAGCACATGTGACAGACGTGACGGAGTCTGGAGACGCCGCGGAGAGCGATCTGCTGCCTGCAACATCCTTCAGCACGACCGGTTTGGCAGTGGGTCAGTAATGGTGTGGAGTGGCATTTCTTTGGAGGGCTGCACAGCCCTCCATGTCCTCGCCAGAGGTAGCCTGACTGCCATTAAGTACCGAGATGAGATCCTCAGGCACCTTGTGAGACAATATGCTGGTGCAGTGGGCCCTGGGTTCCTCCTAATGCAGGACAATGCCAGACCTCATGTGGCTGGAGTGTGTCAGCAGTTCCTGCAAGATGAAGGCTTTGAAGCTATGGACTGGCCCGCCTGTTCCCCAGAGCTGAATCCGATTGAGCACATCTGGGACATCATGTCTCGCTCCATCCACCAACATCACGGTGCTCCACAGAATGTCCAGGAGTTGGCAGATGCTTTAGTCCAGGTCTGGGAGGAGATCCCACAGGAGACCATCCGCAACCTCAGCAGGAGCATGCCCAGGCGGTGTAGGGAGGTCATACAGGCATGTGGAGGCCACACACAATACTGAGCCTCATTTTGACTTGTTTTAAGGACATTACATCAATGTTGGATCAGCCTGTAGTGTGTTTTTCCACTTTAATTTTGGGGGTGACTCCAAATCCAGGCCTCCATTGGTTAATAAATTTGATTTCCATTGATGATTTTTGTGTGATTTTGTTGTCAGCACATTCAACTTTGTACAGAACAAAGTATTCGATGAGAATATTTCATTCATTCAGATCTAGGATGTGTTATTTGAGTGTTCCCTTTATTTTTTTGAGCAGTGTATTTTAACCCAGCTAAAAAGTGAACTGGCCCCTTCCTGAGGGGCAACTTGAAAAAATGTCTGAAGACAGATCAAGTCCATTCTCTTCCTTCAGCTTGGCTCCGCTGGGCGCAGTTCTTCTTTAGCAAATGTTCATACAAAATCATCAATGGAAATCAAATTTATTAACCAATGGAGGCCTGGATTTGGAGTCACCCCCAAAATTAAAGTGGAAAACACACTACAGGCTGATCCAACTTTGATGTAATGTCCTTAAAACAAGTCAAAATGAGGCTGACACACTCCAGCCACATGAGGTCTGGCATTGTTCTGCATTAGGATGAACCCAGTGCCAACCGCACCAGCATATGGTCTCACAAGCGGCCTGAGGATCTCATCTCTGTACCTAATGGCAGTCAGGCTACCTCCGGCGAGCAGATGGAGGGCTGTGCGGCCCTCCCAAGAAATGCCACCTCACACTATTACTAACCCACTGCCAAACCGGTCATGCTGAAGGATGTTGCAGGCAGGAGATCGCTCTCCACGGCGTCTCCAGACTCTGTCACGTCTGTCACATGTGCTCAGTGTGACCCTGCTTTCATCTGTAAAGAGCACAGGGAGCCAGTGGCGACTTTGCCAATCCTGGTGTTCTGTGGCAAATGCCAAGCGTCCTGCACGGTGTTGGGTTGTGAGCACAACCCCCATCTGTGGACGTCGGGCCCTCATACCACCCTCATGGAGTCGGTGTCTAACCGTTTGTGCAGACACATGCACATTTGTGGCCTGCTGGAGGTCATTTTGCAGGGCTCTGGCAGTGCTCCTCCTGTTCCTCCTTGCACAAAGGCGGAGGTAGCAGTCCTGCTGCTGGGTTGTTGCCATCCTACGGCCCCCTCCACGTTTCCTGGTGTACTGGCCTGTCTCCTGGTAACGCCTCCAGCCTCTGGACGCTACGCTGACAGACACAGCAAACCTCCTTGCCACAGCTCGCATTGATGTGCCATCCTGGATGAGCTGCACTACCTGAGCAACTTCTGTGGGTTGTAGAGTCCGTCTCATGCTACCACGAGTGTGAAAGCACAACCAACATTCAAAATTGATCAAAACATCAGCCAGAAAGCACTGTTACTGAGATGTGGTCTGTGGTCCCCACCTGCAGAACCACTCCTTTGAGTGTGTCTTGATAATTGCCAATAATTTCCATCTATTGTCTATTCCATTTGCACAACAGCATGTGAAATTGATTGTCAATCAGTGTTGTTTCCTAAGTGGACAGTTTGATTTCACAGAAGTTTGATTTACTTGGAGTTATATTCTGTTGTTTAGGTGTTCCCTTTATTTTTTTGAGCAGTGTGTATTTTCTTATGTCCATGTATTTACTACTAAAAGTAATTTTTTACATTTAGATTTCATTTTTCATTGGTTATTACAGACTTATTGCTTCCCTGCACATTCAAGTTTCATGTTTTCTTTGGGCATAGATCAGCTAAAAGGCACTCAGGAAAATAAAACAGATGAAAGATATACAACCTCTCCCTTAAGACTGTCAGAAGGAGCTCACTGATAGATTCTCAGTTAGCTAATTTTGCAGCCAGGAATAGACAGTGCAGCACAGATGCTACAGAAGGCAACATTTTTAATGAAACTCAATTACAGAAATCAATTTTAGCCCCAAATACTTGCATTAAAGTAAAAAAAACAAATGGCCGCAAAGCAGGACAACCGCTTTAACTCCTTACCAACATCTGCCGTACATGTCTGGTATAAGTCAGTAGCGGGTGTATGGAGCAGAGTCAGCTCGCCCCGTACATGGCAGATAATGGCTGTGACAAACAACCAGGACCTGCATCTAAGAGCTGCGAGTGGAGCGAAGATCTGCCCAACACTGTTAACCTGTTCAGTGCTGCTGTCAATCTCTAACAGCAGCATTAACAGCGCGCCGGCATTGGGACGCATCGTTCCATGCGCCCACCGGCGCTCCTGTGACGCGATCACAGGGCGCAGATGGACTGCTATGACATCCGGGGGTCTGCTGAAGCCTCCGTGCCTGTCATCATAAAGCTTCATTTGGGCTGTAAAGAAGACCGTGATTTTGCTATATGGAGCATTACTGTGGTATCGCTGTATATAGCACAAGCAATCAGATAATGTATACAAATGCAGTGAAAATAAAAAAAAAAAAGTGTAAAATATTAAAACTCCACACGTTCAACTCACCTCCCACTAAAAATAAAGACAATAAAAATATACACATTTGTGGTATGGTCTCTTTCAGAGAAATACAATCTATCCAAATATAAAAAAAAACAAACGATCAGTGAACACAAAAAAAAATTCAAAAAGACAAAATTGCATTTTTTTCGTTGGCCACAATACTACAGAAAACCCTGTAAGAAGCGATGACCGTGTCATATGTGTCCCAAAATGTTATCAATAAAGTCCTCTTGCCCTTCAAAAAATAAGCCCCCACACAGCTCCATCAACCTGAAAAATGAAAATGTTACGGGTCTCAGAAAAAATGGTGACACCATAAAAAAAAGTTTTTTCTTTTGTCAAAACTATTGGAGAAGTTTGGTCTTGCTGTGATCACACTGAGGAGTAGGATCCTATTACCAGGTCATTTTCACCACACTATGTACGCCGTTAAAACCCTTCCCAGATAAACAGGGTCAGGCTTTTTTTTTCCTCGCACTTTTACTGCACTTGGAATGTTTTTCCCGTTTTCTAGTACTATGTGGTAAATGAATGGTGGGATTTATAAGTACCGCTCATCCTACAAAATAACAAGACCTCACACTATGTGGACAGACATGAAAAAGTTATAGCCCTTGGAAAAAGCGAAGGAAAAAACAGAAAAAAACATCAATTGGTTCTGTTGGGAAGGGGTAAAGCTGAAGAAACGCATGTAACAGCAGAATATGGAGGAAGGTGAGATATCACCGGCTGGTGGATACTACCTGCTCCATCGCTGGCAGAGTAACCCATCCCCATGGTGGCCGCTGAGATCTTCTCTTGTAGAAACGGACCCAAAATCTATAAAACATGGGGAACAGTCAGCAGAGGGTTTGGTGATTGGCTCATAGTGGCAATATACCCAGGGGCATTACTGGGCACAGGGAAGATTGGGAATGAATAGGATTGGCTGTTAGATATGTGATCTCTTCCATTAAAGGGGATGTCTAGTTGGAACAAGTTCTCACTGATCTCTGGATAGGTGATGACTCTTAGATCGGTGGGTTTGGCCGCTATGACCCAATCAGCAGAACAGCACTTATAGATAGAAGTGAGCGAAGTGCAAATGTTCAGCCGCCGGTCCGTTCATTCTCTATGGGGGGCGCTGTACTCAGCTTTCTCCTGCATAGAGAATGAATGGAGCGGTGGTCCGGGGAGGGTCTAGCAGGGATTAGTTGGGTTCCCAGCAGATCTAGAAGTTGTCACTTATCATGTGTTGGGGAATAATGACTTCTCCTCTGATAAATGTGCTGATTCCTGTCAGTTGTGGTCGCTGAGTGCGTGTGATGGGATGCGGCTCCGTCCGTTATATTATATCACGTCTTATACCTATAATCTCGCTGATCGCAGGTGTCTGTCTTCACACTCAGATGAGATGGAACAAACTGACCATATAGGACTTTTTTTTTTTTTCTTCTAATTCAAACCGAGCAATCCTATTGGCTGAGTATGAATGCAGTTACCATGGTGACAGAAGTAGCTGCAGATTTAAAGGGACAAGATACTAATATTGTACTAAAGTGTATTTTATTATATACTTCACATAACTGACTGGGTACACCTTGGTGCTGGTGGGATGGCTTTTTTTTTTTTAATCAAAAACCATGTTTACTAAGTACCCTATATTATATATATTTCCTATTGCTTTTTACTTACTTATAGCAGGGTATATGTTCATATTGTTTCTATCCTAAGTTTGTCTATTTTCTAATAGATGGCGGCAAACTTCTTCCTGGCCTTTGAAGCACAGCTTTCAATTATTCCTGTCGTAAACCAGGTAAAAAGCTTCGAGCCGAGCGCGATCAGACTCCTTCAGTCCCGCAGCAGGTAAATCTGTGACCATCGCCGGCACTCCTGCTGTTCCTAGTACCGATCCCTCTGAGCGGCTGTGCAGTAATGAAGGCTGGATTCACCCCAAACTTGCTCGTCTTTTTTTTCGATTTCCAGTTCTGGTAATTAGTGATACACATGTGTATATCCAGTGGTCAACTCAAAACCTATGTATGGAAAATCAATTGTTTGCTGTATGCATCTCATTTGTAGGATGCACACTGTTCATTTCAATATGGAGCGGAGTAGGAGGAGACTTTCATTACTGTTCCCTTTACTTCCTCCCTGCTGATAGGAAATGCCATGCTGTTTGCTTGTGTCCTGTGATTACAGCAGCCTGCAACAGTTTTCAGCGTGCACTCCCCGGCTCAGGCATCAAGCAGTAAATGATAACATTAAAACGCTGCTACCCCTTTGTTAGTCACTTTTTTATCTTCTTCCCCTTCTACGAATGCTATAGTCCGTTATTCTAGAACTGCTCTGAAAATGGTTCTCTCTGGAGTGTTGGGATTTGGGTTTAGGGTGGGTTATGGGAATTGAAGTTCAGATACTTTGTTCATATTTTTACTATGGAATTACTATGTCATGTATGTTACTTGAAAGATGGAATATTTGTAGTTGGAGTTTTTCAATAAAAATGATTTGATTAAAAAAAATATGAAATTAAAATTCCTCTGTCCTTGAGAAAGCATAGGATTTTACTAAGAGGTAAATTACACGTTCCTTGTTTTCCAGGCACTTTACATTTTTGCTAGTTTTGTATGATTACACAATCCCTTTTATAGGCCAGTGCCAGTTGTACATCTTTCCCTAAACTCTTGTTCACACTATATTTTAAGCCAGTTTTATTATATGGTTTCTAGATGTTGTCCAGCTTTGATAAATAATTAGTATTTATACTTTTGCTTTTAGATAGACTTGAAGAATGCAGATCCGGAAAGGGTGGAGAAACAAATTGAGAAGATGTTTGACGTTCCCGCTAGTGACTGTATCCGGGTACGATGCGCTCCAGATCAAAATCATTCCTGTAGGCAAATTTAACTCCGCTGTCTGTACCTTGTCTTTTTATTTTTTTCTACAAAATGTGGCTGGAAAAGGGGCAATGTAGCGAGGAATTGACATCAATTTTTGGTGTTAAAAAAACCCCCCCAAAAAAAACAACTTTTGTGATGCATCATTTTTGCGCAAAAATGTGCAGCTTCCTATTTTACAGCACTCTTGCAACTTTTAGAAATTGGGCTTGGTAAGCCACATAGGTCTAAGAACGACCCATTGGGGTTTTAGGTGTTAAAAAAATGATCATATGAAAGATTTTGTGATCTGCGTTTACCTGATTGTAATAACAACATTAAAGCTCCATTCAGATGTGCAGGTTTTATCCATGAGAAACTGAGCAGAATGATATATAGGTTTGTGGGAGAAGATTCAGTATAAATTGTAATTTATTCATTAGATTTGAGAGTCCTCAGTGGTTGATACCTTTAATGGCTAACGGAAAAGATGGTAACAAATTGCAAGCTTTCCAGACGACTCAGGCTTCTTCATCAGGCAGACCTGAGACCTGAGTAGTCTGGAAAGCCTGCAATTTGTTACCTTTTAATGGCTAACGGAAAAGATGGTATCAACCACTGAGGACTCTCAAATCTAAATACTCTTCTATCTACTGGCTAATACGGTACAAAGATAGATGTTTTTCCTGTATCAATTTATTCAGTGGAATCCTGCTGTTTGTACAGATGAGTCCAGTGGGCGGTCCTACTAGTGATTGACAGCTATCTTTGCCTGCATGGTCATACAGGGAACTGTCAATCACTTAGTAGGACCGCCCACTGGACTAGTGTACATACGGCAGGACTTTTCACTGCATAAAATGCCAGTTTTGCTGACTCTCTTCCCACAGATTTGTCTATCAGTCTGATCAACTTCTCTGCTCTACAACACCCCCTACAGATCTTATACCATTTCAACATGACAGGTTCCTTTAATCACCTGCAGATGACATAAGTAGCCATGTTCTGTGTGGCTTACGGAGGGGCTTGATTGCTTGTCAGCTTCAAACAGGTTTCATTTCTTCTGATTTGTTGTAGCCGAGTTCTAAACTGTATTAAGAAATTCATTTCTCTGTTTATTTCTATTAGATGTCGGGGAAGCTTGGAACAAATGTGGAAAGTGTTCTTCAAGAAGTTGTCAGGAGGCTTCCACCGTGAGTACGGACTAATGCGGCTCTATCCATCTTCTCTTTATTAAAGGGAACTTGTCACCTTGGAAAATGCTATGTACCTGCAGGTATAGGGTTAATCTGCAGATAAATATTGTTACAATGCTGCCCGGCCGCCTTATTGATAGTGTAGGTATCGGGAGAAAATTAACTTCTTTCCTCCCTGCAGCCGCCGGCCTTCACTCATCGTTGTGCACGGAGCGGGTACAGTCTTGGATCACAGCACCGCTCGCTATATCAGGGCCTGGATTTTGATTGACAGCTTGCTCTGCACAGATGCGCTGCAGAACCACTTAGAATCTGAGTGAAGGAGTAGTATGTTCACAGATAGAGAATATGGCTCATCCACGTGCGGATCTGCTCCACGTCCGATTACATATTTGTGGGAGAAACCCTAGGGGCAGCCTCATATTTCTGACATGGATCCTCTAGCACTATTTGTGAAACTGCGGCTCCCAGCATAACTTGATGAGAGACCGTCAGTCTGCTGGGACCTGTAGTTTCACTACAGCAGGAGTGTCACAAGCTGCGGACCTCTGCTCACTCCAGCACTGGTCGGCATTTTCAGCACGTGAACGTACGCTATGCTTTCTGGAGACACAAGGGTGTAGATCATTTTATCAAACCCTTGACTGTAAGTTTGCTGAACCCTAAGTGGATTATATTGTTCCCACAGTTTCAGTTTTGGACCATTTAAGGGGAATTTAAAGGGTTCTGGCCACTGATTTTCCTTAAAGGGGATCAGTATCCCTGTATGTCTTTGTATATACTTGATAAAGACCTATAACAGGTCGAAACGTTATGTGATGGCGGAATAAACTTTGTCTTTTGGAATTCATCACTCTGGACTGAACGCTCTTACTTACCTTTATTCCCCTTAACAGGATGTCTTATTTTTGTGTATTAGTCCCAAGATTGAAAAGGGCAGCCCTCTTAAAGCCCTGCTGTTTGACTCCACGTTTGATCACTACAGAGGCGTCGTAGCAGCATCGCCCTGTGTGGAGGTGACGTGTGTAAAGGCAATAAAATCGTGTCTGCCCACTCTGGCAAGTGCTATGAAGTCAATGAGGTTGGCATACTGACCCCAGAGGAAGTGCCAGCCGAAAAACTAAGTTTTTTTTTAATAATTTTATTAGCCTTTCCCTCTGTCTTCACCAATCAGCCCTCTGTATTGATGATCAGATCAAAGATCTAGACAGGGATTGTCTCACGCTGAATCTCCTTACTGATTGTATCAGTGAGAAGACAGAAGCTGCCCCATCCCATTCTCCAAGAAATGCAGAACCCAATGCATCTGCTGTCCGTGATCCGCTTATTGTCAGAGGACATCATTAGGGACTGCATTTTCTCATTGCTTAAGAAATTGTTAATTGCTGAATAATAAAACTGCAGCACCGCTCCATTTAAAGCAGTGTTTCCCAGGCTCCAGTCCTCATGGCCCCCAACAGGTCAGGATTTCCTCAGTATTACACATGTGATGAAAGTATCATCAAGGAATCAGGAATTCTCTCACCTGTGCAATACTATGGAAATCCTGAAGACATGACCTGTGGGGGGCCGTGAGGACTGGAGTTTGGGAAACACTGATTTTAAAGGGACTGTCAGCACAGAATGACTATTGAAACCAAGTACAAGCGCTCCGTGGATCACGGCGTGGGCCAATCCTTTATATACACCTTCCCACCTGCTTGTTTCACCTCGGTCTCCTTCCTTCTCTGGTTCTATGAAGCCAGAGCTGTCAATCAAAGAAGAGGGGGGTGTGGATAGAGGGCAAACAAGCAGGTGGGAAGGTGTATATAAATGATTGGCCCCGTCATGAAGTACCGAGAGTTGGGGCTTAGTTTGAACAGTCATTCTGTGCTGACAGTCCCTTTAGGTGAACGAGATCCAGATGCAGCTCATTTCACCGCGTAAGGCTGTGTGCCCACTATGCGTTTTTTAAGCGTTTCCACAGCGGCAATTTCGCCGCAGGAGCGCTTAAACGCTTGGTAGAAGGTCTGCAATGTTCCCCAATGATAATCCGCATGTGCTGTGCAGATGCTGCGGAGGTTTCCGCTGCTTATTATCATTGCGGAAAAATCCGCAGCACTACCAATTATTTTGCGCAAGCACGGCGTTTTTGCCGCCATTGACTTGCATTGAATCGCTACATGTACACATGCAGATATTATGCAGTTCAATGTGCGGATGGTACCCGGGTCTGGAGAAGATGACTCTCCTCCAGACCCGGGTACCATAGTTCCTGTTAAAAAACAAAGAATTTAAAATAAAAAATAAACCTTATACTCACCTTCTGATGGCCCCCGGTCTCCTTAGTGATGCGTCCTGGCTCCCCGGCGGCTCGCGATGGTCTAAAAGGACCTTTCATGACGTCATTTAGTCATGCGACGGGTCGCATCGGATAAGGAGACCGGGGGCCATTGGAAGGTGAGTATAATGTGTTTTTTTATTTTTTACCATTTTTATTCTTTTTTTTAACTAACTTGATCACACTATATAAAATCCATGCCGGTTGCCGGTTGCATGGATTTATATAGTGTGACCAAGTTGTCAAGCACTTTTCCAAGTGATGCTAAAATCGCTTGAAAAACGCTTGACAACCCGCATGCGAAATCGTATGTGCAAAACGAGGGAGAAGAAGTAACACAAAAAGAGAGCGGTCAGGCTAGGGGGTACAAAAGTAGACTTATTATAAATTACAAGTGTGCCACAAAAATGCTGTCACATAGTGAATAATCTACACTGGATTAGCAGTATAAAAAATCTATAAATAAATAGTAAGGTATGTAGAGGGAGAATATAAAGTGCTCAGTGCAAAGTAAACTGCTCCATACTACCCTAGATGTAAATAAAAATCTGGTTTACAGTGCTGTGGACATTAGCAGTAATGTCTCTATCAACCAGAAAATAGTCAGAATAAATAATTACATGGCAAATGATGTGTGACATACATGACAACAGGTAAAAAGGTAGCACACAATATGAAATGATGATAACTATTACTGACCCCCTGAGAACTTCCCGGATCCAACGCGCGTTTTGCCACTGGCTTTGACGAGGATGTAATGTTGAAATGTGAATGTAAAGTATTTAAAGGGAATTTGGCCAATCAAAAATGTCCATACTGGGCAGTCAATTTCGAACATCTATGAATGTATATATTTGCATGGCGCCATGCTGCAGTGAGCCGATCGTGACCTCCTCGGGCGAGCCGCGTCTCCATGGAGCGCAGCACCTCCGTGGAAGGCGGCGTCGGCGTGCGTCTCACGGTGGACTGCATATAGCAGAAGTGATGAAATAGGCATGTCCGGGGAAAGAGAGATCAGTGTGCGTTCCACTGTGGAACACGAAGGAAAAAAGGAGCGTGACTAGGAAAGGAGAAGTCAGTGTGTGTTCCACTGTGGAACGCATGAAGAAAACCATGGGCAAAGATAAAAGGTGTGTGAGTGCTAGCTAACAAGAGAACTGCCCTGGAAATTAATAACAGGATAGCAGGGAAAGTATATGAGATAATAACGTGAAAATGTTATAGGAGAATATATATCATATGAAAAAATTATATATCTATGATATATGATAGATAGTGTGACACCTATCATATAATATGACCCATACAGTGCAATTGTGCTAGTGAATATGTAGTGAAAAATATGATGAGATGAAAAATATATTTATATAACAAAAAGGCATGGGGCACATAAATGCATGACATTATACATATATTACTAGAAGATATTTAAATTCTTTAAAATATAAAAAGAGGTTCAAATGCACTGGTGATGATGACGCTCAAGAAGATGACCAACTCTGAAAAATAGCAAACGTCAGGCGAAAGAACTAAGAAGAGAAGGAAAGAAGAAAACGTAAGTATAAACGAATAAAAACAATTAATATAAAAGTAAAAGTAAAATGACCATAATACAATGCACTCCACTAGGAACCACCCAACAATATTAAAGAAATGAAACAAAACTATTTGTCTCATTGAGACCATGGGGGGTTAAGGTGTTCAACACAGTGATCCACCTTGCCTCCTTCTGTGCCAGGATTTTTTTCCAGTTACCTCCTCTAGTGCCTGGGTAGACCTTATCAAAACCACTCACCTGGAGACCAGAAGGGTCACTGTTATGAAACTTCTTAAAGTGACGCGGTAATGTCTTGAGCTCATCCACATTGTCAGTTTCTTTTGCTGCCTTGATATCCAAGACGCGTTCTCTAGTTCTTCTTCGGAGTTCTCTTGATGTAAGGCCTACATATATTCTGTTGCAAGGGCATTTTGCACAGTAGATCACCCCAACTGTGGTACATGTGATGGTATGAGTAATCTTATATTGCTTCGTACCATTTGAATTTGTAAAGATTTTCGTAGACTCCATATTGGGGCACGCCACACAAGAGCCACATGGGTGGCAGCCCCAGCTTGGGCCCTTGGATCCAAATAAACCCTTAGCTGCTGGCCCCCCCCCCAGGTGGCTGTTACCAGAAGATATTTTAATTTTTTTGAGGGTCTATATGTAATAGCAGGATTGTTTGAGAGAAGAGAAGAGAGAAATAGACTTCATCACAAGAACCGCCGGTTTTCAGTCATACATGTGAGTATGTGAGTGGCTGCTGTAAGCACACCCTAGCAATTTGACCTCTCGCGATGCAGTGCATCAACTGTAGAGCCAGCTGTCAGTCAAAGTGCCAGGGCGTGTGTGGCGCCCCTGAGGGTTCGGTCGCCACAGGGGTACTGCATCTCTTTATGATGGTGTGGTATCTCTCCTTCGAGGTAAGGATGGTGCAGCTGTCAGGACCCCACCTCTGCATTCAACACTACATCTCTCCCACCTGTAGGGGGGCTTTAAGGCACCAGGGTGCTGCCCCAGCCGGGATAAGTGGAGATGGGGGAACCAAAGTAAGGGGGAACCTAGTAGTGGGTGAGGGTGGAGGATACACTTAGAGGTTACACGTACTAAATTCATATTTAATAGCCATCCATCTTAAGTTCAAGGTCTTTGATTGTGATCTTCATCGCTGAACGTGGCTTTCTGTGTGAACCTGCAGTTGATGGGGACACGGTCCTCGAACTCTGGCCTTGTGTCGAGGAACGGGCAAGAGTTAACGGCTGTCTCTACCCGGTCAAGGTCCTTACTTAAGAAGGCCTGGAGGGGAGCGGAGGAGTAAAGCTCCGCAGGCAAAAGGATCCCAGGGGGATGCAGACTGAGCGGTATACGCCACCTGTCCTCACTATTCTGGCCTAGTCTGAGGGATTCCTGCTGCAAAAGGGGTACCGGCCCCCGATATCTGACTCTGTCACTACAAGTCTTAGTCAGAGAAGCCCGGACGCTCAGTGGATCCCACCGGGTAACGGAGCGGAGTCGCCACCCGTACCCTTGTTCTGTGCATAGTCCAGAGGGAGACCCGGCCTTAGTACACGCACCACAAACGGACAGGAGAGGACCTAGTGGGAAAGTCTAGGAAAACTCTGGTGCGGGGTCCTGACCAAAGCACCTGAACTACCTGGAGGTTGTCGGACCCCCGGTCCTGGTGGCCGCAGCGCGCCGTGAGGAGCAGGGAGAAGCCTTGCAGCTGTGCATTCTACCGTGAGTAAAGCTTGGAAGACTACCCCTATGGCCTCCGGTTTCTTATTGCAACGCGGCACCTCACTACACCCCACAACATCTTCCACAACAGTTCCCATCCTCTTGTCCTCTCTGCCCTGAGGCCCTGCTCCGCTTGTGGGGAGTAGTACCATCTTCTGCTGCCGCTACATCCCGCTTCAGAGGATTGAACGCAGAGCTGGTGAAGAATCACCAGGCACCACAGGTGGTGTAGTCCAGGGCCGGCGTCAGCACCCGGCGTACCAGGGCAAGTGCCGGGGCCCTGGAAAATCAGAGGGGCCCACCGCCCACTCACTGTCGGGGCCCTGGCCGCTTCCTCGGCACATGTTCAGTGACGCAGGCGCTGCTTGATTGCCGGCACTCCCCCAGACATGGCCGCGCGCTGTGTGGCTGTGTCTGCTAGTAATCACACGTAAGGGGCCAAGGGCACTGCACCTTTAATTGTGCTTGTGTGTCGCCCCTGCCGTGTCATTACTAGCAGACACAGCCGCACAGCGCGCGGCCATGTCTGGGGGGAGTGCCGGCAATCAAACACCTTCGGAGGTCCTGCACAGATGGGGGGGAGCGGCCCGGACCCGACCGCAAGTGGGCCCCTCTGATGGTCCAGGGCCATGATGTCTGTGACACGCCGGGGGCCCTGCACTGCCCCATACCTGAGGAGCTGCTGGACAGGACACTGGACCGGGGACAGGTGAGTGAGGCTTCCCCAATCCCCATATTAAAAATATTTGTAATGGATCTGTGTGAGTGTATGTATGTGAATGTCAGTGTGTATGACTGTGTATATATATTTGTCTGTTTTATATATGTTTTTAAGAATTTGTGTAAAAATGTGTGTACTGTATGTCTGTATGTGTATGTGTCTGCGTACCGTGTGTGTGTGCGTGCATATGTCTGCGTACCGTGTGTGTGTGCATATGTCTGCGTACCGTGTGTGCGTGCGCATGTCTGCGTACCGTGTGCGTGCGCTTGTCTGCGTACCGTGTGTGCGTGCGCATGTCTGCGTACCGTGTGTGCGTGCGCATGTCTGCATACCGTGTGTGCGTGCGCATGTCTGCGTACCGTGTGTGCGTGCGCATGTCTGTGTACCGTGTGTGCGCGCGCCTGCGTACCGTGTGCGCGTGCGCGTGTCTGCGTACCATGTGTGCGTGCACGTGTCTGCGTACCATGTGTGCGTGCACGTGTCTGCGTACCATGTGTGCGTGCGCGTGTCTGCGTACCATGTGTGCGTGCGCGTGTCTGCGTACCGTGTGTGCGCGCATGTTTGCATATGTGAAGGATGAGGTGGCAGGCTGGGCCCTGTGTGCTATATATATATTTCTCCGCCGTATCTGTGCATCATGAATCGTGTATGTGTTAAAAGGGCCCACTGAGACTCTTTCGCCCGGGGCCCAGAAAAACCTGGAGCCGGCCCTGGTGTAGTCAATACAACCACTCGATTAACACCAACCCTGAAAGCCCATTAAATCTTTTAATGTGACGGCCCTGGGCACGGAACGGGTCCTGGCCACGGCTACATCCCCCAACATCTGACCCTGCTCCGAGTACCCCCCCATCTTCCCAGGGAGGACTGTGAGCGTCACACGTGCCTGCAGGAGCCACTCGCAGTGCTATGAGCTGCAATTGTAGACGCTTTGTACACACCTGTATGACTGAAGGCCGGTAAAGGTTCTTGGAATGATTTAAATTCCATTTTTTTCCCATGAGCTGCACTTTCAGTACAGCAGTTGGGCACCTTTCTATACTATTAACCTGCACTGCAGGTCAATAATGTGGCGCCCCTGCGGGCTCAGTCGCCACAGAGTTATTGCACCCCACTTAAGGGTGTGATATCTCCTCTTCCAGGTAAGGATGGAGTACCACACAGGACCCCAAACACACACTCAACACTACACCACTCCAGTTCTGAAGGGGGCCTATATGCACCATAGTGCCGCCCCGGGCCGGATTGGAGGAGTTGGGGGGAACCAAAGTTAGGGGGAACCATGTAGTGAGTGAGGGTGGAGGAAGCGTTTATTTTGAGCACTTAGCTGGATCATATATATATGGAGGCCATCTTGGTATCATTGTCTTTGGTTGTGGGTCGTTGGTCGGTAGACAGCACAATGCTGCAGCCAGCTGAGGGTCCACGGTCCTCGGTCTCAGGCCTCGAGACGAGGAGCGGGGCAGAGTTGCTGTAGGCTCTGTCTCGGTCAGGGTCCTGAGAGTAGGAGGCCCAGGAGGGGAGCAGAGGAGTCAAGCTCCACAGGCGAAAGGATCCCAGGGGATATGGACAGAGCGGAGCCACCACCTGTATACCTTATTCTGGCCTAGCCAGAGGGACCCGGCCGGAAGAGGGGTAACCGGTCCCCGATCTGACTTTGTACTTCACGTCTCTGTCGGAAGAATCCGGAGGCTTATGTGGATCCCAGGGGGATACTGACGGAGCGGAGTCGCCACCTGTATGCCCTAATCTGAGTTTACCCAGAGGGACCCGGCCTTACGCCTCAGCCTCACCACAAGTCACCAAAAAGGGCGCCCAGTCGGTCCGGGAACTACACGCTGCCCATAGGAACATCGCAGCACCCGTACGGGACTCAGTGGGGAACACACGGCGGGAGAAGTTGAGCAACAGAGGAACACACTAGAGCGGGGTCCTGGCAGGTGCTCCTGAACTACCTGGAAAGTGCTGAGCCCCACCCTGACGGCCGCAGCTCGCCGTGTGACAGCAGAGAGAAGCTCTGAGCTGATAAAAAGTGAATAAAGACTCGGATGACTTCAACCGCTATCTCTGCCTGTTCTTTCTACCGCGGCACAGCACCAACCACCACTCTACATCACATCTACACTGCCCTGAGGCCTACTCTATCCGTGGAGAGTAGCACCAACTAAGCTGCCCGGAACACCGGCCTCAGAGGACTGTCGCAGCGCCAGTAGTCATTACCGGGTACCACGGGTGGCGTCCCGAACATTTACAAACCTACCCTACTTCCCCTTTTTAGTTTACATTTTTATCCCCCCTTTTATTTTTGGACTGACCACCCTGGGTCACGGAATGGGCCAGCCACTGTGACATCCCCCAAATCCATCAAGGCCCGGTTGGCAAGTACCCCGCTGCCCAGTGGGCGCGTCAATAGTGTTTGAGGACATGGACATAATAGGTTCTCTTTACATGACACTGTCATTCTGTGGTTGGGCTTCACAGGCAATAGTGATTTTTCCTATATGTAGCAATGCAAAAGTACTTTTGAATATAGACAAGTGATCTAACGTTCAGTTTCAAGTTGCCTAAGGGGACTAACAAAGTAAAAGAAATGTTAAAAATCCACAGCCATTTTCTCACGTTAAGAGAAGTAGAAGTAGACGTTCTGAGAAAAGTAGATGACAATCTGGTCAGAACTGACTCGCATTATGTTTTTCAGGGTTTGTCTGCAGGAACTTCTCTCATGCTTTGATCAATGGAACATGTGTCAGGACCAAGAAGCTCTTGGAGAAAGACAAAACAGAGATCCAGTGACTTTCTAGTAAGTGTTTCTCAAGTACATTCGCATATCACTCACACATTCTTATCAATTTCACTCGGGGTTATTTAGTTTGGAAAAACGAAGGCTTAGGGGTGATCTTATTACTATGTACAAGTATATGAGGGGACAGTACAAAGACCTTTCTACTGATCTTTTTACTCTGAGGCCTGAGACGGGGACAAGGGGGCATCTTCTACGTCTGGAGGAAAGAAGGTTTAATGATAATCACAGAGGTGGATTCTTTACTGTAAGAGCAGTGAGACTATGGAACTCTCTGCCGCATGATGTTGTAATGAGGGATTCACTACTAACATTTAAGAAGGGCATGGATGCCTTTCTTGATAAGTATAATATTACAGATTATATACAGTGCTGTGCAAATTAATTGGGACAAAGCATTTTTTAAGTAAAATCATAAGTTGGTTACCAGTCAGTGATTCAAACCAGTTTTAACTTTTTTGAACAGGTGTGAATGTACAACCGTGAGTAACAAAATGTGGTTTGACTGGTTTTAGTCAGAAAATAACAGCTAGCTGCCCCCTCAGCTTCAGTTGAGAGCTTGTTTCTGTGAGGAGTGGTTTAGTGTACTTTTTCTCCATGCCACAATTCCAAGTGTGTGAAGAAATTCCTGGAAGAAAATAAAGTAAAAGTGCTGGACTGGCCTGGCAATTCACCAGACTTAAATCCTATAGAAAATTTGTGGAGCATTGTGAAGAGACGTCTTGGCAAAATGGAAACCAAGGAAATAGGTGAGATGTGAGGCAAGCAAGGGGGAAGGGGAGAAGTGAATATAATGAGGGTGGAGAGGGGGGTGGGGATAGTACAGTTAGATCGTTAGAGAAGAATAGGATGCTAAATAACCCCAAAGTTTTATCTTGCATGCTGACCAACGCAAGAAGCCTGACCAATAAGGCGGATGAGCTGCAGGCGCTTATATGGGAGGAGAGGTATGACATCGTAGGTATAATAGAGACTTGGCTAGACGATAGCTACGACTGGGCGGTAAATTTATTAGATTATAGTTTATTTAGAAGGGACCGGAAACAGGGGAAAGGCGGAGGAGTCTGCTTATATGTAAAGTCATGTCTAAAACCCAGACTAAGGGAAGATATAGGAGAGGGAGAAGAGGGGGTCGAGTCCATGTGGGTAGAGATAGAGGGGGCAAAAAATAATAATAAAATATTACTGGGGGTCTGCTATAGGCCACCAAATATAACAGAGGAGAATGAGAATCTGCTATTAGGACAAATAGACAAAGTAGCAAAACATAATGAAGTGATTGTAATGGGGGATTTCAACTACCCGGATATTGACTGGGAAACAGAAACCTGTAGATCTCAGAAAGGAAAAAGGTTCTTGACAAATATTAAGGATAATTATCTCTCCCAACTAGTGCAGGAACCAACGAGAGGGAAGGCCGTGCTGGACTTAATATTGACTAATAGGCCTGATAGAATAACTGAGGTACAGATAGGGGGGCACCTAGGTAATAGCGACCATAATATTATCGACTTCAAAATGCCCTTCAGTAGGGTTATCAATAAGGGAACAACAAAAACATTAAACTTTAGGAGGGCGAAGTTTGATCAGCTGAAAGAAAGCCTTCAACTTATTGACTGGGACAAAGTTCTTAATCAAAGGAATACGAATAGTAAATGGGAAACCTTCAAAATAATTCTGAATACTCAGTGCGAGAGGTATATACCGTATGGGAATAAAAGGGCCCGAAATAAGAGGAAACCAATATGGTTGAATAAGAACGTAAAAGGGGCGTTAAATAGCAAAAAAGAGGCATTCAAGAGATTAAAACAGGAAAACAGTAAGGAGGCACTAATGTGTTACAAGGAAAAAACGAGAACCTGCAAAAAACAAATAAAAATAGCGAAGGAGGAAACAGAGAGACGTATTGCTAGGGAAAGTAGATCAAATCCCAAACTGTTCTTTACGTATATAAATAGTAAAAGGATTAAATCGGATAATATTGGACCGATAAAAAGTGAGGAAGGCAAAATCATAGAGAAAGATGAGGATAAAGCTAATCTATTAAATAATTTTTTTTCGACAACTTTCACAAAGGAAATCGAAATAACAGGAGAAATGAGAAGTGACAAACTTAATCCTCCACTAAGTATGACAAATCTAACCCAAGCTGGGGTACAGAAACGCCTCAGTAACATTAAAATAAACAAATCACCAGGACCTGATGGCATACACCCACGGGTACTAAGGGAACTAAGTAATGTGATAGACAGACCGTTATATCTTATATTTAAGGACTCTGTTGAGACTGGGTCTGTGCCACTTGATTGGCGACAGGCGAATGTAGTGCCAATATTCAAAAAGGGAGCGAAAAGTGACGCCGGAAACTATCGGCCGGTGAGTCTGACGTCCGTTGTGGGCAAAATTTTTGAAAGCTTCATTAAAGAGGCAATTACGGAGCATCTTGATGCTAATAATCTTTTAATCCCGAGCCAACATGGATTCATGAGGAATCGCTCCTGCCAAACAAACCTGATTGACTTCTACGAGGAGGTTAGCTCTCGAGTAGATCAGGGGGAACCAGTGGATGTCGTGTATCTCGACTTCTCAAAAGCTTTCGATAGCGTGCCACATAATAGGTTGGTATACAAAATGAGAATGATGGGGCTGGGGGAAAATGTCTGCAAGTGGGTAGCTAACTGGCTAAGGGATAGAAGGCAGAGGGTGGTTATAAATGGAATATACTCAGATTGGGTAAGCGTCACTAGTGGGGTACCACAGGGGTCTGTACTAGGCCCAATGTTATTTAATATCTTTATTAACGACATAGTCAACGGGATAAATAGTAAAATATCAATATTTGCAGATGACACAAAGTTATGTAAAACAATTAATACAAAAGAGGATAGTGAAGACCTACAGAGGGATTTGGATAAGCTGGGTAGGTGGAGCATTAAATGGCAAATGAGGTTTAACGAGGAGAAATGTAAGGTCATACATATGGGAAGGAAAAATGGAAGTCACCAGTACTCACTGAATGGGAAATCATTGGGGAATTCAGAGATGGAGAAGGACTTGGGCATCTTGATTGATGGCAAACTAAATTGGAGTGCCCAAAGTCAGGCCGCTGCTGTAAGGGCAAACAGGGTAATGGGATGTATCAGAAGAGGTATAGCTGCAAAGGATGAGAACATTGTTCTTCCACTGTACAAAGCACTGGTCAGACCACACTTGGAATACTGTGCTCAGTTATGGGCCCCAATATATAGAAAGGATATAAATGAGCTTGAAAAGGTACAAAGGAGGGCAACAAAATTAATAAAGGGAATGGAGGGACTGCAATACCCAGAGAGGTTGGCAAAACTAGGACTATTCAGCCTGGAAAAGAGAAGGTTGAGGGGGGACATAATAAATGTGTACAAATATGTTAGGGGACAGTATAGAGACCTTGACCGGGATATGTTCAAAAGGAGGGATATTACGGTAACAAGAGGGCATTCACTAAGACTGGAAGAGAAAAGGTTTCAGCACCAGCATAGGAAGGGGTTCTTTACGGTAAGAGCAGTGAGAATATGGAATTCACTGAGTGAGGAGACGGTAATGTCAGATTCACTAAACCAGTTCAAGCGGGGACTGGATGCATTTCTAGATACCAGGCAGATTTCAGCATATACTTAAAAATAAAATAAAATAGTAAGTTGATACAGGGATTTATTCTGACTGCTGGTTTCAGAGTCAGGAGGGAATTTTTCCTCAGGTGAAGATTGGCCAAATCATTTGGGGTTTTTGCCCTCCTCTGGATCAACTTTAGCAATTACAGAACTAACAGGTTGAACTTGATGGATGCAAGTCTTTATTCGGCTTTTACTAACTATGTTTACAAACTATGTTACTATGTTTTGGAAGAATGTTCTCTGGTCAGATGAGACAAAAGTCGAGCTTTTTGGGAAAAACCATCAACATAGAGTGTACAGGAAAAAAAAAGAGGCATTCAAAGAAAAGAACATGGTCCCTACAGTCAAACATGGCGGAGGTTCCCTGATGTTTTGGGGTTGCTTTGCTGCCTCTGGCACTGGACTGCTTGACCGTGTGCATGGCATTATGAAGTCTGAAGACTACCAACAAATTTTGCAGCATAATGTAGGGCCCAGTGTGAGAAAGCTGGGTCGCCCTTAGAGGTCATGGGTCTTCCAGCAGGACAATGACCCAAAACACACTTCCAAAAGCACTATAAAATGGTTTTAGAGAAAGCACTGGAGACTTCTAAGGTGGCCAGCAATGAGTCCAGACCTGAATCCCATAGAACACCTGTGGAGAGATCACAAAATGGCAGTTTGGAGAAGGCACCCTTCAAATATCAGGGACCTGGAGCAGTTTGCCAAAGAAGAATGGTCTACGATTCCAGCAGAGCATTGTAAGAAACTCATTGATGGTTACCGGAAGCGGTTGTTCGCAGTTATTTTGGCTAAAGGTTGTGCAACCAAGTATTAGGCTGAGGGTGCCAATACTTTTGTCTGGCCCATTTTTGGAGTTTTGTGTGAAATGATCAAGGTTTTGATTTTTGCTTCATTCTCTTTTGTATTTTTTCCTTGCAAGCAAATTAAATGAAGATAATAATACCAAAGAATTTGTGATTGCAATCATTTTCAGGAAGAAACTGAGTATTATCTGTCAGAATTGCAGGGGTGCCAATAATTTTGGCCACCACTGTAATAAGTGAGCTGTCATTTATTCATAAGACGTTCTATTCTTCAGAGCTGAGACTGTAAAATAAAAAGTGAACAATAAAATATCTGATGACTGTTCTTTCACTGTGAGTAAGAAACAGATAATAAAATTAAAGGAAAAAATAACTGAGGGGAGAACCCTGCAGGTTTATTGTCCTTCTATAGCTGTATGGTGGCAGGATGGTGACACTGCTGGAGTCCTGGTGAGGATCTGCATGATATTCATTTCTGTTGACTTTTTATTGCCAACATATTCTGCAGTGATGTACATATAGTCCCTGCCCACAATGCGGTACACATGAGGGACAATTTCATATTAAGCCAAGTAACCTATGATGTCAAGGTCTCATATTTACAAGGTGCTTATTGGCAATCTGAGCCGGCGAATGGCTCTGTGTCCGTATATTCGCTATATACTGCCCGCAATATCTTGTAGAAAGCTCACAGTGACTAAAATGTATAAATAGTTCTCTTTGGAGAATTTAATTAGATCCATTCATACCTTACCTTATAATGAGGACTTAAAGGGCTTTTATAACTAGGTAAAACAAGCTTAACGGGACTGTCCAGGACTTATATATTAATGACCGATTTTAGGATAAGTCATCAACAGGGAGGGACTGGGCTGGCGGGGTACCCTTCTGCAGAGGAGAGGGGGAGAAGAGAATGAAAAAATAAAAAAACCTGCGGTTTTAAGGGGCACGGGCCCTTTCAAAGCGCAGGCACAGTGTATGCAGGGACGCGCGCACGCGGCGTTCATTACCTGAACCGCCGCGACACACGTCCCAGTGAAGCAGCTGAAGCTGCGCGTCTCCCTTCCCCGGCCGGCGTATGACGTCATCGTCATGCGCCTGCAGTGAAGGAGGCGCGCAACTCAGCCGCCGGAGAAGGAGGACACCGCACGGGAGAGCAGGAAGGTAAGAGGTGTCTGTGTGTGTGTCTGTGTGTATATGAGTGGATGCAGAATGGGATGGGCCCCCACAAGGGGGGAGCTGGATGGACACACAAGGGGGAACCCTGGCTGGACCCACAAGGGGGAGCCCTGGCTGGACACACAAGGGGAAGCCCTGACTGGACACACAAGAGGGAACCCTGGCTGGACACACAAGGGGGAACCCTGGCTGGACACACAAGGGGGAACACTGGCTGGACACACAAGGGTGAGAGCCTGGCTGAACACACAAGGGGGAACCCTGGCTGGACACACAAGGGGGGGAGCCTGGCTGGACACATAAGGGGGAGCCTGGCTGGACACATGGGAAAGGGTGGGCAGGATGGCTATATGGTGGGGCAGGCTGGACACATGGAGGCCAGGATGGATATGTGAGGGGGATGGATATATGGGGGGCCGGATATATGGGGGGCGGGGCAGGCTGGACACATGATGACCAGGATGGATATGTGGGGGGCAGGCTGGACACATGGGGGGCTAGGATAGGTATGTGGGGGGGCAGGCTCGATACACGTGGGCTAGGATAAATATATGGAGGGGCCACGCTGGACATATGGGGGCCAGTATGGATATATGGGGGGGTGTCAGGATGGATATATGCAGGGGGGAAGGGCAGGATGGATATATGAGGGGGCAGGCTGGACACATGGAGGCCAGGATGGATATATGGGGGGCAGGCTGGAAACATGGAGGCCAGGATGGATATATTGGGGGGGGCAGGCTGGACACATGGAGGCCAGGATGGATATGTAGGGGGGGCATGCTGGACACATGGAGGCCAGGATGGATATATGGGGGGGCAGGCTTGACACATGGGGCTTTAGGACAGATATATGGGAGGGGGCAGGCTGGACACATGGAGGCCAGGACAGATATATGGGGGGGCAGGCTGGAAACATGGAGGCCAGGATGGATATGTGGGGGGGCAGGCTGGACACATGGAGGCCAGGATGGATATATGGGGGGAACAGGAGGGCCACATGGGGGACTATGATGGGTATATGGGAGGGGGCAGGCTCGATACACATGGGCTAGGATAAATATATGGAGGGGTCACACTGGACATATGGGGGCCAGAAGGGATATATGGGGGGTGTCAGGATGGATATATGCAGGGAAGGGGGGGCCAGGATGGATATATGGGGGTGCCAGGCTGAACAAGGGACTTAATTACTGTTTGGTGCCAGATTGAGGAACATACTTTATTAGTTTATGGTGGCCAGTGAGGAACATTATTATTTTAGAGTCCAATTAGAGACATTATTACTTCTGTAATATAATTTACTTTTTAGGAAATTGTTTTCCATGGGATAGGACAAAAGCGGGCTCCTGTTACTGTGCAGGGCGGCACTATATCGCTTTTTTTCTTCAACTGGTGTAGTGTAGAAGTCGGGGGGTGGAGTGGGAATATTCCCTAGAAGAGATCAGTTATTGATAACTGTGTGTTATTTTCTGCAGAGATGATTCCTGGCTGGAAGAAGTGATGGCCGTCTGTGCCAGATGAAGAAGAAAAGCGAAGATGAAGGACTTCACCTAGAGACGTCACTGGTGAGTCAGTGTATTACATGTGACTCGCCCCCTGGGCCGTGGGGCACTCGGATCCGTGCAATAGGGAGACGATGGGGGTAGTAGTGGCGACCCGGTTCTGTGGCTCAGGGTGGTCAGGCCAATGGTAGTCTGCTATGTTCTGCTGATAATGTCCGACTACGCCACCCGTGGATTGCGGTTATTAGGAACCGCCGCTGCATGCAGACCGCTGGGGCTGATGAGGTGTGCAGCTAGGGTAGTGTGACTCTCCACGGGAAGAGTGCGGCCCCAGGGCAGTATAATGGATGTTGGGAGTGATGGTAGTGGGAGTCCCAGTGCTGATTGTGCTGGAGGAGCAAGGAGCACACAGACAACAGGTTGCAGTCCAGGGTCTTTACTAAACAGGTAAACTGACCCACAAACAGTCCCGGCTAGGAGGGGACCTGGATGTCTGAGAGCAACGGGGAAATTGGCCCTGGTCAGGGTGAGGGTGTAGGCCTACCGTGCTTTCTGCGCTCCTTCTGGCTATCTCCTCCTGATAGGGTAACAGCCCACGTTTCCGAGCTTTCCGTGTTTTCTCGCCTGTATGGCCTGCGACGTGGGTTCCTTTCTGCTCCCAGCCTTGTATGGCTTTACTGGTCCCTTCTGTTGTGGCAGGGCCTCCAGGCTTCTTAGGCCAAGGAATATACAGTCCCTTGCGGACTGGTTCTCTGCTGGGGGATGTGGAATCCTTCCAGCCTCAGACACCAAAGTCTGGTAGATTAAGTCTGTTATCTGCCAAGACAGGCTTGCTTCGCCTCTTGTCTCTGGCTTGTGGCTCTCCTCCTGCCACACTTCCTCTTAGGTGCAGTGCAACTGTCTGTCCCTGCTCTGCTGAGACACGTCTCAGTCCTGAGACAGGTCATCTGGGTTCTCTCTAACCCTGCCCCCAGCACCAGCTTTTATAGGGGCAGCCTGCTCCCCCTACTGGCCTGAGACAGGAGGCATTGCATGCTAATGTTCCCCTGACTAGAGAACCTCCCCCCTGCTCTCAGACACAGCTTTAATTACACTTGTGGCATCCAGGCCAGGGTGACACACATGTACACTTACACTACACACGTGGTCAAAACTGTTGGTACCCCTCGTTTAATGAAAGAAAAACCCACAATGGTCACAGAAATAACTTGAATCTGACAAAAGTAATAATAAATTAAAAATCTATGAAAATGGGACTAAACAGTAAACAAAGACAATATGCATAACAATAAAACATTAATAGACAGACGACGCACAAATTGAGTTCTTAAGGTCACAGTGTGGCCTGTGACCGGGTGTCCATATCACCAGCACAACGGGGAGCCTTAACCAGGTGGGGGTCTGTCCTACCCCAAGTCCTTCACAGTCTTAGTTCATTCCTGGGTTAGGCTCTGAACGCAGTCCATACAAGGTCCCGGTTATAAAAAGTCCATAACCTGTGAGTCCTTACGGTAGCTGCAAGAAACTGAAACAGAGTATTACCAAACATGCATGTAACTTTGCAAACAATTCAACATTTGGCAACAGGGTTATTTACAATTTTAGTACACTCTATATTCTCCAGCGAGCGGGTATCTGTCCCTTTGTGCTCCTGGTTGACCTACGTAGCCCACTGTCTGGTGGTGGACTGACTTGGCTTTCCCCACTAGCGTTAGGGGTGCAGCTACCAGCTGGGTGTACAGGTAGGGCAGGCAGCTGTCTGCGGGTCCTTTGGCTTACCGCAGGCATGGCAGGCTCACTGTCAGCAGAGGGTTGACTCTCCTGGGCTGCTGGTACAGGCTCTTCTGCCTCTGGAACTGCTTGCTCCTCTTCACCTTCCGGCTCTGGTGTTGGTTGTTGCTGTGCCGGTTGCAGGAAATGCAGGACAGGTACCACTATGGCATCATTTATGCGAGTCCAGGACTGAGGGAACTCTCCGAGAACGGTGCTGATCATTTCTTCTTTGTCCTCTGCGGGTTCAAGGTCACTCTGATCCTCTTCTGCACTACGGAGTTGCTCAGGGCACCTTTTGAGATGGTCTCTGGAGACGACACTAGTGGTTTCTCCTCCGTCCTTGGTGATTACGCACACCTTTGGGTTGTCGTGGTCAGACTGCAGTACGGTGTAGGGTTCCCTTTCCCACTGGTCGTCCAACTTATGTAGCCTTCTTTTTCGCTTTAGGACTTGCTCACCAGGTTCTAGGGGACTAGCAGGGGCGTGTTGATTGAAGAGTCTTTCTTGCTTCTCTCTCACCTGGGCCAGGCTCTTCTCCACAGTCTCCTGTACCTTCTTGTACTGCAGTTGCCTTTCCGTATCCCAGTCCGCATCCGGGGATGTGTCCTCAGGTATTAGGACTCCCATCTCCAGGTCTACGGGCAGCTTTCCTGGTCTAGCTCGCATCAGGTAAGCCGGGGTGCAGTTTGTAGCATTCACCGGGATATTGTTGTATAGGTCTATCAGGTCCGGCAGTTTTTCTGGCCACAGGCTGCGTTCCTCCAGGGGCAACGTCTTCAGGAGATCAATGACTATATTGTTCATCTTCTCACACATCCCGTTGGTTTGGGGGTGGTAAGGCGTTGTACGAATCTTCTTACAGCCATAGAGGTTGCAGAACTCCTGGAAGATTTCAGCCTCGAACGCTGGACCCTGGTCTGTCAGGACCTGTTCCGGATACCCGTGTGGACGGCAGAAATATTGCTGGAAGGCTCTGGCCGCTGTTTGGGCTGTCAAGTCCTTTACCGGGACCACCACTAGAAAACGGGAATAGTGGTCCACGATTGTCAGGGCATAGATGTATCCTGACCGGCTGGGAGCCAATTTGACGTGGTCCAGAGCTACCAGCTCAAGAGGCTGCGTGGTGACGATGGGCCTCAAGGGTGTCTTCTGGCTGGCACGGTCCTTCCTCCTTAGGTGACAAGGGCCACAGTCTCTGCACCATTTTTCTACAGCTCCTCTCATGCCGACCCAAAAGAATCTTCCTGTTAGTAGGAACTCCAGTTTCTTCCAACCGAAGTGTCCCGCTCTGTCATGGTAAGCCCCCAGGACCATAGCTGCATCCCTCCTTGGGACCACGACTTGCCAGGTCAGCTCGTGCGTCCGGTGGTTGACAATCCTTCTGCACAATTTGCCTTCGTAGAGGAACAGCTTGCTCTTCTCCTTCCATAGCTGCTTGGCTTCCTCTGGGGCATCTGGATCTAAGCGGGCGTCTTCCCGGGTCAGCAGATCTTTCACCAGGCGGACTGCAGGGTCACTATCTTGGGTCTCGGCCCAGCTGTGGTGAGGTAGGGGATTCATCATCACAGTTGTTAGATCCTCCTCCTTCACGCGGTGAGAGTGTTGAGCGGCTCCATACCGGTGAAACGCGGGGAGTTCTACCTCCTCCAGCTCTTCTGGGTCTTCGTCACCTTCAGGTAAGTGAGGCATCCTTGATAGGGCGTCCGCGTTGGCGTTGGTTTTGCCTGCCCGGTACTTGATCACGAAGTCATAGTTGGAGAGACGGGCCATCCACCGCTGTTCCAGGGCACCCAGTCTTGCATTGTCCAGGTGTGTCAACGGGTTGTTGTCCGTGTACACGGTGAACTTTGCGGAGGCCAGGTAATGCTTGAAGCGTTCCGTCACGGCCCACACCACCGCCAAGAATTCTAGCTTGAAGGAGCTGTAATTCTCCGGGTTCCTTTCGGTGGGCCTCAGCTTCCGGCTGGCGTATGCGATCACCTGTTATCTGCCCTGTTGGTTTTGGGACAATACGGCTCCCAGTCCCACATTACTGGCATCTGTGTGGAGAATGAAAGGCTGGCCATAATCAGGGTAGGCCAGGATCTCATCCCCTGTGAGGGCCATCTTTAGCTGGCGGAAGGACTCCTCTTCCGGTTTATCCCACTTGAAGGGCGGCTTTTGGCTCCTGGACTTAGACTGTCCGATCAGGAGGTCCTGCATAGGAGCTGCCATCTTGGTGAACCCGGGGATGAATCTTCGGTAGTAGCCTACCAACCCGAGAAACTGTCTCACCTCTTTGATGTTCGAGGGGCTTGGCCAGCTCTTGATTGCCGTGACCTTGTCAGGGTCGGGGGCCACTCCTTCCGCGCTTACCACGTGCCCTAGGTACTGGACCTTTGGTTTCAGCAGGTGACACTTCGATGGTTTCACCTTCAGGCCATAGCCTGCCAGGGCTTCGAACACCTCGGCCAGGTGCTTCAGATGGTCCTCGTAGGTCTTCGAATAGACGATCACGTCGTCCAGGTAAAGGAGGACCGTCTCGAAGTTTCGGTGCCCTAGACAGCATTCCATCAGCCGCTGGAAGGTCCCTGGTGCGTTGCAGAGCCCGAAAGGCATGCAGTTGAATTCGCTCAGTCCCATCGGGGTGGTGAAGGCGGTCTTCTCCTTGTCAGCCTCTGCCACAGGAACCTGCCAGTACCCGCTAGTAAGGTCCAAAGTAGAAAAGAAGTTAGCTGATTTTAGTGCGGCTAAAGACTCCTCTATTCTAGGCAGCGGATATGCGTCTTTGTGAGTGATACGGTTGATTTGTCTATAGTCGACGCACATTCTCATGGTGCCGTCTTTCTTTTTGACCAGAACCAAGGGGGCTGCCCAGGGGCTACAGCTGTCTCTAATAACCCCAGCTTCTTTCATCTCTCTTAGCATGCCCCTTGCGTTCTGATAATGTGCAGGGGGTACAGGTCTGTGCCTCTCTTTTATCGGTGGGTGGCTCCCTGTGGGGATGTGGTGTTCTATCCCCTTTACTCTGCCGAAGTCTAGCGGGTGCTTACTAAAGACTCTCTCGTACTCCTGTACCACCCAGTAGACTCCTTGTTTTTGGTGCAGGGGAGTGGAGTCAGCACCCACGTGGAGTTTCTGGCACCAGTCCTCCTTTTGTTTCTGGGAGCCATTACTCTCCGCCTGTGGAGATGGAGGCAAAGGTTCCACGGCCCTGATAGCTTTGTGTTCGACCACAAACAGCTTGGCAAGTGTAGCGTACCTGGGTAAGTGTACCTCCCTCTCCCCAATGTTGAGGATGCGGACGGGCACCCTCCCATGACGGACATCAACCACCCCCCGGGCTGTCAAAATGGTGGGCCTGCTGTCTGAGTACACGGGTTCTACCATGTCTTGGTAGTCTCTACCTCTCAACCCGATTGCAGTCCGACACCAGATCATCATTTCACTTTTGGGAGGCATGGAAATGGGGAATGGGTCACTCAGTCTTACGCTACCGATCTCACCACCAGACAGTTCTACCTGCTGCCGTCTCATCAGGGCCTTTATCTCCTTGTTGAGGATTCTCTGTTGGCTGGAACTAGCATTCACCGCCACCTGTTGTAAGATTACAATTACCTCTGAAAGACAATTTTCAATCACGTTAGTACCCACAGTTATTTTAGGGTGACTTTCATGACGGTCAATGTCCACAATAATCACTCCCTGTGCCGGTAGTTCAACTTTACCAATCTTAATGGTCATCTCCTTGAACCCCATCTGCGGCACGGGTAAGCCATTACTGGCGATGATGCTCAAGTTACCGTCTGGATACCGTGTGATATCAGCATCAGTCCAATACTGCTTAAAAAGTACATAAGGGATAGTGGTTACTTGTGACCCAGTATCCAGCAAGGCGCTCATGGGGATACCGTCCAGCACCACGGGTAAAACCGGGCGCCCCCCAACGTACTTATTACGCCAATTGTAAGGGCCTGGTGATCTTATGCCTGGGGGTTGGCCCTCTGCCCCAGGTTGGACCCGTTTAAATTACAGTACCTGGAAATGTGTCCGGGCTGGTTGCATCGACGGCAAATGGGCTGTCCATCCTCTGCGTAGCGGTCTGTGGGCCTCCCTCGGAACGACGGGATCCTCCTCTGTCGACGCCATGGGACATTCTCCGGACTTGAAGCCAGCTCGATAGGTCTTGACGGGTCCACTTGCAACGCCTGGACGGTCCTGGTCAACGCCGCGACGCTCCTGGTCAGCTCCTGGACTTGGTGGTGCAGATCTTTCGACGGGGCTTGGTTCAGGGCCTGTGCATCAGCCTCCACGGAGTCCATAGAGGAGGGCGCCGCCTCCTGGTGGTAAGTGATAGCAGGGCGCCGGGGGTTTATAGCGCTACTGGTTGCAGATTCACGGAGCACCCTTATGGCCCTGTCCTTAAATTGGGCAAAGGTCAGGTCGGGGTTCTGAAAGAACATGAGGCGCAGTTGGGCCCTGTGGGCGCTAGACAGCAGACCTTCTATGAATTGTTCTGTTAGCAGCTTATCCGTTTCCTGCACACTGCCAGGGTCAGTTTGTTGAATAGCCCTCAAGGCTTCCTGCAGATTTAGGGCATAGTCTCTGATGCTGTCCTGTGCCCGCTGCTTACATCCATAGAACCTCATTTTAATCTCAGCGGAGGTACGTGTGTCAAAGGTACCCCGCAGCCGGGCCAGAATACCCTTCACAGTCCTTTTCTCCTCAGTGGGCCATGATTTTACCTCCCGCTGGGCTGCGCCAGTTAACTGCCTTGTTAATATGCTGACCTTCTGTTCCTCTGTCAGGGGGTAAACGTGGAACAAACTGTATAGCCTTTCCTTGAAGTCAGTTAGGGCATGGGGCTCCCCTGAGTATTTGGGCAGCCAGGCCGCTCCAGGGATGTAGGGCAAGGAAAAGGGCATCACCGCTGCTGCAGCTGCGTTGGTGGTAGTGGGCGCCTCTGTGTCCGTCATCTTCCTCCCCCCCTAGTTACGCGTGGCCTACCTTCCGACGATCCTCTTCTGTAGGCCGCGGCTCCGCTGCTGCTGCTATGGACGAGGACCTGGCGTCGCGTCCTGATGACGTCAGCGTCGCTCTCTCTCCCTTCCAGGACCTTGCGCAGCGTCGGTGCGTGGGGCGGAGCTTCGGATCTCGCGCGGTTTTGACGTCAACGCCCATCTTCTTCCCGCGCGGCGTCCTGAAGATGGCGTCCGATGGCGGGAAGCAGCTGCGGATGGTGGGAAGGCGGCAGAAGACGGCGGGAAACGGTCCAAGATGGCGTCCGATGGCGGGAATCGGCTCCGGATGGCGGGAAACGACTCCGGACGGCGGGAAACTTTGCCACAGGTAAGTTACAAAAGTCTTTTTCAGGCACGCAGTACCCGGTGGTTGCGGGCACGAAATCCTGCCGACTACGCCAAAGCTGACTTGCCCCCTGGGCCGTGGGGCACTCGGATCCGGGCAATAGGGAGACGATGGGGGTAGTAGTGGCGACCCGGTTCCGTGGCTCAGGGTGGTCAGGCCAATGGTAGTCTGCTATGTTCTGCTGATAATGTCCAACTACGCCACCCGTGGATTGCGGTTATTAGGAACCGCCGCTGCATGCAGACCGCTGGGGCTGATGAGGTGTGCATCTAGGGTAGTGTGACTCTCCACGGGAAGAGTGCGGCCCCAGGGCAGTATAATGGATGTTGGGAGTGATGGTAGTGGGAGTCCCAGTGCTGATAGTGCTGGAGGAGCAAGGAGCACACAGACAACAGGTTGCAGTCCAGGGTCTTTACTAAACAGGTAAACTGACCCACAAACAGTCCCGGCTAGGAGGGGACCTGGATGTCTGAGAGCAACGGGGAAATTGGCCCTGGTCAGGGTGAGGGTGTAGGCCTACCGTGCTTTCTGCGCTCCTTCTGGCTATCTCCTCCTGATAGGGTAACAGCCCACGTTTCCGAGCTTTCCGTGTTTTCTCGCCTGTATGGCCTGCGACGTGGGTTCCTTTCTGCTCCCAGCCTTGTATGGCTTTACTGGTCCCTTCTGTTGTTGCAGAGCCTCCAGGCTTCTTAGGCCAAGGAATATACAGTCCCTTGCGGACTGGTTCTCTGCTGGGGGATGTGGAATCCTTCCAGCCTCAGACACCAAAGTCTGGTAGATTAAGTCTGTTATCTGCCAAGACAGGCTCTCTTCGCCTCTTGTCTCTGGCTTGTGGCTCTCCTCCTGCCACACTTCCTCTTAGGTGCAGTGCAACTGTCTGTCCCTGCTCTGCTGAGACACGTCTCAGTCCTGAGACAGGTCATCTGGGTTCTCTCTAACTCTGCCCCCAGCACCAGCTTTTATAGGGGCAGCCTGCTCCCCCTACTGGCCTGAGACAGGAGGCATTGCATGCTAATGTTCCCCTGACTAGAGAACCTCCCCCCTGCTCTCAGACACAGCTTTAATTACACTTGTGGCATCCAGGCCAGGGTGACACACATGTACACTTACACTACACACGTGGTCAAAACTGTTGGTACCCCTCGTTTAATGAAAGAAAAACCCACAATGGTCACAGAAATAACTTGAATCTGACAAAAGTAATAATAAATTAAAAATCTATGAAAATGAACAAATGAAAGTCAGACATTGCTTTTCTGCTTCCACAGAATAAAAAAAAAATAAAATAAACTGATGAAACAGGCCTGGACAGAAATGATGGTTCTTCTTAACTTTATATTTTGCTGAACAACCTTTTGACGCAATCACTGCAATCAAACGACTCCTGTAACTGTCAATGAGACTTCTGCACCTCTCCACAGGTATTTTGGCCACTCCTCATGAGCAAACTGCTCCAGTTGTCTCATGGTTGAAGGTTGCCTTTTCCAGACGTCATGTTTCAGCTCTTTCCAAAGATGCTCAATAGGATTTAGGTCAGGGCTCATAGAAGCCACTTCAGAATAGTCCAATGTTTTCCTCTTAGCCATTGTTGGGTGTTTTTAGCTGTGTGTTTTGGGTCATAATACTGTTGCAAGACCCATGACCTGCGACTGAGACCACGCTTTCTGACACTGGGCAGCACATTTCTCTCTAGAATCCCTTGATAGTCTTGAGATTTCATTGTACCCTGCACAGATTCAAGACACCCTGTGCCAGATGCGGCAGACCAGCCCCAAAACATAAAAGAGACTCCTCCATGTTTCACAGTAGGGACAGTGTTCTTATCTTGATATGCTTCATTTTTCCATCTGTGAACATAGATCTGATGTGCCTTGCCAAAAACTTCCATTTTTGTCTCATCTGTCCATAGGGCATTCTCCTAAAAGCTTTGTGACTTGTGAACATGTAGTTTGGCAAATTCCAGTCTGGCTTTTTTATGATTTTTTTTCAACAATGGTGTACTCCTTGGTCGTCTCCCATGAAGTCCACTTTAGATCAAACAACGACGGATGGTGCGATCTGACACTGATGTTCCTTGAGCTTGAAGTTCACCTTTAATCTCTTTAGAAGTTTTCCTGGGCTCTTTTGTTACCATTCATATTATTCGTCTCTTTCATTTGTTATCAATTTTCCTCCTGCGGCCACGTCCAGGGAGGTTGGCTACAGTCCCATGGATCTTAAATTTCTGAATAATATGTGCAACTGTAGTTACAGGAACATCAAGCTGCTTGGAGATGGTCTTATAACCTTTACCTTTAACATGCTTGTCTATAATTTTCTTTCTAATCTCCTGAGACAACTCTTTCCTTTGCTTCCTTTGGTCCATGTTGAGTGTGGTACACACCATGTCACCAAACAGCACAGTGAGTATCTGTAGCCCTATATACAGGCCCACTGACTGATTACAAGATTGTAGACACCTGTGATGCTAATTAGTGGACACAACTTGATTTAACATGTCCCTTTTGTCACATTATTTTCAGGGGTACCATCATTTCTGTCCAGGCCTATTTCAAGAGTTTAATTTTTTTTAAATTCTGTGGAAGCAGGGTTGAAAAGCAATGTCTGTCTTTCATTTGTTCATTTTCATCGATTTTTAATTTATTATTACTTTTGTCAGATTCAAGTTTTTTCTGTGACCATTGTGGGTTTTTCTTTCATTAAACGAGGGGTACCAACAATTTTGACCACGTGTGTATATAGTATATACAGAGCTCCTGTGTATGTCACTGGTGATCACTGTATTACCTATACACTATATACAGAGCTCCTGTCTATAATGTCACTGGTGATCACTGTGTTACCTGTACACTGACACTATATACAGAGCTCCTGTGTATAATGTCGCTGGTGGTAATAACAGTGTTGTTAGTTTTGTGGTTTTGTATTCATGATCAGTACTGTAGTATTTGGTCACCTTGGGGTGGTAATATATGGTCTGGTCATAGTTTGGCCATATTTGTTCCTTGTATGTGGTATTATTCAGTCACTATGTAGTGGTAATATGTGATCTAGTCAAGGTGTGGCGATATTTGTCCCTTTTGTATGTGGTATTATTGGTGTTGATATAGTGGACTGTGCTGTGTATGGCGGTCATTTTGTTCTCGCTGATCTTAACTAGGAAAAGATTTTTTTCCATTAGGCCACAGCCCCACCATCAGTATTTGGTCAGTATTTTTCTCAGAAGTGGGTGCCGAAACCAGGAATGGTTGATAAATGCAGAATTGGTGACTTGTTTCTATTATACCTTTTCTCTGATTGTTCATCACCTGTTTTGGCTCCCACTCCTGAGAAAAAATACTGACTGGATACTGACCGAATACTGATAGTAGGGCCGTGGCCTTAGCGATTAAATACTTGGACCAGAGCGGCAGAGATGCACTTACAGGGGTTCTCCGGTGAAAACAAGTAATCACCTCTCCACAGGATCAGTGATAATATTGATTGGTGGGGGTCTGACTGCTTGCACACACCGGCAGAATGTGGAGCTTTTCTCCCCATTAGACTGGAGCGGCATGTGAGATGCGACCACTGATCCATTCATTCTCTCAGTGGCTGTGAGCGCTGCTCTTTTTTGCAAGTCTCTAAGAGAATGAATAGAGCTGCGGTCAGACGTCCCACCTGCCGCAGCATTTTAAAATAGGGATAAGTGTTCTGTCAGGGATAAAACTTCCCCATTCTTCCGATAGGTGCGTTTTCCAATGTTCGGACACAAATGCTCAATAAGTGATCACCTATCCTGTAGAGCCCATGGATCGGTGATAACTTGTTTTAACTAGTGTTGAGCGAGTATGTTCTGTCCGAGTATGCTCGGCCCGAGCTCCGAGTATTTACAGCTGCTCGGTGATATGGTTGAATCGCTCCCGTGTGCATGATTTGCAACTGTTTGACAGCTTTAACCCCTTAACGACATGTCACGTATTAGTACGCGCATGTCGTTATCCTCCGGTTCAGTGAGGGCTCCGGCGCTGAGCCCGCACTGAACCAAGCACATGTCAGCTGATTCTTACAGCTGACATGTGCCCGCAACAGGCGCGGGTGGAATTGCTATGAGCGCCATCTAGTGGTCGGTGCTCATAGGACAGGACCATTTCTGCTGCATACAGGGGATCTGCTGGTTCCCTGTATGTAGCAGAGGTGATCGGACAGTTGCTGCTTCAAGTCTCCTATGTAGAGTACAGAAGCAAGCAAAAAGTGAAAAAAAAAGTTTTAAAAAATATGAAAAAAAATAAAAAAATTTAAAAGTTTAAATCACCCCCCTTTCGCCCCATTCAAAATAAAATCATAAAATAAACCCCACAAACACATATTTGGTATTGCCGCGTTCAGAATCGCCTGATCTATCAATATAAAAATAGAATTAATGCGATCGGTAAATGGCGTAATGAGAAAAAAATTCTAAACGCCAGAATTACGTTTTTTGGTCACCGTAAAATTGCAATAAAATGCAATAACGGACGATCAAAACATCGGATCTACCCCAAAATAGCATCTATAAAAACTTCAGCTCGGTTCACAAAAAATAAGCCCTCACCCTGCCCCAGATCCCGAAAAATGGAGACGCTAGGGGTCTCGGAAAATGGCACCATTTTTTTTTTTTTTTTTACCAAAGTTTGGATTTTTTTTTCATCACTTAAATAAAAAAGAACCTATACATGTTTGGTGTCTACGAGCTCTTAATGACATGGAGAATAATAATGGCAGGTCAGTTTTAGCATTCAGTGAACGTGGTAAAAAAAATAAAAAAAAACCTCAGTGGTATTGCACTTTTTTTGCAATTTCACGGCGCTTGGAATTTTTTTCCCGTTTTCCCGTACACGGCATGGTAAAACTAGTAATGGCGTTAAAAAGTACAACTCGTCCCGCAAAAAATAAGCCCTAACATGGCCATATTGACTAAAAAATAAAAACGCTATGGCTCTGGGAACAAGTGGAGCAAAAAGCGAAAATGCAAAAACGGAAAATGCTCCGCGGCTTAAGGGGTTAATACATGTGAGGAATGTCTATTTCTTACACATTCCTCACATGTATTAAAACCGTCAAACAGTCGCAAATCATGCACACGGGAGCGATTCAACCATATCACCGAGCAGCTATAAATACTCGGAGCTCGGCCCGAGCATACTCGCCGAAAGGGTTAACAGAACATACTCGCTCAACACTAGTTTTAACCAAAGAAGCCCTTTAATGCAAACATGTCCATCCCAGTTAGAGTGTCGCCCAGTAGATGTGCAGGAGCCGCCAGTCAATGCTCCACTATAACAGCGAGAGCGGATAACAGATATTTGCATCTTGCTGTAGGTGGGCCCCTAGAGTTAATTTCCCCTGTGGGCCCCAGACACCGCAGTCCGACCCTGGTCATCAATATCAGATCAGTGAGGTTCCAACACACGGCCCCCTCACCAATAAGACAGCAGCTGGAAATACTCAGCGTAGAGACCAAACAGCACAGCGCTGTACACTGTGTAGTGGCCGATCTTGGTACTGCAGCTCCTATTGAAATGATTGTGATCTGAGCTGTAGTACCTGAAACCAGCCATTGCACAGTGTGCGGAGCTGTGCTATTCCAGCTCTTAACACTGTGTACATCATCTTGCAGAAGTAGCTGATGTCTGGGGATTTCAGGTGTCAGACCCCCACTAATCACTGTATGAGTTCTGCTCTACTCCTTTATTAAAGGGGTGGTCTTGTGTTCCTCTCATCAGAAGCTGAAGATTTACAGTTCTGGCCGGTGGCTTGGCTGAGCCGCTTGTCTGAATTGTGCCCTCTTGCATTCTGCGGGCAGAGGCGGCTTTGCCTCTGCAGAATGGGACAGGCACAGGGGCACTGAAGTCCACCAGTGTGCAAGTGAGCGCTTCTTGCCAAGGAGACCGGCCACTTCTCAGGTGGTCAGTAACCATAGCAATGAGCTGTACACTGCAGGATTAAAAATCTTTTCCTTCTTGAGAACAGAGAAGATTTTGAATAAGAAGGAAATTGCAAAGTTTCTTGTTTTTACAAGCTCTTTGCAATCTTAGCCTTTTAATACATTCATTTTATTTAGTTATATATTTATTTTACTCTCTTATATAGCACCGTTAGATTTCGTAGCACCTTACAGACATTATCATCACTGTCCCCATTGGGGCTCACAATATGAATTCCCTATCAGTATGTCTTTGGAGTGTGGGAGGAAACCGGAGAACCCGGAGGAAACCCACACAAACACGGGGAGAACATACAAACTCCTTGCAGATGTTGTCCTTGCTATTATATGAACCCAGCCCTACAGCGTTAATCATTGACCCACCATGTTGCCCACATTCCTCGGCTTTTTTAAGATTTTCTGCAATGAATAAGAACACTGAAGAAAATCTAGATTGATCAACATTTCCTATCACAAATGCAGTTGCTGCAAAACTTGTCCATAGTCCTGTTCCCAGCTGAAAATTGGATACAATTGTATCTTGTGTAGACAATGCTCTGTGAGCTAAATAGCCGGGATCCACTGCTACAAGGCAGGAAACAGACAGATTCTGCTGATGGGTTCTGCTCCCAGAGCATTATTCAGCCCGGACATCTCAGCTCAGAGCAAAACCAGCTACAAGGCTGTGTGCACACCTAGCAGATTTGATGCAGATTTACATGCGTTTTTTCTGCCAGAGAGAAGCGTTTTCACATGCATTTTTTCAAGCACTTTTCCAAGCGATTTTGAGCATCACTTGGAAAAGTGCTTGACAAGTTGATCACACAATATAAATCCATGCAACCGACATGGATCTATAATGTGTGAACAACTTAGATGCTTTAAATGCAGCATCTATAGTAAAAAAAAGAATCAAAACGTTAATAAATAAAAAAAAACAACGGTATATTCACCTCTCCGGCGGCCCCCGGTCTGCTCTCCGGTCTCCTCCGGTCTGCTCCCGGCCGCGTCTTCTCTCTTCAGCGTCCCGCAGTGTACGGTCAGGACCTGCGGTGACGTCATTTAGTCAGCTGATGGCCACGCGACCATCACCTGATGCCGACGTCAGCGGTCATGCGACCATCACCTGACTAAATGACGTCAGCGCAGGTCCTGACAGTACAGACAGCAGACCGGAGAGCAGACCGGGGGCCGCCGGAGAGGTGAATATACAGGTTTTGTTTATTTTTAACTTTTTTTCACCGCGTGGTAGCCGGGATGAAGAGGAGTTGTAGTCTCGTCTTCCTCCCAGATACCACACGCATCGCGAATAAGCTTCAGCGTAATCGCAGTAGAAATGGTCATGCTGCGTTTTGCAAAGTAATGCGAATTCGGCGCGCAAATTAGCGCATCATGTGCACAGCACATCCGAATTCACATGGCTTTGCATGGCAGACTGTTTTACAAGCGTTTTCGCGGCCGTAAAAACGCCGCAAAAACGCTACAAAAACGCTACGTGGGCACATAGCCTAAGGCTGTGTGCACACGACGCGTATTTTAAGCGTTTCCGCATGGCAAAAACGCTGCAGAAACGCTTAAAGACGCATGTTAGAAGGTCAGCCATGTTCCCCAATGATAGTCCGCATGTGCTGTGCACATGCTGCGGAAATTTCCACTGCGGATTATCATTGCGGAAAAAAACGCAGCACTACCAATTATTTTGCGGAAGCGCAGCGTTTTCCTGGCCATTGACTTGCATTGGAACGCATGGATTCCGCTTCACTAGATAAGCACATGCGGAATACATGCGTTCAATGTGCGGATGGTACCCGGGTGTGGAGGATGGGAGACTCTCCTCCGGACCCGGGTACCATAGAACCTGTCAAAATAAAGAATAAAATAAAAAATAAATGTTATATTTACCTTCTGACGGCCCCCGCTGCGCTCGTCCTCCCATGTCGGCAGCTCGCGATGGACTGAAGGACCAGCGCTGACGTCATAGTCATGTGACAGCAGGTCCTTCAGTGTACCGCGATCTGCCGGCAGCCAGGACGGAGCGAAGCGAGACTGCGGGGGCCATAGGAAGGTAAGTATAGATTTATTTTTTTATTTTTAACCAGTCGTTGGGGTCACACTATATAAATCCATGCCGTTTTCATGGATTTCTATAGTGTGACCAAGTTGACAAGCACTTTCCAAGTGATGCTAAAATCGCTTGTAAAGCGCTTGTCAACCCGCATGCGGAAATGCATGTGAAGAACGCTTCACTTCTGCATGTCCCTGACAGGAAAAACGCATGTACAATCCGCATATACAATCCGCATGTACAATCCGCATATACAATCCACATGTACAATCCGCGTGTACAATCCGCATATACAATCCACATGTACAATCCGCGTGTACAATCCGCATATACAATCCGCATGTACAATCCGCGTGTACAATCCGCAAATACAATCCGCATGTACAATCCGCGTGTACAATCCGCATATACAATCCGCATGTACAATCCGCGTGTACAATCCGCATGTACAATCCGCGTGTACAATCCGCGTGTACAATCCGCATGTACAATCCGCATGTACAATCCGCATGTACAATCCGCATGCGTTTTTTCTGCCAGCGAGATGCAGAAACGCTCAGGAAAAATCCGGAGCTTTTGTGCATCGTGGGCACATAGCCTAAGTCTCTGCATTTGTCTGCTTACACATCTGTACATTTCTGAACACATTCAGCAAAAATTGCAGTACATTTGTTAAAATTGGGCATATAGCATACTATAGGTGCTTCTCACAAAATTAGAATATCATCAAAAAGTTAATTTATTTCAGTTCTTCAATACAAATAGTAAAACTCATATTATATAGAGTCATTACAGACAGAGTGATCTATTTCAAGTGTTTATTTCTGTTAATGCTATTATCTCAGTAAATTAGAATACTTTATAACACCAGCTTGAAAAATGTTTTTAAAATCTGAAATGTTGTCCTACTGAAATATATGTTCAGTAAATGCCCTCAATACTTGGCCAGGCTCCTTTTACATCAATTACTGCATCAATGCGGCAATGTGGCATGGAGGCGATCAGCCTGTGACACTGCTGAGGTGTTATGGAAGCCCAGGTGGCTTTGATAGAAGCCTTCAGCTCGTCTGCATTGTTGGGTCTGGGGTCTCTCATCTTTCTCTTGACAATACCCCATAGATTCTCTATAATAGATTCTCTATGGGGTTAAGGTCAGGTGAGTTTGCTGCCAATCAAGCACAGTGATACTGTTGTGTAAACCAGGTATTGGTACTTTTGGCCGTGTGGACAGGGGCCAAGTCCTGCTGGAAAATGACATTTCCATCTCCATAAAGCTTGTCGGCAGAGGGAAGCATGAAGTGCTCTACAATGTCCTGGTAGACGGGTGCGCTGACTTTGGTCTTGATAAAACACAGTGGACCTACACCAGCAGATGACATGGCTCCCCAAACCATCACCGATTGTGGAAACTTCACACGAGACCTCCAGCAGCTTGGATTGTGGCCTCTCCACTCTTCCTCCAGACTCTGGGACCTTGATTTCCAAATTAAATGCAAAATTTACTTTCATCGGAAAACAACACCTTGGACCACTGAGCAACAGTCCAGGTGTTTTTCTCCTTGGCCCAGGTAAGATGCTTCTGGCGTTGTCTATTGGTCATGAGTGGCTCGACACAAGGAATGTGACACTTGTAGCCCATGTCTTGGATACGTCTGTGTGTGGTGGCTCTTGAAGCAATGACTCCAGCAGCAGTCCACTCCTTGTGAATCTTCCCCAAATGTTTGAATGGCCTTTCCTTAACAATCTTTTCAAGGCTGCGGTTATCCCGGTTGCTTGTGCACCTCTTCCTACCACACTTTTTCTTTCCACTCAACTTTCCATAAATATGCTTGGATACAGCACTCTGTTAACAGCCAGCTTCTTTAGCAATGACCTTTTGTGGTTTACACTCCTTGTGGAGTGTGTCAATGACTGCCTTCTGGACATCTGTCAAGTCAGCAGTCTTCCCCATGATTGTGGAGCCTACTGAAACAGACAAAGGGACCTTTTTAAATGCGTAAGAAGCCTTTGCAGGTGATTTTTGTTAATTATTCTAATTTACTGAGATAATGACTTTGTGTTTTCATTGGCTGTAAGCCATCATTATCAACATTAACAGAAATAAACACTTGAAATAGATCACTCTGTAATGACTCTGTATAATATATGAGTTTCACTTTTTGGATTGAAGAACTGAAATAAATTAACTTTTTGATGATATTCTAATTTTGTGAGAAGCACCTGTGTGTTTGATGCATCTCATTAGCTAAGCTCAACCTCTTCCTTGCTTCACCTCAATTTGAGCCATAAATTGTGATATTTCATTTTGGTGCATTTTATGACTCCTTTTTGTCTCACTTTTCTCATAACTATTTTTTTATAACTGAGGGAAAATAACAAAATCTTATTTGTTGTACTCAAGTTTTCACAGAAACATCTGATAAAGTGTTGACTTATTTTTCTGAGTTAAACTCTTCCTTTTGGCCCTCTATATATTTGAGTTTGACAGCCCTGATGTAGATGGATGATGATGTGGCAAGAAGGGGCAGAGGGGCAGAGCCTCCTGGCTCTCAGCTTCGCTCTCCACTGCTCACAGGAGACAGCAGTTACTTCACAAATGTAACTGATAGAAAAGATGTCACGTAAGAGGGGGTCAGGGGAGCGATGTGCTGCAGGAAGAGGAGGATTAGGCAGGGAGCGCTGTGCTGCAGGAAGAGGAGGATTAGGCAGGGGAGTGATGTAATGCAGGAGGGGGAGGCTTTGGCAGGGAGCGATGTGCTGCAGGAAGAGTAGGATTAGGCAGGGAGCGCTGTGCTGCAGGGAGAGGAGGATTATGCAGGGGAGTGATGTAATGCAGGAGGGGGAGGCTTAGGCAGGGAAGCGATGTGCTGCAGGAAGAGGTGGCTTATGCAGGGGAGTGATGTAATGCAATAGGAGAGGATTAGGCAGGGAGCGATATGCTGCAGGAAGTGCAGGATTTGGCAGTGGGCGATGTGGTGCAAGAGGGGATTTGGCAGTGGGTGATGTGGTGCAGGAAGGGGGAGATTTAGAAAGGGCACAATGTGCTGCAAGGAGGGGAGGATTAGACGGGAGCAATGTGCCGCAAGAGGGGGAGGTTTAGACAGGAGAGTGATGTGCTGCAGGAGTGGGAGAATTAAGCGGTGAGAAATATGCTGCAGGACGGGGAGGGTTAGGCAGGGGAGCAATGTGCTGCAGGTGGAAGGAGAATCTGTGACTACAGCCCAGTGTTTAAGGTTTATTGGAGCCTGTCTTTTATATATTTTATTGTTTTTTTTTCTGACAAAACTGCATAACATCTGACATGAAGTCCGCTTAGCAGTCACTGTCCCTGTAGATTGTTACTGTCCAGGTTCACCGCTGTCTCTTTTTGTTTTTAGTGCCAATCTGACAGCAGTGAAGGTTCCGCTGATAATGGCGGTCGGGTTCCGAATAGAATGTTCATGTCTGTTCTCATTGTAGTAACATCACGGAATATGCTAATTTCTTCTGACCACACCCGATGACTGAATAAAGGCGCCTCACCCACTTGTCTATGTCATCACTTTGTGGTGTCACAATGATCTAAGGGGATAAAAAAACGCTCCTGGCAGCTTTACAGTCATTCGTCCCTTCGTGTTAAAGGAGCAGGATGATAGAGCCGCACCATGCCAGCCAGAAGAAAAGAAAGTGGAGCCCTTCAAGATGATGAAGCAAGAAAGCAGACTGTGGAAGGCCATCCAGGACCAAGAGCATCATGAGGGCCTGGTAACGTATACTACACAACTGTTCTGTATATGCTCATGCCATGTAAACCTATGGTGGCCGATTCATCAAGGCTGGTGGATTTCTATACCAGCATTCATGAAGCGCCTATTGGAGGAACGTGCACCAAATTCATTAAAAAGACTAAACCTCTTAATGAACTTGACTCATCCTTAAAGGGGTTGTTCCCTTTCAATAAATGAATGTCCCTAGCTGCAGGTCATTTAATTAAAAAAAAGAGGTTCCACCATCTCAGAGCTGCAGCAGCTCAGTGCGCTCAGCTGGGCAGTCCGTCTGATTACATTTGTTGGCTGCGGCAGTATTGAGGTGATGTCAGTGCCATACACAATCCCAGGAATGGGTCAGGACAGCACAGTTTGATTCTTTATACCTGCAGCCAGGGTCATTCATTTATTGAAATATCCCCTTAAAGCTGACGTACTACACCTCAAGAAATGTACTCCAGTCAAAAGATGGAGTCAATTTCAGTCCTATTTTACACCACTTTTCCAGCCTAATTTGTAATAAGTTTTCAGGTAAAGCTAAGCCACAAGCGGTCCAGATAAGCTCTGTTCACTATTTAAGAAGTTAAAAGAGTGGGTGTAAAAAGGTCAGAGTATTTAAATGTAAGTTGCGCAGGAATTTACTGAGATTCAAACAGTTGTGCAACACATTTCCGGTGAAAACTGCTTGATGAAAAATGTTCCTTGAATAATATAACATTTCAGGTTAGTGGTAATAGATTTTATTATGGGACGTTGATCCAGGGAACTAGTCTGATTGCCATATGTGGAGTCGGGAAGGAATTTTTCCCCTAAAATGGGGCAATTAGCATCTGCCTCATGGGGTTTTTGCCTTCCTCTGGATCAACACATTAGCTTTTAGGTTGAACTTGATGGACTTGTGTCTTTCAACCTTAAAACTATGAAACTGTCCCTGTATTGAGGTTCAAGGGTGAAGCCCAGGGTTCATTTGGAACCATCAGAAATGGTGTGTTTTGCGCCCAGTCTGTCCAAGGAAGCCTGTCTGAGCCAACGGCCTCAGAAATATCCTAACATTTCAGAAAGTAGCAATAGTTAGGGTGGCTGAACCATTCTAGCCTTAAGTTTGCCCCTCCAGTCAGCATCTACTATGTAGATGCAATCAAGGCCATGTAATAAGTCTTTATCGCTGTACAGGGCTGTAAGAGTGAAGGCCAGAGTTCCTTTGGAACCTGTAGGATAGACTGGCTTTTGCCAAGTCTTTCCAAAGAAGCTTTTTTGAGCCATAGGCCTCAGACAGGTCCTAACAAGAAAGTGGCATTAGATAGGTTTTTCTTTAGTTAGGATTGATTCAACTACTCAAGCCTCAAGCGCACTCCTCCGGCCAGCAGCTACTCTGTAGATGCAACCCTGGGCCTATGGTAAGTATCTATCCCTGTACAGGGGTGTAATGGTAAAAACCTGGGTTCCCTTGGGATCTGCAGAATGGAGTAGCTTGCGCCAAGTCTGTCCGAGGAAGTCTGTTTGAGCCAACAGCCTTAAACAGATCCCAGTATTTAGGAAAAAAAAAAGCTTCAGTTAGAGTTGAATCAACCACTATAGCCTCAAGCTCGCTCCTCCGGCCAGCAGCTACTCTGTAGATGCAGCCCTGGGCCTATGGTAAGTATCTATCCATGTACAGGCGTGTAATGGTAAAGGCCAGGGTTCCCTTGGGATCTGCAGAATGGAGTAGCTTGCGCCAAGTCTGTCCGAGAAAGCCTTTTTGAGCTGATGGATTTAAACAAATTTCAACATTTAGGAAAAAAGCATTAATCTATTTCAGTTAGAGTTAATTCAATTACTCTAGCATAAAGATCCTAATTCACTTTGTCTAAAGGAAGTTAGTTGGCAAATTTTTATTGTGTGAGCAATGAGGTTATGGAACTCTCTACCACATGAACTTGAAATACTTAATTTTCTAAAAAAAATTCAAGGAGGGCATATGTGTGCCTTTCTTGAATAATATAAAATTGCAGGTTATCCGTACTAGATTTTGTTATGGGACGTTGATCCAGGGAACTAGTCTGATTGCCATATGTGGAGTCGGGAAGGAATTTTTCCTCTAATATGGGGCAATTAGCATCTGCCTCATGGGGTTTTTGCCTTCCTCTGGATCAACACATTAGCTTTTAGGTTGAACTTGATGGACTTGTGTCTTTCAACCTTAAAACTATGAAACTGTCCATGTATTGAGGTTCAAGGGTGAAGCCCAGGGTTCATTTGGAAACATCAGAAATGGTGTGTTTTGCGCCCAGTCTGTCCAAGGAAGCCTGTTTGAGCCAACGGCCTCAGAAATATCCTAACATTTAAGAAAGTAGCAATAGTTAGGGTTGGCTGAACCATTCTAGCCTTAAGTTTGCCCCTCCAGTCAGTATCTACTATGTAGATGCAATCAAGGCCCTGCAATAAGTCTTTATCGCTGTACAGAGCTGAAAGAGTGAAGGCCAGAGTTCCTTTGGAACCTGTAGGATAGACTGGCTTTTGCCAAGTCTTTCCAAAGAAGCTTTTTTGAGCCATAGGCCTCAGACAGGTCCTAACAAGAAAGTGGCATTAGATAGGTTTTTCTTTAGTTAGGATTGATTCAACTACTCAAGCCTCAAGCGCACTCCTCCGGCCAGCAGCTACTCTGTAGATGCAACCCTGGGCCTATGGTAAGTATCTATCCCTGTACAGGGGTGTAATGGTAAAAAACAGGGTTCCCTTGGGATCTGCAGAATGGAGTAGCTTGCGCCAAGTCTGTCCGAGGAAGTCTGTTTGAGCCAACAGCCTTAAACAGATCCCAGTATTTAGGAAAAAAAAGCTTTAGTTAGAGTTGAATCAACCACTATAGCCTCAAGCTCGCTCCTCCGGCCAGCAGCTACTCTGTAGATGCAGCCCTGGGCCTATGGTAAGTATCTATCCCTGTACAGGGGTGTAATGGTAAAGGCCAGGGTTCCCTTGGGATCTGCAGAATGGAGTAGCTTGCGCCAAGTCTGTCCGAGAAAGCCTTTTTGAGCTGATGGATTTAAACAAATTTCAACATTTAGGAAAAAAGCATTAATCTATTTCAGTTAGAGTTAATTCAATTACTCTAGCATAAAGATCCTAATTCACTTTGTCTAAAGGAAGTTAGTTGGCAAATTTTTATTGTGTGAGCAATGAGGTTATGAAACTCTCTACCACATGAAATTGAAATACTTAATTTTCTAAAAAAAATTCAAGGAGGGCATGTGTGTGCCTTTCTTGAATAATATAAAATTGCAGGTTATCCGTACTAGATTTTGTTATGGGACGTTGATCCAGGGAACTAGTCTGATTGCCATATGTGGAGTCGGGAAGGAATTTTTCCCCTAATATGGGGCAATTAGCATCTGCCTCATGGGGTTTTTGCCTTCCTCTGGATCAACACATTAGCTTTTAGGTTGAACTTGATGGACTTGTGTCTTTCAACCTTAAAACTATGAAACGGTCCCTGTATAGAGGTTCAAGGGTGAAGCCCAGGGTTCATTTGGAAACATCAGAAATGGTGTGTTTTGCGCCCAGTCTGTCCAAGGAAGCCTGTTTGAGCCAACGGCCTCAGAAATATCCTAACATTTAAGAAAGTAGCAATAGTTAGGGTTGGCTGAACCATTCTAGCCTTAAGTTTGCCCCTCCAGTCAGCATCTACTATGTAGATGCAATCAAGGCCCTGTAATAAGTCTTTATCACTGTACAGGGCTGTAAGAGTGAAGGCCAGAGTTCCTTTGGAACCTGTAGGATAGACTGGCTTTTGCCAAGTCTTTCCAAAGAAGCTTTTTTGAGCCATAGGCCTCAGACAGGTCCTAACAAGAAAGTGGCATTAGATAGGTTTTTCTTTAGTTAGGATTGATTCAACTACTCAAGCCTCAAGCGCACTCCTCCGGCCAGCAGCTACTCTGTAGATGCAACCCTGGGCCTATGGTAAGTATCTATCCCTGTACAGGGGTGTAATGGTAAAAACCAGGGTTCCCTTGGGATCTGCAGAATGGAGTAGCTTGCGCCAAGTCTGTCCGAGGAAGTCTGTTTGAGCCAACAGCCTTAAACAGATCCCAGTATTTAGGAAAAAAAAGCTTTAGTTAGAGTTGAATCAACCACTATAGCCTCAAGCTCGCTCCTCCGGCCAGCAGCTACTCTGTAGATGCAGCCCTGGACCTATGGTAAGTATCTATCCCTGTACAGGGGTGTAATGGTAAAGGCCAGGGTTCCCTTGGGATCTGCAGAATGGAGTAGCTTGCGCCAAGTCTGTCCGAGAAAGCCTTTTTGAGCTGATGGATTTAAACAAATTTCAACATTTAGGAAAAAAGCATTAATCTATTTCAGTTAGAGTTAATTCAATTACTCTAGCATAAAGATCCTAATTCACTTTGTCTAAAGGAAGTTAGTTGGCAAATTTTTATTGTGTGAGCAATGAGGTTATGAAACTCTCTACCACATGAAATTGAAATACTTAATTTTCTAAAAAAAATTCAAGGAGGGCATGTGTGTGCCTTTCTTGAATAATATAAAATTGCAGGTTATCCGTACTAGATTTTGTTATGGGACGTTGATCCAGGGAACTAGTCTGATTGCCATATGTGGAGTCGGGAAGGAATTTTTCCCCTAATATGGGGCAATTAGCATCTGCCTCATGGGGTTTTTGCCTTCCTCTGGATCAACACATTAGCTTTTAGGTTGAACTTGATGGACTTGTGTCTTTCAACCTTAAAACTATGAAACGGTCCCTGTATAGAGGTTCAAGGGTGAAGCCCAGGGTTCATTTGGAAACATCAGAAATGGTGTGTTTTGCACCAAGTCTGTCCAAGGAAGCCTGTTTGAGCCAATGGCCTCAGAAATATCCTAACATTTAAGAAAGTAGCAATAGTTAGGGTTGGCTGAACCATTCTAACTTTAAGTTTGCCCCTCCAGTCAGCATCTACTATGTAGATGCAATCAAGGCCCTGTAATAAGTCTTTATCACTGTACAGGGCTGTAAGAGTGAAGGCCAGAGTTCCTTTGGAACCTGTAGGATAGACTGGCTTTTGCCAAGTCTTTCCAAAGAAGCTTTTTTGAGCCATAGGCCTCAGACAGGTCCTAACAAGAAAGTGTCATTAGATAGGTTTTTCTTTAGTTAGGATTGATTCAACTACTCAAGCCTCAAGCGCACTCCTCCGGCCAGCAGCTACTCTGTAGATGCAACCCTGGGCCTATGGTAAGTATCTATCCCTGTACAGGTGTGTAATGGTAAAAACCAGGGTTCCCTTGGGATCTGCAGAATGGAGTAGCTTGCGCCAAGTCTGTCCGAGGAAGTCTGTTTGAGCCAACAGCCTTAAACAGATCCCAGTATTTAGGAAAAAAAAGCTTTAGTTAGAGTTGAATCAACCACTATAGCCTCAAGCTCGCTCCTCCGGCCAGCAGCTACTCTGTAGATGCAACCCTGGGCCTATGGTAAGTATCTATCCCTGTACAGGGGTGTAATGGTAAAGGCCAGGGTTCCCTTGGGATCTGCAGAATGGAGTAGCTTGCGCCAAGTCTGTCCGAGAAAGCCTTTTTGAGCTGATGGATTTAAACAAATTTCAACATTTAGGAAAAAAGCATTAATCTATTTCAGTTAGAGTTAATTCAATTACTCTAGCATAAAGATCCTAATTCACTTTGTCTAAAGGAAGTTAGTTGGCAAATTTTTATTGTGTGAGCAACGAGGTTATGAAACTCTCTACCACATGAAAGTGAAATACTTAATTTTCTAAAAAAAATTCAAGGAGGGCATGTGTGTGCCTTTCTTGAATAATATAAAATTGCAGGTTATCCGTACTAGATTTTGTTATGGGACGTTGATCCAGGGAACTAGTCTGATTGCCATATGTGGAGTCGGGAAGGAATTTTTCCCCTAATATGGGGCAATTAGCATCTGCCTCATGGGGTTTTTGCCTTCCTCTGGATCAACACATTAGCTTTTAGGTTGAACTTGATGGACTTGTGTCTTTCAACCTTAAAACTATGAAACGGTCCCTGTATAGAGGTTCAAGGGTGAAGCCCAGGGTTCATTTGGAAACATCAGAAATGGTGTGTTTTGCGCCCAGTCTGTCCAAGGAAGCCTGTTTGAGCCAACGGCCTCAGAAATATCCTAACATTTAAGAAAGTAGCAATAGTTAGGGTTGGCTGAACCATTCTAGCCTTAAGTTTGCCCCTCCAGTCAGCATCTACTATGTAGATGCAATCAAGGCCCTGTAATAAGTCTTTATCGCTGTACAGGGCTGTAAGAGTGAAGGCCAGAGTTCCTTTGGAACCTGTAGGATAGACTGGCTTTTGCCAAGTCTTTCCAAAGAAGCTTTTTTGAGCCATAGGCCTCAGACAGGTCCTAACAAGAAAGTGGCATTAGATAGGTTTTTCTTTAGTTAGGATTGATTCAACTACTCAAGCCTCAAGCGCACTCCTCCGGCCAGCAGCTACTCTGTAGATGCAACCCTGGGCCTATGGTAAGTATCTATCCCTGTACAGGGGTGTAATGGTAAAAACCAGGGTTCCCTTGGGATCTGCAGAATGGAGTAGCTTGCGCCAAGTCTGTCCGAGGAAGTCTGTTTGAGCCAACAGCCTTAAACAGATCCCAGTATTTAGGAAAAAAAAGCTTTAGTTAGAGTTGAATCAACCACTATAGCCTCAAGCTCGCTCCTCCGGCCAGCAGCTACTCTGTAGATGCAGCCCTGGACCTATGGTAAGTATCTATCCCTGTACAGGGGTGTAATGGTAAAGGCCAGGGTTCCCTTGGGATCTGCAGAATGGAGTAGCTTGCGCCAAGTCTGTCCGAGAAAGCCTTTTTGAGCTGATGGATTTAAACAAATTTCAACATTTAGGAAAAAAGCATTAATCTATTTCAGTTAGAGTTAATTCAATTACTCTAGCATAAAGATCCTAATTCACTTTGTCTAAAGGAAGTTAGTTGGCAAATTTTTATTGTGTGAGCAATGAGGTTATGAAACTCTCTACCACATGAAATTGAAATACTTAATTTTCTAAAAAAAATTCAAGGAGGGCATGTGTGTGCCTTTCTTAAATAATATAAAATTGCAGGTTATCCGTACTAGATTTTGTTATGGGCCGTTGATCCAGGGAACTAGTCTGATTGCCATATGTGGAGTCGGGAAGGAATTTTTCCCCTAATATGGGGCAATTAGCATCTGCCTCATGGGGTTTTTGCCTTCCTCTGGATCAACACATTAGCTTTTAGGTTGAACTTGACAGACTTGTGTCTTTCAACCTTAAAACTATGAAACGGTCCCTGTATAGAGGTTCAAGGGTGAAGCCCAGGGTTCATTTGGAAACATCAGAAATGGTGTGTTTTGCGCCAAGTCTGTCCAAGGAAGCCTGTTTGAGCCAATGGCCTCAGAAATATCCTAACATTTAAGAAAGTAGCAATAGTTAGGGTTGGCTGAACCATTCTAACTTTAAGTTTGCCCCTCCAGTCAGCATCTACTATGTAGATGCAATCAAGGCCCTGTAATAAGTCTTTATCACTGTACAGGGCTGTAAGAGTGAAGGCCAGAGTTCCTTTGGAACCTGTAGGATAGACTGGCTTTTGCCAAGTCTTTCCAAAGAAGCTTTTTTGAGCCATAGGCCTCAGACAGGTCCTAACAAGAAAGTGTCATTAGATAGGTTTTTCTTTAGTTAGGATTGATTCAACTACTCAAGCCTCAAGCGCACTCCTCCGGCCAGCAGCTACTCTGTAGATGCAACCCTGGGCCTATGGTAAGTATCTATCCCTGTACAGGTGTGTAATGGTAAAAACCAGGGTTCCCTTGGGATCTGCAGAATGAAGTAGCTTGCGCCAAGTCTGTCCGAGGAAGTCTGTTTGAGCCAACAGCCTTAAACAGATCCCAGTATTTAGGAAAAAAAAGCTTTAGTTAGAGTTGAATCAACCACTGTAGCCTCAAGCTCGCTCCTCCGGCCAGCAGCTACTCTGGAGATGCAACCCTGGGCCTATGGTAAGTATCTATCCCTGTACAGGGGTGTAATGGTAAAGGCCAGGGTTCCCTTGGGATCTGCAGAATGGAGTAGCTTGCGCCAAGTCTGTCCGAGAAAGCCTTTTTGAGCTGATGGATTTAAACAAATTTCAACATTTAGGAAAAAAGCATTAATCTATTTCAGTTAGAGTTAATTCAATTACTCTAGCATAAAGATCCTAATTCACTTTGTCTAAAGGAAGTTAGTTGGCAAATTTTTATTGTGTGAGCAATGAGGTTATGAAACTCTCTACCACATGAAATTGAAATACTTAATTTTCTAAAAAAAATTCAAGGAGGGCATGTGTGTGCCTTTCTTGAATAATATAAAATTGCAGGTTATCCGTACTAGATTTTGTTATGGGACGTTGATCCAGGGAACTAGTCTGATTGCCATATGTGGAGTCGGGAAGGAATTTTTCCCCTAATATGGGGCAATTAGCATCTGCCTCATGGGGTTTTTGCCTTCCTCTGGATCAACACATTAGCTTTTAGGTTGAACTTGATGGACTTGTGTCTTTCAACCTTAAAACTATGAAACGGTCCCTGTATAGAGGTTCAAGGGTGAAGCCCAGGGTTCATTTGGAAACATCAGAAATGGTGTGTTTTGCGCCCAGTCTGTCCAAGGAAGCCTGTTTGAGCCAACGGCCTCAGAAATATCCTAACATTTAAGAAAGTATCAATAGTTAGGGTTGGCTGAACCATTCTAGCCTTAAGTTTGCCCCTCCAGTCAGCATCTACTATGTAGATGCAATCAAGGCCCTGTAATAAGTCTTTATCGCTGTACAGGGCTGTAAGAGTGAAGGCCAGAGTTCCTTTGGAACCTGTAGGATAGACTGGCTTTTGCCAAGTCTTTCCAAAGAAGCTTTTTTGAGCCATAGGCCTCAGACAGGTCCTAACAAGAAAGTGGCATTAGATAGGTTTTTCTTTAGTTAGGATTGATTCAACTACTCAAGCCTCAAGCGCACTCCTCCGGCCAGCAGCTACTCTGTAGATGCAACCCTGGGCCTATGGTAAGTATCTATCCCTGTACAGGGGTGTAATGGTAAAAACCAGGGTTCCCTTGGGATCTGCAGAATGGAGTAGCTTGCGCCAAGTCTGTCCGAGGAAGTCTGTTTGAGCCAACAGCCTTAAACAGATCCCAGTATTTAGAAAAAAAAAGCTTTAGTTAGAGTTGAATCAACCACTATAGCCTCAAGCTCGCTCCTCCGGCCAGCAGCTACTCTGTAGATGCAGCCCTGGACCTATGGTAAGTATCTATCCCTGTACAGGGGTATAATGGTAAAGGCCAGGGTTCCCTTGGGATCTGCAGAATGGAGTAGCTTGCGCCAAGTCTGTCCGAGAAAGCCTTTTTGAGCTGATGGATTTAAACAAATTTCAACATTTAGGAAAAAAGCATTAATCTATTTCACTTAGAGTTATTTCAATTACTCTAGCATAAAGATCCTAATTCACTTTGTCTAAAGGAAGTTAGTTGGCAAATTTTTATTGTGTGAGCAATGAGGTTATGAAACTCTCTACCACATGAAATTGAAATACTTAATTTTCTAAAAAAAATTCAAGGAGGGCATGTGTGTGCCTTTCTTAAATAATATAAAATTGCAGGTTATCCGTACTAGATTTTGTTATGGGACGTTGATCCAGGGAACTAGTCTGATTGCCATATGTGGAGTCGGGAAGGAATTTTTCCCCTAATATGGGGCAATTAGCATCTGCCTCATGGGGTTTTTGCCTTCCTCTGGATCAACACATTAGCTTTTAGGTTGAACTTGACAGACTTGTGTCTTTCAACCTTAAAACTATGAAACGGTCCCTGTATAGAGGTTCAAGGGTGAAGCCCAGGGTTCATTTGGAAACATCAGAAATGGTGTGTTTTGCGCCAAGTCTGTCCAAGGAAGCCTGTTTGAGCCAATGGCCTCAGAAATATCCTAACATTTAAGAAAGTAGCAATAGTTAGGGTTGGCTGAACCATTCTAACTTTAAGTTTGCCCCTCCAGTCAGCATCTACTATGTAGATGCAATCAAGGCCCTGTAATAAGTCTTTATCACTGTACAGGGCTGTAAGAGTGAAGGCCAGAGTTCCTTTGGAACCTGTAGGATAGACTGGCTTTTGCCAAGTCTTTCCAAAGAAGCTTTTTTGAGCCATAGGCCTCAGACAGGTCCTAACAAGAAAGTGTCATTAGATAGGTTTTTCTTTAGTTAGGATTGATTCAACTACTCAAGCCTCAAGCGCACTCCTCCGGCCAGCAGCTACTCTGTAGATGCAACCCTGGGCCTATGGTAAGTATCTCTCCCTGTACAGGTGTGTAATGGTAAAAACCAGGGTTCCCTTGGGATCTGCAGAATGGAGTAGCTTGCGCCAAGTCTGTCCGAGGAAGTCTGTTTGAGCCAACAGCCTTAAACAGATCCCAGTATTTAGGAAAAAAAAGCTTTAGTTAGAGTTGAATCAACCACTATAGCCTCAAGCTCGCTCCTCCGGCCAGCAGCTACTCTGTAGATGCAGCCCTGGGCCTATGGTAAGTATCTATCCCTGTACAGGGGTGTAATGGTAAAGGCCAGGGTTCCCTTGGGATCTGCAGAATGGAGTAGCTTGCGCCAAGTCTGTCCGAGAAAGCCTTTTTGAGCTGATGGATTTAAACAAATTTCAACATTTAGGAAAAAAGCATTAATCTATTTCAGTTAGAGTTAATTCAATTACTCTAGCATAAACATCCTAATTCACTTTGTCTAAAGGAAGTTAGTTGGCAAATTTTTATTGTGTGAGCAATGAGGTTATGAAACTCTCTACCACATGAAATTGAAATACTTAATTTTCTAAAAAAAATTCAAGGAGGGCATGTGTGTGCCTTTCTTGAATAATATAAAATTGCAGGTTATCCGTACTAGATTTTGTTATGGGACGTTGATCCAGGGAACTAGTCTGATTGCCATATGTGGAGTCGGGAAGGAATTTTTCCCCTAATATGGGGCAATTAGCATCTGCCTCATGGGGTTTTTGCCTTCCTCTGGATCAACACATTAGCTTTTAGGTTGAACTTGATGGACTTGTGTCTTTCAACCTTAAAACTATGAAACGGTCCCTGTATAGAGGTTCAAGGGTGAAGCCCAGGGTTCATTTGGAAACATCAGAAATGGTGTGTTTTGCGCCCAGTCTGTCCAAGGAAGCCTGTTTGAGCCAACGGCCTCAGAAATATCCTAACATTTAAGAAAGTAGCAATAGTTAGGGTTGGCTGAACCATTCTAGCCTTAAGTTTGCCCCTCCAGTCAGCATCTACTATGTAGATGCAATCAAGGCCCTGTAATAAGTCTTTATCGCTGTACAGGGCTGTAAGAGTGAAGGCCAGAGTTCCTTTGGAACCTGTAGGATAGACTGGCTTTTGCCAAGTCTTTCCAAAGAAGCTTTTTTGAGCCATAGGCCTCAGACAGGTCCTAACAAGAAAGTGGCATTAGATAGGTTTTTCTTTAGTTAGGATTGATTCAACTACTCAAGCCTCAAGCGCACTCCTCCGGCCAGCAGCTACTCTGTAGATGCAACCCTGGGCCTATGGTAAGTATCTATCCCTGTACAGGGGTGTAATGGTAAAAACCAGGGTTCCCTTGGGATCTGCAGAATGGAGTAGCTTGCGCCAAGTCTGTCCGAGGAAGTCTGTTTGAGCCAACAGCCTTAAACAGATCCCAGTATTTAGAAAAAAAAAGCTTTAGTTAGAGTTGAATCAACCACTATAGCCTCAAGCTCGCTCCTCCGGCCAGCAGCTACTCTGTAGATGCAGCCCTGGACCTATGGTAAGTATCTATCCCTGTACAGGGGTATAATGGTAAAGGCCAGGGTTCCCTTGGGATCTGCAGAATGGAGTAGCTTGCGCCAAGTCTGTCCGAGAAAGCCTTTTTGAGCTGATGGATTTAAACAAATTTCAACATTTAGGAAAAAAGCATTAATCTATTTCACTTAGAGTTATTTCAATTACTCTAGCATAAAGATCCTAATTCACTTTGTCTAAAGGAAGTTAGTTGGCAAATTTTTATTGTGTGAGCAATGAGGTTATGAAACTCTCTACCACATGAAATTGAAATACTTAATTTTCTAAAAAAAATTCAAGGAGGGCATGTGTGTGCCTTTCTTAAATAATATAAAATTGCAGGTTATCCGTACTAGATTTTGTTATGGGACGTTGATCCAGGGAACTAGTCTGATTGCCATATGTGGAGTCGGGAAGGAATTTTTCCCCTAATATGGGGCAATTAGCATCTGCCTCATGGGGTTTTTGCCTTCCTCTGGATCAACACATTAGCTTTTAGGTTGAACTTGACAGACTTGTGTCTTTCAACCTTAAAACTATGAAACGGTCCCTGTATAGAGGTTCAAGGGTGAAGCCCAGGGTTCATTTGGAAACATCAGAAATGGTGTGTTTTGCGCCAAGTCTGTCCAAGGAAGCCTGTTTGAGCCAATGGCCTCAGAAATATCCTAACATTTAAGAAAGTAGCAATAGTTAGGGTTGGCTGAACCATTCTAACTTTAAGTTTGCCCCTCCAGTCAGCATCTACTATGTAGATGCAATCAAGGCCCTGTAATAAGTCTTTATCACTGTACAGGGCTGTAAGAGTGAAGGCCAGAGTTCCTTTGGAACCTGTAGGATAGACTGGCTTTTGCCAAGTCTTTCCAAAGAAGCTTTTTTGAGCCATAGGCCTCAGACAGGTCCTAACAAGAAAGTGTCATTAGATAGGTTTTTCTTTAGTTAGGATTGATTCAACTACTCAAGCCTCAAGCGCACTCCTCCGGCCAGCAGCTACTCTGTAGATGCAACCCTGGGCCTATGGTAAGTATCTCTCCCTGTACAGGTGTGTAATGGTAAAAACCAGGGTTCCCTTGGGATCTGCAGAATGGAGTAGCTTGCGCCAAGTCTGTCCGAGGAAGTCTGTTTGAGCCAACAGCCTTAAACAGATCCCAGTATTTAGGAAAAAAAAGCTTTAGTTAGAGTTGAATCAACCACTATAGCCTCAAGCTCGCTCCTCCGGCCAGCAGCTACTCTGTAGATGCAGCCCTGGGCCTATGGTAAGTATCTATCCCTGTACAGGGGTGTAATGGTAAAGGCCAGGGTTCCCTTGGGATCTGCAGAATGGAGTAGCTTGCGCCAAGTCTGTCCGAGAAAGCCTTTTTGAGCTGATGGATTTAAACAAATTTCAACATTTAGGAAAAAAGCATTAATCTATTTCAGTTAGAGTTAATTCAATTACTCTAGCATAAAGATCCTAATTCACTTTGTCTAAAGGAAGTTAGTTGGCAAATTTTTATTGTGTGAGCAATGAGGTTATGAAACTCTCTACCACATGAAATTGAAATACTTAATTTTCTAAAAAAAATTCAAGGAGGGCATGTGTGTGCCTTTCTTGAATAATATAAAATTGCAGGTGATCCGTACTAGATTTTGTTATGGGACGTTGATCCAGGGAACTAGTCTGATTGCCATATGTGGAGTCGGGAAGGAATTTTTCCCCTAATATGGGGCAATTAGCATCTGCCTCATGGGGTTTTTGCCTTCCTCTGGATCAACACATTAGCTTTTAGGTTGAACTTGATGGACTTGTGTCTTTCAACCTTAAAACTATGAAACGGTCCCTGTATAGAGGTTCAAGGGTGAAGCCCAGGGTTCATTTGGAAACATCAGAAATGGTGTGTTTTGCGCCAAGTCTGTCCAAGGAAGCCTGTTTGAGCCAACGGCCTCAGAAATATCCTAACATTTAAGAAAGTAGCAATAGTTAGGGTTGGCTGAACCATTCTAACTTTAAGTTTGCCCCTCCAGTCAGCATCTACTATGTAGATGCAATCAAGGCCCTGTAATAAGTCTTTATCACTGTACAGGGCTGTAAGAGTGAAGGCCAGAGTTCCTTTGGAACCTGTAGGATAGACTGGCTTTTGCCAAGTCTTTCCAAAGAAGCTTTTTTGAGCCATAGGCCTCAGACAGGTCCTAACAAGAAAGTGTCATTAGATAGGTTTTTCTTTAGTTAGGATTGATTCAACTACTCAAGCCTCAAGCGCACTCCTCCGGCCAGCAGCTACTCTGTAGATGCAACCCTGGGCCTATGGTAAGTATCTCTCCCTGTACAGGTGTGTAATGGTAAAAACCAGGGTTCCCTTGGGATCTGCAGAATGGAGTAGCTTGCGCCAAGTCTGTCCGAGGAAGTCTGTTTGAGCCAACAGCCTTAAACAGATCCCAGTATTTAGGAAAAAAAAGCTTTAGTTAGAGTTGAATCAACCACTATAGCCTCAAGCTCGCTCCTCCGGCCAGCAGCTACTCTGTAGATGCAGCCCTGGGCCTATGGTAAGTATCTATCCCTGTACAGGGGTGTAATGGTAAAGGCCAGGGTTCCCTTGGGATCTGCAGAATGGAGTAGCTTGCGCCAAGTCTGTCCGAGAAAGCCTTTTTGAGCTGATGGATTTAAACAAATTTCAACATTTAGGAAAAAAGCATTAATCTATTTCAGTTAGAGTTAATTCAATTACTCTAGCATAAAGATCCTAATTCACTTTGTCTAAAGGAAGTTAGTTGGCAAATTTTTATTGTGTGAGCAATGAGGTTATGAAACTCTCTACCACATGAAATTGAAATACTTAATTTTCTAAAAAAAATTCAAGGAGGGCATGTGTGTGCCTTTCTTGAATAATATAAAATTGCAGGTGATCCGTACTAGATTTTGTTATGGGACGTTGATCCAGGGAACTAGTCTGATTGCCATATGTGGAGTCGGGAAGGAATTTTTCCCCTAATATGGGGCAATTAGCATCTGCCTCATGGGGTTTTTGCCTTCCTCTGGATCAACACATTAGCTTTTAGGTTGAACTTGATGGACTTGTGTCTTTCAACCTTAAAACTATGAAACGGTCCCTGTATAGAGGTTCAAGGGTAAAGCCCAGGGTTCATTTGGAAACATCAGAAATGGTGTGTTTTGCGCCAAGTCTGTCCAAGGAAGCCTGTTTGAGCCAACGGCCTCAGAAATATCCTAACATTTAAGAAAGTAGCAATAGTTAGGGTTGGCTGAACCATTCTAACCTTAAGTTTGCCCCTCCAGTCAGCATCTACTATGTAGATGCAATCAAGGCCCTGTAATAAGTCTTTATCACTGTACAGGGCTGTAAGAGTGAAGGTCAGAGTTCCTTTGGAACCTGTAGGATAGACTGGCTTTTGCCAAGTTTTTCCAAAGTTGCTTTTTTGAGCCATAGGCCTCAGACAGGTCCTAACAAGAAAGTGTCATTAGATAGGTTTTTCTTTAGTTAGGATTGACTCAACTACTCAAGCCTCAAGCGCACTCCTCCGGCCAGCAGCTACTCTGTAGATGCAACCCTGGGCCTATGGTAAGTATCTATCCCTGTACAGGGGTGTAATGGTAAAAACCAGGGTTCCCTTGGGATCTGCAGAATGGAGTAGCTTGCGCCAAGTCTGTCCGAGGAAGTCTGTTTGAGCCAACAGCCTTAAACAGATCCCAGTATTTAGGAAAAAAAAGCTTTAGTTAGAGTCGAATCAACCACTATAGCCTCAAGCTCGCTCCTCCGGCCAGCAGCTACTCTGTAGATGCAACCCTGGGCCTATGGTAAGTATCTATCCCTGTACAGGGGTGTAATGGTAAAGGCCAGGGTTCCCTTGGGATCTGCAGAATGGAGTAGCTTGCGCCAAGTCTGTCCGAGGAAGTCTTTTTGAGCCAATGGCCTTAGACAGAACCCATCATTTAGTAATAAAAAAGCTTTAGTTAGAGTTATAGCCTCAAGCTCGCTCCTCTGGCCAGCAGCTACTCTGTAGATGCAACCCTGAGCATGTGGTAAGTCTCCATTCCTGTAAAGCGGTGTAATGGTAAAGATCAGGGTTCCTTTTGACCTGCTTATGCCAAGTCTGTCAAAGGAAGCCTTTTTGAGCTGATGGCTCTAAACAGATCCTAATGTTTAGGAAAAAAGCTTATGTGTATTTCAGTTAGATTAAAAGTAAAGCCAACAAAAGAGAATTTAACTTTCCCCAAAAAATCAATTATTAATATAGCATTTACCTGCCCAGATCTCAGAACTAATGCACTATTAGGATGTAGCAATCCCATATAATTTTGTGTGCAGTTTTAATACTATGTAATCACCCCCCTCCATTAATTGGTAATATGTGAGTGGTTGTCACATCAGTATTTTGCACCTGTGTTGCTGTCATCGTTATTATATGGTATGATTAGTACTGAGACCTAGGCAGGTAAACACTGTTGCCCTTTTTTCCTGTGTTAATTCTTGAATTTTGGTGGGAATTTAAATTTGTCTTTGCTTTTAATGTTAGTGTAGGGACTCGCAAGTATGAGGACCCTTGACGCGGGTTGCGAGCTTGTGTATTTTGGCCAAAATATTTACTAATACCTCATATATGTCATATATATTTTTTGCACGTTATTTTTATTCAGGGTGCAGCCAGACCCATCAATGTTGGCCTTGTAAACTAGGGTGTCTGTCTTCATGGGGTGTACTTAAAAAGTGCTGGGCAGCCCGCCTAATCTAATAGTTTGGGCTTCACTAATAGGCTGTAAGCCAGATATTGTGCACTACCTATGTGTGACCAGTGCCCTATACAAGGCTTATTTGTGTGCAGTTTTAATACTAAGCAATCACCCCCTCCATGAATTGGTAGGTTGTGAGTGGTTGTCTCATCAATATTTTGCACCTGTGTTGCTGACTTCTTCATTATATGGGTTTGCTGCATCCTTGTAATTATTGTTGCTGTATTTGCTGTGTTAATTCTTGAATTTTGGTGGGAACTTTAATTCCTTGTTTTTGTGACTTTGCTTTTAATGTTAGTGTAGGGACTCGCAAGTATGAGGACCCTTGAGCAGGTTGCGAGCTTGTATATTTTGGCCAAAATATCGACCAATACCTCATATATATCATATATATTTTTTACATGCTATTTTTATTCAGGGTGCAGCCAAGCCCATCTACAGGTGCATCTCACAAAATTAGAATATCACCATAAAAGTTAATTTATTTCAGTTCTTCAATACAAAACGTGAAACTCATATATTATATAGAGCCATTACACACAGAGTGATCTATTTCACGTGTTTATTTCTGTTAATGTTGATGATTATGGCTTACAGCCAATGAAAACTCAAAAGTCATTATTTCAATTAATTAGAATACCTTATAACAACAGCTTGAAAAATGTTTTCAAAATCCAAAATGTTATCCTACTGAAATGTATGTTCAATAAATGCCCTCAATACTTGGTCGGGGCTCCTTTTACATCAATTACTGCATCAATGCGGCAATGTGGCATGGAGGGATCAGCCTGTGGCACTGCTGAGGGGTTATGGAAGCCCAGGTGGCTTTGATAGCAGCCTTCAGGTCGTCTGCATTGTTGGGTCTGGTGTCTCTCATTTTCCTCTTGACAATACCCCATAGATTCTTTATGGGGTTAAGGTCAGGTGAGTTTGCTGGCCAATCAAGCACAGTGATACTGTTGTTTTAAACCAGGTATTAGTACTTTTGTCAGTGTGGACAGGGGCCAAGTCCTGCTGGAAAATGAAATTTCCATCTCCAAAAAGCTTGGCGTAGCTAAGGTTTTGGTTCAGGGGGCCGAAACTTCTGAGTGGGCCTCTAACCAGGTAACCCTGATTCCAACTATAGCGGCGCACCCAGATAGTTGATGTAGGAAAACCTCAGCAGATGACCGCGCTGTTACTAAAAATAATCTCTATACAAAGACCAGCACTGATATTACCGCCATATGGTGACATATATTGATAGATGCCAGTCCTGCAGAACATATAAGAGATCACAGCTCAGTTATATATAGTACCTTACAGCTGACGTTCTTTCTGATTAAATTGTTCACTTTTCCCGTCTTTTCCATCTGGCCCAGACCGACACGACAACTTCTCCAGCCAGGACTCAGAGTCTCAGGTATGCAGAGATCACAACAAAGACACATTTGACTCCTTACATTTCAGGCACTGACCACATCTATCCCCAACCTGCACAAACTTCTCATCCTGCTGATACCCCAATACTGAGCCTCTGCTGCAAAATGTGTCCCTATTACTGCACCTACTGTGTGCCCTCTAGATGGTAAAACAAACCTCTAAAATAAAGTAATGCCGTGTGCAAGTGTCCTAGAAAACAGTGCCCACATTGTGCCCCCTAGAAAGTAATAGTGCCCCTTCGACAGTCACGATAACCTGAGTTCCCCTATAACAATAAGTGCCCACCTAAGATTTAATAATGTCCTGAGTCTCCCCCCATGTAGAGCTCCACTCTAACCAGTATGATGTTCTCCTATTCACTATATAATTCCCCCTCACTGTATAGTACCCCCACACAGTATACTGACCCCTTAGTAGCCCACAAGCTGATGGCTCCAACACTGTATGATGGCCTCCACACCATACAAAGATCCCACATTATCTCCCACACTGTATGATGGCCCCCACACTGTTCAAAGAACCCACATTATCTCCCACACTGTATAAATAGAGTACATATAGTATAATGCACCAGATAGTCCTCAATATAGTATAATGCACTCCCCATAGTCCTTCGTATAGTATAATGCGCCCCCATAGGCAGAGTCTGTAGTATAATGTGCCCCCCCTCCTCATAGGCAGAGTCTGTGATATAATGCCCCCCCCATCTCATAGGCAGCGTCTGTAGTATAATGCCCCACCTATAGGCAGAGTCTGTAGTAAAATGCACCCCCCATAGGCAGAGTCTGTAGTATAATGCTCCCCCTCTTATAGGCAGAGTCTGTAGTACAATGTCCCCCCATAGGCAGAGTCTGTAGTCTACTGCTCTCCCCTGCTCATAAACAGAGTCTGTAGTATAATGCCCCCCATAGGCAGAGTCTGTAGTAGAATGCCCCCCCATAGACAGAGGCTTTAGTATAATGCTCCCCCCCTCCCCATAGACAGTCTGTAGTATAATGCCCCCCTCCCCATAGGCAGAGTCTTTAGTATAATGCCCCCCCTCTCTGTGGGCAGAGTCTTTAGGATAATGCTCCCCCATAGGCAGAGTCTGTAGTATAATGCACCTCCCCCTTCCCATAGGCAGAGTCTGTAATATAATGCCGCCCCCCACCCGGCAAAAAATAAATAAACAGTACTCATCTCTCCTCCTGGTTCCCTCGCTGCTCAGAGCACCCAGCACGCACACATCTTCAGCACAGCGGGCTGGGCGCCAAGTGATGATGTCAGAGACGTCAGTCACAGAAGGGACTAATGGGAGAGAGATCCGCGCTCCCTCTCTCATCAGTAAACTTGCGGCGGTGGCGGGCAGTGGGGCCCGATGCTGGCACCAGGGGCATGCTAGATACAGTTACACTGGCGTAGCCCTGGATGGGCCCCCTAAGAGCGAGGGGCCCGGGGCCACGGCCCCCTTTGCCCCCCTGGTAGCTTGATACTGTGGCAGAGGGAAGCATGAAGTGCTCTAAAATTTCCTGGTAGACGGCTGCGCTGACTTTTGTGTTGAAAAAACACAGTGGACCTACACCAGCAGATGACACGGCTCCCCAAACCATCACTGATTGTGGAAACTTCACACTAGACCTCAAGCAGCTTGGATTGTGGCCTCTCCACTCTTCTTCCAGACTCTGGGACCTTGATTTCAAATGAAAATTGGAACTCTGGACATCTGTCAAGCCAGCAGTCTTCATCATGATTGTCATGATTGTGGAGCCTACTAAAACAGACTAAGGGACCTTTTTAAATGCTTAGGAAGTCTTTGCAGGTGTTTTTTGTTAATTATTTTAATTTACTGAGTTAATGACTTTTGTGTTTTCATTGGCTATAAGCCATAATCATCAACATTAACAGAAATAAACACTTGAGATAGATCACTGTGTTTGTAATGACTCTATATAATATATGAGGTTCACTTTTTGCATTGAAGAACTGAAATAAATTAACTTTTTGATGATATTCTAATTTTGTGAGATGCACCTATATGTTATGGCCTTGTAAATTAGAGTGTCTATCTTCATGGGGTGCACTTAAATAGTGCTGGGCAGCCCGTGTTCTTGCCTCAGCAGCGAATTTAGCTATCCAGGGAATCTAGTCACTTTATGTGTATATCAGTTCTGACATTATGTTGCTTGCATTTGAATCCTCTCTCTTTTTTATTGTTTGATAACTGCACTGTCTGCTAGTGATTTAATGTATTTGCTCTAGTTTCAATTTGCAATGCATTATGGGAAAGTTCCAAGAGCATTGTGAGACAGTTCTTGTTGCATTGTGGTCCTGTTCTTGTCACAGTTTGGGCAGCGACCATTATTTCCTCTTCTCTTCTGATGGAGAAGTTCCCTTATCACTCATCTTGTAAAGTGGCACAGAGCGGTAGTCGTGACTGAACGTCGGTCTGATTTCGCTCTGGCACTTTACAGACAATGGGTGTCCCAGTCCCAGTGTGCTCTAGGGTGTGGGGTGCAGCACACTCTCTTGTAGGCCGCAGGCCTCCACTGCCTTCAGGCTTCTGTCCTCAGAAGCCGCCGCTCACAATTTAGGGAACACGAAGTTGTTTGTAACAGTCAAACATATACTTGACAGTTCAAGTTCATCAGGTGGGTACAGATGGGATAAGGCACAGCAATTCACATTATCCTCCTTCTTAGCATAACTCCTCTTCAGCCCTGTTGCTAGCTCATCCTGTATTTCTCGTCCACCTCTGCAGTGCACCCGGGACTGGCCTTCAACTTCCATCTATGCAGGTCCCTGTCCATCTTCCTTTGTACTTCAGAGCACACAAAGTGTCCGGCAGCTCCTATGCCAGACCTTAGGCTCTGGACGTGACTGGAGCGACTGCTCTGGATCCCAGTAATGCCTCCCACTGCCTGGAACATTGAGTACTATATACAGTGGGTACGGAAAGCATTCAGACCCCTTTACATCTTTCACTCTTTGTTTCATTGCAGCCATTTGGTAAATTCTAAAAAGTTCATTTTTTTTCTCATTAAAGTACACTGTGCACCCCATCTTGACTGAAAAAAAAACAGAAATGTAGAAATTTTTGCAAATTTATTAAAAAAGGAAAACTGAAATATCACATGGTCATAAGTATTCAGACCCTTTGCTCATATTTAAGTCACATGCTGTCCATTTCTTGTGATCCTCCTTGAGATGGTTCTACTCTTTCATTGGAGTCCAGCTGTGTTTAATTAAACTGATAGGACTTGATTTGGAAAGGCACACACCTGTCTATATAAGACCTCACAGCTCACAGTGCATGTCAGACCAAATGAGAATCATGAGCTCAAAGGAACTGCCTGTTACGATGTTAGTAGATACCCTGAAGTCCAATGGCGTGGGCCAAAAGCAGAGACTGAGACAAGAGTAGTGTGAAAGTCTATTTTAAACTCAAGTGCAAAAGATCACAGCAAACAGTTTATGAAGGTAAGTTCATTCCAAACAATACTTCTTAGAACCTAATCTGTAAGGCACGGCCTTCATTACTATTAGGGTATGTAAACGTTAACGATAGTCCAAGTTTACTTAGGTACAGTAATATGCAAACAGAAATAAGGATAGTAAGCAGACGTAGGCATTCCTCAGTTGATTGTGGACTCACGTAGTGCAGAAGAGAAGACAAACTGGAATATGGATCTGGATATTGAAGAATGCAGGAGGTGCAGCGGAGGAAACAGCGATGTCTTAAGCAGAGCTGGAGCCGGGTATTTAAACACAGAGCAAGATGGTGACTATACCAGAGGTGTAGAGATCCAGGAGAAGTTTTCTTCAGGAAGACAAAAGTTCAGAGATCCCAGCGTGAGTGAACAACAGCCAGCGGTTCCTTTCAGCAGAAGTCCCCTTAGCAGAGGATTCAGGCAGCAATCCTTTCAGCGGATGACTAGGAGTAAACACAAGGTCAGCAAGACTCTATTCAGAGGGCTAGCACAGGTGAGTAGAAAGCTAAAAGCACACAATACTCAGGCAAGGCATGATTGCAACACATGCAGTTTAAGTAGGTCCACAGGCAGGAAACACATGACCCCAGTGAGGCAATGGAAGCCATCTTGGCTAAGGGAAAAACTACTGGCAAAGTAAAATTAAACCTGGCATCCTGACACTGCCCAAGGAGCTTAGAGACAGAATTGTGGCAAGGCACAGATCTGGCCAAGTTTACCAAAGAATTTCTGCATTAGTCAAGGGTCCTAAGAACACAGTGGCCTCCATAATCCTTAAGTGGAAGAAGTTTGGGACCACCAGAAGTCTTCCTAGACCTGACCATCCAGCTAAACTGAGCAATCGTGGGAGAAGAGCCTTGGTGAGAGAGGTAAAGATGAACCCCAAGATCACTGTGGCTCAGCTCCAAAGATGCAGTAGGGAGATGGGAGAAAGTTGCATAAAGTCAACTATCACTGCAGCCCTCCACAAGTCGAGCCTTTATGGCAGAGTGGCCCAACGGAAGCCTCTCCTCAGTGCAAGACATATGGAAGCCTGCACAGAGTTTGCTTAAAAACACATGAAGGACTCCCAGTCTATGAGAAATAAGATTCTTTGGTCTGATGAGACTAAGATAGAACTTTTTGGTGATAATTCTAAGGGGTATGTGTGGAAAAAACCAGGCACTGCCCAATACAATCCCAACAGTGAAACATGGTGGTGGCAGCATCATGGGGGTGTTTTTCAGCTGCAGGGACAGGACGACTGGTTGGAATTGAAAGAAACATGAATGCGGCCAAGTACACAGATATCCTGGATGAAAACCTCTTCCAGAGTGCTCTGGACCTCAGACTTGGCCGAAGGTTCACCTTCCAACAAGACAATGACCCTAAGCACACAGTTAAAATAACAAAGGAGTGGCTTCAGAACAACTCTGTGACCATTCTAGACTGGCCCAGCCAGAGCCCTGACCTAAACCCAATTGAACATCTCTGGAGAGACCTGAAAATGGCTGTCCACCAACGTTCACCATCCAACCTGACAGAACTGGAGAGGATCTGCAAGGAAGAATGGCAGAGGAACCCCAAATCCAGGTGTGAAAAACTTGTTGCATCATTCCCAAGAAGACTCATGGATGCACTAGCTCAAAAGGGGGCTTCTACTCAATACTGGTCATTTGGTCTGACATGCACTGTGAGCTGTGAGGTCTTATATAGACAGGTGTGTCCCTTTCCAAATCAAGTCCTATCAGTTTAATTAAACACAGCTGGACTCCAATGAAAGAGTAGAACCATCTCAAGGAGGATCACAAGGAAATGGACAGCATGTGACTTAAATATGAGCAAAGGGTCTGAATACTTATGACCATGTGATATTTCAGTTTTCCTTTTTTAATAAATTTGCAAAAATTTCTACATTTCTGTTTTTTTCAGTCAAGATGGGGTGCAGAGTGTACTTTAATGAGAAAAAAATGAACTTTTTAGAATTTACCAAATGGCTGCAATGAAACAAAGAGTGAAAAATTTAAAGGGGTCTGAATGCTTTCCGTACCCACTGTACTTCAATAAAACTCACCCTATAGATACCCTAGCCTGAACCTGCATGTCAACGGAGATGGGCATCCTACATATAGATGACAATGGCACCCTTGCTGAACGGCAGCTGCCCCTAGACCCTAAAAGTCCCTTATTCGTATTTACATAGACCAAAGATCTGACAGTCTACCAGAAACTGGTACAGATATCACATCAAACAATCAATCCTCAGTGTGTACTAAATGATTAAAGTGACAACAGTGAATAAAGTGACAATGTGCAAATTTATAAAAACACCCAAGAACGTTCCTAATATCTTTGGACCTCCAAGCCAAAGGATACATTCGGGCATCCAAACAAAGGCTACAATCAGCCCTGTTCAACACCCTAGATGCTGATTACCTGCCTTATAGTGGAGGGTGACACCCTAGTTAATGTTGACACTGTGGCGCCCCGCTCCACGGCGGCTATCCCTGGATAACCCTAGCCAGCCCTGGAATTAATCACCCATAGAGGTATCAATGACATAAATGATCACAAGACTAAACAATAAAAGGAACTTATCTTGATAAAGTGCAATACTGATGCGGATCATCTTTATGCCGCATGTCCCGATTTTAAAGAGATTTAATAAAATTTGTATTTTAGGGTTTATGTTATACTTATGTCTTATGGTATCCTAAGCTTATCTTATGCTATACTCACATTATGCATTAACACTTCACATGCTGTTACATCACCATTATACATTACATAAGACACATATCACTTTTACATATAAAACCGCAAGAGAGTGTTCACATGACGCGTTTGTTGTCTTCAGGGGCAGGAACAGGGTAAGACAGTCCACATTCCTACAGTTTTGTATCTTGGGCTCTGTGCACACAGCCTGCTCCAAGCTTAGCCGGTAAGAGCCCTATCTATGTGGTACAATACTGGGGTTCATCGTATGTTTTCCGCATCTACTGTATGGAGGTTTCTCTACTATCAATAAAGAGAAGGTTTTTCGCAGCCTTATTCTTAAGAAGACAGGGGGTTTAGCTCCATGTCACACTACACACCGTGGTAAGGTGTATGAGGGGAGCATAGCCCGCCTAATCTAATAGTATGGGCGTCACTAATAGGCTGTAAACCAGACACTGTGCGTGACCAGCGCCAAAATATCTACCAGTACCTCATATATAGATTTTGCACGTTATTTTTATTCAGGGTTCAGACAAGCCCATCAATGCTGGATTTGTAAACTAGGGGGTCTGTCCTCATGGGGTGCACTTAGATAGTGCTTTGCAGCCTGCCTAATCTAACAGTATGAGGGTCACTAATAGGCTGTAAGCCCTATATTGAGCACTATCTGTGTTAGGCGTCAGGTGTTTTCTGGATCCGAAATGGGTTCAGAATCATCAGTGGATTCTGTGGTCTCCCATTCCGGTCCAGATGCTTCTCAGCATCGTCATCGGTCCCAACGCCTAGCTGGTGCACGAGATGTACAAGCTGTCTCTCGGGTCTTTGTTCCTAGCAACATGAAGGATAGGTTGCGGAGGGAAACAGGGCTGTTACAGCCTAAGTCCAGGATACACTGCACTGAGCATGCCCGTGACATGGCGGACCGTGATTGGTGGTTTGGGAGTCAGCTGATCCGGTGACCTGGCACCGCCTGATTGGTCGCGGGTGACGTCACCAATAATGTGACGGTGGGCAGGGCTTAATATTTAAATAGCACGCCCACAAACATGGCGGCGCGCTCTGATCATTGAGCTGAGTTGGTGTTATTGTGTGGACGCTTGGTCGTTTCGGCTCCACGTGTACTTTTGCTGTTATAGCTTCTGACAGGCAGGTTTAGCAGGGGATAGACAGCCTTAGATGGAGGGAGGCAGGTAGCTTCGTCTGACAGTCTGGCTCCAACAAGGGGGTCGCTATACACCCCGAGCAGACTGCGGACTTCGTATTCCCGGCACCGCCTGTTAACCACGTGGAGAGATACTCCGCAGTCCGGTAGCACGCCGGCTGGGAGCATGTATACGCCGGCGTGAATCACACACGCATCCGAGCGCCTGCTGCGTAGCCTCTGTGCAGTTAACAGGGCTACGGCTCCATTATTTGTCGCACATCTCTCGTGCAGTTAACGGAGATAGTGCGAATCCCTATTCCCGTTCCGGTGTGCAGTAACACGGGGGGGATTGTTATTTCAGTTGGTTGTTTTACCTTCTTACCCGGAAGGTGTTCGTCCGCAGTCCTCCAGGCTGCATCACGGACCCCGGGTTCGTTTGCTTTCCATTATTTAATAAAGTTGTTTGCAACCATTCCCCTAACAATCTGTGTGTGACCAGTGACCTATACAAGCCATTTTTTGTGTGCAGTTTTAATACTAAGCAATGACCCCCTCCAAGAATTGGTAGGTTATGAGTTGGTTGTCTCATCAGTATTTTGCACCTGTGCTGCCCCTGCCTTTATTATATGGTTTGCTTCATCCTGATTAGTGCATTAGTTTTGAAACCTGGGCAGGTGAATAAATACTGTTCCTCTTTTTTGCTGTGTTAATAATTTTTTTCAGTTTTAATTCAACTACTCTAGCATCAAGCTCCTAATTCGCTTTGTCTAAAGGAAGTTAGATGGCAATGTTTTATTGTGTGAGGTATGGAACTCTCTACCACATGACCTTGTAATACTTAATTCTCTAAAAAAAAGTTCAAGGAGGTCCTGTGTGACTTTCTTGAATAACATTACAGGTTATTCATACTAGATTTTGTTATGGGACGTTGATCCAAGCAACTAGTCTGATTGCCATATGTGGAGTCGGGAAGGAATTTTTCCCCTAATTTTGGGCAAGCAGCATCTGCCTCATGGTTTTTTTTGACTTCCTCTGGATCAACACATAAGCTTTTCACAGGTCTCTATATATAGTGTGATGGCTCTCACAGCTCTTTATATACAGTACTAGATGGTGTCCCGATTCTAACGCATCGGGTATTCTAGAATCTGTATGCGGCCGACCAGGCGCAATCAACAGAGTGGTGTTTAAATGTGGCGCCAAAATCGCTGATTGGTCGCGGCCGCCGGCCACGACCAATCAGCAGAGCGGTGTTTAAATTTGGCGCCAGTATCGCTGATTGGTCGCGGCGCCAATATCGCTGATTCCGACCAATCAGCGAATCGTATTACTGAGGACCGGGCAGCGACGCTACCTGTGCGGGTACTTCCGCTGCGAGGAACCGGGAGATGGCCGGCTGCTCACAGCCGAAGTATCCCGACTGGCGGCGCCACTCCCCGGTCCTAGCTTCTCACTTGCCGTCGGGAGATCAGCGGCCCTAGCCATTGATCTCCCGACGGTAGCCGCATGGAGGTCAGCAGCGCCGCCGGTCGCGGTACTTCTGCTGCGAGCAGCCGGGAGATGAGCGGCTAGCGCCGGTCATCTCCCGGCTGCATCGCCGCTGACCTCCGTGCGGCAGATGAGCTGCTAACGGCCGCCATCTTTTTCTGAAATCCCGCGTCGCTGATTGGCCGCGGCTGGACCAATCAGCGACGCAGGATTTCCTGGACAGAAGGACAGACAGACAGACGGGATTAGACGATTATATACAGTACAGACCAAAAGTTTGGACACACCTTCTCATTTCAAGATTTTTCTGTATTTTCATGACTATGAAAATTGTACATTCACACTGAAGGCATCAAAACTATGAATTAACACATGTGGAATTATATACTTAACAAAAAAGTGTGAAACAACTGAAAATATGTCTTATATTCTAGGTTCTTCAAAGTAGCCACCTTTTGCTTTGATGACTGCTTTGCACACTCTTGGCATTCTCTTGATGAGCTTCAAGAGGTAGTCAATGGAAATGGTCTTCCAACAATCTTGAAGGAGTTCCCAGAGATGCTTAGCACTTGTTGGCCCTTTTGCCTTCACTCTGCGGTCCAGCTCACCCCAAATCATCTCGATTGGGTTCAGGTCTGGTGACTGTGGAGGCCAGGTCATCTGGCGTAGCACCCCATCATTCTCCTTCTTGGTCAAATAGCCCTTACACAGCCTGGAGGTGTGTTTGGGGTCATTGTCCTGTTGAAAAATAAATGATGGTCCAACTAAACGCAAACCGGATGGAATAGCATGCCGCTGCAAGATGCTGTTGTAGCCATGCTGGTTCAGTATGCCTTCAATTTTGAATAAATCCCCAACAGTGTCACCAGCAAAGCACCCCCACACCATCACACCTCCTCCTCCATGCTTCTCGGTGGGAACCAGACATGTAGAGTCCATCCGTTCACCTTTTCTGCATCGCACAAAGACACGGTGGTTGGAACCAAAGATCTCAAATTTAGACTCATCAGACCAAAGCACAGATTTCCACTGGTCTAATGTCCATTCCTTGTGTTCTTTAGCCCAAATAAGTCTCTTCTGCTTGTTGCCTGTCCTTAGCAGTGGTTTCCTAGCAGCTATTTTACCATGAAGGCCTGCTGCACAAAGTCTCCTCTTAACAGTTGTTGAAGAGATGTGTCTGCTGCTAGAACTCTGTGTGGCATTGACCTGGTCTCTAATCTGAGCTGCTGTTAACCTGCGATTTCTGAGGCTGGTGACTCGGATAAACTTATCCTCAGAAGCAGAGGTGACTCTTGGTCTTCCTTTCCTGGGGCAGTCCTCATGTGAGCCAGTTTCTTGCAGCGCTTGATGGTTTTTGCATCTGCACTTGGGGACACTTTCAAAGTTTTACCAATTTTTTGCATTGACTGACCTTCATTTCTTAAAGTAATGATGGCCACTCATTTTTCTTTACTTAGCTGCTTTTTTCTTGCCATAATACAAATTCTAACAGTCTATTTAGTAGGACTATCAGCTGTGTATCCACCAGACTTCTGCACAACACAGCTGATGATCCGAACCCCATTTATAAGGCAAAAACTCCCACTTATTAAACCTGACAGGGCACACCTGTGAAGTGAAAACCATTTCCGGTGACTACCTCTTGAAGCTCATCAAGAGAATGCCAAGAGTGTGCAAAGCAGTCATCAAAGCAAAAGGTGTCTACTTTGAAGAACCTAGAATATAAGACATATTTTCAGTTGTTTCACACTTTTTTTGTTAAGTATATAATTTCACATGTGTTAATTCATAGTTTTGATGCCTTCAGTGTGAATGTACAATTTTCATAGTCATGAAAATACAGAAAAATCTTTAAATGAGAAGGTGTGTCCAAACTTTTGGTCTGTACTGTATATTAGATGATGACCCCACAGACCCTTTACACAGCATTATGTTTCCACAGCTCCTTGTATACAGTATGATTCCCTCATTGTTCCCTAAATACAGTATGATGTGCTCACAGCTCCATATACACCGTATGATGTCCCCACACATGCAGATACACAATATGATACCTATACACAATATGATGCCCCTACATCTCCCTATACACAATATGATGCCCCTACATCTCCCTCCATCTGAACAAGTCTCTCCAGCTTCAGAAAGATTATGGACGCATCACATTTTTTTTACGGACAGGGAAAAAAGTGCCCTATTTTTATGGACTGTCCAAGAATTTCTGGACAGTTGGCTACCCTGCTATTAGTTCCACTGGGGTGGCAGCCTAGGTGGATGCTGGAAGCACAACCGTCTCTCCCTAAGATTCGGAGAGGGAAGGCCACCGATTCCTGACCCTTGCTGTGGCCTTTTCGTTGAGAGGGATGGTTTATTGAGGGCCCATATATACACACAGTCATGGCCGGAAGTGTTTAGCAACCTTGAGATTGTTCCAGAAAGTGAAGTATTTCTCCCAGAAAATTATTACAATTACACATGTTTTGTTATACATTTGTTATAATATTTATTTCCTTTGTGTGTATTGAAACAGCACAAAAAAATGGGAAAAAAAGGCAAATTGGACATAATTTCACACAAAACTCCAAAAATGGGCCGGACAAAATTGTTGGCACTTTTCCAAAATTGTGGAAAAACAACTTTGCTTCAAGCATGTGATGCTCGTTAAAACTCACCTGTGGCAAGTAACAGTCGTGGGTAATATGAAAGTCATACCTGAGACCAGATAAAAAGTGGAGAAGATAGATAGATATGAGATTGATAGATAGATAGATATGAGATAGATAGATGGATATGTGGCACCCCAGGGGTCTGGTTATCACTGTAATAGAAATATTATGTCTGAGAGCAAGTGGGAGGTTTCCTGGTTCGGAGCCCTTAAACATGCAACACCTCCTGTCCCAGACCAGATAGGGGAGGAACCTGCCCTATATAAACTGGATCTGGGGCGGGGTTAGTGAAGTCAGAGCCTGGAGTTAGTTCCAGACACAGGGAAAGTAACAGCGAGGAGCTCTGTAGGAGCAGGAGCTGAAGACCAGGGACTTGAGCTAAGCGGAGTTCGTCCTGGCAGAAGACTCTGAGAACCGGACACAGGAGTCCGAGGTTGCGGGGACTTATATATACCCAGCAGCAGAAACCCGCCGGCAAGGGATTTCAAGTCCTCTCGCCATAGAAGCCCGGAGGCTCAGTCACGAGCAAGGGACCAGCACTGCAATCGAGGAGCGGGGGCTATCAGAAGGCCCCAAGTCACCAGCCATACAGGTGAGCACCACACGGAACACTCAGGGATGTGGGCTACTTCCACTCGCTTACAGCAAGGTAGCCAGGAAGAGTGCAGATAGTCGGGGAGGCCTACAACTCCACCTGGCCAGGGGAACTCCAGTTTGCTCACAGACTGACCAGGCCTCTTATGCTAGCCAGTACTCCCGGGAGGGTCTGCCTTATCACCATCAGTAAAGACCCTGAACTGCACTGCAAAGCCTCTGAGTCGTTCCTGCTGCGCTCGTGTACCATCACTCCTATCATCCACACTCACTAGCCTGAGGCTATACTCCTCCCGTGGGGAGTTATACTACACTCTGCTGCCCTCACAACATCAGCCTCAGAGGTCTGCTCAGCAGCGGCGGTTCTTATTGACCGCAATCCACGGGTGGCGTAGTCGGACATTGCATTATACTGATACAGAGACTGCCACAATATTGGTCTGGCCACCCTGAGCCACGGGACCAGGTCGCCACAACTACTCCCAGTATTGCCCTGAAGTCCGGTCCCGGGTGCCCCATGGCCCAGGGGGCGCGTCATATAGATAATAGATAGATGATAGATAGTCCTATGATATGAGATAGAGGTCGTTATAGACAGGTTTATACACTCTCTCCCGAAGTCGGTAAAATCCTGGGTTGCCCAGGGAGATCCCTATAATGCTGATGACTTGGTGGGGTTGGTGGAAAGATACCAGGTGGTTGAGAGTCCGTTGGGAAAACAAGGGGTCGTAGCCTCTCAATACTGGGGTTCCCAAAAGGTGGCGGACACCCAAAAGAAGGGAGCTAGCGCCACACCTGGGGGGCATCCTAGAGTTCAGGAGGGGTCTGAGTTGCTGCCCAAGGTCCCACCCCATAATATAGTGTGTTGGAGATGTCATACCCCTGGCCATATTGCCTCCCGGTGTCCCATAACCTCTGAACCAATGGACTGTAACATGGGCCGGCGTTGCTCTTATTTTGCCTACCCCGCCTGCAGCACGGTTCGTCAACATGGCGAGGGCCCTCAGGCATGCTCAGTGTCAGTTAACGGGGCACAAGTCTCTGGACTATTGGTCTCAGGAAGTTTGGTGACCCTGATAAGGGCCACACTCCCTCATCGGCTGGTTTCTGGGAAGGTGGTGGGTGTCCGGTGTATCAATGGGGACGCTAAGAACTATCCTGTGGCCCAGGTGGATGTAAACACAGACTGTGGCACCACATCTCATGAAGTGGCGGTCGTTAAGGACCTATTGCATCCCATAATAATTGGACGTTACTTTGCATTATTCTGGGAAATGTGGGGGAAAGCGGGGACACCTGGTTGCTTGGACGACAGCCAGATCGCCCCTAAGGAAACTTACCCGCAGAACATAGTAGATGAGTTTCCCATGTGTGTGCTGGTGGGCAATGAGGCTGAAGTAGCATCCCCTGAGTCCAATATCCCTGAGCTTTAGGTGTCCGAGGGAAACTTTGGAACTGCCCAACTCAGGGATTTAACTCTGAAAGGGGCCTTTGAAAATGTTACTGTGTTAAATGGGGTGCCTCAGGAACCGGGGGCTGACACTCGGTTCCCTCATTTTGCTGTGAATGGGGATTTGCTGTACAGAATAACCAAGCCAAGGGGTGAGGTAATAGAACAGTTGCTGGTGCCAGGGCCCTATAGACGCAGGGTGTTAGACATGGCTCATTCTCATGTGTTGGGTGGTCACCTGGGTGCAGACAAGATTCAAGAACGGATCCTCCAAAGATTCTACTGGCCAGGTTGCTATAGAGAAATATAGAGTTATTGTCGTTCCTGCCCCACATGCCAGATAACCTCCCCAGTGGCCCACTTCCGCAGTCCCCTAGTGAAACTACCAGTCATCGAGGTTCCATTCGAACGCATAGCAATGGATCTAGTGGGGCCTCTGGTCAAGTCCGCCCAAGTGCATCAGTATATCCTGGTGGTATTAGATTATGCTACATGGTATCTGGAGGCCGTACCACTACGAAACTCCTCCACCAGGTGTATAGCCAGGGAGTTAGACCACATGTTTTCAAGAACTGGGTTGCCTAACGAGATCCTAACAGACCAAGGAACTCCATTTATGTCGAAGGTCATGAGGGAATTGTGCAAGACACTGCAGATTGCACAACTGAGAACCTCCGTGTACTCTCCCCAGATGGACGGACTGGTAGAGAGGTTTAACAAAACCTTGAAAGCAATGTTGAGGAAAGCAGTGGAAAAGGATGGCCGAGACTGGGACTATATGTTGTTCGCCATGAGGGAAGTTCCCAAAGCTTCCACAGGTTTCTCCCCGTTTGAACCACTCTATGGACGACACCCTCAGGACTCCTGGAGGTGGAGAAAGAGTCCTGGGAAGCTGAGACCACTCCCTATAGGAGAGTGGTGGAGCACGTTGCCCAGATGCAAGAGAGGATTGCCCATGTGATGCCCATTGTGAGGGAGCACCTCCTTAAGGCACAAGAGGCACAGTCCAGGGTGTATAATAGGTCGGCCAGGGTGAGATCGTTCAACCCAGGAGATCGAGTGCTTGTGCTAGTCCCACAGTGGAGACAAGTTCATGGCCAAGTGGCAGGGCCCCTATGAGGTGGTAGAGAAAGTGGGGGAAGTCAACTTTAAGATCCAACAACCAGGGAAGAGGAAGCCCTACCAAATTTACCATGTTAACTTGATTAAGCCATGGCAAGATAGAGAGCCTGCGGAAGCTCCCTGTTTAATGGCTGAGGCTGAGGCCGATGTGAAAGAGGTCAAGGTGGCAGAGTCACTGTCACATGCCCAAAAGCAACAGTGCAAGGAGTTGTTACAGCGAAATAAAGACATGTTTTCGGAGTTGCCAGGACTCACTCAGGTCATAGAGCATGAGGTTCTCACAGAGCCTCATGTTCGCGTCAATCTAAAACCATACCGGATCCCTGAAGCCCGCAGAGAGGTGATCTCTAAAGAAGTAAGGCGGATGCTAAACCTGGGAGTCATTGAAGAGTCCAAAAGTGGATGGTCCAGTCCTATAGTCTTAGTGCCGAAACCAGATGGGGAATGGCGGTTTTGCAACGACTATAGGAAGCTGAACGAGGTCTCAAAGTTCGACGCCTACCCAATGCCTAGGGTAGATGAGCTTATCGAAAGGCTAGGACCCGCTCGGTACATCACCACTCTGGACCTCACCAAAGGATATTGGCAAATTCCCCTGTCCAAAGAGGCTAAGGAGAAGACAGCCTTCTCGACGCCAATACGTCAGGATGCCGTTTGGGTTGAAGGGAGCTCCGGCCACCTTCCAGAGAGCCATGGACCGGATCTTAGCACCCCACAAACAGTATGCAGCGGCCTACCTAGATGCCATCGTCATATTTAGCCAGGACTGGGAAAGTCATCTGGACAAAGTTCAAGCCATACTTGATGCCCTAAGGAAGGCGGGCTTTACTATCAACCCGAAGAAATGTGCCATGGGGATGGAGGAAGCCAAGTACCTAGGGTACGTGGTTGGTAGAGGGGAAATAAAACCACAAATAAATAAGGTCGAGGCGATCTTGAACTGGCCACAGCCCCTCTCGAAGAAGCAGGTCATGGCGTTTCTAGGCATTGTGGGCTACTATCGAAGATTTGTCCCTAACTTTGCCCTGATAGCAGCCCCACTGATGGATCTTCCGAAAGGGATGAAGTCAGCTATGGCCAAGTGGTCCCCGGAAGCAGAAGCGACCTGCCAGGAATTGAAACTGGTCCTCTGTAAACAACCAGTCTTGGTGGCACCCAGCTTCTCCAAGGAGTTTGTGGTCCAGATGGATGCATCGGATGTCGGGCTGGGAGCAGTCTTGTCCCAGGAGATTAACGGAGAAGAACACCCTGTAAAATACCTCAGTCTGAAGCTCTCCGCTTGTGAGAAGGACTACTCCATTGTAGAAAAAGAATGTTTGGCCATTAAGTGGGCGTTAAACACTCTGAGGTATTACCTATTAGGTAGAAGGTTCAGGTTAGTGTCAGACCATGCCCCATTGAGGTGGATGCGAGAAAAGAAGGGAAACAATGCCAGAGTGACTAGGTGGTTCCTGGCTCTACAAGATTTTAGTTTCCGGGTAGAGCATAGGCCTGGGAAACAACATGGGAATGCCGCTGCCTTGTCAAGGGTTTATTGTATGGTGACAGAAGGTGCCAAGCCCTACGGCTTTGGACAGAGGGGGGGTGTATGTAAGGTTGCTGCCGGACAGATCGTGGACGGGAGGTATGTGTCCTCGAAGTGCCATGCTTCGGTGATGTAGGATCCGGAGAAGCAGGCTCCAGCACACATAGTGCTGAGAGGAATTTAATGGGTCCGGATTACAGGGCCGGGTTTTATGAGCAGCTGAAAGAGCTGGGGGGGAACAGCTGCTCACTTACCTCCAGTCCAGGTCTTGGAAGGCTAATTTAAGACAGCTGCGCCTGTCTCTGTCTGTCTGTGTTTGCTGGGCAAGGTGAGCAGACCTTGCAGGTGCTTCTTAGACTCTGCAGGAGGCAGAGAAAAGCACCTTGTTTAAACGGCTGAAGCCGTGCTGCATGGACTTGTTATTTTGAGCTTTGTTCTGTTATTCCTTTTTGTGCCAGGAAAAGGCTGTAACTTTTGTTTCTTAACTGGTGTATGGACACTAAAATAAGCCACCAGTTTGTTTGAACCCGTGGACTGCATCACTGTGTGAACCTGTGCCTACCTCCAACGCGGCTCAGTGAGTACAAATCCCTACACTATCTATCTATCTATTTATCTATCTATCCATCTATCTATCCATCTATTTATTCATCTATCCATCTATCTATCCATCTATCATACATGGATAGATAGAAAGATAGATAGATATGTGACACCCCAGGGGTCTGGTTGCCACAGTGATAGAGATATTACGTCTGAGAGCAGGTGGGAGGTCTCTTGGTCAGGGATCCTATGCATGCCACACCTCCTGCCCAGTCCTGGGAGGGGAAGAACTTCCCCTATATAAACCTAGGGCTGAGGCAGGGTTAGTGAGTAGAGAAGAAGTAGAGAAAGAGAAGCAGCATAGGAAGAAACAACAGGAGCTCTGTGGGAGCAGTGTTACAAGGAGTCAGGGGCTGGCAGCTGCAGAGCTCGCCCTGACTGAGAAGTTATCACCGGACCCGGAGTCCGAGGCTGTGGGGACTAACTCCTATCCAGCAGCAGAAACCGACCGGCAGGGGATTGCAGGTCCTCTGGCCCAGAAACCCGAAGGCACGGTCACACGCGTGGGACCAGCACCGCCGTCGTGGAGCGGAAGCTACTAGAAGGCCCCGAGTCACCGGCCATACGGGTGAGCACCACACGGTACACTCAGGGACGTGGGCTACTTATACCCGCCTCTAGCAAGGTAGCCAGAAGAGTATCGTTAGTTTGTGAGGCCTACAACTCCGCCTGGCCAGGGGAGATCCCATCTGCTCAAGGACTGACCAGGCCCCAATCGCTAGCCAGTACTCCGGGAGGGTCTATCTTTGTCACCAGTAAAGACCCTGAACTACACAGTACCGTCTCCGAGTGGTTCCTGCTACCCCCATCATCCACGTCGGCTGCCCTGAGGCCATACCCCTCCCGTTGGGGGTTATACTATCACGCTGCACAATCCTACCACCGGCCTCAGCGGTCTGCCCTGCAGCAGCAGCTCCCTGGCTGCACTCAACGGGTGGCGTAGTCGTCCAACATCTACCGCTAAAACAGCGCCACTTAGTCTGACTCCCTGGGCACGGACCGGATCACCGCCACGAGACTACAACCCTCAACAGATCCGGCTCCGGGTAAGCTCCCGCGTGCGCAACGCAGCGCGACACAGGCCCAGGGGCGCGTCAACTTTTGGCGTAGTCGGCAGGATCTCGTGCCCGCAACCACCGGGTACTGCGTGCCTGAAAAAGACTGTTCAAACTTACCAGTGGTGAAGATTCCCGCCATCCGGCGCCATCTTCTACATTCTTCCCGCCATCCGCGAAGTTTTCCCGCCATCCGGCGCCATCTTCGGCCTTCTTCCCGCCATCCGTGGAGGTTTCCCGCCATTGAACGCCATCTTGAGGACGCCGCGCGGGAAGAAGACGGGCGTGGACTCCGAAAGCGCGCGAGAACTGAAGCCCCGCCTCACGTCCGGACGTTGCGTAAGGTCCTGGAAGGAGCCCAGCAGACGCCGACGTCACAGGAGCGCGACGGAAGGTCCTCAACCCTGACGATCCACTGCGGAGCCGCGGCCTACGGAAGAGGATCATCGCAAGGTAGGCCATGGTCCACTAGGGGGGAGAAGGATGTCGGATACGGAGGAGAGCTTCACCGCTTCAACCCCCGCCAGCGCCACCGCTGTTGCGGTCATGCCTTTCACCATGCCCTATATCCCGGGGGCAGCCTGGCTACCCCAGTACTCAGGGGAATCGCATACCCTGCATGACTTTAGAGAAAAGCTGGATAGCCTCTTCCAGGTGTACCCCCTTACAGAAGAGCAAAAAGTGAGCATCCTGGTGGCCCAATTAACCGGGGCAGCCCAAAGGGAGGTAAAGTCCTGGCCACCTGGGGGGAGGACTGTCGCAGGGATACTGGCCCGGCTGAGGGACACCTTTGATACCCGCACCTCAGCCGAGATCAAGCTCAGATTCTACGGGTGCAAACAGCGGGCACATGAGAGTATAAGGGACTATGCATTAAACCTACAAGAAGCCCTGAGAGCCATTAAGCAGACCGACCCTGACGGCGTGGGAGACGAGGACAGGCTGTTGACTGAACAATTTATAGAGGGTTTATATTGCAATGCCCACCGAACCCAGTTGCGGGCAATGGCCTTACAGGACCCTCATCTGGGATTTGCACAGTTCAAGGACAGAGCCATCCGGGTGCTCCGAGAACCGGCACCAGGTGGCGTTGTGACCCACAGACGCCCCACTACCACTTACCACCAGGAGGCGGCGCCCTTGTCGGCAGGGCCTGTGGGAGCTGATGCGCAGGCTTTGAGCAATGACCCGGCTCCAGACCTGCACCATCAGGTCCAAGAGCTAGCTAAAAGCGTTGCTGCGCTAACCCGAACTGTGCAGTCTTTACAGGTTTCTACTCCAGGGAAGATCCAGCTGGCATCCGGACCGGAGGACATCCCGTGGCGTCGACCAAGGAGGACCCCACCGGCCAGAGGAAGACCCAGCGACCGATACAACGAGGACGGACGACCCATCTGCCGCCGCTGTAATCAACCCGGACATATGGCAAGGTACTGTCCTTTAAACTGGCACAACCTAGGGTAGAGGGCCAACCCCTAGGAAAAAGATCATCAGGCCCATCGAACTGGCGCGACAAATATGTGGGAGGACGTCCAGTCTTGCCTGTGGTACTGGATGGCATTCCTATGAGTGCCCTACTGGATACCGGGTCACAGGTCACCACCATCCCGTACGTGCTCTTCAAGCAGTACTGGAATGACTCGGATATTACCCGCTACCCTGACGACGACTTGAGTATCATCGCCAGCAATGGTCAGCCCGTGCCACAGATCGGATTTAAAGAGGTGACCATTAAAATTGGTAGAGTTGAACTGGCAGCACAGGGACTGATCATTGTAGACATTGACAAACATGAGAGTCACCCAAAGATAACTCTAGGAACTAATGTAATTGAAAATTGTCTTGCAGAGGTGATTTTCCTTTTACAGCAGGTTGCCAAGAACGCCAGCTCCGGCCAGCAGCGAGTGCTCCAAAAAGAGATCCGGGCACTGATGCGACGGCAACAGGTGGAACTCTCCGGTGGTGAGATTGGTAGCGTAAGAATGTGTGACCCTTTCCCTATTGCCATGCCCCCAAAAAGTGAAATGATGATTTGGTGCCGGGCAGCTATTGGTCTGAGAGGTAGAGATTACCAGGCAATGGTAGAACCAGTTTACTCAGACAGTAGGCCCACCATCTTGACAGCACGGGGGGTGGTTAATGTACGCCATGGGAGGGTGCCCGTTCGCATAATCAATATCGGGAAGAGGGAAGTGTACCTGCCCCGGTATGCCACGCTAGCCAAATTATATACTGTGATGAAAGCCGGCCGGTGGGTGCAGCTCTCTGGCGCCCCCTTACCTCTCAGGTCAGTCAAGGTACTGCACCTAGAGAAAGTAGTGCCAGGAAGCTGCAACCAGCGCAGGGAACACGGTAGTGTGTTATCCCTTCAACGTCACTAAACCGTAACGTCACTACACAGCACAACTCGCTAGCGCCCTCTTAGCCTCAGGTCAGTCAAGGAACTGCACCTAGGATAAGCGGTCGCCAGGGAGACTGTCCTGTAACCTACTGGGTATCGGGGCCCTCTGTAGTGAGGGCGGTATATATATCTTCCTTGGCCGCGCCAGGAATATATATATCTGAACCTCCGACCGTCACTACCAGCCTTCCCCAATCCCCAGTTGGTATGCTGCCACCAGTCCCTATTTTAGATATACGCCCAGTCCGTGAATGGGCCTATATCGGGTCAGGAACCAACCCTGGGTAGCGTTTTTGGCTTGAGCCGAGCTCACACGGACGTGCGTTCGTTATGCAGAATAAAAGGCAGGCCCACAATTACTTGAGGTAATTGATTATAATAATACACTAGATACACGATATACAACTAAATATACACAGGTATAAGGTCAGGCTAAACTATACAACAATGGAATACAACACACAGAATCACCACAGCATATCAGTTACCGGTTTCTTGATTTTCTTGTGACGCAGGGAGAGGATTCTGCGATCGCAGGCACGGTTCTTTGTTACAGGCTGAGGCCTACCACCGCATGGTCAAACTGCTCCTCCCCTTGGTGGCCTCAGCTGGTGCTCAGATGTTCAGCACACCACTCTTGGGTCAAGACTGACTTGTCTCTTGTCTGTCCTGCTATCTTACCTGCCCCGTCCCGCCCACTGCTGGTGAGGTCAGCTGGCTCAGTCTCCACCCTCAGGTCTAACTTCGATCAGAAGCCCAAATTCTATGGAACCCAATAACTTCTTCTGGGATGGTCTCATGATACCCCCAGGGGTTCCCATGGATTCGGGCCGCCGTAACCGACCTTTTGATATCAATTATGATACCATACGGTCCTCAGGAATGGCTCCGCGCTATATCTTGGCTTCCAGAGCACGTACAAACGTCTACCGCGGAGGCTTGTGTGCGCAATGGCTCCGGGACGCCGTGATATTTTTTTATTGGCCCATCCCACGCAACATGCGTGTACTATTCATGTTTCTATATCTTATGCCTCCATGCTTGTGACAGACAAAGCAACTAGTCCTATGGGACAAATGGTCAGGTACAGATAGACGAAGCACCCCCCCCTGCTGGCTGTGTTTCCTCTCGAAGTCTTTGAAGCTCCTAGCATTCAAGTGTTAAGTAGGCTTCTTATCTTACAGGAGCCTGGATGGGGGGAAACTATCTAGTTGACGTTTTAACAGAAGGTCCCAAGGGTGGGGGCTGCTGAAGTGTGGCCATCCCTGGATATGATTTATCATTACCAAGATGGCGGCTACAGGTTCATCACACCTCCCCCTATACGAGGGCGCGAGGGGGTAGCACATTCCTGTGTTCCCCCGTGCGTCCTTCTGCACCCTCCCCTTGCCGGGATAACCCGTCAGCGTTACCGTGGTCACGGCCTCTTCTGTGGCGAATGGAGAAGTGGTACTGCTGGAGAGCGAGGCTCCAGCGTAGCAACCTGCCATTCGACCCAGAGACCGTGTGTAACCAGCTGAGGGGGTTGTGGTCCGTCTCCACGGTGAAATGGCTTCCGTACAAGTAGGGCTGCAGACGCTGCAGGGCCCATACAATTGCCAGGCATTCTTTTTCCACCGTGGAGTAAGCCACCTCCCGGGGCAGTAGCTTCCTGCTCAGGTACAAGACAGGATGTTCCTGGCCTGTCGTGTTGACCTGACTTAGCACAGCACCGAGGCCAAAGTCACTGGCGTCGGTCTGTACCACAAACGGCCGGTCGAAGTCGGCAGCTTGCAGTACAGGGGAGCTACTTAGGGCGGCCTTGAGTGCCCCGAAAGCTGTCTCGCAGGCGACTGTCCAGTCGACTGCGACGGGCAGCTTCTTCTTGGTGAGGTCCGTCAGGGGCTTGGCCAGGGTGCTATAGTGTGGGACGAACCTCCTATAGTACCCGGCGGTCCCCAAGAAGGACATCACCTGCTTTTTGGTCCTAGGAGTGGGCCAGGATGCGATGGCATCCACTTTCCCCGGTTCTGGCTTCAGAACCCCCCCGCCTACCCGGTGACCCAGGTAGAGGACCTCACTCATGCCCAGCTGGCACTTTTCCGGCTTGATGGTCAAGCCTGCCCGGTGGATCCGACCGAGCACCTGCCGCAGGTGCTCTAGGTGATCCTCCCAAGTGGGACTGAAGACTGCAATATCGTCCAAGTACGCAGCCGCGTACCCTTCAAGTCCCTCAAGCAGCGTATTGACCATCCGCTGAAAAGTGGCAGGGGCATTCTTCATGCCGAATGGCATCACTGTGGACTCGTACAGTCCAAAAGGGGTGATAAAGGCAGAGCGTTCCCTTGCCGCGGGGGTCAGAGGAATCTGCCAGTACCCCCGGCTCAGATCCATGATGGTCAGGTACTTAGCCCCGGCCATCCGATCGAGCAGGTCATCGATGCGTGGTATGGGGAACGCATCGGTGGCCGTTACAGCGTTGAGCCCCCGGTAGTCCACGCAGAACCGTGTAGTTCGGTCCTTCTTTGGTACGAGGACTACAGGCGAGGCCCACGCGCTGCTGGATGCCTGGATCACCCCCAGCTTCAGCATCTCGTCTATCTCTTGGCGCATGTTTCCCTGCACCTCGAAAGAGACCCGATATGCTGAACGCCGGATCGGCGGGTGATCGCCAGTGTCCACGTCGTGGACAGCCATCTCAGTCCTTCCGGGCAGGCTGCTGAACAGCCCCCGGAAGGGGTGCAGGGTGGTCCCCAGCTGGGACCGTTGGTCCTCCGTGAGCTGGTGGCCAACCCCCACATCCTCGATGGACCCACCCGCCTTGGCTTGGGTGAGCAGATCCAGGAGGGTTTCTACCTCTCCTTCCTCGGGAAGGTTGCACACTGGGTGGGCAGTCGCTTCCCGCTCATGATGAGCCTTCATCATGTTCACGTGGAAGGCCTTCCTCCTTCCACGGGCGTGATCCAGGGTGACCAGATAGGTGACGGCATTGAGTTTCTGGTGCACGAAGTAGGGACCTTCCCAGGCTGCCTGAAGCTTGTTCTGTGGTACGGGGACCAGTACCCACACCTTTTGACCCACCTGGTAGGTCCTCTCACAAGCATTCTGGTCGTACCACCGCTTCTGGTCGGCCTGGGCCCGGGCCATATTGTCCTGCACCAGCTTTGCCAAGGCCATCATCCTGTCCCGGTGGCGCACGACATACTCGATGACCGACACCTCGGGGGTGGCCAAATCCCCTTCCCATGCTTCCTTCACCAGAGCCAGGGGGCCCCGTACCCGTCGCCCGTACAGGAGCTCAAAGGGGGAGAACCCCGTTGAGGCCTGCGGAACCTCCCGGTAAGCAAATAGGAGGTGTGGGAGGTAACGCTCCCAGTCTCTCCCGTGGGAGTCGACCAACATCTTAAGCATCTGCTTTAAGGTGCCATTGAACCGCTCACACAGGCCATTAGTCTGTGGGTGATACGGGCTGGCCACCAGATGTTGCACCTGCATTTGCTTACAGAGGGACTCCATCAGCCGCGACATGAACTGGGTCCCTCGGTCGGTGAGCATTTCTTGGGGGAAACCCACTCTGGAGAAGATCTCCAGTAAGGCGGTAGCCACCTTGTCGGCCCGAATGGACGACAAAGCTACCGCTTCCGGGTACCGGGTGGCATAGTCCACTACCGTGAGTATGAAGCATTTCCCGGAGTGGCTGGGAGTGGACAGAGGTCCAATAAGATCCACAGCAACCCTCGAGAAAGGCTCTTCGATGATTGGCAGAGTTACCAGTGGGGCTTTGGGGCGCGGCCCCGCCTTCCCCACCCTCTGACAGGTGTCACACGAACGGCAGTAGGCACCCACCGCGGCTCCCATCCCAGGCCAGTAGAAATGCTGAGCTATCCTGGCCTTGGTTTTAGCGATCCCTAGGTGTCCGGCCATCGGAATCTCGTGTGCGATCCGCAACAATTCCGCCCTGAACGGATAGGGTACCACTAACTGTCGGTCCCTGGGCCACGCCTCCGGTGAACCCTGCTGGACCGTTACCCGGTACAGCCGTCCCTGGTCCCAGACCACCCGCTCGCAGTCTGACTCCATGGGAGGCTGTGCCGCCTGTTCCTTGAGAGCTTTCAGGCTGTCGTCTGCTTCCAACGCAGCCTGAAATTCCTGACTTGATGTGGCCAGAATCGACGAAACTGCCACATCCTCTGTCAGCCCCTCCGGGCATGTCACCTGGCCGCTGTCTGACCCGGCAGACACTTGGTCAGAAGTGGGGAAGCCGTCGGACCTCTGCAAGGCTCCTTGGGCTCCGGCGCTCCCACTCCTGGTGACAGCGGCTATGACCGCTGTGACCGTGGGTAGTGCCTGCTTCCCCTCTGTTTCTGACCAAGCCGCCCGATCAGGCAGGCTTCCTAGGCCTTTGGACATCTCGGATGTGGGGAACTCCTGCCCTGGGGTCTTACCTGGCGGCTCCTCTCTTGGGACACCCCCACCTCCCATGGCCTGTTCCTCCCCCTGCAGTGGGCCTATACTCAGCAGCCTGGATACCCCTGGGAGCCCTACACTGCCGGTAGCTGCCCCCCTCTCCATCCCTGAGCTTCCCTCTACAGAATCCTGCCCGCCCCCTCCCTCACCGGAGGACAAGAGGTCACGGCACGCCGGCTGAGCACCTCTGCGGGCATCCCCACACTCCCCACCTGCTTTCACTAACCCTGTTTGTGTTGTGTCTGTGCAGGTGTTACCCTCAGGTTTCACTCCCTCCTCCTCAGCAGGACACACACTACATACAACATGGTTGGCATTAGCAGCAGACAAATCAATACACTCTTGGGGGGCCGAACTTGGGGGTTCAGAGGGTACATACTGCGATACTAGACGCCCCAAGTCGGTCCCTAATAAAACATTTGCGGGAATATTTGGCGTTACTCCCACCTCCCGCATCCCCCTTCCGGCACCCCAGTCCAAATACACCATGGCAACGGGAAGTGCCGGCTCCACGCCTCCAACCCCGGAGACGGAAAGAGTCTTTCCTGGTACCAAGTCCTGGGGGGACACCACCTCAGGCCGTACCAGTGTTCGTTCAGCGCCCGTGTCCCGCAGTCCCATGACCGCAGAACGGCCTATGGTGACGGGTTGGATGTTGTCCAGGGACCTACCACCACCCCCTCCCACACACAAAACATTGGGCGCTCTCTGGGACTGGGATGGGGTCTTTTGGCGCTGGGGACACTCAGCCCTAAAGTGTCCTGGTTTGTTGCATAGATGACAACGTCTTACGTCTGGTCCTTGCCTGGAGAGGGCAACAGGGGGATACACCCCTTGTGTTCTAGGGGCCGGGGAAACAGGGGCATGACTGGGCTTACCCCCTCTCCAGGTGCTGCTGGCAGACTTCTTCAGCTCAGGCGCCCTGTTATTGGCATACTCGTCTGCCAGGGCGGCTGTAGCAGAAGCCCCTGTTGGTTTTCGGTCACGGAGGAACTGTCGGAGGTCCTCTGGGCAGTTCCACAAGAACTGCTCCGTGACGAACAGTTCCTGGACCTCCTGGCGGGTAGTAAGCGCTAGACCCGAGGTCCAGTGCTCTGCGGCTCTCAACAGCGCCCGCATATGATCGGTCCAGGTGTCCTTGGGGCCACGCAGCAGGCTCCGGAACTTCTGGCGGTACGACTCGGGAGTGAGGTTGTACTGCCGGATCAGGGCCCGCTTGATGCAGTCGTAGTTCTGTACCTCCCCGGCAGGTAAGTCCCCCAAGGCATCCAGGGACTTACCCCTCAAACGGGGGGTCAGGTATCTGGCCCACTGATCCCGGGCCAGATGGTGCTGAAGACAGGTCCGTTCAAATGCCACCAGAAAGGAGTCCAGGTCCCCATCCTTCTCCAGTAGAGGGAAGTCCTCAGCTCGGACTTTGGACGACTTGGTCTCCTGATGGGTTGGTTGCTCTAGCGGAAGCCCCCGCTGGGCCAGGTCCAGTTGGTGCTGGCGCTCCGCAGCTCGCTCTGCACGCTCTGCAGCTTCACGCTCCGCAGCCTCCCGGCGCTCTGCAGCCCGCTCTGCACGCTCCGCAGCCTCCCGGCGCTCCGCAGCTTCGCGCTCCTCCTCCGCTGCCTTCTCTGATGCTGCCAGGAGGGTTTTGTAGACGGCATCGCCATGAGACTGGAGACTTGCCATAGCCGCTTGTAAAAGGGCTTGTGATCTGGACAGGCTGGGCTGGGTAGGTGGTGGGCAGCCCACTGCGGGACCGTATACTGGGGACTGGCTCCCTGAGGTGCCCGGGCTGGACTCCTCCTCGCCATGAGTAACAATGTCCTCCCCTCCTGCCACACGGACCGTAGCATTAGCCTCCTGCAGGGTCTTGCTCCTGGTGCCGTCTGCCATCTTGGTAACCGACACCGCTGCAACCCTGAGTTTGCACACACCTTGTTATACTTTTAGCCTGACCGTCTAATGTTGGGCTGACCTTAAGACTCCAGCAGTGGAAGTTACCACTGGCAGTCTTTAGTGCCTGGGAGTAGGGGTCCCACAACACTATTATTCTGCAATCCCACCGCTCTGCCACCAATGTGATGAAAGCCGGCCGGTGGGTGCAGCTCTCTGGCGCCCCCTTACCTCTCAGGTCAGTCAAGGTACTGCACCTAGAGAAAGTAGTGCCAGGAAGCTGCAACCAGCGCAGGGAACACGGTAGTGTGTTATCCCTTCAACGTCACTAAACCGTAACGTCACTACACAGCACAACTCGCTAGCGCCCTCTTAGCCTCAGGTCAGTCAAGGAACTGCACCTAGGATAAGCGGTCGCCAGGGAGACTGTCCTGTAACCTACTGGGTATCGGGGCCCTCTGTAGTGAGGGCGGTATATATATCTTCCTTGGCCGCGCCAGGAATATATATATCTGAACCTCCGACCGTCACTACCAGCCTTCCCCAATCCCCAGTTGGTATGCTGCCACCAGTCCCTATTTTAGATATACGCCCAGTCCGTGAATGGGCCTATATCGGGTCAGGAACCAACCCTGGGTAGCGTTTTTGGCTTGAGCCGAGCTCACACGGACGTGCGTTCGTTATGCAGAATAAAAGGCAGGCCCACAATTACTTGAGGTAATTGATTATAATAATACACTAGATACACGATATACAACTAAATATACACAGGTATAAGGTCAGGCTAAACTATACAACAATGGAATACAACACACAGAATCACCACAGCATATCAGTTACCGGTTTCTTGATTTTCTTGTGACGCAGGGAGAGGATTCTGCGATCGCAGGCACGGTTCTTTGTTACAGGCTGAGGCCTACCACCGCATGGTCAAACTGCTCCTCCCCTTGGTGGCCTCAGCTGGTGCTCAGATGTTCAGCACACCACTCTTGGGTCAAGACTGACTTGTCTCTTGTCTGTCCTGCTATCTTACCTGCCCCGTCCCGCCCACTGCTGGTGAGGTCAGCTGGCTCAGTCTCCACCCTCAGGTCTAACTTCGATCAGAAGCCCAAATTCTATGGAACCCAATAACTTCTTCTGGGATGGTCTCATGATACCCCCAGGGGTTCCCATGGATTCGGGCCGCCGTAACCGACCTTTTGATATCAATTATGATACCATACGGTCCTCAGGAATGGCTCCGCGCTATATCTTGGCTTCCAGAGCACGTACAAACGTCTACCGCGGAGGCTTGTGTGCGCAATGGCTCCGGGACGCCGTGATATTTTTTTATTGGCCCATCCCACGCAACATGCGTGTACTATTCATGTTTCTATATCTTATGCCTCCATGCTTGTGACAGACAAAGCAACTAGTCCTATGGGACAAATGGTCAGGTACAGATAGACGAAGCACCCCCCCCTGCTGGCTGTGTTTCCTCTCGAAGTCTTTGAAGCTCCTAGCATTCAAGTGTTAAGTAGGCTTCTTATCTTACAGGAGCCTGGATGGGGGGAAACTATCTAGTTGACGTTTTAACAGAAGGTCCCAAGGGTGGGGGCTGCTGAAGTGTGGCCATCCCTGGATATGATTTATCATTACCAAGATGGCGGCTACAGGTTCATCACATATACCATTAACCAAAATGCTATACAATCTGTGGAACCCTTGCCTCCATCTCACCCGGAGGAAGGTAACGGCTCTAAGAAAACAATGGAGGACTGGTGTCAGCAACTACATTTGGGTACTGACTCCACTCCCTCACACCAGAAACAGGGAGTCTATCGGGTGGTTCAAGAGTACGAGAGAGTGTTTAGTAAACACCCGTTAGACTTCGGGTGAGTCAAGGGGGTAGAACACCACATCCCCACGGGAGACCATCCTCCCATAAAAGAGAGGTATCGACCCGTACCCCCTGCACACTACCAACACGCCAAGGGGATGCTTAGAGACATGAAGGAGGCTGGGGTGATCAGGGATAGCTGTAGCCCCTGGGCAGCTCCACTAGTCTTAGTCAAAAAGAAAGACAACACCATGAGGATGTGTGTAGATTACCGGAAAATCAACCGTATCACACACAAGGATGCGTACCCCTTACCAAGGATAGAGGAGTCTTTGGCTGCTTTAAGATCTGCTAACTTCTTCTCTACCTTGGATCTCACTAGTGGGTACTGGCAGGTTCCTGTAGCAGAGGCGGACCGGGAGAAGACCGCATTCACCACCCCGATGGGACTTAGCGAGTTTACCTGCATGCCGTTCGGACTCTGCAACGCACCAGGAACCTTCCAACGATTAATGGAGTGCTGTCTGGGCCACAGAAACTTCGAGACGGTCCTGTTGTACCTGGACGATGTCATCGTATATTCTAAGACTTATGAGGACCACCTGAAACACCTGGCGGAAGTGTTCGAAGCTCTGGCAAGCTACGGCCTAAACGTGAAACCCTCCAAGTGTCACCTCCTGAAACCAAAGGTGCAGTACCTGGGACACGTGGTGAGCGCTGACGGAGTGGCTCCCGACCCTGATAAGATCACCGCAATTAAGGAATGGCCAAGTCCCTCCAGTGTAAAGGAAGTGCGGCAGTTCCTCGGGTTGGTAGGCTACTATCGCAGGTTCATCCCCGGTTTCACCAAAAAGGCAGCTCCTATGCAGGACCTCCTGATAGGCCAGTCCCGGAAGGCCAAGAACCAGAAGCCGCCCTTCAGATGGGAGAAGTTGGAAGAAGAGTCCTTCCGCCAGCTGAAGATGGCCCTCACAGGGGATGAAATCCTGGCGTACCCGGATTACAGCCAGCCCTTTATCCTCTACACCGACGCAAGTAACATCGGGCTAGGAGCCGTGCTGTCCCAGATCCAGCAGGGGAAAGAGCGAGTAATCGCTTACGCCAGCCGAAAACTGCGACCCACCGAAAGAAACCCTGAGAATTACAGCTCATTTAAGCTAGAGTTCCTGGCAGTGGTGTGGGCAGTCACCGAACGCTTTAAGCACTACCTCGCTTCTTCCCGGTTCGTCGTGTACACGGATAACAACCCGTTGACACACCTGGACACGGCAAGACTCGGTGCCCTAGAGCAGAGATGGATGGCCCGCCTGTCCAACTACGAGTTCACCATCAAATACCGGGCAGGACGCTCCAATACCAACGCGGACGCCCTGTCCAGGATGCCAAACCTACCGGACGTAGGAGAAGATCCAGAGGGACTGGAAGAAGTCGAACTCCCCGCGTTTCACCGTCATGGGACTATCCAGTATTCCCATCGGGTAAGGAGTAAGCAAGACGCTACGCTTAACCCCTTACCTCACTACAACTGGGCGGAAACGCAAGACAGTGACCCTGCCGTCCGGCTGGTGAAGGAGATGCTGACTCGGCCAGAGGCTCGCCTTGACCCAGATGCTCCGGAGGAAGCCAAGCAACTGTGGGCAGAAAAGAGTAGACTGTTCCTTTACAAGGGGAAGTTGTGCCGCAGAATGGTTAACTCCCGGACGCATGAACTAATCTGGCAAGTAGTGGTGCCACGAAGAGACGCAGCCATGGTGATGGAGGCATACCACGACGGGGCTGGACACTTCGGATGGAAGAAGCTGGAGTTCCTGCTGCGCGAGCGGTTCCACTGGGTAGGCATGAGGGGAACCATCGAGAGGTGGTGCAGAGACTGTGGCCCGTGCAACCTAAGAAGGAAGGACCGTGCCAGCCAGAAGACTCCCCTGCAGTCCATCGTCACCCGGCAGCCGTTGGAACTGGTAGCCTTGGATCATGTAAAACTGACCCCAAGCAGAAGTGGCTACGTCTACGCACTAACCATCGTGGATCACTACTCCCGGTTCTTGGTTGTCGTCCCTGTCAAGGACTTAACAGCTCGAACAGCAGCAAGAGCCTTCCAGCAGCATTTCTGCCGTCCACACGGGTACCCGGACCAAGTGTTGACAGACCAGGGACCTGCCTTTGAAGCGGAGGTCTTCCAAGAATTCTGCACTCTGTATGGCTGCCGGAAGATAAGGACAACACCCTATCATCCGCAAACTAATGGACTTTGTGAGAAAATGAACCAGGTGGTAATGGATCTTCTGAAAACGTTGCCCCTGGAAGAACGCAGTCTGTGGCCTGAGAAGCTGCCCGATCTGGTGGACCTATACAACCACATCCCGGTAGGTTCCACCAACTGTACCCCGGCTTACCTAATGAGGGCGAGACCTGGTAAGTTACCTGTTGACCTGGAAATGGGAGTCCTGACACCCGAGGACACTTCACCAGAAGCAGACTGGGACACAGAGAGGCAGCAGCAGTACCGGAGAGTACAGGAGAGCGTGGAGCGAAGTCTCTGTCAGGCTAGGGAAAGACAAGAGAAAACTTACAACCAGTATGCTCCCGCTGTTCCCCTGGTACCCGGAGAGCAGGTCTTGAAGAGAAAAAGACGACTCCACAAGTTGGACGACCAGTGGGAGAAGGACCCGTACACCGTACTGCCCTCAAGCCACGACAACCCAAAGGTCTGTACCATCAGTAAAGACGGAGGGGAAACCACAACCATTGTATCCCGCGATCACCTGAAGAAGTGTCCCGAACAGCTACGGAACCCTGAAGAGGAACAAGAAGACCCTCGACCCGTAGAGGAAAGGGAAGACATGGTTAGTACTGTGCTCGGAGACTTCCCTCGGTCTTGGACTCAAGTCAATGGCGCAGTTGTGGTACCCGTACTCACCTTCCTCCAACCAGCATCCCAAGCACCTACGGAGCGACAGGTAGAGCTGGAAGAGCAGCCGGTCCAGGAGGCAGAAGACTCCACACAAGCAGAACAGGAGGATCAACCCTCTGCTTATAGTGAGCCTGCCGTACCCCTAGTGAGCCAAAGAGCCGGTAGACCGCTGCCCAGTTTACCCTTGACAGCTCCTACACCCTGTAGTTCAGGGCTAGACAGTCAGCTCCGTAGGTCCACTAGGGCCACTAGAGGCCAGTTACCCGCACGTTGGAGGATTTGAAATGTATAAATTGTTTTATTTGTGGTTACCTGTTTTTCTTGTTACTTGTAAATAATTATGTGTTTCTAGTTATTTTTAGGAGTCCTTGGTGGATTTACCGGGAATCCTTGTACAATTAGTTGGAGCGTAACCCAGGATGGACTAAAAGACTGTTAAGGACTCGGGGCAGGACAGACCCCTACCTGGTTACGTCTCCCTGTTTTGGTGAAATGGACACCTTTGTTTTCTTCAAAGACTGCACCCGGTTGCGGACACGCTGTAACCATCTTTATGTGTTTTTCTTATTGTATTATTATTGTTTATACCTTGTTATGTTTTTCTAAAAATATGTTTAGTCCCGGAGTACTAAATTTCACTAGGGGGGAATGTGACACCCCAGGGGTCTGGTTGCCACAGTGATAGAGATATTACGTCTGAGAGCAGGTGGGAGGTCTCTTGGTCAGGGATCCTATGCATGCCACACCTCCTGCCCAGTCCTGGGAGGGGAAGAACTTCCCCTATATAAACCTAGGGCTGAGGCAGGGTTAGTGAGTAGAGAAGAAGTAGAGAAAGAGAAGCAGCATAGGAAGAAACAACAGGAGCTCTGTGGGAGCAGTGTTACAAGGAGTCAGGGGCTGGCAGCTGCAGAGCTCGCCCTGATTGAGAAGTTATCACCGGACCCGGAGTCCGAGACTGTGGGGACTAACTCCTATCCAGCAGCAGAAACCGACCGGCAGGGGATTGCAGGTCCTCTGGCCCAGAAACCCGAAGGCACGGTCACACGCGTGGGACCAGCACCGCCGTCGTGGAGCGGAAGCTACTAGAAGGCCCCGAGTCACCGGCCATACGGGTGAGCACCACACGGTACACTCAGGGACGTGGGCTACTTATACCCGCCTCTAGCAAGGTAGCCAGAAGAGTATCGTTAGTTTGGGAGGCCTACAACTCCGCCTGGCCAGGGGAGATCCCATCTGCTCAAGGACTGACCAGGCCCCAATCGCTAGCCAGTACTCCGGGAGGGTCTATCTTTGTCACCAGTAAAGACCCTGAACTACACAGTACCGTCTCCGAGTGGTTCCTGCTACCCCCATCATCCACGTCGGCTGCCCTGAGGCCATACCCCTCCCGTTGGGGGTTATACTATCACGCTGCACAATACTACCACCGGCCTCAGCGGTCTGCCCTGCAGCAGCAGCTCCCTGGCTGCACTCAACGGGTGGCGTAGTCGTCCAACATCTACCGCTAAAACAGCGCCACTTAGTCTGACTCCCTGGGCACGGACCGGATCACCGCCACGAGACTACAACCCTCAACAGATCCGGCTCCGGGTAAGCTCCCGCGTGCGCAACGCAGCGCGACACAGGCCCAGGGGCGCGTCAGATACATATATGGATAGATAGATGGATAGATAGATAGATATGAAATAGAGTATATAAGGATAGATAGATGATAGATAATCCTATGATATGATAGGTTTGATCGTGCATTTCCAATGTCTCTTACCACTGCTGCCATGATAGAGCATTTTCTACACTTTCTCGGTTCCCTCTTCCATTGCTGGAGGCTAACTTCTGCCGCATGAAATACAGTGGTGGCCAAAAGTATTGGCACCCCTGCAATTCTGTCAGATAATACTCAGTTTCTTCCTGAAAATGATTGCAATCACAAATTCTTTGGTATTATTATCTTCATTTAATTTGTCTTCAATGAAAAAACACAAATAGAATTGTCCTAAAGCCAAATTGGATATAATTCCACATCAAACCTAAAAAAGGGGGTGGACAAAAGTATTGGCACTGTTTGAAAAATCATGTGATGCTTCTCTAATTCGTGTAATTAACAGCACCTGTAACTTACCTGTGGCACCTAACAGGTGTTGGCAATAACTAAATCACACTTGCAGCCAGTTAACATGGATTAAAGTTGACTCAACTTCTGTCCTGTGTCCTTGTGTGTACCACATTGAGCATGGAGAAAAGAAAGAAGACCAAAGAACTGTTTGCGGACTTGTGAAACCAAATTGTGAGGAAGCATGAGCAATCTGAAGGCTATAAGTCCGTCTCCAAAGACCTGAATGTTCCTGTCTTCCGTGCGCAGTGTCATCAAGAAGTTTAAAGCCCATGGCACTGTGGCTAACCTCCCTACATGTGGACGGAAAAGAAAAATTGACGAGAGATTTCAACGCAAGATTGTGCGGATGGTGGATAAAGAACCTCGACTAACATCCAAACAAGTTCAAGCTGCCCTGCAGTCTGAGGGTACAACAGTGTCAACCCGTACTATCCGTCGGCGTCTGAATGAAAAGGGACTGTATGGTAGGATACCCAGGAAGACCCCACTTCTTACCCCGAGACATAAAAAAGCTATCCTGGAGTTTGCCAAAACTTACCTGATAAAGCCTAAAACTGGAAGTGCATTGAGGTGAAGGTGAAGAGGTATTGGGAATCCTGCAGAAAATACCTGTGTGAATTGTGTGAAGAGGTATTGGGAATCCTGCAGAAAATACCTGTGTGAATTGCATGAAGAGGTATTGGGAATCCTGCAGAAAATACCTGTGTGAATTGCGGTGAGTGCTGCATTGTGATCTGCTGAGTGCTTTTCTACCTGTTTAGATTTATTGGGCTTTTTAAAATCTATTTTCTCACTACAGTTTTAGTTTATTAGTTTACTACCTGTGTATTTAAGGGTTAACTACATTGCACTAAAATCCTGAGGTGTAGATTTACTCACAAGGGGTTAATTAAGGGGAAGGGGTCATAATTAAGGGTTTATAAGGGGCAGCTGGTTGGGCATAAAGTCCTTTGGAAGTGCATGGAGGTGAAGGGTACATTGCTGGAAAAAGAAAAAAATAAAAAATAAAACACTTTAAATCTCTTAGTTTGCGAGTGTGAACGAGCTGCGTGTGTCCGGAGAGTAAGTGCGAACGAAAGTAAGTGTGTGACTTGTTTTTCAGTGAAGAGGTATTGGGAATCCTGCAGAAAATACCTGTGTGAATTGCGGTGAGTGCTGCATTGTGATCTGCTGAGTGCTTTTCTACCTGTTTAGATTTATTGGGCTTTTTAAAATCTATTTTCTCACTACAGTTTTAGTTTCTTAGTTTACTACCTGTGTATTTAAGGGTTAACTACATTGCACTAAAATCCTGAGGTGTAGATTTACTCACAAGGGGTTAATTAAGGGGAAGGGGTCATAATTAAGGGTTTATAAGGGGCAGCTGGTTGGGCATCAAGTCCTTTGGAAGTGCATTGAGGTGAAGGGTACATTGCTGGAAAAGGAAAAAAAAAACAAAAAAAAAAAACACTTTAAATCTCTTAGTTTGCGAGTGTGAACGAGCTGCGTGTGTCCGGAGCGTAAGTGCGAACGAAAGTAAGTGTGTGACTTGTTTTTCAGTGACTTTGGATTCAGGGAGTTTGGAAGGGAGGACTTAGGACTGAATTGCTGACTGTATTTCATTCTTTCTTTACTTTACTTTTTACTTAATTAATCCACCTGACCTACTTAGCTGATTCCCCCGTCCATACTTGATACTTAATTGATCCCCCGTCCATACTTAACTGATCCCCCGCCGATATCTAATTGATACACTTGCACATCCCTAATTGATCCCCGTCCATACACCTATATATAAATAATTGTGTTTTGTACTTGTATATATATACTGACTGTATCCCCATATTTAGAATGACGTCCATGTTGGACGGAGCCGTGCAGTGTACATCTTGCGCAATGTATGCATTCCGTGAGCACCCGCTCGAGGATCCATACTGCTGCAAGAGATGTGAGCATATCGTGCACTTGGAAGCCCAAATTCTGGATCTAAGTGCTCAGATAGCGGTACTGAGGAGCATCGACAACATAGAACGGAGTTTGCTGCTCACCGAGCAGACACTCAATGGGTCAATACTGGGGGTGGAGCATAGAGGGGAAGTGCAGGCTGAACAGGCAGGGAGCTGGATAACAGTAAGGAGGGATAGAGGGAAGAAGTATAGGAAGGCTGGTTCAGAACCGGCATTATTGGAGCACGACAGATCCTCTGAAAGCCGGGGGAGTGTATGCTCCAGTAATGAGGGGGAGGGGGGAAGTGTAGGGCAGGCAAGACAGGTTCTGGTAGTGGGTGACTCTATTATTAGGGGGACAGACAGGGCAATCTGTCACAAAGACCGGGATCGCCGAACGGTGTGCTGCCTCCCTGGCGCTCGAGTCCGGCACATCGCGGATCGGGTTGACAGGTTACTGGGTGGGGCTGGCGAAGACCCAGCGGTCATGGTCCACATCGGCACCAATGACAAAGTGAGTGGTAGATGGAGGGTCCTTAAAAATTATTTCAGGGACCTAGGTAGGAAGCTTAGGGCAAGGACCTCCAAGGTAGTTTTCTCAGAAATACTACCAATCCCGCGAGCCACACAGGAGCGCCAACAGGAGGTTAGGGAGGTGAATAAGTGGCTAAAGAGTTGGTGCAAGGCAGAAGGGTTTGGGTTCATGGAGAACTGGGCCGACTTCGCGGTCGGCTACAGGCTCTACCGTAGGGACGGGCTGCACCTCAATGGGGAGGGTGCAGCGGTGCTGGGGAAGAAGATGGCTAATAGTAAATGGGAAACCTTCAAAAGAATTCTGAATACTCAGTGCGAGAGGTATATACCGTATGGGAATAAAAGGGCCAGAAATAAGAGGAAACCAATATGGTTGAACAAGAACGTAAAAGGGGCATTAAATAGCAAAAAAGAGGCATTCAAGAGATTAAGACAGGAAAACAGTAAGGAGGCACTAATGTGTTACAAGGAAAAAACGAGAACCTGCAAAAAACAAATAAAAATAGCGAAGGAGGAAACAGAGAGACGTATTGCTAGGGAAAGTAGATCAAATCCCAAACTGTTCTTTACGTATATAAATAGTAAAAGGATTAAATCGGATAATATTGGACCGATAAAAAGTGAGGAAGGCAAAATCATAGAGAAAGATGAGGATAAAGCTAATCTATTAAATAATTTTTTTTCGACAACTTTCACAAAGGAAATCGAACTAACAGGAGAAATGAGAAGTGACAAACTTAATCCTCCACTAAGTATGACAAATCTAACCCAAGCTGGGGTACAGAAACGCCTCAGTAACATTAAAATAAACAAATCACCAGGACCTGATGGCATACACCCACGGGTACTAAGGGAACTAAGTAATGTGATAGACAGACCGTTATATCTTATATTTAAGGACTCTGTTGAGACTGGGTCTGTGCCACTTGATTGGCGACAGGCGAATGTAGTGCCAATATTCAAAAAGGGAGCGAAAAGTGACGCCGGAAACTATCGGCCGGTGAGTCTGACGTCCGTTGTGGGCAAAATTTTTGAAAGCTTCATTAAAGAGGCAATTATGGAGCATCTTGATGCTAATAATCTTTTAATCCCGAACCAACATGGATTCATGAGGAATCGCTCCTGCCAAACAAACCTGATTGACTTCTACGAGGAGGTTAGCTCTCGAGTAGATCAGGGGGAACCAGTGGATGTCGTGTATCTCGACTTCTCAAAAGCGTTCGATAGCGTGCCACATAATAGGTTGGTATACAAAATGAGAATGATGGGGCTGGGGGAAAATGTTTGCAAGTGGGTAGCAAACTGGCTAAGGGATAGAAGACAGAGGGTGGTTATAAATGGAATATACTCAGAATGGGTAAGCGTCACTAGTGGGGTACCACAGGGATCTGTACTAGGCCCAATGTTATTTAATATCTTTATTAACGACATAGTCAACGGGATAAATAGTAAAATATCAATATTTGCAGATGACACAAAGTTATGTAAAACAATTAATACAAAAGCGGACAGAGCAGACCTACAGAGGGATTTGGATAAGCTGGGTAGGTGGAGCATTAAATGGCAAATGAGGTTTAACGAGGAGAAATGTAAGGTCATACATATGGGAAGGAAAAATGGAAGTCACCAGTACTCACTGAATGGGAAATCATTGGGGAATTCAGAGATGGAGAAGGACTTGGGCATCTTGATTGATAGCAAACTAAATTGGAGTGCCCAAAGTCAGGCCGCTGCTGTAAGGGCAAACAGGGTAATGGGATGTATCAGAAGAGGTATAGCTGCAAAGGATGAGAACATTGTTCTTCCACTGTACAAAGCACTGGTCAGACCACACTTGGAATACTGTGCTCAGTTATGGGCCCCAATATATAGAAAGGATATAAATGAGCTTGAAAGGGTACAAAGGAGGGCAACAAAATTAATAAAGGGAATGGAGGGACTGCAATACCCAGAGAGGTTGGCAAAACTAGGACTTTTCAACCTGGAAAAGAGAAGGTTGAGGGGGGACATAATAAATGTGTACAAATATGTTAGGGGACAGTATAGAGATCTTGCCCGGGATTTGTTCAAAAGGAGGAATATTACGGTAACAAGAGGGCACTCACTAAGACTGGCAGAGAAAAGGTTTCAGCACCAGCATAGGAAGGGGTTCTTTACGGTAAGAGCAGTGAGAATATGGAATTCACTGAGTGAGGAGACGGTAATGTCGGATTCACTACACCAGTTCAAGCGGGGACTGGATGCATTTCTAGATACCAGGCAGATTTCAGCATATACTTAAAAATAAAATAAAATAGTAGGTTGATACAGGGATTTATTCTGACTGCTGGTTTCAGAGTCGGGAGGGATTTTTTCCTCAGGTGAAGATTGGCTAAATCATTTGGGGTTTTTGCCCTCCTCTGGATCAACTTTAGCAATTACAGAACTAACAGGTCGAACTTGATGGACGCAAGTCTTTATTCGGCTTTACAAACTATGTTACTAACGCTTTCTCTGCTCCTCCTTACTGCCGGCGACATCTCTCCACATCCCGGTCCTCCTCACCACATCCCTACACTCACTTCCACCTCCTACCCACGATCTATCCCAAACTCTCGTAACCCTTCTAACCTTATACCCATCCGTCCAGCCCCCTCTTCCCCAGTCCCACTAATAGGAGCTCTATGGAACGCTCGCTCCGTCTGCAACAAACTTTCCTATATTCACGATCTCTTCATCACTAACAAGCTTTCCTTCCTCGGCATCACTGAAACCTGGCTCACCCCCTCCGACACAGTCTCTCCTGCTGAACTTTCGTATGGCGGATTCCACCTCTTCCATACCCCCCGCCCCACCGGCAAGCACGGTGGAGGAATAGGTTTCCTCCTCTCAGAAAACTGCTCCTTCACCCATATCCCACTGCCGCCCTCAATTACTCTCCCCTCTTTTGAAGTGCACTGCGTGCGCATCTACTCCCCATCCAACTGGCTGTTATCTACCGCTCCCCAGGATCAACCACCACTTTCTTTGACCACTTCACCACTTGGCTACTTCATTTCCTCTCCGTTGACATCCCCACTATGCTCATGGGCGACTTTAACATCCCCATTGACACTTCCCTCTCAGCTGCCTCTAAGCTTCTATCCCTCACTTCCTCCTTTGGTCTTACTCAGTGGTCTTCCACACCCACCCACAAAGACGGCCACACACTGGACCTCATCTTCACCTGCCTCTGTTCCCTATCTAACCTCTCTAACTCACCTCTCCCTCTTTCTGACCACAACCTACTCACATGCTCTTCTCTCTCCTCCCCGGGGCAACAATCCCCACTCCACAAACTTGCATACCCTCGCAGAAATCTCAAAACACCTTGACCTACACTGACTCTCTGAATCCCTCCTCCCTCTTACAGACATTAGTTCCTTACATGATGCAGATGTTGCTGCCACTTTATACAACACCACAACCACTGCAGCTCTCGATTCGGTCGCCCCCCTCACACATACCAAGGCTCGCACAATCAACAGACAACCCTGGCACATCAGCCTAACTAAAGAACTGCGACGGGCCTCCAGGGTTTCTGAGCGTAGATGGAAAAGGTCCCACTCCCATGAGCACTTCATCGCATTCAAACAGTCCCTCACTACGTTCAAGTCCACACTCACTGCAGCAAAACAAACATACTTCGCATCTCTCATATCCTCCCTGTCTCATTACCCCAAACAACTATTCAACACCTTCAATTCTTTCCTCCGTCCCCCAGTGCCTCCTCCCTCTCCTCTTATTTCAGCCGAAGACTTTGCCTCATTCTTCAAGCAGAAGATTGACACCATCAGACAAAGCTTTTGCCTAAAGCCCCCACAGCCCCTCCCCACACCTACTCAACCCTCTTCCTCCAAAACCACCTCCACCATTTCTGAAGATCAACTTTCCTCTTTACTCTCCAAATCACACCTCACCACCTGTAAACTTGACCCAATCCCGTCCCACCTCATCCCAAACCTTACCACTATCTTCATCCCAGCCCTAGCCCACCTCTTCAACCTGTCACTAACAACTGGTGTCTTCCCCTCATGCTTCAAACATACCTCAATCACACCCATCCTCAAAAAGCCCTCCCTTGACCCATCCTCTGTGTCTAGCTATCGCCCCATATCACTTCTCCCCTATGCCTCAAAACTACTGGAACAACATGTCCATTCTGAACTGTCCTCCCACCTCTCATCCTGCTCCCTCTTTGACCGCCTACAATCTGGTTTCCGACCACACCATTCTACTGAAACTGCACTGACTAAAGTCACCAACGACCTACTAACCGCCAAATCTAAGCGACACTACTCTGTCCTCCTCCTATACCTGTCATCTGCCTTTGACACAGTGGACCATTCCCTCTTACTACAGACTCCCTCATCTATCGGCATCACAGACTTGGCCCTATCCTGGATCTCCTCATACCTAACAGACAGGACATTCAGTGTCTCCCACTCACACACCACCTCCTCATCTCGCCCCCTATCTGTCAGTGTCCCCCAAGGTTCAGTTCTAGGACCGCTGTTCTTCTCCATCTACACCTTCGGCCTGGGACAGTTCATAGAGTCTCACGGCTTTCATTATCACCTCTATTCCAATGACACACAGATCTACCTCTCTGGACCCGATATCACCTCCTTACTAACCAAAATCCCACAATGTCTATCTGCTATTTCATCCTTCTTCTCTTCCAGATTTCTAAAACTTAACATGGACAAAACAGAATTCATCATCTTTCCACCATCTCATTCAACCCCCCAACTGACCAACTATTAACGTCAATGGCTGCCCACTCTCCCCAGTCCCTCAAGCTCGCTGCCTTGGGGGAACCCTGGACTCTGAACTCTCCTTCAAACCACATATGCAAACCCTTTCCACTTCCTGCCGACTCCAACTCAAAAATATCTCCCAGATCCGCACATTCCTCAACCATGAATCTGCAAAAACACTAGTGCACGCCCTCATCATCTCCCGCCTTGACTACTGCAACCTCCTGCTCTGTGGCCTCCCCTCTAACACTCTCGCACCCCTCCAATCTATCCTAAACTCTGCTGCTCGACTAATCAACCTGTCCCCCCGCTATTCCCCGGCCTCTCCTCTCTGTCAATCTCTTCACTGGCTCCCCATTGCTCAGAGACTCCAGTTCAAAACCTTAACCATGACATACAAAGCCATTCACAACCTGTCTCCTCCATATATCTCTGACCTAGTCTCCCGTTCCATACCCGCACACAACCTCCGATCCTCACAAGAACTCCTTCTCTACTCCCCTCTTATCTCCTCCTCCCACAATCGCATACAAGATTTCTCCCGTGCTTCTACTCTGGAACTCTACCCCAACGTATCAGACTCTCGCCTACCGTGGAAACCTTCAAAAGGAACCTGAAAACCCACCTCTTCCGACAAGCCTACAACCTGCAGTAACCACCGCTCCACCATACTGCTGCACGACCAGCTCTACCCTCACCTACTGTATCCTCACCCATCCCTTGTAGATTGTGAGCCCTCGCGGGCAGGGTCCTCGCTCCTCCTGTACCAGTCGCTGTGACATTGTGTTCAAGATTATTGTAATTGTTCTTTTATTATACCCCTTTTTCACATGTAAAGCGCCATGGAATAAATGGCGCTATAATAATAAATAATAATAATAATAATTTGGTGGGGAGGTTTGTGGTGGTCTATCTGGACAATATTTTGGTTTACTCACCTGATTTTGAGACTCATTGGGGGGATGTTAATCAGGTGCTCCAGATATTAAGGGATAACAAACTTTATGCCAAACTAGAAAAATGTGTTTTCGCTGTTCAGAAGGTGCAGTTTTTGGGGTACTTGTTGTCATCTTTGGGTTTTCGGATGGATCCAGAGAACGTCCCGAGAACCTGAAGGCTCTACAACGTTTTTTTGGGCTTTACTAATTTCTACCGTAAATTCATCCAAAACTACTCTGTTATTGTGAAACCCCTTACTGACATGACTAAGAAGGGGTCTGATTTTTCCAAATGGTCGGATGCTTCCCTCTAGGCTTTTTCTTCCTTAAAGAATCATTTTGCCACTGCACCTATACTCAGTCAATCCGTTGTTTCTCAACCCTTCATTGTGGAGGTTGATGCGTCGGATGTCAGGGTTGTGGCTGTGTTGTCTCAGGGTTCGTCCCGTGGTAAATGGCTTCCATGCGCATTCTTTTCTAAAAAATTGTCTTCGGCTGAGAGAAATTATGACGTGGGTAATAGGGAACTTTTGGCGATCAAATTGGCATTCGATGAATGGCGACATTGGTTGGAGGGGGCTGTCCATCCTTTTACTGTTATTACTGACCATAAGAACCTGTTATATCTCCAGTTAGCTAAACGTCTCAACCTTAGACAAGCCAGATGGTCACTGTTTTTTACTAGGTTCAATTTTGTTGTCACTTTTCGTCCGTGGGTCAAAAACGTCAAGGCTGATGCTTTGTCCCGGAGATTCACTGGTGGTGGTGACCATGAGAACCCTGCCCCGATATTACAGAAAGGGGTAGTCATTTCGGCACTTTATCTTGAACTGGAGGGTGAGGTGTTGGAGGCTCCGTGGGACGCCCTTGCCTCCTGCCCTTCAGGAAAGTTATTTGTACCATCTAATCTGTTCCGCAAAGTAATTAAGGAACATTATAACTCTGTGCTTGCTGGGCATCCAGATGGTAAGGCAACCGCGGGCCTCCTCTCTCATCATTTTTGGTGGCCAGGGTTGCATCGGGACATAATTGAACACATAGCTGCTTGTAGTATTTGCGCCCGTTGTAAGGTTTTGCATACCCGTTCCGTCTAGTACTTTTCTTCCATTACTTATTCCTAATAGGCCATGGACACACTTGTCCATGGATTTTATTACTGACCAACCGGTTTCTGCAGGCAAAACGGTGGTTTTGGTGGTAGAAGATAGGTTCAGTAAAATGGTTAATTTTGTCTCATTAACTGCGTTTCCAAATGCCAAGACATTTGCTCAGGTGTTCATAAATGAGATAGTGAAGCTTCACAGGGTTCCCTCGTGTCAGATCGGGGGACCCAGTTTGTTTCCTAGTTCTGGAAGGCATTCTGTTCTCGACTGGGGGTGCAGCTGTCCTTTTCCTCTGCCTTCTACCCTCAGTCGAATGGACTGACTGAGCTTGTCAATCAGAATTTGGAGACCTACCACAGTTGTTTCGTTTCTGAAAATGAGGATTGGGCATCCTACCTACTGCTGGCAGAATTTGCCATTAATAATCATCGTCAAGAATCCACTGGCAGGTCACCGTTCTTCGGTGCATACGGTTATCACCCACAGTTTGGTACTTTTAGTGGGTGAGGAACTTCAGGAGTTCCTGAGGAGGAACGGTTTGCTTCATCGCTCTCCTCGGTATGGCAGGGTGTGCTGAGTAATTTAAAGATCATGGGAGACAGGTATAAATGTATGGCTGACAGAAAACGCTTGCCAGGTCCAGACCTGAATGTGAATGACTTTGTGTGGTTGTGTACCAGGAATATAAGATTGAAAGTTCCTTCTTGGAAGTTGGGACCTAGGTTTATTGGTCCCTATAAAATAACCGCCGTCATCAACCCAGCAGAGTTTTGTCTTGAACTTCCTCAGGCCCTTAAAGTCCACAATGTGTTCCATAGGTCCTTACTTAAAAAATATGAGGAACCTCTTGAGCCCTCGCCTCTACCACCACCCCCAGTAAGGGTTGATGACCATGACATACAGTCGCCCTGCAGTTGGTTGCAGGAGATCTCTACATTTGGCATTACAGACATCTTCTTAGAGGCTGGTTGTCTCCAGGACTCAGCGACTACCTCCCTCTGGCTAATTCGCTCCCTGGCCTGGGTGTATAACTACCTGGTGTTTCTGAGAGGGAGGTGCTGGCGATATTCATTACTACTTGTGAGGCCTTAGCAAGAGCAGTACTTTGTCCTCTCTGGAGCTTGAGGCCATGTGCGCATTTGTTTGGAGTCGTCTAAGGCTAAACAATTCCCCCCTGTTTGTCTACCCTTGTTGTCTATAGAGTTTAGTGGAGATCATCTAGTGCTCATCTCCTTCCTTCCCTAGCCTTAGCCATATGCCAGGAAAAGTCAGGGAGAGGCACGCATGCGGCGATTGGTGAAGAGCCAATATAGGGACGGTAGTTGAGACAGGTTGACACTAGACCCGACTAGGAGGTCTTCACTCCCCTATTTCCCTAGTATCTGGGCTCACTTTCCCTCTTCACTCTGTGTTGCACTAAGTCTTTCCCACACCTTGCGTGACAGATGAGCCCCGCATATAATGGTCTCTATAGTATGATGGCTCCACATTAGTGTTGAGCGATACCTTCCGATATCAGGAAATATCGTATCGGATTGGATCGGGCCGATACCCAAAAAGTATCGGATATCGCCGATTCCGATACCGGAAACCAATGCAAGTCAATGGGACACAAATATCGGAATGAAAATAAACCCTTTCTTTCCTTGTAGGTTAATTCTACATGAAGTAAAACAACTAAGAATAGTGTAGAATGACATGAAAAGCCGGCAATTCATCAGCGGCATTCACCGGTACCCGACAATTTACAACAGAAAGAATAGAGCATCACACATAGATTAGATAGATAGAAACATGTCAGTCACATATATATGAAGTACAGTGACAGTGTTGCTTACTGTACTTGTCATTTAGTGTAAAGGATTTATTAAAAAAAATATTAGTGTTTTCGTGCACCGTCTCTTTAAAAAAGCCGGCCGGCAATTCAGCAGCGGTACCCGACAATTTATAACAGACAGAATAGAGCTTCACACATAGATTAGATAGATAGAAACATGTCAGCCACATATATAAGAAGTACTGTGACAGTGTTGCTTACTGTACTTGTCATTTAGTGTAAAGGATTTATTTAAAAAAATAATAGTGTTTTCATGCACCGTCTCTTTAAGAAAGCCGGCCGGCAATTCAGCATCTGTACCCGACAATTTAGAATAGAAAGAATAGAGAATCACACATAGATTAGATAGATAGAAACATGTCAGTCACATATATATGAAGTACAGTAATAGTGTTGATTACTGTACTTGTCATTTAGTGTTAAAATAAAGGATTTATTTAAAAAAAAATTGGCGTGGGGTTCCCCTTAATTTTAGGCTCTAGCGGAGGTTAAGCAGACAGCTGGGGCAAATGTTTGAAGCCTGGGAAGGGGGTAATACCCACGGAGCTTCCCAGGCTACTAATATCAGCCCCCAGCTGAATACCTAGCCTTTACTAGCTATTAAAATGGGGGAACCCCCCCAAAAAAATAACGTGGGGTCCCCCCTAATTTAATAGCTAGCACAGGCTAGGCAGACAGCTGGGGGCTGATATTAATAGCCCAGGAAGGGTGCCATGAATATTGGCCCCCTCCCAGGCTAGAAACACCAGCCGTCAGCCGCCCCAGAAATGGCGCATCCATAGGATGCGCCAATTCTGGCACTTAGCCTCGCTCTTCCACGCTGCCCTGGTGCGGTGGCAGGGGGTAATAGGGTTGGGGTTGATGTCAGCTTATAATGCCAGCTGACATCAAGCCCAGGTTAGTAATGGAGAGGCGTCTATAAGACACCCCCATTACTAACCCCATAGTCAAAGTTAAAGAAAAACACAAACACCCAGAATAAAGTCCTTTAATTGAAATAAAGACACAATCCTTTATTGTTCTAAATTAAACCATACTTACCATCACGCCCATTCCAGCTGAAGCCAATGATCTCCTGCAATAAAAGTAAAATAATAAAGCAACCTCATCCTTACCTTTCCATGGTTCCCACGACAGCTTCAGCTCTGCTACATCGAGATGACAGGCTGGACCGCAGCAGAACGCTGCCATCCAGCCTGTCATCCCGCAGACACTGAGAAGCGCAGGCATGCTTGCGCTCCTCAGTGTCTCTCTGTGACGTCATCCAGATGAGCCGAGTTCATGTCCAATGAACTCAGCTCACCTCATGCACGTCACTGACAGCGTGGGAAAATTCTCACGCTGAAGTGCTGAGTGCAGGAGAATTTTCCCACGCTGTCAGTGACGTACATGAGGTGAGCTGAGTTCATTGGACATGACCTCGGCTCATCTGGATGCCGTCACAGCCAGACACTGAGGAGTGGAAGTATGCCTGCGCTTCTCAGTGTCTGCGGGATGACAGGATGGATGGCAGCGTTCTGCTGCGGTCCAGCCTGTCATCTCGATGTAGCAGAGCTGAAGCTGTCGTGGGAGCCATGGAAAGGTAAGGATGATGTTGCTTTATTATTTTACTTTTATTGCAGGAGATCGTTGGCTTCAGCTGGAATGGGCGTGATGGTAAGTATGGTTTAATTTAGAACAATAAAGAATTGTGTGTTTATTTCAATTAAAGGACTTTTTTCTGGGTGTTGTGTTTTTTTAAATACTTTACTAGAAATTCATGGTGGTCATGTCTAATATTGGCGTGACCCCATGAATTTCGGGCTTAGGGCCAGCTGATAATGCCAAGCTGGCCTTAACCCCTTTATTACCCAGTGAGCCACCGCACCAGGGCCCTGGATGAGTTGGGTACAGCGCCAGAAGATGGCGCTTCTATGAACGCGCCATTTTCTGGGGCGGCTGCGGACTGCAATTTGCAGCGGGGGTGGCCCAGAAAGCTTGGGCCTCCCTGCGCTGCGGATTCCAGCCCCCAGCTGCCTAGTTGTATCTGGCTGGGCACAAAAATAGGGCGAAGCTCCACGCATTTTTTTTTAAAATTATTTCATGAAATTCATGGAATAATTAAGAAAAAAAGGGCTTCCCTATATTGTTGTGTCCGGCCAGGTACAAATAGGCAGCTGGTGGTTGGGGGCAGCCTGTTCCTGCCTGCTGTACCTGGCTGGACACAAATATAGGGCGAAGCCCCACGTCAATTTTTTTTTAAATAAATCCTTTATTTTAACACTAAATGACATTTGAGGAGTTAATAAAGATGCAGTCCCTAAATTATTATTTATTTTTTAATTAATTTTTCCCAAAACTTTTGACGTGGGCTTCGCCATATTTTTGTATGCCAGCCAGGTACAGCATCCAGCTTCTATGAACGCGCCATTTTCCGGGGTGGCTGCGGACTGCAATTTGTAGCGGGGGGGGGGCAGAAAGCTTGGGCCTCCCTGCGCTGCAGATTCCATCCCCCAGCTGCCTAGTTGTACCTGGCTGGACACAAAAATAGGGAGAAGCTTCACGTATTTTTTTTTTTTAATTATTTCATGAAATTCATGAAATAATTAAGAAAAAAAGGGCTTCCCTATATTGTTGTGTCCAACCAGGTACAAATAGGCAGCTGGTGGTTGGGGGCAGCCCGTTCCTGCCTGCTGTACCTGGCTGGACACAAATATAGGGCGAAGCCCCACATAATTTTTTTTTAATTATTTCATGAATTTCCTGAAATAATTAAAAAAAAATTGACGATGGAGATGGTGACAGCTGTGCATGGCTGCTGTAAGCTCACGCTGCCGGGAACACGTCCGCTCCCGGCAGCGGGAGCCACTGACTGAGGTCACCGGAGTGCATTCAGGCAGCGCAGCTCCGGAGACCTCCTTTACGGCAGTGCTGTACCGTGGGAATTTCTCACGATACAGCAGTGCCGTAAAGGAGCTAACCGGAGCAGCGCTGCCTGAACTCCGGTGAACCCTTACGGCCCCGTCATTCTAGCGGCGGCAGCGGTTCAGAGCGGTCACATTCTATGTGGCTGCTCTGAACTGGAGATCTTCGTGGGACACTCGTGGACTGCTACGGAGGGGTAAGGATAAGGTTGTGGTTTATTATTTTATATTTTATTACAGGAGATCGATGGCTTCGGGGAATTAGGTGTCTTGGTGAGTATAGGTGTAGTTTTTTATTTTTTACTTTATTTTAGGTGGCGATCGGCGGGGACAGGTAATGTATGAACTAATTTCTTTTAGGTAACCACTGGCCACCAATGACATGTATTTAACATTTATTGGGGACACAGTAGGGCAATTTAAATAGCAGGATCAGGCTGATGGGAACTACTGCTCCCATCGAGCTGATCCTGCTGGCAGGAGTGGACGGGGGACAGACATAGGCCGATGGGAGTAGTAGTGTCACATCGGCCTATGTCTGCCTGCACGCACACACACCGCACACACACCTGCACACATCGCACAGACACCCGCACACACACCCCGCACACACACCCGCACACACACCCGCACACACACCCGCACACACACACCCCGCACACACACACCCCGCACACACACACCCCGCACACACACCCGCACACACCCCGCACAAACATCGCGCACACACCCCGCACACACACTAATCATGACGGGTCTGGGAGGTGAGGCTGACCTGTGCGGCCGTGGGAAAGTTCATGTGAGTTCATGCAGTCAAGCATGAACTCACATGAACCCTCTGAGGGCAACGCGGCGACTTCAAATGAACAGCTGATCGGCATCAGCTGATACCTCAGCTGTTCATTTGAAATAACCGGCGGGAAAGCGCAGCACAGAACGGGAAAGCCGGCGGTGAAGTCTTTTCACTGCCGGCTTCCCCGCCCGGGTCCTTCACTCCCCGCTCCTTGGAGCTGCGCTCCCCGCCCGGTCCTAACTTACGATCGGGATGGGAGGTGGCGAGGGGAGCGGAGGATCGGGGTGGGAGGCTGCGGGGAAGCAGTATGGGGCTGTGTGATTGTTTAAAAGCCGGCGGCTTTATACCGCCCGTCGGCTTTTAAACAATCAGGAGAATTCTCCCCCGCTGGGATGGCATTCTGATGACAGGCTGGATCGCGCTGCCATCCAACTTGTCATCCTTCACAGACACTGCAGAGCGCAGGCATTATGGGAACTTCCGATTCCGGTATCCGATATTGTAAAAGTATCGGAATTAAGTATCGGAATTCCGATACCGCGAATATCGGCCGATACCCGATATTACAGTATCGGAATGCTCAACACTAGTGAAGAGGTATTGGGAATCCTGCAGAAAATACCTGTGTGAATTGCGGTGAGTGCTGCATTGTGATCTGCTGAGTGCTTTTCTACCTGTTTAGATTTATTGGGCTATTAAAAATCTATTTTCTCACTACAGTTTTAGTTTCTTAGTTTACTACCTGTGTATTTAAGGGTTAACTACATTGCACTAAAATCCTGAGGTGTAGATTTACTCACAAGGGGTTAATTAAGGGGAAGGGGTCATAATTAAGGGTTTATAAGGGGCAGCTGGTTGGGCATCAAGTCCTTTGGAAGTGCATTGAGGTGAAGGGTACATTGCTGGAAAAGGAAAAAAAAAACAACAAAAAAAAAAAACACTTTAAATCTCTTAGTTTGCGAGTGTGAACGAGCTGCGTGTGTCCGGAGCGTAAGTGCGAACGAAAGTAAGTGTGTGACTTGTTTTTCAGTGACTTTGGATTCAGGGAGTTTGGAAGGGAGGACTTAGGACTGAATTGCTGACTGTATTTCATTCTTTCTTTACTTTACTTTTTACTTAATTAATCCACCTGACCTACTTAGCTGATTCCCCCGTCCATACTTGATACTTAATTGATCCCCCGTCCATACTTAACTGATCCCCCGCCGATATCTAATTGATACACTTGCACATCCCTAATTGATCCCCGTCCATACACCTATATATAAATAATTGTGTTTTGTACTTGTATATATATACTGACTGTATCCCCATATTTAGAATGACGTCCATGTTGGACGGAGCCGTGCAGTGTACATCTTGCGCAATGTATGCATTCCTTGAGCACCCGCTCGAGGATCCATACTGCTGCGAGAGATGTGAGCATATCATGCACTTGGAAGCCCAAATTCTGGATCTAAGTGCTCAGATAGCGGTACTGAGGAGCATCGACAACATAGAACGGAGTTTGCTGCTCACCGAGCAGACACTCAATGGGTCAATACTGGGGGTGGAGCATAGAGGGGAAGTGCAGGCTGAACAGGCAGGGAGCTGGATAACAGTAAGGAGGGATAGAGGGAAGAAGTATAGGAAGGCTGGTTCAGAACCGGCATTATTGGAGCACGACAGATCCTCTGACCGCCGGGGGAGTGTATGCTCCAGTAATGAGGGGGAGGGGGGAAGTGTAGGGCAGGCAAGACAGGTTCTGGTAGTGGGTGACTCTATTATTAGGGGGACAGACAGGGCAATCTGTCACAAAGACCGGGATCGCCGAACGGTGTGCTGCCTCCCTGGCGCTCGAGTCCGGCACATCGCGGATCGGGTTGACAGGTTACTGGGTGGGGCTGGCGAAGACCCAGCGGTCATGGTCCACATTGGCACCAATGACAAAGTGAGTGGTAGATGGAGGGTCCTTAAAAATTATTTCAGGGACCTGGGTAGGAAGCTTAGGGCAAGGACCTCCAAGGTAGTTTTCTCAGAAATACTACCAATCCCGCGAGCCACACAGGAGCGCCAACAGGAGGTTAGGGAGGTGAATAAGTGGCTAAAGAGTTGGTGCAAGGCAGAAGGGTTTGGGTTCATGGAGAACTGGGCCGACTTCGCGGTCGGCTACAGGCTCTACCGTAGGGACGGGCTGCACCTCAATGGGGAGGGTGCAGCGGTGCTGGGGAAGAAGATGGCTAATAGGTTGGAGGAGTTTTTAAACTAGAGACGAGGGGGGGAAACCAAGGAAATAGGTGGGATGTGAGGCAAGCAAGGGGGAAGGGGAGAAGTGAATATAATGAGGGTGGAGAGGGGGGTGGGGATAGTACAGTTAGATCGTTAGAGAAGAATAGGATGCTAAATAACCACAAAGTTTTATCTTGCATGCTGACCAACGCAAGAAGCCTGACCAATAAGGCGGATGAGCTGCGGGCACTTATATGGGAGGAGAGGTATGACATCGTAGGTATAACAGAGACTTGGCTAGACGATAGCTACGACTGGGCGGTAAATTTATTAGATTATAGTTTATTTAGAAGGGACCGGAAACAGGGGAAAGGCGGAGGAGTCTGCTTATATGTAAAGTCATGTCTAAAACCCAGACTAAGGGAAGATATAGGAGAGGGAGAAGAGGGGGTCGAGTCCATGTGGGTAGAGATAGAGGGAACTAAAAATAATAATAAAATATTACTGGGGGTCTGCTATAAGCCACCCAATATAACAGAGGAGAATGAGAAACTGCTATTAGGACAAATAGACAAAGTAGCAAAACATAATGAAGTGATTGTAATGGGGGATTTCAACTACCCGGATATTGACTGGGAAACAGAAACCTGTAGATCTCAGAAAGGAAAAAGGTTCTTGACAAATATTAAGGATAATTATCTCTCCCAACTAGTGCAGGAACCAACGAGAGGGAAGGCCGTGTTAGACTTAATATTGACTAATAGGCCTGATAGAATAACTGAGGTACAGATAGGGGGGCACCTAGGTAATAGCGACCATAATATTATCGACTTCAAAATGCCCTTCAGTAGGGTTATCAATAAGGGAACAACAAAAACATTAAACTTTAGGAGGGCGAAGTTTGATCAGCTGAAAGAAAGCCTTCAACTTATTGACTGGGACAAAGTTCTTAATCAAAGGAATACGAATAGTAAATGGGAAACCTTCAAAAGAATTCTGAATACTCAGTGCGAGAGGTATATACCGTATGGGAATAAAAGGGCCAGAAATAAGAGGAAACCAATATGGTTGAACAAGAACGTAAAAGGGGCGTTAAATAGCAAAAAAGAGGCATTCAAGAGATTAAAACAGGAAAACAGTAAGGAGGCACTAATGTGTTACAAGGAAAAAACGAGAACCTGCAAAAAACAAATAAAAATAGCGAAGGAGGAAACAGAGAGACGTATTGCTAGGGAAAGTAGATCAAATCCCAAACTGTTCTTTACGTATATAAATAGTAAAAGGATTAAATCGGATAATATTGGACCGATAAAAAGTGAGGAAGGCAAAATCATAGAGAAAGATGAGGATAAAGCTAATCTATTAAATAATTTTTTTTCGACAACTTTCACAAAGGAAATCGAACTAACAGGAGAAATGAGAAGTGACAAACTTAATCCTCCACTAAGTATGACAAATCTAACCCAAGCTGGGGTACAGAAACGCCTCAGTAACATTAAAATAAACAAATCACCAGGACCTGATGGCATACACCCACGGGTACTAAGGGAACTAAGTAATGTGATAGACAGACCGTTATATCTTATATTTAAGGACTCTGTTGAGACTGGGTCTGTGCCACTTGATTGGCGACAGGCGAATGTAGTGCCAATATTCAAAAAGGGAGCGAAAAGTGACGCCGGAAACTATCGGCCGGTGAGTCTGACGTCCGTTGTGGGCAAAATTTTTGAAAGCTTCATTAAAGAGGCAATTATGGAGCATCTTGATGCTAATAATCTTTTAATCCCGAACCAACATGGATTCATGAGGAATCGCTCCTGCCAAACAAACCTGATTGACTTCTACGAGGAGGTTAGCTCTCGAGTAGATCAGGGGGAACCAGTGGATGTCGTGTATCTCGACTTCTCAAAAGCGTTCGATAGCGTGCCACATAATAGGTTGGTATACAAAATGAGAATGATGGGGCTGGGGGAAAATGTCTGCAAGTGGGTAGCTAACTGGCTAAAGGATAGAAGGCAGAGGGTGGTTATAAATGGAATATACTCAGATTGGGTAAGCGTCACTAGTGGGGTACCACAGGGGTCTGTACTAGGCCCAATGTTATTTAATATCTTTATTAACGACATAGTCAATGGGATAAATAGTAAAATATCAATATTTGCAGATGACACAAAGTTATGTAAAACAATTAATACAAAAGAGGACAGAGCAGACCTACAGAGGGATTTGGATAAGCTGGGTAGGTGGAGCATTAAATGGCAAATGAGGTTTAACGAGGAGAAATGTAAGGTCATACATATGGGAAGGAAAAATGGAAGTCACCAGTACTCACTGAATGGGAAATCATTGGGGAATTCAGAGATGGAGAAGGACTTGGGCATCTTGATTGATAGCAAACTAAATTGGAGTGCCCAAAGTCAGGCCGCTGCTGTAAGGGCAAACAGGGTAATGGGATGTATCAGAAGAGGTATAGCTGCAAAGGATGAGAACATTGTTCTTCCACTGTACAAAGCACTGGTCAGACCACACTTGGAATACTGTGCTCAGTTATGGGCCCCAATATATAGAAAGGATATAAATGAGCTTGAAAAGGTACAAAGGAGGGCAACAAAATTAATAAAGGGAATGGAGGGACTGCAATACCCAGAGAGGTTGGCAAAACTAGGACTATTCAGCCTGGAAAAGAGAAGGTTGAGGGGGGACATAATAAATGTGTACAAATATGTTAGGGGACAGTATAGAGACCTTGCCAGGGATTTGTTCAAAAGGAGGGATATTACGGTAACAAGAGGGCACTCACTAAGACTGGAAGAGAAAAGGTTTCAGCACCAGCATAGGAAGGGGTTCTTTACGGTAAGAGCAGTGAGAATATGGAATTCACAGAGTGAGGAGACGGTGATGTCAGATTCACTACACCAGTTCAAGCGGGGACTGGATGCATTTCTAGATACCAGGCAGATTTCAGCGTATGCTTAAAAATAAAATAAAATAGTAGGTTGATACAGGGATTTATTCTGACTGCTGGTTTCAGAGTCGGGAGGGAATTTTTCCTCAGGTGAAGATTGGCCAAATCATTTGGGGTTTTTGCCCTCCTCTGGATCAACTTTAGCAATTACAGAACTAACAGGTCGAACTTGATGGACGCAAGTCTTTATTCGGCTTTACTAACTATGTAACTATGTTACTATGGTAACAGTGTTATCCCAGACAGCACATGGATGGCAATGCCAGCTGTCAGCGATGTCATGGACCCATAGATCTGACTGGAGAATTTTCATCAACCACTAGGATAAAAAACGGACACTACATGGTTTTCAACAAAAAAAAATGACATGTGGACGACTCCACAGATTATATTGTGTATGTGATCTATCCGTAACAAATATGGAGAGGACACAAACATGAAAAACAGACGTCTGAATGAGGCCAAAGATATATGTTTCCACACTGATAAGGGAGCGAGAAATATCTATTTCAGATTTGCCAATGAGTCCGTGGCAGAAAATTCCAGTTAACCCCTTTATCACCTCAGGGTTTTCCGTTTTTGCGCTTTTTCATTTTTTGCTCCCCTTCTTCCCAGAGCCATAACTTTTTTATTTTTCCGTCAATATGGCCATGTGAGGGCTTGTTTTATTGTGGGACGAGTTATTCTTTTGAACACCACCATTGATTTTACCATATTGTGTACTGGAAAATGGGAAAAATATCCAAGTGCAGTGAAATGGCAAAAAAAGTGCAATTCCACAAAAGGTTTTTTTTTCCATGTTCAGTAAATGCTAACACTGACCGGCCATTATGATTCTCCAGGTCATTACGAGTTCGTAGTTACCAAACATGTGGAGCTTCTATTTTATTTAAGCGGTGAAATCAAAATTCAAAGCTTGTAAAAAAAAATAATCATTTTTCCGAGACCTGTAGCGTCTCCATTTTTCGTGATCTAGAGCCGGGTCAGGGGTTATTTTTTGCGCACTGAGCTGACATTTTTATTGATACCGTTTTGGTGTAGATATGATGTTATCATCGCCTGTTATTACATTTTAATGCAATGTTGCGGCGACCAAAACAACTTAATTATAGAGTTTTGTTTTTTTTCTCGTTATACGGTTTACTGATGGAAGTCATTCTTTTTATATATTGATAGATCGGGCGATTCTAAATGCGGCGATATCAAACGTGTATTGTTGATTGTTTTATTTTGAATGGGGTAAAAGGGGGGTGATTTGAACTTTTAAATATTTTTTTTTACTTTTTACATGCTTCAATAGTCTCCTTAGCAGACTAGAAGCTGTGATCTTCCGATCGCTTGTGTTACACAAATGGCCGCCTGAGGCAGCAGATGCGCAATTGAGACCTCAGTAGCCGAGATCTCAGGAGACATTTACTTGGTTTGTCTTTCTACTTCTTTATCTAACTGTATTGCCCTCTATATCATCCATTCTGTATGGACTGCCCTGTACTCATATTGGACATTTATGCATTTAGTAGGGCTTAAGGGGATTATTGTGCTTGTTACCCATCAAATCTGTAGATGCGCTCACTAATTAGACTTTGTTTAGGGCAATTTTAAAGTATAATATTGATAACGGTCCTGCACAGTGACAAGATTATGTTACAGGATTCTGGACAAATCTACAATGCCAGTCATTCAAGGGTTAATTCTTTGGAACACTGAGAGAGACTTTCTAGCCAGTGAAACACCAGTAATGAACACCTGTGGTAACTACGGCAACTGTGCTAATGTCATAAACACATACATCTATGATATAGAAGATGATTCCGGAACCACAGGTCATTCAGCCGTATGAAGCGCCGTACTTGATGTGTCTGGAGACCTGGAGCTTCATCACTCCATAACCTGTAAGGGAGGAATGGGGATACGGCCTAGCCAGCCAGATCAGCCATACCGCCTAGCCAGCCAGATCAGCCATACCGCCTAGCCAGCCAGATCAGCCATACCGCCTAGCCAGCCAGATCAGCCATACCGCCTAGCCAGCCAGACCAGCCATATCGCCTAGCCAGCCAGATCAAACTAACCCTAGCGATCAATGGGGTGACAGATGTTGCAGCCAGATCTCCCTCACGTCCGGTATTAGTTGCCTTCACCTTTATGTGTACGGCCTGGAGATGTCGCATTAGACTTCTCCATATGGTGCTCGCACAGGGCACCTACTTTGACCTTCTCCATTACTGTCTGTTTTCTGATGATGTAATGTGTAACTTGTGTGACTATGTGATGTCACTGCTATCATATCTATAGTGGATGTATATCATGTCTCACTGTAAATATGATACAATGTACAAATTCTAGTACAATGTGCTGTTACTTGTTGGCACTATCCTTCTAAGCCCGAGGGATGGGCAAGTCCTCCAGCCATGGTTCCCTAGAGGTTTCCTCCACAGGGGGTTTTCCTCTCCTGAGTGCTGACGGATGATTCTTCGTGAGTCGGAGGTTTGCCATTTTCAGTGTCTTTTTCATAGCAATTGGCTGATTCTAAATTTCAGACACTGAATGAAATAATATGATTTGTAATAAAATTTGGTATACTTAACATTCACTAAAAGTGTTTTGTGCATTTCTTTCACAATCTTGGGTTGGTGGGATTTTCTTGGGAATCAGGATCCAGCATCTATGATCAAGCCATGAAGCCGGATATGGAGTCAGAGCATTGTTAACCCTGTGCTGGAAGACAGAATGGAGCAGAAATGACAAAGTGTTACTGCACAAGTAGCACAAGTTCACAATCTTCCTTGCATTCAGATAATGGAGGTGGCTGCTGCAGAAAAACATACCCACAGCATGATACTGCAACCACCATGTTTCACTGTGGGGATGGTGTTCTTGGGGTGATGAGCTGTTGGTTGGGTGCCAGACATAGCATTTACCTTGGTGGCCAAAAAGTTCAATTTTGGTCTCATCTGACCACAGCACATTCCTCCATATATTTTGGGAGTCTCTCACATGTCTTTTGGCAAACTCAAATCGAGCCTTACAATTTTTAAGTAAAAGCTTTTTTCTGCCCACTGAAAGAGACAACTGTAGACTGGACAAGGGGATCAGAGGATGCCCGCAAGCTCGGACACTGAGTTTTCAGCTCCTGCAGTGTCAGTGTGTGCAGGGCTGAGGATTCAATATAGGCAGCGCTGTCAATCATCATAAGGGGAGGGGCAGAGAATGGTAATTAAGCGTGGGGTGTAAATGGTTTGTTTGCATAAAAATATAATCTGTACCTAAAGTAGAATTTTTTTTATAGGGGCCAAGATTCCTATACAAATCCATAAATGATTTGAGTATTGGGGGTGACAGACTCCCTTTAAGAAACTGAGACCACCCCATTAACTGGTTGTAGAAAAAACATGAAAGGTGTGAATTAACCAGACAGGTAAATTACAAAAAAGGAGATAAACACCAATGGAAATTCTTAGAAAATGTGATCAGTTTATTTTTATTAAGCATAAAACACGTTTTCCTGGAATATCCCTGTGTTTCCAAATAAATACCAGTAACGCAGTGAAGGATGGACATGGTGGAACAGGTTTCTATTAAAGTGCTTGAGCATATATTATGGATGCACCAAAATTCTGTAGTATAATAAAGCCTGCATCTTGGAGGGTTTCGTCCATATCTGGAGTAATATTAATAAAAATGTGGAGTTGGTGCATCCCTAGTATACTGCTATATCACTAGTGACACAATGGGACACACACAAAGCACTGTGTGCTGCCACCTAGACAGGGTAGCTGCTCAGCAGTGAGGGGTGCGGATTCGGCACAGATTGTCTATGATGACAGATATGTTGAGCTGTCCTCCACATTTATCTGATCGAAACTAGAGGGCTCCACAGCAAACAGTCTTAGAATATCCAGTTCTAGGGGATGCATGCAGCCGCTGACCACCAGGGAATGAAGAGGACCTCCAAAGTCAACAGTGCTGAGCTGCTGCAGAGTGCCCGCCGCTATATGTTGGCCATATGCCCCCCACTCGGCCCAGTCCCACGCAGATTGTGTTCTCAGGTAGAGCTGAGGATCGCAACAGAAACATTTGTATCTCAATGATATCGCAATACGGTCTTCTATTTAAAAACATTATAAGAAAACTCACAAGCAAAAATACTTATTTTATATATATATTTAATATATATATACAGACAGTTGAAACCAGAAGTTTACATACACTATATAAAAAAGTAAAGAAAACCTTTAGGCACAATGGATATTGATGCAAATCAAGGTATTTATTCAGACAATAAATTGTTCATGATACAGATGTATGACCAACACTTCGGCCTCAGCCTTTATCAAGGTTTATCTAAAACAATACAAAAATGGGAAGAACTGTATAAAAAACGAAAATCCATCGTCTCATGATAAATCAAATTACAATCATATCTGAGAAAAAGAGGGGGGATAACAAATAAGCCGACACTCAGCACATGAAAATATCTCATATAAATGAATACAAAGCGGTGCTTCATTCCAGAGTTAACCACTAAAGAGGAAAAATAAAAAATATACACGATTTAGTTATGGATTGTAACACATATATGCTTCAAGTGTAAAACAGCCTCCTTCAAAAGAGTAAAAAGGGGGGACATACTATGAGGTCAGACGTATCACAGGTATCAAAAGAGCCAAAGCGTAATGACACCATATGGTGAGCCACAGCGCAATGGCCCTATATATTGCATTACAGCATAATGGCTCAATATATGCCCTACAGTATATGCCCCTCATCCTTGTATATGCCCCATCCTGGTATATGGAATATGGTCCCCATCTTGGGTGGGTGTATATGCACCTCCATCCATCCATCCATGCATCCTAGCATGGATGGATATTCTTTTCCATCCATCCATCCATTCATCCATCCATCCTCGGTAGGTGTATATTCCCCTCTATCCATCCATCCTGGGTAGGTGTATATGCCCCATCCATCCATCCTGGGTATGTGTATATGCCCCGCCATCCATCCATCCTGGGAAGGCATAAATGCCTCTCCATCCATCCATCCTGGGTAGGTGTATATGCCCCTCCATCCATCAATCCTGGGAAGGCATAAATGCCTCTCCATCCATCCATTCTGGGTAGGTGTATATGCCCCTCCATCCATCCATCCTGGGTAGGTGTATATGCCTCTCCATCCATCCATCCTGGGTAGGTGTATATGCCTCTCCATCCATCAATTCTGGGTAGTTGTAGATGCCGCTCCATCCATCAATCCATCCTGGGTAGATGTATCGGCCCCTACATCCATCCTGGGTAGGTGTATATGCTCCTCCATCCATCCTGGGTAGGTGTATATGCCCCTCCATCCATCAATCCTGGGCAGGCATAAATGCCTCTCCATCCATCCATTCTGGGTAGGTGTATATGCCCCTCCATCCATCCATCCTGGGTAGGTGTATATGCCTCTCCATCCATCCATCCTGGGTAGGTGTATATGCCTCTCCATCCATCAATTCTGGGTAGTTGTAGATGCCGCTCCATCCATCAATCCATCCTGGGTAGATGTATCGGCCCCTACATCCATCCTGGGTAGGTGTATATGCTCCTCCATCCATCCTGGGTAGGTGTATATGCCCCTCCATCCATCCTGGGTAGGTGTATATGCCCCTCCATCCATCCTTTCTGGGTAGGCGTAGATGACCCTCCATCCATCAATCCTGGGTAGTTTATTCTAGTATGTGTTTATGCCCCTCCATCCATCCTGGTTAGGTGTAGATGACCCTCTATACATCTATGCTGGATAGGAGTATATGCCCCTCCATCCATCCATGCTGGGTAGGAGTATATGACCCTCCATCCATCCTTGGTAGAATATGCCCCTCCATTCATCCATCCTGGGTAGGTGTATATGACCCTCCTTCCATCCATCCTGGGTAGGTGTATATGCCCCTCCATCCATCCATTCTGGGTAGGTGTATATGCCCCTCCATCCATCCATCCTGGGTAGGTGTATATGCCCCTCCATCCATCCATCATAGGTAGGTGTATATGCCCCTCCATCCATCCATCCTGGGTAGGTGTTTATTCCCCTACATCCATCCTGGGTAGGTGTATAAGCCCCCCCCCATCCATCCTGGGTAGGTGTATATGCCCCTCCATCCATCCTGGGTAGCTGTAAATGCCCCACCATCCATCCATCCTTGGTAGGTGTAGATGCCCCTCCATCCATCCATGATGGATGTGGATACCCCTCCATCCATTCTGGGTAGGTGTATATGCCCCTCCATCCATCCATCCTGGGTAGTAGTATTTGCCCCTCCATCCATTCTGGGCAGGTGTATATGCCCCTCCATCCATCCATCCTGGGTAGGTGCATATACCCTTCCATCCATCCATCCTGGGTAGGTGTATATACCCTTCCATCCATCCATCCTGGGTAGGTGTATATCCCCCTCCATCCATCCATCCTGGATAGGTGTATATCCCCCTCCATCCATCCATCCTGGGTAGGTGTATATCCCCCTCCATCCATCCATCCTGGGTAGGTGTATATGCTCCTCTATCCATCCTGGGTAGATGTATATGCCCCTTCATCCATCCTGGGCAGGTGTATATGCACCTTCATCCATCCATACTGGGTAGCTGTATATGCCCCTGCATCCATCCTGGGTAGGTGTATATGCCCCTTCATCCATCCATCCTGGGTAGCTGTATATGCCCATCCTTCCATCCTGGGTAGGTGTATATATGCCCCTTCATCCATCCATACTGGGTAGGCGTAGATGCCCCTCCATCCATCCATCCATCCTGGGTAGTCTATTCTGGTAGGTGTATATGCCCCTCCATCCATCCTGGTTAGGTGAAAATGCCCCTCCATCCATCCATCCTGGTTAGGTATAGATGCCCCTCCATCCATCCATCCACCCTGGGTAGGTGTAGATGCCCCTCCATCCATCCATCCTGGGTAGGTGTATATTCCCCTCCATCCATCCATCCTGGGTAGGTGTATATTCCCCTCCTTCGATCCTGGGTACGTGTATGTTACCCTCCATCCATCCATCCTGGGTAGGTGTATATGACCCTCCATCCATCCATTCTGGGTAGGTGTATATGCCCCTCCATCCATCCATCCTGGGTAGGTGTATATACTCTTCCATCCATCCATCGTGGGTAGGTGTATATCCCCCTCCATCCATCCATCCTGGGTAGGTGTATATCCCCCTCCATCCATCCATCCTGGGTAGGTGTACGTGCCCCTCCATCCAACCATCTTGGGTAGGTGTACGTGCCCCTCCATCCGTTTATCCTGGGTAGGTGTACGTGCCCCTCCATCCATCCATCCTGGGTAGGTGTACGTGCCCCTCCATCCATCCATCCTGGGTAGGTGTATGTGCCCCTCCATCCATCCATTCTGGGTAGGTGTAGACGCCCCTCCATCCATCAATCCATGCTGGGTAGGTGTAGATGCCCCTCCATCCATCCATCCTTGGTAGGTGTAGATACCCCTCCATCCATCCTTCCATTCTGGATAGTTGTATATGCCCCTCCCTCCATCCATCCATTATGGGTAGGTGTATATGCCCCTCCATCTATCCTGGGTAGGTGTATGTGCCCCTCCATCCATCCTGGGTAGGTGTATGTGCCCCTCCATCCATCCTGGGTAGGTGTATGTGCCCCTCCATCCATCCTGGGTAGATGTATATGCCCCTCCATCCATCCTGGGTAGGTGTATATGCCCCTCCTTCCATCCAGGGTAGGTGTATATGCCCCTCCATCCATCCTAGGAAGGTGTATATGCCCCTCCATCCATCCTAGGTAGTTGTATCGGCCCCTCCATCCAGGGTAGCTGTATATGCCCCTCCAGCCATCCATCCATCCTGGGAAGGTGTATATGCCCCTTCATCCATTCTGGGTAGGCGTAGATGCCCCTCCATCCATTCATCCATCCTGGGTAGTCTATTCTGGTATGTGTATATGCCCCTCCATCCATCCTGGTTAGGTGTAGATGCCCCTCCATTCATCCATCCTGGTTAGGTGTAGATTAGAGATGAGCGTTGTTCTACTCGAACTGTTCGCCAATCTCAAATTCGAGCTGTTTTGGGCGGTGTTCGAGCCGTTCGGCGAGCACGAACGATTTGAGAAAAATTCGGCTGTTCGAGGTTATGTTCGATAACTGTTCGTGCACCAAAATCATAACTGGATTTTTTCTCAGTAATGATGAAAATTAATGTTAATACGCAGTTTGAGTGTACAGCGGGGTGGGGGGAGGGGCAGGGGATGGATCTCTGCAGGAATAATGAAGAACTCCATTTTTTTTTCTCTTTCCCGCATTTACAGTGGGGAGGTGCAATCTGTCAGCCTATCAGCAGCGCACACACGGAGCGAAGTGCTTTTTTTCACACAAGCAAGGGCATGTGTCATTGGCAGTGTATGTCACATGTCCTTGCCCTATAAGACCAAGCCATTTTCCCCGTCGCCACCATTTTCTCACTGCTGCAGCTGAGTGTTAGACGGCACCGCTGTTGCTGTGTGCGCTATACCTTGTTAATTTCAAGCCAATTTTCGCACAAATCTACAGATAGCTTGGGAGTAGGGAATAGTTGTGATTGCAGTCCTTTTAAGGACTAGGTTACAGCATTTCCTACGACTTTTATCAGGGAGGTCTGTGCTCTTAAATAGATAGATTGTGGGAGTAAAGACTAATTGTAATTGCAGTCCTTTTCAGGACTAGGTTACATCAGTTCCTATCAGTTTTTGCCAGGCAGGTCTGTGCCAGTGCTGTGCAAGTTTTTTTCACAGCATTTGGCTGAATCTAGCAAAGCTAATCCTTTTTGGCCTATTGCAGAGTGTGTTAGTCAGTGGAGTAGCCTATCTGTGTTGCAAGATATACCACCTGTGTATAGAATACCAATTTTTTTACTGCACCTAGTGAAGTAAAGTCTTTTGGGCATAGCATCATTCTATTAGTCCATCTATACTGACCTCCATCAGGTTGCAAATTGAATATAATTTTTTTCTGCATCTAGCTCTGAAAAAATATTTGGGCTTCTAGCTGTGTGTGGGACTTGCTCTATTAGTCCATCTATACTGACCTCCATCAGGTTGCAAACTGAATATAATTTTTTTCTGCATCTAGCTCTGAAAAAATATTTGGCCTTCTAGCAGTGTGTGGGACTTGTTCTATTAGTCCATATATACTGACCTCCATCACGTTGCAAATTCAAAATAATTTTTTGTCTGCATCTAGCTGTGAAAAAATATTTGGCCTTCTAGCAGTGTGTGGGACTTTCTGTATTAGTCCATCTATACTGACCTCCATCAGGCTGCAAATTAAAAATAATTTTTATCTGCATCTACCTCTGAAAAAATATTTGGCCTTCTAGCTGTGTGTGGGACTTGTTCTATTAGTCCATATATACTGACCTCCATCACGTTGCAAACTGAATATAATTTTTTTCTGCATCTAGCTCTGAAAAAATATTTGGCCTTCTAGCAGTGTGTGGGACTTATGGTCAGAGATTGTGCCGATAGCGGTATGGCAAGGTGCGCGAGACATCACGGCCATCGAATGGACAAGGCGGGTAATAAATATTCGGATGGCAAAATTTAGAAGAGACAGAGGCGGTGTAGTGATACGACACCGACAACTGGAAGGAGATAAAGCAGGCCTCATAGGGCCCGACGGTGTTCACTTAATAGATATTGGACTGGACATATTCCTGTCAGAACTCCAGGACGGAGTGGAACAAGCGTTAAGAGTGATGGGTGGGGGTCAGAGTCCTGCATACGAGTACGCTGGATCCTCCGTGGCCTGGAAATAGAAAGGACATGTTGGAGAGTTACACTTGTTGGCCAACTTGCCGGAGTGGGGACCCAGGGCATGCTGCAACAAGCTGAATTATTTTAGAAATAAAATGCCTTTCTAATGGAATGAGTATAAAGAGTTAATAAAGCTGTGACCGATCCTCACCCATCCAGTTGTAAGAGTTACATTATTGTATTGTCCATGAAAGGGGGGCGGTAGGGGGGCTGAGCGTCTGGGTTTGGTTCGGGGTCCCCACAGTCTGCCTAGGCTAGATTCATTTAAAAATTCTTATTAGATACACAGGCGGTGCAGCTTGCTTCGCAGCTGGGCTACTACGCCCAAAGTATTGCCTAGGCTAGATGCAGTTAAAAATTCTATGCTGACTAGCAGACACTGAATATTTGGAGCAGACCTCTGAGTAAACAGCTCTTCAGACTCAACCATCTGTGTTACCCCAAGCCATAGTGTATGTAGTTTCTTACAGTTAAAAGGGGGGGGGTGCGACCCAACCCACCTGGAATTGACGATGCCAACGTCACGTAAGACACAGCAAGGGGACTCCCAAAATTGTGACACAGACACCACTTAACCCTAGAACGCATACCTGTGGCCTTGCAGGCCCGCCCAGTTAATTGTTTTCTATTTTCTGCAAGATTACTTTAGTTAGAATTTTGAAACTCTAGGTATTCTTCATGTATATAGTTGTTTGTCATTTGAGTTTGAGTTATTCCATGTTATTTGCACACGGGCCTAAAGGGCCCCAGGTATGTGAAAGTGTAGATTTTTATGGTCATGCGTTCTAGGGTTAAGTGGCATCAATTGCCCCACTGTTGCTTAAAACGGTTGGTGAGGTGATTTTACCAAATCCCCAAGCTTTTAGTCTCCCAAGGATGACACAGGGGTAGAAATGTCCTTGCGAATCCATGATTTGTTCATCTTTATGAACGTGAGTCTGTCTACATTCTCAGTGGACAGCCGCGTGCGCTTATCTGTCAGCACACCACCAGCAGCGCTGAACACACGTTCAGAGAGAACGCTGGCTGCATGGCATGACAAGATCTCCAAGGCGTGAGTGGCGAGCTCCGGCGATTATTCCAGATTGGAATACCAAAATGAGCAAGGGTCCAGTGACACAGTCATGGCTTCGATGTTCACTTGGAGATTCTCCTGTACCATCCTCTCTAGGCATTGACTATGTGTCAGACTTCTTGTCTCCTGTGGCCTTGCAAAGGATGGGCTAAAAAAGTGGTGAAACGATTCCACAAAATTGCTGTTACCAGCAGATACTGTGTTACTGTTACTGTTTGAGTGATGAAGACTCGACAGTCCCACCGTTGGCAAGTTAGAACTGTGAGATTCACTACGTGCACCACTGGTGTTTTGTGGAAAAGCACATGTAAGATTCTGCAACAGCGTCTGCAGATACTCCTGCATTCGTCAATACCTTTTTATGGCAGGAATTATTTCGGCAAATATACTTTTGTACCGGGGATCTAAGAGTGTGACAACCCAGTAGTCGGGATTACTTCGAATTCTGACAATCCGGGGGTCATGTTGCAGGTAGTGCAGCAAGAAGGCACTCATGTGTCTTGCGCATCCAGAAGTACCAAGTCCTTGTTGTGTTGGTAGCGAGGTAAGAATCATGCTTCCTTCCTCTGCCCTCTCCCTCCAACCTCGCACAACAGAAATGTGATCAAGGTCTCCCTCATCTGATGAGTCTTCCATGCCCATCGCCAGTTCGTCCTCCACTTCTTCCTCGGCTCCTGCACCTTCCTCAACAGTTTGGCTGCTACCATGCGCCCTGGTTAATCCCTCTCCCCCACCCTCCCATGCATGCCGCCTTGGTGCTGCCAACCGTCTGGACCTTGGAGATGTTATCCCTTCCGCATACGACTCCTCCTCTACTTCCTCCACCTTCTCTTGTCCCACCACCTGACTCTGAATTCTGTTTAATGTGTGCTCCAGCATGTAAATCACCGGAATAGTCATGCTGATAATGGCATCGTCGTCAGCACTAAACATCTTCGTCGCCATTTCAAAACTGTGCAGAAGGGTGTGTGGCGCCCCTGAGGGTTCAGTCGCCACAGAGTTACTGCATCTCACCCAGAGGTGTGGTATCTCACCCTCAGGTAAGGAAGGCGTATGGCTCGGGACCCTGACTCCTGCATCCAACACATACCCGCAGTGGGGGTAGGGCGAGATTGCTCCTAAGGGAGAGCACAGTCCCAGGTCCCTAGCTGGTTTGAGGGTCCTATGTAGTGGGTGCTTAGGGGAGCAGCTTAGGGGAGCACATGACAAGGAGAGTATAAATAGGAAGCCATCTTAGAAAGAGCAAGCCAGACAGAGGAGGAAAAGTGACAGGAGCAGAGACTAGGCATGGGCTCTGCTCCGGAGGCGGGCCTAGCCTGGGAGGCCCAGGACTGAAGGAGAGAAGAGAGGAGTGGGAGCTGGAAGGCTCCAGGAACCGAAGGGACCCTAGGGCTACGGGCCGTGCAGAAGGCCACCCGTACTCCCGCTGCTACCAGGAGGTAGAGGGGTCAGGCCAGATAAGGGGAACCGGTCCCTCAACTAGCGGAGAAACAGCAAGGCTCAACTAGAAACCGGAGGCTGCTGCATTTCATGTACTGCAGGCCAAAGTCCACACCAGTCTCACTAAGAAGGTAGCCACATAGGACCCAGGGGACGGAACACACGTCACCCGCCAAGGCCCGAGGATACCGGATAGAAGTGTCACTGGGTGTGAGGTGCAGGGAGAAGGCCAGAGAAAGGACACACAGAAGGGGGTCCTGCTAAGTACGCCGGAGCTATCTGGGGGTGGACTGAGCCCCTCACTGAGTATGCACAGCACGACGGAGGAGATTGCTCTGGTACCTGTAATCTGGACTACAACAACTGTGAGTAATATCTTGAGACGGCATCACACGGACTCTGTGTTCATTACTGACTCCCTGCACTACAACCACCATCATCCACCCACACTGCCCTGAAGCTACACTCTTCCTGTGGTGAGTAATAATACCGTTGCTGCAAAACCACCAGCTTCAGAGGACTGTTCCGCAGCGACGGCCCCTTTGGCCGCACTCCACAGGTGGCGTAGTCAGACATTATAAAATCCATATATACAAATTACCCTTGGATTGACCGCCCTGGGTCACGGACTGGGTCACCGCCACAGTGACTACAACCCCCAGCGTCTACCGGCCCGGCTCAGGGTACCCCATGGCCCAGGGGGCGCGTCAACTTCATAGGTCCCTGATCTGAGACCACTCCTGCAGCGTGATTTGCCCCACCTCTGGATCTCGTTGGCCCAGGCTATACGTCAGAACGTATTGCACCAGGGCTTGTTGGTGCTGCCACAGTCGCTGCAAAATGTGCAGAGTTGAATTCCACCGTGTCGGCACATCGCATTTCAGCCGGTGAACTGGCAGGCCCAACGACTTCTGTAGAGATGTAAGTCGTTGAACTGCGGGATGCGAACGGCGGAAGTGAGCACACAGCGACCGTGCCCTCTGCAGAAGGCCATCTAGTCCAGGATAGTGGGCTAAAAATTGCTGGACAACCAGGTTCAACACGTGAGCCATACAAGGCACGTGTGTGACATTGCCCCGGCGAAGTGCCGCACCCAGGTTTGCAGCATTGTCGCACATGGCCTTCCCTGGTTGCAGGTCCAGTGGAGACAACCTTTCATGAAACTGGGTCTCCAGAGCTGACCACAACTCCTCAGCTGTGTGACTCACATTTCCCAGACATTTCAAAGTAAACACTGATGCCGTTGAGCCCTGCTGCCAGCATAGTAAGGAGGTGTGCAGGATTCCTTCTGCGCAGTTAGAAAGCAGGTGGCATTACCAGACAGGCTTTGGGTGCAGGTGGAGGACCGAGAGGAGGTTGAGGAGGCAGAAGCAGTGGAGGAACTTCGAGATAAAGAGGATTGACGCACAACTCGTGGGGACGGTAAGACTTGGACAGCAGCCCCCTGTCCTGCTGTCACCATAGTTACCCAGTGCCCAGTCAGCGACATGTAACTCCCCTGTCCATGCATTCTCGTCCAAGTGTCTGTGGTGAAGTGCACCCTGTCACACACAGAGTTTCTCAAAGAAGCGGTGATGTTGTGTGCGACATGCTAGTGGAGCGCAGGCACACCTTTCTTTGAGAAGTAGTGCCGACTGGGCATCTGGTACTGGGGCACTGTGACGGACATAAGGTCTTGAAAATCCTCTGTGTCCTCCAGGTGGAAAGGCAGCATTTCTGTAGCCAACAGCTTGCAGATGGTGAAATTCAACCTCTTAGCTTTCTCATGGCTAGAAGGAAATGGTCTTTTACTTTTCCACATCTGAGGGACCGAGGGCTGGCTGTTGTGCTTAGACGGTGTTGAGTAGGGTGTCCCCGGCAAACTGCCGGTCTGTGAGGAAGATGCAGGCGGACATGTTAGGTTGCCTTGATCCAAAGGTGGTGCTCTCGATGTCGGAGAGTGCTCAACACTAGCAGGTGTTTCCACTTCCCAATGAACTGACGACCTGCCAATCACACTGGCTGTTGCGGGTAAAGAGGTGTAAGGTCTGCGTCCAAAAACATGTGTGACTGCTGTCCCCCCAGTCACAGAGGATGAAGAGGCTGCGGATGCACAAGATGGGGCAGACGGTGGTTGGCCCAGCCGGCTAGGCCGCATTGTAGCACAGTGAGCTTCCCACTGCAACTTATGCTTCATATCCATGTGACGGTACATGCATGAAGTACTCAAACTATGGATTTTTTGGCCTCTATTTAGCTTTTGCTGACAAATATTACAGATAACACGAGTTGGGTCATCCTTATCGATCTGAATAAATGCCCAGGCTATGCAAGGCTTAGAGCCCATGTGACCTGAAGAGCCACTACGACTTGTGGTCAGAGGCAGAGTTGTGGTTGAGGATGCAGTTGTTGACGTGCTTCCAGTACTCCGTCTCTGTTCAGGAAGGCGCAACCTAACCTCGTCGTCAATAGCATCTGTGATGCCCCGCTGCGCTTGGTATCACAGATCCTAGAAGAGTGCATTGATGGAATCCTCCACAAGAGGCCCCCATAAACATTCACACATCTCCACCTTCCACCTCAGACCAGCAGAGGGAGCCCGTTAGGGATATAAATAGGGAAGGTGGAGCTAGGCAGTTCAGTTCCTCTGAAGAGTTCCTGCAGTAGAGAAGCCTAAGAGAGGTCAGTCTGCAGTGGAGCTCAGTCTAGTCTAGAGAACGCAGTTAATAGTTCAGCAGTGGAGCACGAGGCTCCTGCTTGCTAGATTCAGGGAGCCCAGATAGAGCTTAAGGTGTGCCAGTGCCGTAAGATCAGTGAAGCGCGGCAAGCTGCCGTTAGTGTGTATAGCCTAGTGAGGGCCCGAGTAGGCCGAAGGCGAGTGGCGAGTTAGTACATAAGGGGCAGAGGAGCTTAACCAGCTCACCCCGAAGCATTTACCGGACACAGGATCCGAGCTTACCGGTATCTCTATGACCCAGTAAGGCATAACCGGAATCCCTGGAGAACTACAAGTCCCAGGATCGCTAAGGTGCTGATATGTAACAGAGCCAGGAGACGCTTAGGCCCCACATACTGGGAGCGTGAACTCCAAGAGAAGGCCCTACCACAAGGTCAGCCAGCGCAGGACAGAGACAAAGTTAGGCCTAGCTCCAGGCAGGTCAGAAACTTACTACGCAGAGGCAAGAAACAGGAGGCCCTACACCCGCTCATTGGGGAGGATCCTGATATGCACCCTTCACCCTACAGTGCTCCGGGATGTGCCTGAATTTCCACCAGTAAAAGGTACTGAAGTGACTACCGTGTCCGTTTCTGTTCTTGCTCTGACCCAGCTGGGTCTCGCCTGTCCTGCATTCCCCCTGCATACGCTGCCCTGAGACCTAGGTCCACCTGTGGGGAGCTATACCATCGAGCTGCCTTATCACCGGCCTCAGTGGACTGCTGCAGCGCTGGTGCTTGTCACCAGATACCTCAGGTGGCGTCATGAACTCTTATAAAATTAACAATTATCCACCCTTTTAAAGAGAGACCGCAGGGTACGGGCCAGGGAGCCGACCACCGCGACATCCCCAAGGCCAGGCAAATGCCCGGGTACCGAGTCATCCCCATCCCCAGGGCTAGTCACATCCTCCTCCACCTCCTCTGCTGACCTCATCGACTGGCTGACTGTGGGTTGACAGTAAGTGGGATCTCCAACCTCGTCATCATCACCCTGTGTGTTATCACACCCGTCGTCCTCAGAGCCAACCTCTTCCTGCCCTGACCGAAAAGTCAAGTTGTCGCTCCAATCAGGTATTTGAGTCTCATCATCGTCTTCATCATTGTCTCCACCAACAGGAGTTACAGTTTGGGAACAAGGCAGGGGCGGAACTACCGCCCGTGCAGCCCGTTCATTGAACGGGGGCCCCGAGGGAGAGGGGGCCCCTCCAGCCTCCAGCAGGGCCATCAGGGCATGACTGTCCTGACTCCAGTATGGGGCCCGGCCGGTAGGGGCCCCCTCTGAGCCCCGTTGGGGGCCCCCCTCTTGTGCATCTCTCTCCTCATGGGGCCCCCGGCCCCATGCTAAGCGCCGGGTCCAGGACATCTCAGCGCTGCGCTGCTGCGGCAGCGCCTTCATGATTCCCCTGACTTCCGGTCATGTGACGGCGCCGTCACATGGCCGGAAGTCAGGAGAACCTGGTGTCAGCGATTTGGACGAGTGCCAGGATTCTGCAGGGATCGCATGGGGGTAAGTATAACAAGTTTTATTTTTTTTAAATACAATTAATTAACTAGGAGTGGGGGGAATCAGATGCACGGGGGGGGGGTGAGATGCACATGGGGGGATGAGAGATGCACATGGGGGGGATGAGAGATGCACATGGGGGGGATGAGAGATGCACGGGGGGGCATTAGAGATGCACGGGGGGGTGAGCTGCACATGGGGGGGATGAGAGCTGCACATGGGGGGGGGAGAGATGCACATGGGGGGGTTATGTTTACATAACTTTGTTGCCTTATGAAGGGAGGGGGGGGGGCCCCAAAAATTTCTTGCACAGGGGCCCACTACAGTCTGTGTCCGCCCCTGGAACAAGGGTCTACATTATGCTCAGAACCTTCTTCATCTGGTCCTGGATCCGACTTATAAAGATTCTGGGCATCAGATCAGATCATTTCCTCATCTGGATTAACAGAAGCTCTGGAGCAGACCTTCGTTTCCCAGGCTATAGTATGAGTAAACAGCTGTGCAGACTCAACCATCTGTGCTACCCCATACTCAGACGGGCAGCTGGAGACTTGGGAGCTGTGAGGAAGCAAGTGCGATTGGGGTGACACCTCTGAGGACTGGAGTATTTGTGATGTTGAAATTGAGGTGATGGAGAGCCCACTTGAAGGAGCACTTGATATCCGTTGAAGCACCTGCTGTTTTTGTGCCTCATTTAGAATTTGTAGCGATGGGCGTGTCCATAAGAATGGGATCGTATCACATTGTCCACGAAAAGAAGTCGACATCTTAGTTTGGCTGGAAGATGGTCTTTCTTCTGCAGATGTTACTCCCCCCCCCACCGTGGGGGGCCTCGACCCACCGGCGGACAGGCACCAGTATTGGGATAGGGGGGCTGGCCGTCAGGGTCCACCGCGGCTCTGGCACAAACCCGGCGACACAGAGGTGGCACGGGCAGGAACGGACTGGCCGTGTCGGCTTCTCACTTTTTGGATTTTAGAAGGGCATGACATGCCTATATCTGTGTCTCCCCCTCCTTTTACTCCTCCACCTCTTTTCTTTTCGCATGACTATATGTACTTGTCACTTTTCCATGTGTTAGTTGTGTCTTCTGAGCAGTTTGTCAGCTTTTGGACACCTTTGAAGGTGTTTTCTATGTGTTTCTATGTGTTTTTGTTTGCCTGCCATTGGTTTTAACGGTGTTCGAAGGTGTTCGACGAACAGTTCGGCGAACACACGGGTGTTCGAGGAACCGAACCGAACACTACGGGGGTGGCTCAACACTAGTGTAGATGCCCCTCCATGCATCCATCATGGGAAGTCTATTCTGGTAGGTGTATATGCCCCTCCATCCATCCTGGTTAGGTGTAGATGCCCCTCCATCCATCCATCCTGGTTAGGTGTAGATGCCCCTCCATCCATTCATCCTGGGTAGGTGTATATGCCCCTTCATCCATCCATCCATCCTGGATAGGTGTAAATGCCCCTCCATCCATCCATGCTGGGTAGGTTTATATGTCCCCCCATCCATCCATCCTGGGTAGATGTATATGCCTCTCCATCGATCCATCCATTCTGAGTAGGCGTAGATGCCCCTCCATCCATCCATCCTGGGCAGGTGTAGATGCCCCTCCATCCATCCTGGGTAGGTGTATGTGCCCCTCCATCCATCCTGGGTAGGTGTATGTGCCCCTCCATCCATCCTGGCTAGGTGTATGTGCCCCTCCATCCATCCTGGGTAGATGTATATGCCCCTCCATCCATCCTGGGCAGGTGTATATGCCCCTCCATCCATCCTGGGTAGGTGTATATGCCCCTCCATCCATCCTAGGAAGGTGTATATGCCCCTCCATCCATCCTAGGTAGTTGTATCGGCCCCTCCATCCAGGGTAGCTGTATATGCCCCTCCAGCCATCCTGGGTAGGTGTATATGCCCCTTCATCCATTCTGGGTAGGCGTAGATGCCCCTCCATCCATCCATCCATCCTGGGTAGTCTATTCTGGTAGGTGTATATGCCCCTCCATCCATCCTGGTTAGGTGTAGATGCCCCTCCATTCATCCATCCTGGTTAGGTGTAGATGCCCCTCCATCCATCCATCATGGGTAGTCTATTCTGGTAGGTGTATATGCCCCTCCACCCATCCTGGTTAGGTGTAGATGCCCCTCCATCCATCCATCCTGGTTAGGTGTAGATGCCCCTCCATCCATTCATCCTGGGTAGGTGTATATGCCCCTTCATCCATCCATCCATCCTGGGTAGGTGTAAATACCCCTCCATCCATCCATGCTGGGTAGGTTTATATGTCCCCCCATCCATCCATCCTGGGTAGATGTATATGCCTCTCCATCGATCCATCCATTCTGAGTAGGCGTAGATGCCCCTCCATCCATCCATCCTGGGCAGGTGTAGATGCCCCTCCATCCATCCTGGGTAGGTGTATATGCCCCTCCATCCATCCATCAAGGATAAATGCATATGCCCCTTCATCCATCCATCCATCCTGGGTAGGTGTAAATGCCCCTCCATCCATCCATCCATCGTGGGTAGGTGTAAATGCCCCTCCATCTATCCCTCCTGGGTAGGTGTAAATGCCCCTCCATCCATCCTGGGTAGGTGTAAATGCCCCTCCATCCATCCATCCTGGGTAGGTGTAAATGCCCCTCCATCCATCCATCCTGGGTAGGTGTAAATGTCCCTCCATCCATCCATCCATCCTGGGTAGGTGTAAATGCCCCTCCATCCATCCATCCTGGGTAGGTGTAAATGCCCCTCCATCCATCCATCCATACTGGGTAGGTGTACATGCCTCTAAATCCATCCATCCATCCATGGTAGGTGTAAATGCCCCTCCACCCATCCTTCCTGGGTAGGTGTAAATGCCCCTCCATCCATCCATCCTGGGTAGATGTAAATGCCCCTCCATCCATCCTGGGTAGGTGTGAATGCCCCTCCATCCATCCTGGGTAGGTGTATATGCCCCTCCATCCATCCAGGGTAGGTGTAAATGCCCCTCCATCCATCCATCCATCCTGGGTAGGTGTAAATGCTCCTCCATCCATCCATCCCTCCTGGGTAGGTGTAAATGCCCCTCCATCCATCCATCCCTCCTGGGTAGGTGTAAATGCCCCTCCATCCATCCATCCCTCCTGGGTAGGTGTAAATGCCCCTACATCCATCCATCCTAGGTAGGTGTAAATGCCCCTCCATCCATCCATCCATCCTGGGTAGGTGTACATGCCCCTCCATCCATCCATCTATCCTGGGTAGGTGTACATGCCCCTCCATCCATCCATCCATCCATGGTAGGTGTAAATGCCCCTCCATCCATCCATCCATCCATCCTGGGTAGTTGTAAATGCCCCTCCATCCATCCATCCCTCCTGGGTAGGTGTAAATGCCCCTCCATCCATCCATCCTGGGTAGGTGTATATGCCCCTTCATCCATCCATCCTGGGTAGGTGTATATGCCCCTCCATCCATCCTGGGTAGGTGTACATGCCCCTCCTCCATCCATCCATCCTGGGTAGGTGTATATGCCTCTCCATTCATCCATTCTGGGTAGGTGTATATGACTCGCCCCCTGGGCCGTGGAGCACTCGGATCCGGGCAATTAGGGAAACGGTGGGAGTAGTAGTGGCAACCCGGTTCCGTGGCTCATGGTGGTCAGGCCAGTGGTAGTCCGTTATGCGCTGATGATTATGTCCGACTACGCCACCCGTGGATTGCGGTTATTAGGAACCGCCGCTGCATGCAGACCGCTGGGGCTGATGAGGTGTGCAGCTAGGGTAGTGTGACTCCCAACGGGAAGAGTGCGGCCCCAGGGCAGTATAATGGATGGTGGGAGTGATGGTAGTGAGAGTCCCAGTGCTGATAGTGCTGGAGGAGCAAGGAGCACACAGACAACAGGTTGCAGTCCAGGGTCTTTACTAGAACAGGTAAATTGACCCACAAACAGTCCTAGCTAGGAGGGGACCTGGATGTCTGAGAGCAACGGGGAAATTGGCCCTGGTCACGGTGAGGGTGTAGGCCTACCTTGCTTTCTGTGCTCCTTCTGGCTATCTCCTCGTTATAGGGTAACAGCCCACGTTTCCGAGTTTTCCGTGTATTCTCGCCTGTATGGCCTGCGACGTGGGTTTCTTTCTGCTCCCAGCCTTGTACGGCTTTGCTGGTCCCTTCTGTTGTGGCAGGGCCTCCAGGCTTCTTAGGCCAAGGAATATACAGTCCCCTGCGGACTGGTTATCTGCTGGAGAATGTGGAATCCTTCCAGCCTCAGACACCAAAGTCTGGTAAATTAAGTCCTTTCTCTGCCAAGACAGGCTCTCTTCGCCTCTTGTCTCTGGCTTGTGGCTCTCCTCCTGCCACACTTCCTCTTAGGTGCAGTGCAACTGTCTGTCCCTGCTCTGCTCTGGGGCAAGTCTCAGTGCTGAGACAGGCCATCAAGTTCTCTCTAACCCTGCCCCCAGCACCAGCTTTTATAGGGGCAGCCAGCTCCCCCTACTGGCCTGAGACAGGAGGCATTGCATGCTAATGTTCCCCTGACTAGAGAACCTCCCCCTTGCTCTCAGACACAGCTTTAATTACACTTGTGGCATCCAGGCCAGGGTGACACATTCCCCCCTAGTGAAATTTAGTACTCCGGGACTAAACAGTAAACAAAGACAATATGCATAAGAATAAAACATTAATAGACAGACGACGCACAAATTGAGTTCTTAAGGTCACAGTGTGGTCTGTGACCGGGTGTCCATATCACCAATACAACGGGGAGCCTTAACCAGGTGGGGGTCTGTCCTACCCCAAGTCCTTCACAGTCTTAGTTCTTTCCTGGGTTAGGCTCCGAACGCAGTCCATACAAGGTCCCAGTTATAAAAAGTCCATAACCTTTGAATCCTTACGGTAACTGCAAGAAACTGAAACACAGAATTACCAAACATGGATGTAATTTGGCAAACAATTCAACATTTGGCAACAGGGTTATTTACAATTAGTGCACCCTATATTCTCCAGCGAGCGGGTATCTGCCCCTTTGTGCTCCTGGTTGACCTCCTTAACCCACTGTCTGGTGGTGGACTGACTTGGCTTTCCCCACTAGCGTTAGGGGTGCAGCTACCAGCTGGGTGTACAGGTAGAGCAGGCAGCTGTCTGCGGGTCCTTTGGCTTACCACAGGCATGGCAGGCTCACTGTCAGCAGAGGGTTGACTCTCCTGGGCTGCTGGTACAGGCTCTTCTGCCTCTGGAACCGCTTGCTCCTCTTCACCTTCCGGCTCTGGTGTTGGTTGTTGCTGTGCCGGTTGCAGGAAATGCAGGACAGGTACCACTATGGCATCATTTATGCGAGTCCAGGACTGAGGGAACTCTCCGAGAACGGTGCTGATCATTTCTTCCTTGTCCTCTGCGGGTTCAAGGTCACTCTGATCCTCTTCTGCACTACGGAGTTGCTCGGGGCATCTTTTGAGGTGGTCTCTGGAGACGACACTAGTGGTTTCTCCTCCGTCCTTGGTGATTACGCACACCTTTGGGTTGTCGTGGTCAGACTGCAGTACGGTGTAGGGTTCCCTTTCCCACTGGTCGTCCAACTTATGTAGCCTTCTTTTTCGCTTTAGGACTTGCTCACCAGGTTCTAGGGGACCAGCAGGGGCGTGTTGATTGAAGAGTTTTTCTTGCCTCTCTCTCACCTGGGCCAGGCTCTTCTCCACACTCTCCTGTACCTTCTTGTACTGCAGTTGCCTTTCCGTATCCCAGTCTGCATCCGGGGAGGTTTCCTCAGGTATTAGGACTCCCATCTCCAGGTCTACGGGCAGCTTACCTGGTCTGGCTCGCATCAGGTAAGCCGGGGTGCAGTTTGTAGCATTCACCGGGATATTGTTGTATAAGTCTATTAGATCCGGCAGTTTTTCTGGCCACAGGCTGCGTTCCTCCAGGGGCAACGTCTTCAGGAGATCAATAACTATATTGTTCATTTTCTCACACATTCCGTTGGTTTGGGGGTGGTAAGGCGTTGTACGAATCTTCTTACAGCCATAGAGGTTGCAGAACTCCTGGAAGATTTCAGCCTCGAACGCTGGACCCTGGTCTGTCAGGACCTGTTCCGGATACCCGTGTGGACAGCAGAAGTATTGCTGGAAGGCTCTGGCCGCTGTTTGGGCTGTCAAGTCCTTTACCGGGACCACCACTAGAAAACGGGAATAGTGGTCCACGATTGTCAGGGCATAGATGTATCCTGACCGGCTGGGAGCCAATTTGACATGGTCCAGAGCTACCAGCTCAAGAGGCTGCGTGGTGACGATGGGCCTCAAGGGTGTCTTCTGGCTGGCACGGTCCTTCCTCCTTAGGTGACAAGGGCCACAGTCTCTGCACCATTTTTCTACAGCTCCTCTCATGCCGACCCAAAAGAACCTTCCTATTAGCAGGAACTTCAGTTTCTTCCAACCGAAGTGTCCCGCTCTGTCATGGTAAGCCCCCAGGACCATAGCTGCATCCCGCCTTGGGACCACGACTTGCCAGGTCAGCTCGTGCGTCCGGTGGTTGACAATCCTTCTGCACAACTTGCCTTCGTAGAGGAACAGCTTGCTCTTCTCTTTCCATAGCTGCTTGGCTTCCTCTGGGGCATCCGGATCCATGCGGGCGTCTTCCTGGGTCAGCAGATCTTTCACCAGGCGGATGGCAGGGTCACTATCTTGGGTCTCGGCCCAGCTGTGGTGAGGTAGTGGATTGATCATCACGGTTGTTAGATCCTCCTCCTTCACACGGTGAGAGTGTTGAGCGGCTCCATACCGGTGAAACGCGGGGAGTTCTACCTCCTCCAGCTCTTCTGGGTCTTCGTCACCTTCAGGTAAGTGAGGCATCCTTGATAGGGCGTCCGCGTTGGCATTGGTTTTGCCTGCCAGGTACTTGATCACGAAGTCATAGTTGGAGAGATGGGCCATCCACCGCTGTTCTAGGGCACCCAGTCTTGCATTGTCCAGGTGTGTCAACGGGTTGTTGTCCGTGTACACGGTGAATTTTGCGGAGGCCAGGTAATGCTTGAAGCGTTCCGTCACGGCCCACACCACCGCCAAGAATTCTAGCTTGAAGGAGCTGTAATTCTCCGGGTTCCTCTCGGTGGGTCTCAGCTTCCGGCTGGCATACGCGATCACCCTTTCTCTGCCCTGTTGGTTTTGGGACAGTACGGCTCCCAGTCCCACATTACTGGCGTCTGTGTGAAGGATAAAAGGCTGGCCATAATCAGGGTAGGCCAGGATATCATTCCCCGTGAGGGCCATCTTCAACTGGCGGAAGGACTCCTCTTCCGGTTTATCCCACTTGAAGGGTGGCTTTTGACTCCTGGACTTAGACTGTCCGATCAGGAGGTCCTGCATAGGAGCTGCCATCTTGGTGAACCCGGGGATGAATCTTCGGTAGTAGCCTACCAACCCGAGAAACTGTCTCACCTCTTTGATGTTCGAGGGGCTTGGCCAGCTCTTGATTGCCGTGACCTTGTCAGGGTCGGGGGCCACTCCTTCCGCGCTTACCACGTGCCCTAGGTACTGGACCTTTGGTTTCAGCAGGTGACACTTCGATGGTTTTACCTTCAGGCCATAGCCTGCCAGGGCTTCGAACACCTCGGCCAGGTGCTTTAGGTGGTCCTCGTAGGTTTTCGAATAGACGATCACGTCGTCCAGGTAAAGGAGGACCGTCTCGAAGTTTCGGTGCCCTAGACAGCATTCCATCAGCCGCTGGAAGGTCCCTGGTGCGTTGCAGAGCCCGAAAGGCATACAGTTGAATTCGCTCAGTCCCATCGGGGTGGTGAAGGCGGTCTTCTCCTTGTCAGCCTCTGCCACAGGAACCTGCCAGTACCCGCTAGTAAGGTCCAAAGTAGAAAAGAAGTTAGCTGATTTTAGTGCGGCTAAAGACTCCTCTATTCTAGGCAGCGGATATGCGTCTTTGTGGGTGATACGGTTGATTTGTCTATAGTCCACGCACATTCTCATGGTGCCGTCTTTCTTTTTCACCAGAACCAAGGGGGCTGCCCAGGGGCTACAGCTATCTCTAATGACCCCAGCTTCTTTCATCTCTCTTAGCATGCCCTTTGCGTTCTGATAATGTGCAGGGGGTACAGGTTTGTGCCTCTCTTTTATTGGTGGGTGGCTCCCGGTGGGGATGTGGTGTTCTATCCCCTTTACTCTGCCGAAGTCTAGCGGGTGCTTACTAAAGACTCTCTCGTACTCCTGAACCACCCGGTAGACTCCTTGTTTTTGGTGCAGGGGAGTGGAGTCAGCACCCACATGGAGTTTCTGGCACCAGTCCTCCTTTTGTTTCTGGGAGCCATTACCCTCCGCCTGAGGAGATGGAGGCAAGGGTTCCACGGCCCTGATAGCTTTGTGTTCGACAACAAACAGTTTGGCGAGTGTAGCGTACCTGGGTAAGTATACTTCCCTCTCCCCAATGTTGAGGATGCGGACGGGCACCCTCCCATGACGGACATCAACCACCCCCCGGGCTGTCAAAATGGTGGGCCTGCTGTCTGAGTACACGGGTTCTGCCATGGCTTGGTAGTCTCTACCTCTCAACCCGATTGCAGTCCGACACCAGATCATCATTTCACTTTTGGGAGGCATGGAAATGGGGAATGGGTCACTCAGTCTTACACTACCGATCTCACCACCAGACAGTTCTACCTGCTGCCGTCTCATCAGGGCTTTTATCTCCTTGTTGAGGACTCTCTGTTGGCTGGAACTAGCATTCACCGCCACCTGTTGTAGAATTACAATTACCTCTGAAAGACAATTTTCAATTACGTTAGTACCCACAGTTATTTTAGGGTGACTTTCACGACGGTCAATGTCCACAATAATCACTCCCTGTGCCGGTAGTTCAACTTTACCAATTTTAATGCTCATCTCCTTGAACCCCATCTGCGGCACGGGTAAGCCATTACTGGCGATGATGCTCAAGTTACTGTCTGGATACCGTGTGATATCAGCATCAGTCCAATACTGCTTAAAAAGTACATAAGGGATAGTGGTTACTTGTGACCCAGTATCCAGCAAGGCGCTCATGGGGATACCGTCCAGCACCACGGGTAAAACCGGGCGCCCCCCAACGTACTTATTACGCCAATTGTAAGGGCCTGGTGATCTTATGCCTGGGGGTTGGCCCTCTGCCCCAGGTCGGACCCGTTTAAATTACAGTACCTGGAAATGTGTCCGGGCTGGTTGCATCGACGCCAAATGGGCTGTCCATCCTCTGCGTAGCGGTCTGTGGGCCTCCCTCGGAACGACGGGATCCTCCTCTGTCGACGCCACGGGACATCCTCCGGACTTGAAGCCAGCTCGATGGGTCTTGACGGGTCCACTTGCAACGCCTGGACGGTCCTGGTCAACGCCGCGACGCTCCTGGTCAGCTCCTGGACTTGGTGGTGCAGGTCTTTCGACGGGGCTTGGTTCAGGGCCTGTGCATCAGCCCCCACGGGGTCCATAGAGGAGGGCGCCGCCTCCTGGTGTTAGGTGAGAGCAAGGCGCCGGGGGTTTATAGCGCCACTGGTTGCAGATTCACGGAGCACCCTTATGGCCCTGTCCTTAAATTGGGCAAAGGTCAGGTCGGGGTTCTGAAAGAACATGAGGCGCAGTTGGGCCCTGTGGGCGCTAGACAGCAGACCTTCTATGAATTGTTCTGTTAGCAGCTTATCCGTTTCCTGCACACTGCCAGGGTCAGTTTGTTGAATAGCCCTCAAGGCTTCCTGCAGATTTAGGGCATAGTCTCTGATGCTGTCCTGTGCCCGCTGCTTACATCCATAGAACCTCATTTTAATCTCAGCGGAGGTAAGTGTGTCAAAGGTACCCCGCAGCCAGGCCAGAATACCCTTCACAGTCCTTTTCTCCTCAGTGGGCCATGATTTTACCTCCCTCTGGGCTGCGCCAGTTAACTGCCCTGTTAATATGCTGACCTTCTGTTCCTCTTTCAGGGGGTAAACGTGGAACAAACTGTATAGCCTTTCCTTAAAGTCAGTTAGGGCATGGGGCTCCCCTGAGTACTTGGGCAGCCAGGCCGCTCCAGGGATGTAGGGCAGGGAAAAGGGCATCACCGCTGCTGCAGCTGCGTTGGTGGTAGTGGGCGCCTCTGTATCCGACATCTTCCTCCCCCCTAGTCAAGCGTGGCCTACCTTCCGACGATCCTCTTCTGTAGGCCGCGGCTCCGCTGCTGCTGCTATGGACGAGGACCTGGCGTCGCGTCCTGATGACGTCAGCGTCACTCTCTCTCCCTTCCAGGACCTTGCGCAGCGTCGGTGCGTGGGGCGGAGCTTCAGATCTCGCGCGGTTTTGACGTCCACGCCCCTCTTCTTCCCGCGCGGCGTCCTGAAGATGGCGTCCGATGGCGGGAAGCAGCTGCGGATGGCGGGAAGACGGCAGAAGACGGCGGGAAACGGTCCAAGATGGCGTCTGATGGCGGGAATCGACTCCGGACGGCGGGAAACTTCGCCAGAGGTAAGTTACAAAAGTCTTTTTCAGGCACGCAGTACCCGGTGGTTGCGGGCACGAAATCCTGCCGACTACGCCAAAGCTGACTCGCCCCCTGGGCCGTGGGGCACTCGGATACGGGCAATTAGGGAAACGGTGGGAGTAGTAGTGGCAACCCGGTTCCGTGGCTCAGGGTGGTCAGGCCAGTGGTAGTCCGTTATGCGCTGATGATTATGTCCGACTACGCCACCCGTGGATTGCGGTTATTAGGAACCGCCGCTGCATGCAGACCGCTGGGGCTGATGAGGTGTGCAGCTAGGGTAGTGTGACTCCCCACGGGAAGAGTGCGGCCCCAGGGCAGTATAATGGATGGTGGGAGTGATGGTAGTGAGAGTCCCAGTGCTGATAGTGCTGGAGGAGCAAGGAGCACACAGACAACAGGTTGCAGTCCAGGGTCTTTACTAGAACAGGTAAATTGACCCACAAACAGTCCTAGCTAGGAGGGGACCTGGATGTCTGAGAGCAACGGGGAAATTGGCCCTGGTCAGGGTGAGGGTGTAGGCCTACCGTGCTTTCTGTGCTCCTTCTGGCTATCTCCTCGTTATAGGGTAACAGCCCACGTTTCCGAGCTTTCCGTGTATTCTCGCCTGTATGGCCTGCGACGTGGGTTCCTTTCTGCTCCCAGCCTTGTACGGCTTTGCTGGTCCCTTCTGTTGTGGCAGGGCCTCCAGGCTTCTTAGGCCAAGGAATATACAGTCCCCTGCGGACTGGTTATCTGCTGGAGAATGTGGAATTCTTCCAGCCTCAGACACCAAAGTCTGGTAAATTAAGTCCTTTCTCTGCCAAGACAGGCTCTCTTCGCCTCTTGTCTCTGGCTTGTGGCTCTCCTCCTGCCACACTTCCTCTTAGGTGAAGTGCAACTGTCTGTCCCTGCTCTGCTCTGGGGCAAGTCTCAGTGCTGAGACAGGCCATCAAGTTCTCTCTAACCCTGCCCCCAGCACCAGCTTTTATAGGGGCAGCCAGCTCCTCCTACTGGCCTGAGACAGGAGGCATTGCATGCTAATGTTCCCCTGACTAGAGAACCTCCCCCTTGCTCTCAGACACAGCTTTAATTACACTTGTGGCATCCAGGCCAGGGTGACACATATATGCCCCTCCATCCATCCTGGATAGGTGTATATGCCCCTCCATCCATCCTGGGTAGGATTATCTGCGCCGCCATCTTTCCTGGGTAGGTGTATATGCCCCTCCATCCATCCATCCTGGGTAGGTGTAAATGCCCCTCCATCCATCCTGGGTAGGTGTAAATGCCCCTCCATCCATCCTGGGTAGGTGTAAATTCCCCTCCATCCAGCGTAGGTGTAAATGCCACTCCATCCATCCATCCTGGATATGTGTATATGCCCCTCAATCCATCCTGGTTAGGTGTATACGCCTCTCCATCCATCCATTCAGGGTAGGTGTATATGCCCCTTCATCCATCCATCCTGGGTAAGTGTATATGCCCCTCCATCCATCCATCCTGGGTAGGTGTATATGTACCTCCATCCATCCTGGTTAGGTGTATATGCCCTTCCATCCATCCCGGTCAGTATATGCCCCCCTCCATCCATCCATCCTGGTGATATATCCCCCACTCCATACTGGTGGGTATATGCCCCCCCCTCCATCCATCCTGGTGGGTATACGCCCCCCTCCATACTGGCGGGTAAATGCCCCCCCTACATCCATCATGGTGGGTATATGCCCCCCCTCCATCCATCCTGGTGGGTATATGCCCCCCTTCCATACTGGTGGGTATATGCCCCCCATCCATCTTGGTGGGTATATGCCCTTCCTCCATCCTGGTGGGTATATGCCCCCTCCATCCTGGTGGGTATATGCCTCTTCCTCCATCCTGGTGGGTTTATGCCTCCTCCTCCATCCTGGTGGGTTTATGCCTCCTCCTCCATCCTGGTGGGTTTATGCCTCCTCCTCCATCCTGGTGGGTATATGCCTCCCCCTCCATCCTGGTGGGTTTATGCCCCCATATATTCAATGCAAAGGAAACAAAAACAAAACAATAAACGCTTCTACTCGCCTTCCATGTTCCCACGCCGCGCTGTGTCTGTGTTGCCTGAAGATGTCGGCAGTGATAACAGCAGAGAAGCTGAGATCACTGCACGGCGCCGCTGCAGATACTCACTCGGGGCCTCCACTCCCAGGCATTTCCTCCCCGGCAGCTCCTGTCATGGCACGCTCTGACTGAGCAGTGCGTGCGACGACAGGGGGAATGTACAGCTTACACTGCAGGCTCCACAAAGATGGCTGCAATCTCCTCCCACGGCTGCGACCTGGACAGCCAAGGGGGCGTGCCCAGGTCACAGCTAGAGGCAGGAGGAGCGGCCTGTAATGTTAGAGATAGGGTTAATGACAGACTACTGTCTCTTATGGCCAGGGCTGCCGTAAATGAGGTGTGTAAGAGCGCTTCTTACACCCCCCCAAATAAAAATGGCAGCCCCCAGTGGCCAATGTCAACATAAATAAAAAACTAATAAAGTGGGACATTTAATTTTGTATTAAAAATAATTGATTACATAATTATTAATACAAAACATAAAATGGTGGCCCCTTCCCTGTAAGAATAGCACATGGCTCTTTTCACGTCTGGTTATTTCTGTAACAGGTAGAATATGCTCCGTTATAGACCGTGGACAGGTTTACAGCTTTATTTTTTGTGGACGATTGATCTGTAAATCAGAACTGAGACCGGTCCGATTTCCATCCGATTTGTAGATAAAGATCATCTATTGAAGTCAATGACTCGGTCAGAAAAATGGCCAGAACCAACCATGTTGCCTGTACTGCTTGTTCTCCAGGGTCTATAGGCCGGGCAAGCGAGGCTAGGAAACCTTTAGCTTTTTACTTTACATATAAAAAAATATGCCCCACTGAGGAGAAAAACTGACACACTGACCAAAATCAGATGAAAATGAGAAAAAAACACTGATTAAAACCTGACATGTGAACGGGGCCTTAGGCCTTAATCAGATGTCAGTGACTTATCGTATATGCAAAAAATGTCTGAAAGTGGTCAGTTTTTATCTTCAGCGTTTCATCAGCTTTTCTTGTATGCAAAATAAATCCATAAATTGAGAAGCTTCTCCTCTGGTGACAGTGTTATCACAGACAGCACATGGATGGCAATGCCAGCTGTCAGCGATGTCATGGACCCATAGATCTGACTGGAGAATTTTCATCAACCACTAGGATAAAAAACGGACACTACGCGGTTTTCAACAAAAAAAATGACATGTGGACGACTCCACAGATTATATTGTGTATGTGATCTATCCGTAACAAATATGGAGAGGACACAAACATGAAAAACAGACGTCTGAATGAGGCTAAAGATATATGTTTCCACACTGATAAGGGAGCGAGAAATATCTATTTCAGATTTGCCAATGAGTCCATGGCAGAAAATTCCAGTTAACCCCTTTATCACCTCAGGTTTTTCCGTTTTTGCGCTTTCATTTTTTGCTCCCTTCTTCCCAGAGCCATAACTTTTCTATTTTTCCGTCAATATGGCCATGTGAGGGCTTGTTTTATTGTGGGATGAGTTATTCTTTTGAACACCACCATTGATTTTACCATATTGTGCACTGGAAAATGGGAAAAATATCCAAGTGCAGTGAAATGGCAAAAAAAGTGCAATTCCACAAAAGGTTTTTTTTACCATGTTCAGTAAATGCTAATACTGACCGGCCATTATGATTCTCCAGGTCATTACGAGTTCGTAGTTACCAAACATGTGGAGCTTCTATTTTATTTAAGTGGTGAAATCAAAATTCAAAGCTTGTAAAAAAAAATAATCATTTTTCCGAGACCCGTAGCGTCTCCATTTTTCGTGATCTAGAGCCGGGTCAGGGGTTATTTTTTGCGCACTGAGCTGACATTTTTATTGATACCGTTTTGGTGTAGATATGATGTTATGATCGCCTGTTATTACATTTTAATGCAATGTTGCGGCGACCAAAACAACTTAATTTTGGAGTTTTGTTTCTTTCTCGTTATACGGTTTACTGATGGAAGTCATTCTTTTTATATATTGATAGATCGGGCGATTCTAAATGCGGCGATACCAAACGTGTGTTTTTGATTGTTTTATTTTGAATGGGGCAAAAGGGGGGTGATTTAAACTTTTAAATATTTTTTTTTTACTTTTTACATGCTTCAATAGTCTCCTTAGCAGACTAGAAGCTGTGATCTTCCGATCGCTTGTGTTACACAAATGGCCGCCTGAGGCAGCAGATGCGCAATTGAGACCTCAGTAGCCGAGATCTCAGGAGACATTTACTTGGTTTGGCTTTCTACTTCTTTATCTAACTGTATTGCCCTCTATATCATCCAATCTGTATGGACTGCCCTGTACTCATATTGGACATTTATGCATTTAGTAGGGCTTAAGGGGATTATTGTGCTTGTTACCCATCAAATCTGTAGATGCGCTCACTAATTAGACTTTGTTTAAGGGAATTTTAAAGTATAATATTGATAACGGTCATGCATAGTGACAAGATTATGTTACAGGATTCTGGACAAATGTACAATGCCAGTTATTCAAGGGTTAATTCTTTGGAACACAGAGAGACTTTCTAGCCAGTGAAGCACCAGTAATGAACACCTGTGGTAACTACGGCAACTGTGCTGATGTCATAAACACATACATCTATGATATAGATGATTCCGGAACCACAGGTCATTCAGCCGTATGAAGCGCCGTACTTGATGTGTCTGGAGACCTGGAGCTTCATCACTCCACAACCTGTAAGGGAGGAAGGGGATACGGCCTAGCCAGCCAGATCAGCCATACCGCCTAGCCAGCCAGATCAGCCATATCGCCTAGCCAGCCAGATCAGCCATACCGCCTAGCCAGCCAGATCAGCCATACCGCCTAGCCAGCCAGATCAGCCATACCGCCTAGCCAGCCAGATCAAACTAACCCTAGCGATCAATGGGGTGACAGATGTTGCAGCCAGATCTCCCTCACGTCCGGTACTAGTTGCCTTCACCTTTATGTGTACGGCCTGGAGATGTCGCATTAGACTTCTCCATATGGTGCTCGCACAGGGCACCTACTTTGACCTTCTCCATTACTGTCTGTTTTCTGATGATGTAATGTGTAACTTGTGTGACTATGTGATGTCACTGCTATCATATCTATAGTGGATGTATATCATGTCTCACTGTAAATATGATACAATGTACAAATTCTAGTACAATTTGCTGTTACTTGTTGGCACTATCCTTCTAAGCCCGAGGGATGGGCAAGTCCTCCAGCCATGGTTCCCTAGAGGTTTCCTCCACAGGGGGTTTTCCTCTCCTGAGTGCTGACGGATGATTCTTCGTGAGTCGGAGGTTTGCCATTTTCAGTGTCTTTTTCATAGCAATTGGCTGATTCTAAATTTCAGACACTGAATGAAATATGATTTGTAATAAAATTTGGTCTATTTAACATTCACTAAAAGTGTTTTGTGCATTTCTTTCACAATCTTGGGTTGGTGGGATTTTCTTGGGAATCAGGATCCAGCATCTATGATCAAGCCATGAAGCCGGATATGGAGTCAGAGCATTGTTAACCCTGTGCTTGAAGACAGAATGGAGCAGAAATGACAAAGTGTTACTGCACAAGTAGCACAAGTTCACAATCTTCCTTGCATTCAGATAATGGAGGTGGCTGCTGCAGAAAAACATACCCACAGCATGATACTGCAACCACCATGTTTCACTGTGGGGATGGTGTTCTTGGGGTGATGAGCTGTTGGTTTGGTGCCAGACATAGCATTTACCTTGGTGGCCAAAAAGTTCAATTTTGGTCTCATCTGACCACAGCACATTCCTCCATATATTTTGGGAGTCTCCCACATGTCTTTTGGCAAACTCAAATCGAGACTTACAATTTTTAAGTAAAAGCTTTTTTCTGCCCACTGAACGAGACAACTGTAGACTGGACAAGGGGATCAGAGGATGCCCGCAAGCTCGGACACTGAGTTTTCAGCTCCTGCAGTGTCAGTGTGTGCAGGGCTGAGGATTCAATATAGGCAGTGCTGTCAATCATCGTAAGGGGAGGGGCAGAGGATGGTAATTAAGCGTGGGGTGTAAATGCTGTTTTTGCATAAAAATATCTGTACCTAAAGTATATTTTTTTTATAGGGGCCAAGATTCCTATACAAATCCATAAATGATTTGAGTATTGGGGTGACAGACTCCCTTTAAGAAACTGAGACCACCCCATTAACTGGTTGTACAAAAAACATGAAAAGTGTGAATTAACCAGACAGATAAATTACAAAAAAGGAGATAAACACGAATGGAAATTCTTTGAAAATGTGATCAGTTTATTTGTATTAAGCATAAAACACGTTTTCCTGGAATATCCCTGTGTTTCCAAATAAATACCAGTAGCGCAGTGAAGGATGGACATGGTGGAATAGGTTTCTATTAAAGTGCTTGAGCATATATTATGGATGCACCAAAATTCTGTAGTATAATAAAGCCTGCATCTTGGAGGGTTTCGTCCATATCTGGAGTAATATTAATAAAAATGTGGAGTTGGTGCATCCCTAGTATACTGCTATATCACTAGTAACACAATGGGACACACACAAAGCACTGTGTGCTGCCACCTAGACAGGGTAGCTGCTCAGCAGTGAGGGGTGAGGATTCGGCACAGATTGTCTATGATGACAGATATGTTGAGCTGTCCTCCACATTTATCTGATAGAAACTAAAGGGCTCCACAGCAAACAATCTTAGCATATCTAGTTCTAGGGGATGCATGCAGCCGCTGATCACCAGGGAATGAAGAGGACCTCCAAAGTCAACAGTGCTGAGTTGCTGCAGAGTGCCCGCCGCTATATGTTGGCCAGATGCCCCCCACTCGGCCCAGTCCCACGCAGATTGTGTTCTCAGGTAGAGCTGAGGATCGCAACAGAAACATTTGTATCTCAATGATATCGCAATACGGTCTTCTATTTAAAAACATTATAAGAAAACTCACAAGCAAAAAAACTTATATATATATATATAAACCTTTAGGCACAATGGATATTGATGCAAATCAAGGAATTTATTCAGACAATAAATTGTTCATGAGACAGATGTATGACCAACACTTCGGCCTCAGCCTTTATCAAGGTTTATCTAAAACAATACAAAAAATGGGAAGAACTGTATAAAAAACGAAAATCCATCGTCTCATGATAAATCAAATTACAATCATATCTGAGAAAAAGAGGGGGGGTAACAAATAAGCCGACACTCAGCACATGAAAATATCTCATATAAATGAATACAAAGCGGTGCTTCATTCCGGAGTTAACCAATAAAGAGGAAAAATAAAAAATATACACGATTTAGTTATGGATTGTAACACATATATGCTTCAAGTGTAAAACAGCCTCCTTCAAAAGAGTAAAAAGGGGGGGACATACTATGAGGTCAGACGTATCACAGGTATCAAAAAAGCCAAAGAGTAATGGCCCAATATACGCCCTACAGTATATGCCCCTCATCCTTCTATATGCCCCATCCTGGTATATGGAATATGGTCCCCATCCTGGGTAGGTGTAGATGCCCCTCCATCCATCCATCCATCCAGGGTAGGTGTATATGCCCCTCCATCCATCCTGGGCAGGTGTATATGCCCCTCCATCCATCCATCCTGGGTAGGTGTATATCCCCCTCCATACATCCATCCTGGGTAGGTGTATATCCCCCTCCATCCATCCATCCAGGGTAGGTGTATATCCCCCTCCATCCATCCATCCTGGGTAGGTGTATATCCCCCTCCATCCATCCATCCTGGGTAGGTGTATATCCCCCTCCATCCATCCATCCTGGGTAGGTGTATATCCCCCTCCATCCATCCATCCTGGGTAGGTGTATATCCCCCTCCATCCATCCATCCTGGGTAGGTGTATATGCCCCTCCATCCATCCATCCATCCTGGGTAGGTGTATATGCCCCTCCATCCATCCATCCTAGGTAGGTGTATATCCCCCTCCATCCATCCATCCTAGGTAGGTGTATATGCCCCTCCATCCATCCATCCTGGGTAGGTGTATATGCCCCTTCATCCATCCATCCTGGGTAGGTGTAGATGCCCCTCCATCCATCCATCCATCCTAGGTAGTCTATTCTGGTAGGTGTATATGCCCCTCCATCCATCCTGGTTAGGTGAAAATGCCCCTCCATCCATCCACCCTGGTTAGGTATAGATGCCCCTCCATCCATCCACCCTGGTTAGGTGTAGATGCCCCTCCATCCATCCATCCTGGGTAGGTGTATATTCCCCTCCACCCATCCATCCTAGGTAGGTGTATATTCCCCTCCATCCATCCATCCTGGGTAGGTGTATATGCTTCTCCATCCATCCATCCTGGGTAGGTGTATATGCCCCTTCATCCATCCATTCTGGGTAGGCGTAGATGCCCCTCCATCCATCCTGGGTAGTCTATTCTGGTAGGTGTATATGCCCCTCCATCCATCCTGGTTAGGTATAGATGCCCCTCCATCCATCCACCCTCGGTAGGTGTAGATGCCCCTCCATCCATCCATCCTGGGTAGGTGTATATTCCCCTCCATCCATCCATCCTGGGTAGGTGTATATTCCCCTCCATCCATCCATCCTGGGTAGGTGTATATTCCCCTCCATCCATCCATCCTGGGTAGGTGTATATTCCCCTCCAACCATCCTGGGTAGGTGTATATGCCCCTCCATCCATCCATCCTGGGTAGGTGTATATGCCCCTCCATCCATCCATCCTGGGTAGGTGTATATGCCCCTCCATCCATCCATCCTGGGTAGGTGTATATGCCCCTCCATCCATCCATCCTGGGTAGGTGTAGATGCTTCCCCATCCATCCATCCTGGGTAGGTGTAGATGCTTCTCCATCCATCCATCCTGGGTAGGTGTAGATGCTTCTCCATCCATCCATCCTGGGTAGGTGTAGATGCCCCTCCATCCATAAATCCATCCTGGGTAGGTGTATCGGCCCCTCCATCTATCCTGGGTAGGTGTATATGCCCCTCCATCCATCCTGGGAAGGTGTATATGCCCCTCCATCCATCCTGGGTAGGTGTATATGCCCCTCCATCCATCCTGGGTAGGTGTATATGCCCCTCCATCCATCCTGGGTAGGTGTATATGCCCCTCCATCCATCCTGGATAAGTATATATGCTCCATCATCTATCCATCCTGGTTAGGTGTAGATGCCCCTTTATCAATCCATCCATCCTGGGTAGGAGTATATGCCCCTCCATCCATCCTTGGTAGGAGAATATGCCCCTCCATCCATCCTAGGTAGGAGAATATGCCCCTCCATCCATCCTAGGTAGGAGAATATGCCCCTCCATCCATCCTAGGTAGGAGAATATGCGCCTCCATCCATCCATCCTGGGTAGGTGTATGTGCCCCTCCATCTATCCATCCTGGGTAGGTGTATATGCCCCTCCATCCATCCATCCTGGGTAGGTGTATATGCCCCTCCATCCATCCATCCTGGGTAGGTGTATGTGCCCCTCCATCCATCCATCCTGGGAAGGTGTGTATGCCCCTCCATCCATCCATCCATCCTGAGTAAGTGTATATGCCCCTCCATCCATCCATCCTGGGTAGGTGTATATGCCCCTCCATCCATCCTGGATAAGTATATATGCTCCATCATCTATCCATCCTGGTTAGGTGTAGATGCCCCTTTATCAATCCATCCATCCTGGGTAGGAGTATATGCCCCTCCATCCATCCTTGGTAGGAGAATATGCCCCTCCATCCATCCTAGGTAGGAGAATATGCCCCTCCATCCATCCTAGGTAGGAGAATATGCGCCTCCATCCATCCATCCTGGGTAGGTGTGTATGCCCCTCCATCCATCCATCCATCCTGAGTAAGTGTATATGCCCCTCCATCCATCCATCCTGGTTAGGTGTATATGCCCCTCCATCCATCCATCCTGGGTAGGTGTATATGCCCCTCCATCCATCCATCCTGGTTAGGTGTATATGCCCCTCCATCCATCCATCCTGGGTAGGTGTATATGCCCCTCCATCCATCCATCCTGGGTAGGTGTATATGCCCCCTCCCTCTATTCTGGTGAGTATATGCCACCTCTCCATCCTGGTGGGTATATGCCACCTCTCCATCCTGGTGGGTATATGCCCCCCCTCCATCCATCCTGGTGGGTATATGGCCCCCCTCCATCCATCCTGGTGGGTATATGCCCCCCTCCATCCATCCTGGTGGGTATATGCCCCCCCTCCATCCATCCTGGTGGGTATATGCCCCCGTCCATCCATCCTGGTGGGTATATGCCCCCCTCCATCCTTGTCGGTATATGCCCCACCTTCATCCTTGTGGGTATACACCCCCCCTCCATCCTTGTGGGTGTATGCCCCCCCTCCATCCATCCTGGTGGATATATGCCCCCTTCATCCATCCTGGTGGGTAAATGCCCCCTTCATCCATCCTGGTGGGTAAATGCCCCCCTTCATCCATCCTGGTGGGTAAATGCCCCCCTTCATTGGTGGGTATATGCACACTCCCTACATCCTGGTGGGTATATGCCTCTTCCATCCATCCTGGTGGGTATATGCCTCCCCCTCCACCCTGGTGGGTATATGCCTCCAACTCCACCCTTGTGTGTATATGCCCCCATATATTCACTGCAAAGGAAAAAAAAACAAAAAACAATAAACGCTTCTACTCACCTTCCACGTTCCCACGCAGCGCTGTGTCTGTGTTGCCTGAAGATGTCGGCGGTGATAACAGCAGAGAAGCTGAGATCACCGCACGGAGCCGCCGCAGATACTCACTCGGGACGTCCACTCCCAGGCATTTCCTCCCCGGCAGCTCCTGTCATGGCATGCTCTGACTGAGCAGTGCGTGCGACGACAGGGGGAATGTACAGCTTACACTGCAGGCTCCACAAAGATGGCTGCAATCTCCTCCCACGTCTGCGACCTGAACAGCCAAGGGTACGTGCCCAGGTCACAGCTAGAGGCAGGAGGAGCGGCCTGTAATGTTAGAGATAGGGTCGGTGACAGACTACTGTCTCTTATGGCCAGGGCTGCAGTAAATGAGGTGTGTAAGAGCGCTTCTTACACACCCCCCAAATAAAAATGGCAGCCCCCAGTGGCCACTGTCAACATAAATAAATAAAAAACTAATAAAGTGGAACATTTAATTTTGTATTAAAAATAATTGATTACATAATTATTAATACAAAACATAAAATGGTGGCCCCTTCCCTGTAAGAATAGCACATGGCTCTTTTCACGTCTGGTTATTTCTCTAACAGGTAGAATATGCTCCGTTATAGACCGGGGACAGGTTTACAGCTCTATTTTTTGTGGACGATTGATCTGTAAATCAGAACTGAGACCGGTCCGATTTTCATGCGATTTGTAGATAAAGATCATCTATTGAAGTCAATGAGTCTGTCAGAAAAATGGCCAGAACCAACCATGTTGCCTGTACTGCCTGTTTTCCAGGGTCTATAGGCCGGGCAAGCGAGGCTAGGAAACCTTTAGCTTTTTACTTTACATATAAAAAAATATGCCCCACTGAGGAGAGAAACTGCCACACTGAGCAAAATCAGATGAAAATGAGAAAAAAACACTGATTAAAACCTGACATGTGAACGGGGCCTTAGGCCTTAATCAGATGTCAGCAGGGTCGGACTGGGGTGTCTGGGGCCCACAGGGGACATTGACTCTAGGGGCCACCTACAGCAATATGCAGATCTCTTTTCTCTGCTCTCCCTGTTATAGTGGAGCAGTGACCGGCGGCTCCTCACATCTACTGTGCACAGACTAGAACAGGGATGGACAATTTCTGGAGTTTGCATGAAAGAGCTTCTTTGGTTAAAACAAGTGATCACAGATTCATGGGCTGCACAGGATAGGTGATCACTTATTGATTGGAAGAATGGGGAAGTTTTATCCCTGACAGGACACTTATCCCCATTTTACAATGCAGCGACAGGTGGGACGTCTGACCACAGCCTCATTCGTTCTCTTGGGGGCTTCCAAAAAAGAGCAGCGCTCGCAGCCTCTGAGGGAATGAATGGATCAGTGGTCGAGTCGCACATGAGCTCCAGTGTAATGGGGAGAAAAGCTCCACATTCTGCCGATCGGTGCAGGTCCCAGTAGTCAGACCCCCACCAATCAATAAGTTATCACTGATCCTGTGGAGAGATGATGACTTGTTTTCACCGGAGAACCCCTGTAAGTGCATCTCTGCCGCTCTGCTCCAAGTATTTCATCTCTAAGGCCACAGCCCCACTATCAGTATTCAGTCAGGATTATTCTCAGGAGTGGGAGCCAAAACCAGGTGAGGAACAATCAGAGAAAAGGGAGAATAGAAACAAGTCACCAATTGTGGATTTATCACCCACTCCTGCTTTTGCCTCTCACTACTGAGAAAAAATACTGACCAAATACTGATAGTGAAGCCGTGGCCTCATGGAAAAAAATCTTTTCCTAGTTAATCTCAGCGAGAACAAATAACCGCCATACACAACATAATCCACTATAACAACACCAATAATACCACATACAAAAGGGACAAATATCACCACACCATGACCAGACCACATATTACCACCACATAGTGACCAAATAATACAATACTGATCAGGAATAAAAACCACAATACTAACAACACTGTCACTATACATATGAGCTCTGTATATAGTGTCAGTGTACAGGTAATACAGTGATCACCAGTGACATTATACACAGGAGCTCTGTATATAGTGTCAGTGTACAGGTAATACAGTGATCACCGGTGACATTATACACAGGAGCTCTGTATATAGTGTACAGGTAATACAGTTATCACGAGTGACATACACAGGAGCTCAGTATATACTATATAGTGTAAGTGTACAGTAATACACTGACTCACCAGTGATGTCTCTAGGTGAAGTTCTTCATCTTCGCTTTTCTTCATCTGGCACAGTCCGCCATCACTTCTTCCAGCCAGGAATCATCTCTGCAGAAAATAACACACAGTTATCAATAACTGATCTCTTTTAGAGCACATTCCCACTTTTCCCCAGGATTCTACACTACACCAGTTGAAGAAATAAAGCGACATAGTGGCGCCCTGCACAGTAACAGGACCCCCCTTTTGTCCCCTCTTATGGAAAACAGTTTCCTAAAAAGTAAATTATATTACAGAAGTAATAATGTCCCTAATTGGACTCTAAAGTAATAATGTTCCCCATTCGCCATCATAAACTAATAAAGTTCCTCAATCTGGCCCCTAAACAGTAATAAAGTCCCTTGTCTAGCGTGGCCACCCATCTATCCAACCTGACCCCCCCCCCCCCCCCCATATATCCATTCTGGTCTCCATGTGTCCAGCCTGCCCCTCCCATAATTCCATCCGGGCCTCCATGTGTCCAGCCCACCCCCCTTCATATATCCATCCTGTCCCCCTCATATATGCATCCCACCCCACCCCATATATCTATCCAGGTCCCCATGTGTCCAGCTTGCCGCCCTTCACCTCCATGTGTCCATCCAGGTCCCCAACTTGGCCACCTTCACCTCCATGTGTCCGATCATGCGTCCAGCCAGCCCCCCCCCCCTTCAGCCCCGTGCCTCCATCCATAAGTCTCCCCATGCGTCCAGCCAGCCCCCCCCTTCAGCCCCGTGCCTCAATCCATGTCCCCATGGGCCCATCCAGCCCCCCCTTCAGCCCCATGTCCCCATCCATGTCCCCATGGGCCCATCCAGCCCCCCCTTCAGCCCCATGTCCCCATCCATGTCCCCATGGGCCCATCCAGCCCCCCCTTCAGCCCCATGTCCCCATCCATGTCCCCATGGGCCCATCCAGCCCCCCCTTCAGCCCCATGTCCCCATCCATGTCCCCATGGGCCCATCCAGCCCCCCCTTCAGCCCCATGTCCCCATGGGCCCATCCAGCCCCCCCTTCAGCCCCATGTCCCCATGGGCCCATCCAGCCCCCCCTTCAGCCCCATGTCCCCATGGGTCCATCCAGCCCCCCCTTCAGCCCCATGTCCCCATGGGTCCATCCAGCCCCCCCTTCAGCCCCATGTCCCCATGGGTCCATCCAGCCCCCCCTTCAGCCCCATGTCCCCATCCATGTCCCCATGGGTCCATCCAGCCCCCCCTTCAGCCCCATGTCCCCATCCATGTCCCCATGGGTCCATCCAGCCCCCCCTTCAGCCCCATGTCCCCATCCATGTCCCCATGGGCCCATCCAGCCCCCCCTTCAGCCCCATGTCCCCATCCATGTCCCCATGGGCCCATCCAGCCCCCCCTTCAGCCCCATGTCCCCATCCATGTCCCCATGGGCCCATCCAGCCCCCCCTTCAGCCCCATGTCCCCATCCATGTCCCCATGGGTCCATCCAGCCCCCCCTTCAGCCCCATGTCCCCATGGGTCCATCCAGCCCCCCCTTCAGCCCCATGTCCCCATCCATGTCCCCATGGGTCCATCCAGCCCCCCCTTCAGCCCCATGTCCCCATCCATGTCCCCATGGGTCCATCCAGCCCCCCCTTCAGCCCCATGTCCCCATCCATGTCCCCATGGGTCCATCCAGCCCCCCCTTCAGCCCCATGTCCCCATCCATGTCCCCATGGGTCCATCCAGCCCCCCCTTCAGCCCCATGTCCCCATCCATGTCCCCATGGGTCCATCCAGCCCCCCCTTCAGCCCCATGTCCCCATCCATGTCCCCATGGGTCCATCCAGCCCCCCCTTCAGCCCCATGTCCCCATCCATGTCCCCATGGGTCCATCCAGCCCCCCCTTCAGCCCCATGTCCCCATCCATGTCCCCATGGGTCCATCCAGCCCCCCCTTCAGCCCCATGTCCCCATCCATGTCCCCATGGGTCCATCCAGCCCCCCCTTCAGCCCCATGTCCCCATCCATGTCCCCATGGGTCCATCCAGCCCCCCCTTCAGCCCCATGTCCCCATCCATGTCCCCATGGGTCCATCCAGCCCCCCCTTCAGCCCCATGTCCCCATCCATGTCCCCATGGGTCCATCCAGCCCCCCCTTCAGCCCCATGTCCCCATCCATGTCCCCATGGGTCCATCCAGCCCCCCCTTCAGCCCCATGTCCCCATCCATGTCCCCATGGGTCCATCCAGCCCCCCCTTCAGCCCCATGTCCCCATCCATGTCCCCATGGGTCCATCCAGCCCCCCCTTCAGCCCCATGTCCCCATCCATGTCCCCATGGGTCCATCCAGCCCCCCCTTCAGCCCCATGTCCCCATCCATGTCCCCATGGGTCCATCCAGCCCCCCCTTCAGCCCCATGTCCCCATCCATGTCCCCATGGGTCCATCCAGCCCCCCCTTCAGCCCCATGTCCCCATCCATGTCCCCATGGGTCCATCCAGCCCCCCCTTCAGCCCCATGTCCCCATCCATGTCCCCATGGGTCCATCCAGCCCCCCCTTCAGCCCCATGTCCCCATCCATGTCCCCATGGGTCCATCCAGCCCCCCCTTCAGCCCCATGTCCCCATCCATGTCCCCATGGGTCCATCCAGCCCCCCCTTCAGCCCCATGTCCCCATCCATGTCCCCATGGGTCCATCCAGCCCCCCCTTCAGCCCCATGTCCCCATCCATGTCCCCATGGGTCCATCCAGCCCCCCCTTCAGCCCCATGTCCCCATCCATGTCCCCATGGGTCCATCCAGCCCCCCCTTCAGCCCCATGTCCCCATCCAGGTCCCCATGGGTCCATCCAGCCCCCCCTTCAGCCCCATGTCCCCATCCATGTCCCCATGGGTCCATCCAGCCCCCCCTTCAGCCCCATGTCCCCATCCATGTCCCCATGGGTCCATCCAGCCCCCCCTTCAGCCCCATGTCCCCATCCATGTCCCCATGGGTCCATCCAGCCCCCCCTTCAGCCCCATGTCCCCATCCATGTCCCCATGGGTCCATCCAGCCCCCCCTTCAGCCCCATGTCCCCATCCATGTCCCCATGGGTCCATCCAGCCCCCCCTTCAGCCCCATGTCCCCATCCATGTCCCCATGGGTCCATCCAGCCCCCCCTTCAGCCCCATGTCCCCATGGGTCCATCCAGCCCCCCCTTCAGCCCCATGTCCCCATGGGTCCATCCAGCCCCCCCTTCAGCCCCATGTCCCCATGGGTCCATCCAGCCCCCCCTTCAGCCCCATGTCCCCATGGGTCCATCCAGCCCCCCCTTCAGCCCCATGTCCCCATGGGTCCATCCAGCCCCCCCTTCAGCCCCATGTCCCCATGGGTCCATCCAGCCCCCCCTTCAGCCCCATGTCCCCATGGGTCCATCCAGCCCCCCCTTCAGCCCCATGTCCCCATGGGTCCATCCAGCCCCCCCTTCAGCCCCATGTCCCCATGGGTCCATCCAGCCCCCCCTTCAGCCCCATGTCCCCATGGGTCCATCCAGCCCCCCCTTCAGCCCCATGTCCCCATGGGTCCATCCAGCCCCCCCTTCAGCCCCATGTCCCCATGGGTCCATCCAGCCCCCCCTTCAGCCCCATGTCCCCATGGGTCCATCCAGCCCCCCCTTCAGCCCCATGTCCCCATGGGTCCATCCAGCCCCCCCTTCAGCCCCATGTCCCCATGGGTCCATCCAGCCCCCCCTTCAGCCCCATGTCCCCATGGGTCCATCCAGCCCCCCCTTCAGCCCCATGTCCCCATGGGTCCATCCAGCCCCCCCTTCAGCCCCATGTCCCCATGGGTCCATCCAGCCCCCCCTTCAGCCCCATGTCCCCATCCATGTCCCCATGGGTCCATCCAGCCCCCCCTTCAGCCCCATGTCCCCATCCATGTCCCCATGGGTCCATCCAGCCCCCCCTTCAGCCCCATGTCCCCATCCATGTCCCCATGGGTCCATCCAGCCCCCCCTTCAGCCCCATGTCCCCATCCATGTCCCCATGGGTCCATCCAGCCCCCCCTTCAGCCCCATGTCCCCATCCATGTCCCCATGGGTCCATCCAGCCCCCCCTTCAGCCCCATGTCCCCATCCATGTCCCCATGGGTCCATCCAGCCCCCCCTTCAGCCCCATGTCCCCATCCATGTCCCCATGGGTCCATCCAGCCCCCCCTTCAGCCCCATGTCCCCATCCATGTCCCCATGGGTCCATCCAGCCCCCCCTTCAGCCCCATGTCCCCATCCATGTCCCCATGGGTCCATCCAGCCCCCCCTTCAGCCCCATGTCCCCATCCATGTCCCCATGGGTCCATCCAGCCCCCCCTTCAGCCCCATGTCTCCATGGGTCCAGCCAGCCCCCCCTTCAGCTTCATGTCCCCATCCATGTCCCCATGGGTCAATCCAGCCCCCCTTCAGCCACATGTCCCCATCCATGTCCTCATGGGTCCATCCAGCCCCCCCTTCAGCCCCATGTCTCCATGGGTCCAGCCAGCCCCCCTTCAGCCCCATGTCTCCATCCATGTCCCCATGTGACCAGCCTGCGACCCCTCCATATATGGATGATGACCAATGCTGGGAACACTCACCCAGAAAAACGTGGCTATTGCACTTGACTTGAAGGTGAAGCAGGGAGAGCTGTAGCCGGGGCCGGCAGCCTTGTTTCCAGGGTGATGGTGAGAGAGCAGAGTGCAGGTCACCGCACACTCAGCCCAGGAGCCGGCTTAAAATGCCAAGAGAGCAGGAGAGAAGAGGGCGGTGCGCGGTGCTGGTGCGGTGTTACATACCCGGACGGGAGCCGGTGTTACAAGGCCAATTCCAAGGGAGCAGGAGCCGGGACTGGAGAGCAGAGCGCGGCGTCGGCGTATCGAAAGCCGGCAAGGGAGCAGGGAGAGGAGAGCGTGACGTCAGCGTGTCACCTGACACCACACAACTGCCAGCCACCAGCGGGAAAGCAGAGCGCGGTGCGTGTCACCGCCCACCAAGAACACGTCCTCAGTCATGTGACTATGCGCGTCACCCGCTGTCACCACTGAATAGTAGGAGCGCCGCGCGCGACGCTACATTTCCTTCGGCTGCGCTTTTAAAGGGTCCGCACTTTTTAAGAGCCCCCGCTACCAATTCTCTCACTCTCTCATCGGGGCCCACCGGGAATTTATCACACCAGGCCAGTCCGACCCTGCATGGGCCCATCAGGTAAAGTGATGGAATGAAGTTTTCTCTCCTCATGTTGAAAAATGACATTTTCTGCCACCTATTGATGAGAGAAAAAAAGTGATGAAGATTTACAAACTTCTAACATTAGTCAGTGAAAAACATACAGAACAAGGATGCAAATGGATCTTTTTTTGGCAATCCAATCATTTGAATGGGCCAGCTTTATCTGCAAATCAGATTACAATCAAACATGTCTCAAATTTCTTTTGTGAACCATCAGCATCAGAAAAGGTCCATAGACTATAATTATTATGTTTTTATAAGCAAAGAAAAGGAACACAATGCAAACTCTAAAATCAGACATTTAAATGGATGAGTTTGGTGGGCAAACAGGGTCTGACTGGAGCACCGGGACACTGGACGATTATCCGGTGGGCCAGGGTCCTTGGCAGGACCCTGAGCAGGACGTAGAGGGGGCCCACTGGTTTCAACTGAATGTGCGTCCGAGGACATTTCATTAATGATCAGTATTGTAATATTCGGTCACTATGTTGTAATATCTGGTCCGGTCATGGTGTGGTATTTATCCCTGTATGTGTTATTATTTGGTCACTATGTGGTGTGGACATGGTGTGGTGGTATTTCTCCCTTGTATGTGGAATTATTTGGTCGCTATATGTTGGTAATATCTGGTCTGGTCATGGTGTGGCGATATTTCTCCCTTTTACAGTATGAGGTATTGTTCGGTCACTATGTGGTGGTCATATGTGGTCTGCTCACGGTGTGACGGTAGTTTTCCCTTCTATGTGGAATAATTTGGTCGCTATATGCTGCTAAAATCTGGTCTGGTCATGGTGTGGCGATATTTGTCCCTTTTACAGTATGAGGTCTTGTTCGGTCACTATGTGGTGGTCATGTGGTCTGCTCACGGTGTGACGGTAGTTCTCCCTTCTATGTGGAATAATTTGGTCGCTATATGCTGCTAAAATCTGGTCTGATCATGGTGTGGCGATATTTGTCCCTTATACAATATGTGGTATTATTCGGTCACTATGTGGTGGTAATATGTGGTCTGGTCACGGTGTGGCTGTATTTCTCCCTTCTACGTGGGATTATTCGGTCGCTTTATGCTGGTAATATGTGGTCTGGTCACAGTGTCACGTTAGTTCTCCCTTGAATGTGGTATTATTGGTCTTGAAAAAGTGGATTGTGTTGTGTATAGCAGTCAATTGTTCTCTCTGATATTAATTAGGAGAATAATCTTTATTTAGATGTGTGATTAAATACTTGGAACAAGATGCACTTACAGGAATTCTACTGTGAAAACAAGTAATCACCTTTCCAAAGGATAAGTGATAAGGTATTGATTGGTGGGGGTCTGACTGCCGGGACCCGCACCGATTGGTAGAATGTGGAGCTTTTATCCCCACTAGACTGGAGCAGCATGTGCGACTTCACCACTGATCCATTCATTCCCTCAATGGCTGCGAGCGCTGCTCTTGTTTTTTTCTGGAAGCCCCATAGAGAATGAATGGATCTGCGGTCAGACATCCCACCTGCCGCTGCATTTTAAAATGGGGATAAAAGTGTCCTGTCAGGGATAAAACTTCCCAATTCTGATCAGTGCAGTTTCCAATGGTCGGACCCAAACGATCATTAAGTTATCACCAATCCTGAGGAGCCCATGGATTGGTGATAACTTGTTTTCACCAAAGAAGCCCTTTAATGCAAACTACCGTAATTGTCCATCCCAGTTGTGCTATGCGCACAGTAGATGTGCAGGAGCCGCCTGTGTTTTACAGTCGAGGTCCCACTATAACGGGGATAACGGCTATCAGGTATCTGCATCTAGCTGTAGGGTGGGCCCCAGTCTCCCCAGTCCCACGCTGTGGGCAAATATAACCTGTCTGGGCAATTGTAGCCAATTTTGCTGCAAAAAAAGAAAAGTCTTTTTACCTTTTTAGCCATAACTTTCAATGTCTTGGATAAATGTGTAACCCTTTATTAAATTCTGCCTTTATTATGGGCATCTCATGGTAGTAGAGCATACCAGAGGTTGACTATATTTTATTTTTTATAGAAAGATCCACGTAAAGAAAAAAAAAAAAGTAAAACAAAATGGAAACCAAAAGAAAATAAACAGACCACACCTTTTTGGTAAATTTTTATACTTTGAGCAGCCCCATGATATAAGCTGGTGCAGGTCACTAATCAGACAAATCCACATGAATGAGTGTAAGAAGTGAATGCAGCACTCACCGCTATAATAAAACATTGTATTCCATCATTAATAACCATCAGCTTCTCACAGAGGGAGGTCAGCGAGTGGTAGATACAGCGCATTGTGAAAGGATTTGGCCCCCTTGAACTTTTCTACCTTTTGCCACATTTCTGGCTTCAAACATAAAGATATAAAATTCACATTTTTGGGAAGAATCAACAAGTGGGAATGAAATTTATTGGATATTTTAAACTTGTTAAAAAAAAATAAAAATTGAAAAGTGCAATATTATTTGGCCCCTTTACTTTCAGTGCAGCAAACTCACTCCAGAAGTTCAGTGAGGATCTCTGAATGATCCAATGCTGTCCTAAATGACTGGTAACGATAACTAGAATCCACTGATCCAATGTTGTCCTAAATGACTGGTAACGATAACTAGAATCCACTGATCCAATGTTGTCCTAAATGACTGGTAATGATAACTAGAATCCACTGATCCAATGTTGTCCTAAATGACTGGTAACGATAACTAGAATCCACTGATCCAATGTTGTGCTAAATGACTGGTAATGATAACTAGAATCCACCTGTGTGTAATCAAGTCTCCGTATAAATGCACCTGCTCTGTGATAGTCTCAGGGTTCTGTTTCAAGTGCAGAGAGCATCATGAAGACCAAGGAACACACCAGGCAGGTCCGAGATACTGTTGTGGCGAAATTCAAAGCCGAATTTGGATACAAAAAGATTTCCCAAGTTTTACCATCTCAAGGAGCACTGTGCAAGCGATCATATTGAAATGGAAGGAGTATCAGACCAATGCAAATCTACCAAGACCCGGCCGTCCCTCTAAACCAGTGTTTCCCAAACTCCAGTCCTCACGGACCCCCACAGGTCGTGTTTTCAGGATTTCATTAGTATTGCATAGGTGATGGAAGTATCATCAAGGCATCAGGAATTCTCTCACCTGTGCAATACTATGTAAATCCTGAAAACATGACCTGTGGGGTCTGTGAGGACTGGAGTATGGGAAACACTGCTCTAAACTTTCATCTCCAACAAGGAGAAGACTGATCAGAGATGCAGCTAAAAGGCCCATGATCACTCTGGATGAACTGCAGAGATCTAGGGCTGAGGTGGGTTAGTCTGTCCATAGGACAACAATCAGTTGTACACTGCACAAATCTGGGTTTTACGGAAGAATGGCAAGAAGAAAGCCATTTCTCAAAGATATCCATAAAAAGTCTCGTTTGAAGTTTGCCACAAGCCATCTGGGAGACACACCAAACATGTGGAATAAGGTGCTCTGGTCAGATGAAACCAAAATCGAACTTTTTGGCCACAATGCAAAACGATATGTTTGGCGTAAAAGCAACACAGCTCATTACCCTGAAAACACCATCCTCACTGTCGAACATGGTGGTGGCAGCATCATGGTTTGGGCCTGCTTTTCTTCAGCAGGGACAGAGAAGATGGTTAAAATTGATGGGAAGATGGATGGAGCCAAATACAGGACCATTCTGGAAGAAAACTTGTTGGAGTCTGCAAAAGACCTGAGACTGGGACGGAGATTTATCTTCCAACAAGACAATGATCCCAAACATAAAGCAAAATCTACAATGGAATGGTTCAAAAATAAACATATCCAGGTGTTAGAATGGCCAAGTCAAAGTCCAGACCTGAATCCAATCGAGAATCTGTGGAAAGAGCTGAAAACTGCTGTTCACAAACGCCCTCCATCCAACCTCAATGAGCTCGAGCTGTTTTGCAAGGAAGTATGGGCAAGAATTTCAGCCACTCGATGTGCAAAACTGATAGAGACATACCCCAAGCGATTGCAGCTATAATCGCAGCAAAAGGTGGCGCTACAAAGTATTAACTCAAGGGGGCCGAATAATATTGCACGCCCCACTTTTCAGTTTTTAATTTGTTAAAAAAGTTTAAAATAGCAAATAAATTTCATTCCACTTAACGATTGTGTCCCACTTGTTGTTGATTCTTTCCCCAAAAAATAGAATTTTATATCTTTATGTTTGAAGCCAGAAATGTGGCAAAAGGTAGAAAAGTTCAAGGGGGCCAAATCCTTTCACAATGAAGTGTATAGGCGACGGCAGTGCTGTGTATCTGCAGGATTCCAGGCCAGTATCTGCCACCCGCTGTATCTCCCATGGGAGAAGCTCTGGGATTTTATTACAGGGAAACTGTCATCAGCTTTTTGCTATGTAATCTAAAAGCAACAAGTCGGGGCAGAGGACCTTATCCCAGCGATGTGTCACTTGCTGGTCTGCATGATGGCATTTTGATATAATCCCTCTTTTATCTGCTGCAGATCTAGCAGTTCCCTGAATTCACAGATCATGTAGAGACCAATGCGGGAAAGTTACCCCAAATGTTATAGAAGTCAGCATTGGATTTTCTGCTTTCAGATCACCTCACAGACCAATGTAAGTTAAGGGACAAGTTCTGATCACTGTTTATCCCACTGTTTTTTGAAAGAAATTCGCCATTAAAACTCATGCATACAGTACAAAAAGAAATAGATGCCACAACCAGGGCCGGCTCCAGGATTTCATGGGCCCCGGGCAAAAGTCTCAGTGGGCCCCTTTCACACCTACCACGATTCATGATGCACAGAAATATAGGTATAGTACAATGCTAAAGATTTCACTTACTTCTCACATTACATGAGTGATATCTATTGTAAAGTCTACAACAGCTCAGAAACCGGCGAATCCTCCCAGCGCACAGTTCAGACCAGACAATATAGTCCTCTATACAGTATTATGGGCCCCACGTAGTCCTCCATATACAGTATTATGGGCCCCACGTGGTCCTCCATATACAGTATTATGGGCACCACGTGGTTCTCCATATACAGTATTATGGGCCCCACGTGGTCCTCCATATACAGTATTATGGGCCACACATAGTCCTCCATATACAGTATTATGGGCACCACGTGGTCCTCCATATACAGTATTATGGGCACCACGTGGTCCTCCATATACAGTATTATGGGCACCACATGGTCCTCCATATACAGTATTATGGGCACCACATGGTCCTCCATACAGTATTATGGGCACCACATGGTCCTCCATACAGTATTATGGGCACCACATGGTCCTCTATACAGTATTATGGGCACCACGTGGTCCTCCTTACAGTATTATGGGCACCACGTGGTCCTCCATATACAGTATTATGGGCACCACGTGGTCCTCCATATACAGTATTATGGGCACCACGTGGTCCTCCATATACAGTATTATGGGCACCACAAGGTCCTCCATATACAGTATTATGGGCACCACATGGTCCTCCACACAGTATTATGGGCACCACATGGTCCTCCATACAGTATTATGGGCACCACATGGTCCTCTATACAGTATTATGGGCACCACATGGTCCTCCATACAGTATTATGGACACCACATGGTCCTCCATACAGTATTATGGGCACCACATGGTCCTCCATACAGTATTATGGACACCACATGGTCCTCCATACAGTATTATGGACACCACTGTAACATACCTGGCGGCGTCCTTGCATAGTGGTCCATCTCCCACTGTGCAAGAGCGCGCACTTGATCTCCAGTCCAGAATGTCTCTCTGGCTTCCCTCCATGCTGTCTGTTTGTGTCTGTTTCTGCTGCTTAAGGGCGGCGCCCGATCACTTCCTGCTTTTTGTACCTGCTGTGGGTCACACCCCTTGTGCGTCCTCAGCCTTTTGCTGTCTGTCACCTGGTATATAGCTCAGCTGCTCCCATCTATCCCTGCCTGAGCATAGTGTTTCATTCAGTGTGTGCTTGCACTCTGAAGGTGCCAGGTCCCGTTCTGTGTTCTCTTTTCTGCCTATCCTGGAGGCTGTATTTCCAGGCCTGTCTGAACACGCTCCTAGCCTGTTCCTCCTGCCTTCTAGAGGCCGATTACCTAGACCTGTTCCTGTATCTTGTCTGACCTGTCTGAACACGCTCCTAGCCTGTTCCTCCCGCCTTCTAGGGGCCGATTACCTAGACCCGCTCCTGTATCTTGTCTGTCCTGTCTGAACACGCTCCTTGCCTGTTCGTCCTGCCTCTCTGGGGGCCGTATTCCCAGACCCGCTCCTGTATTCTGCTGCAGTGTTGGTCTCCTCCGTACACTCAGTTCCAGTCTGAACTCTCTCCTATCCTTTACCTGTTTTGCCTCTATGTCCGTTCCCTTCCTTTTTCTGCAGAGTCTGAACTCGTACCTAACTCCTGCTTGTTGTCTCTGTACTCCCGTTTGTGATTTTGTGGTCCACTCGCTACTTCTCTGCAAGTACTCTGAGTATCTGGCTCTGCCTTTCCCTTCCTGTCTGTTCCGTGTGAACAGAGCCCTGTCCCCCCTGCTCAGCCTTGCCAGCTCTGACTCCTTTGCTCACCGCTCCGGCGGTTCTAGCCTGCTCTGACTCCTTTGCTCACCGCTCCGGCGGTTCTAGCCTGCTCTGACTCCTTTGCTCACCGCTCCGGCGGTTCTAGCCTGCTCTGACTCCTTTGCTCACCGCTCCGGCGGTTCTAGCCTGCTCTGACTCCTTTGCTCACCGCTCCGGCGGTTCTAGCCTGCTCTGACTCCTTTGCTCACCGCTCCGGCGGTTCTAGCCTGCTCTGACTCCTTTGCTCACCGCTCCGGCGGTTCTAGCCTGCTCTGACTCCTTTGCTCACCGCTCCGGCGGTTCTAGCCTGCTCTGACTCCTTTGCTCACCGCTCCGGCGGTTCTAGCCTGCTCTGACTCCTTTGCTCACCGCTCCGGCGGTTCTAGCCTGCTCTGACTCCTTTGCTCGCTGCTCCGGCAGCCTTGCTCCGCTCTGACCCTTTTGCTCACTGCTCCGGCAGTCTCGCTCCGCTCTTATCCTTTTGCTCACTGCTCCGGCAGTCTTGCTCCACTCTTGCTCACCGCTCCAGGCGGTCTCGTCCTGCTTTACTCTTGCTCGCTGCTCCGGCAGTCTCGCTCAGCTCTGATCCTTTGCTCACCGCTCCAGGCGGCCTTGTCCTGCCCTGTTCTCGCTCACCTCTCTGGGCGGCCTCACTCTGCTGTGTTTGTCCGCCACATCTGTGGTTCTGTTCCTGAGTCTCAGTGTGTACTGGGTCCTATCCCGCCTGTGTTCCTACCTGCTAGTGCCTCCCTGTCTGCACTCTAGCTGTGCTTGCCTGTACCCCCCGGCCTGCATACCCGCCTGCCTGCATACCAGTCGTGCCTGCCTATACCCACCAGTCTGTGTGCCAGCCTACCAGTCTGTTCCTATATTCCCCTGTGTGGGTCAACAGCCATGTCCGGGGTCTGTCCTGGAGTAGCACCTGGTCCCTCTGCTCGGTTCCTCCTTGGTGCACTGGCGTCGTATGCCGTCGTGCGACCCTGGTCGGATCGGGTGAATACCTAGTTACGCCCCTCCAGGCATTCACTCTCCGGCACGGTCCAGTGGAATCACTACAATCACACGCACACGCCGCTCAGCCCGGGCGTGTGCATAACAGCATGCTCAGGCCATGGTTCCCGTTGAGCCCCACGGCCTTCGCTCTGAGAAGTTTTCCAGCGAATACATGCATTAAAATAAATAAATAAATATTTTTTTTTCCTTTAGCTGAGTTCCAGGCGAATTACGCACCCGTCCAGATGGATCTATCTGCTCTCGTTCCCGCGGATCCGCTATGTTATTATGGGGGTCCTAGACAAAGTCGTGCATTTGTGGAGCAATGCATGCTACACTTCAAGTTCTACCCTCTATGTTTTCCCACCGATCGGGTTAAGGTGGCATTCATTATGTCTTACCTGGCGGGTGATGCCTTGGAATGGATCAACCCCCTATATGAAACACAGGATCCGATCCTCCTGGACCTAATGGCCTTCCTGGTGGCCTTTCTAATGGTCTTCGATGATCCTAACCCGGAGGCTCCTGCTGAAGCTTCACTTCCCAATATCCCGGAGCAGCCCCAATGGGTAATGTGTGTGGGTAGCGCAATAGTCCTCCAGCCCAATGAGACTACTGCCCACCCAGAATCCTCACAGGGTGACTACGCTTTCCGGAATACTTCTCCCAACCTCAAGAGGCTGTCCAGACGTGCTAAACGTAGAGGCAAGCCGTCACGCCAGGGTCTGTCCTCCCTGAGACCTCCTGACCCCCAACCTTGAAGTCCCTACTGAAGCTTCATCTCCCTGTATCCCGGAGAAGCCCCAACGGGTAATGTGCGTGGGTAGTGCACCAGTTCTCCTGCCCGAAGAGACTTCTGCCCATCCAGACTCCACACAGGAGAACTTCCTGCACCCGGCATCAGATGCTTCACCCACTTTAACCGGTGTGCATGTCCAAGGATGCTCCAAAGCTGTCGTTACCTCAGAGTCTGTGCACCTCTACTACCTGGCGGAGGACCCCCTGTTGCCTCCTGAATCCTCCGGGATACCACTCGATGACAAATGGAGAGAGAATTCTCTACACCCGGTACTCGATACTTTGTCCGCTTCGTCCTGTGAGCCTGACAATGGGTACCCCAAAGTGGTAGTTACCCCCGAGTCTCTACACCCCTCCGACCAGGCGGAGGACCTCCAGTTGTCTCCTGAACCCTTCGGGGTGCTACCTGGTAGCGAAAGGACAGAGACTCTCCTATACTCTGTACCTGATACCTCGCTCGCTTCGTCCAGTGAGTCCAACCTAGTGTACTCCGAAGCAGAGGTTACTCCCGAGTCTCTACACCCCTCCGACCAGGCGGAGGACCTCCAGTTGTCTCCTGAACCCTTCGGGGTGCTACCTGGTAGCGAAAGGACAGAGACTCTCCTATACTCTGTACCTGATACTTCGCTCGCTTCGTCCAGTGAGTCCAACCTAGTGTACTCCGAAGCAGTGGTTACTCCCGAGTCTCTACACTCCTCTGACCAGGCGGAGGACCTCCAGTTGTCTCCAGAACCCTTCGGGGTGCCACCTGGTGGTAAATGGACAGAGACTTTCCTATATCCTGGATCTGATACCTCGCTTGCTTCGTCCAGTGAGTCCGACCTAGTGTACTCTGAAGCAGAGGTTACCCGTGAGTCTCTACACCCCTCTGACCAGGCGGAGGACCGCCAGTTGTCTCCAGAACCCTTCGGGGTGCCACCTGGTGGAGAATGGACAGAGACTTTCCTATACTCGGTACCCGATACCTCGCCTGCTTCGTCCAGTGAGTCCGACCTAGTGTACTCTGAAGCAGATGTTTTCTCTGAGCCTCTGCACTCTTCTGACCCGGCGGAGGACCTCCAGTTGTTTCCTGAATCCTCCGGGGTACCACCAGATAACAAAGAGACAGTGACTTTTCCTCATTATGTACCTGATAACCCGTCTATTTCTTCCTGTGAGCTTGACAAGATGTACCTCGAAGCAGAGATTACCCCCAAGTCTCTGTCCCCCTCCAACCCGGTGGAGGACTTCCAGTTGTCTCCTGTACCCTCTGGGGTGCCACCTGAAAATATGTGGAGAGAGACTTCCTTGTGTGCTGTTCCTGGTACTCCACCCGTTTCGTCTGTTGCTAAGGGTGGCTGGATGGGAGGTAGCATCCTAGCTACCCAGAGGAGACCAGTTTTTCCGGTGGACAGTGGAAGTGATCTCTTCGAAGTGAAGAATTGGCCCTCGAATTCCCTGCGGAAGATTCTGGCAGGCCTGAAGAAGAGGGGGCGTAAGGGGGGGGGTACTGTAACATACCTGGCGGCGTCCTTGCATAGTGGTCCATCTCCCACTGTGCAAGAGCGCGCACTTGATCTCCTGTCCAGAATGTCTCTCTGGCTTCCCTCCATGCTATCTGTTTGTGTCTGTTTCTGCTGCTTAAGGGCGGCGCCCGATCACTTCCTGCTTTTTGTACCTGCTGTGGGTCACACCCCTTGTGCGTCCTCAGCCTATTGCTGTCTGTCACCTGGTATATAGCTCAGCTGCTCCCATCTATCCCTGCCTGAGCATAGTGTTTCATTCAGTGTGTGCTTGCACTCTGAAGGTGCCAGGTCCCGTTCTGTGTTCTCTTTTCTGCCTATCCTGGAGGCTGTATTTCCAGGCCTGTCTGAACACGCTCCTAGCCTGTTCCTCCTGCCTTCTAGAGGCCGATTACCTAGACCTGTTCCTGTATCTTGTCTGACCTGTCTGAACACGCTCCTAGCCTGTTCCTCCCGCCTTCTAGGGGCCGATTACCTAGACCCGCTCCTGTATCTTGTCTGTACTGTCTGAACACGCTCCTTGCCTGTTCGTCCTGCCTCTCTGGGGGCCGTATTCCCAGACCCGCTCCTGTATTCTGCTGCAGTGTCGGTCTCCTCCGTACACTCAGTTCCAGTCTGAACTCTCTCCTATCCTTTACCTGTTTTGCCTCTATGTCCGTTCCCTTCCTTTTTCTGCAGTCTGAACTCGTACCTAACTCCTGCTTGTTGTCTCTGTACTCCCGTTTGTGATTTTGTGGTCCACTCGCTACTTCTCTGCAAGTACTCTGTGAGTATCTGGCTCTGCCTTTCCCTTCCTGTCTGTTCCGTGTGAACAGAGCCCTGTCCCCCCTGCTCAGCCTTGCCAGCTCTGACTCCTTTGCTCACCGCTCCGGCGGTTCTAGCCTGCTCTGACTCCTTTGCTCACCGCTCTGGCGGTTCTAGCCTGCTCTGACTCCTTTGCTCACCGCTCCGGCGGTTCTAGCCTGCTCTGACTCCTTTGCTCACCGCTCCGGCGGTTCTAGCCTGCTCTGACTCCTTTGCTCACCGCTCCGGCGGTTCTAGCCTGCTCTGACTCCTTTGCTCACCGCTCCGGCGGTTCTAGCCTGCTCTGACTCCTTTGCTCACCGCTCCGGCGGTTCTAGCCTGCTCTGACTCCTTTGCTCACCGCTCCGGCGGTTCTAGTCTGCTCTGACTCCTTTGCTCACCGCTCTGGCAGCCTTGCTCCGCTCTGACCCTTTTGCTCACTGCTCCGGCAGTCTCGCTCCGCTCTTATCCTTTTGCTCACTGCTCCGGCAGTCTTGCTCCACTCTTGCTCACCGCTCCAGGCGGTCTCGTCCTGCTTTACTCTTGCTCACTGCTCCGGCAGTCTCGCTCAGCTCTGATCCTTTGCTCACCGCTCCAGGCGGCCTTGTCCTGCCCTGTTCTCGCTCACCTCTCTGGGCGGCCTCACTCTGCTGTGTTTGTCCGCCACATCTGTGGTTCTGTTCCTGAGTCTCAGTGTGTACTGGGTCCTATCCCGCCTGTGTTCCTACCTGCTAGTGCCTCCCTGTCTGCACTCTAGCTGTGCTTGCCTGTACCCCCCGGCCTGCATACCCGCCTGCCTGCATACCAGTCGTGCCTGCCTATACCCACCAGTCTGTGTGCCAGCCTACCAGTCTGTTCCTGTATTCCCCTGTGTGGGTCAACAGCCGTGTCCGGGGTCTGTCCTGGAGTAGCACCTGGTCCCTCTGCTCGGTTCCTCCTTGGTGCACTGGCGTCGTATGCCGTCGTGCGACCCTGGTCGGATCGGGTGAATACCAAGTTACGCCCCTCCAGGCATTCACTCTCCGGCACGGTCCAGTGGAATCACTACAATCACACGCACACGCCGCTCAGCCCGGGCGTGTGCATAACAACCACATGGTCCTCCATACAGTATTATGGACACCACATGGTCCTCCATACAGTATTATGGGCAGCACATGGTCCTGCATCCAGTACTATGGGCACCATATATTGCTCCATACAGAATAATGGACCGCATATAATGCTCCATACAGTATGATCCCCATATATTGCTCCATTCAGTATAATGGACCCCATATATTACTCCATAAAGTAAAATGAGCCCTATATATTGCTCCATACATAATGGGTACCATATAATGCTCCATACAGAATAATGGAGCCCAAATATTGCTCCATACAGTATGGGCCCCATATATTGCTCCATACAGTATGGGCCCTATATATTGCTCCATAAATAGTGGGCCCAATATATTGCTCCATAAAGAATAGGCCCCATATAATGCTCCATACATAATGGGCCCCATATATTGTTCAATAGATAATGAGCCCCATATAATACTCCATACATAATGAGTCCCATATATTGTTCAATAGATAATGAGCCCCATATAATACTCCATACATAATGAGCCCCATATATTGTTCAGTAGATAATAAGCCCCATATATTGTTCAATAGATAATGATCCCCATATATTACTCCATACATAATGATCCCCATATATTACTCCATACATAATGGGCCCCATATATTGTTCAATAGATAATGAGCCCCATATAATACTCCATACATAATGAGCCCCATATATTGCTCAATAGATAATAAGCCCCATATAATACTCCATGCATAATGGGCCCCATATATTGTTCAATAGATAATGAGCCCCATATAATACTCCATACATAATGAGCCCCATATAATGTTCCATAGATAATGAGCCCCATATAATACTCCATACATGAGCCCCATATATTGTCCAATAGATAATGATCCCCATATATTACTCCATACATAATGAGCCCCATATATTGTTCAATAGAAAATGAGCCCTATATAATACTCCATACATAATGGGCCCCATATATTGTTCAATAGATAATGAGCCCCATATAATACTCATTACATTAAAAAAAAAAAATCAAATACTCACCGCTCCTTGCTGGAAGCAGGCCTGTCTCATCAGGGTCTTCCGACTCTCTGCACTGGGACTGCTTAGCAGAGGGTGCTCTGTAGTGACGTCATCGCGCCCTCTGCCCTGAGATGTCACAGAGTAAGAAGACGCAGAAGACAGAGGAGCAGAAGAGGAACAGGGAGAGGTAAGTATTGCAAACAGTTTAAAGCACTGGGGAAGGCCCAGTGCACGTGCCCATTCGCTGGCATCAGGCCCCGCTGACTCATGGGCCCCATAGTGCGCTGGTGTCCCAGAGGGTGAGTGGGCCCCCTGCTCGCTCAGGGCCCAGGCACTTGCCCGGGTGGTGATGCCGGCCCTGGGTACAACACATACGGCACCCATTTTTAACTGATCCGCTGCAATGATTATGTAGGAAACTGTATTCATTTACAATCATCCACAGCGTGAGAGAAAACAGCTACAACATTACTGAATAAACAGAAACCCTGCAAGTATAAGAAAATGATTTTATTAAAAATATTTTGCATATCAATCCAGTTTGGAAAAAAATAACTTATTAAGCATTTTTTGCAACATAGCAGTCCACATCTGACAGAGTCCTGTAACTCTGGACACAGTATAATAGTGTGGCCGCTGTTCTCTAGCAGGACCCTCTAATGATAGAAGCAGGACGGCATACTGGATCTCGCACAACGCTACCTGCATGCCATCTGATTGGCTACTGTAAGTGCTCCAGCCGTATAAAGATCACTATGTATACAATATACTCCGAAAAGATGTCAGTGATTACTGTGAAGTCAAAATATTGTGGCCCCCATTGAGCAGGAATGATTAGAGATGGACAAGCTCCAGTCTGCAGACAGTCAGTGATGGCGGAGAGCTGATCATCTTTACTCGCTGCTCATTAGGAAAGTGGTCGCTTTCTGAAACCATTTGACTCTGAACTCGGTGTCAGACGGCATTATGTAAGAGGCCAATGTCTGAGTGGTTTTTGTCTCCATTTGTCCTTCCTCTGTTCTTTCTGCCAAAAGATCCTCACCCATAACCTAAGGATTAAAATAAAGTTGAATTGTTACTAATATTTTTTTAAATTTATCACATGAATTGAATTTCATAAATTAAAAGAAAACTTTCCCTCCGATGTCCACAAAACTGAGCGCCACTACATAAGCCACAAATAGTCTCCCCTCTCTCTCCCAGTCTGTGCAGCGGACGGGAACCATTTAAATGGGTGCAGGGCCGATTTTAGATAAAGTGGGGCCCTGGGGAAAAGTTTAAAGTGGAGTCCCAAATGCTGACATACAGCACCACACAAACATTTAGCTTGTATTTACATGCGCTGAGATCAGGCCGCTAAACGAGCGCAATCCACAATACTGAAGCCGTTCGACGCTTGTTTCCCGACCTCTTTACACCAGCTGAGGAAGAATGATGGATACAGAACAATCACTAATAGATCAATCTGTCCCCATACAGCATCATGTTCTCAGCAGCACATCTGCAGGTTACACCGGGCAATGTGCTGCTGAGAACAAGGATTTTTGTTCTGGCATAAACAATCCAATTACTCGATGAATAGGCAGCATTTTGCTTGTTTAGTATAATACATGCCATAGTCCTCCATATTTTATAATGTGCCCCACAGCCCCCCATATTGTATAATGAGGCCCATAGTCCTCCATATAGTATAATACACTCCCGATAGCCCTCCATATAGTATAATGCACTCCCCATAACCCTCTATATAGTATAATATACTCCCCATAGTCCTCCATACAGCCCTCCATATTGTATAATGTGGCCCATATTCCTCCAAATAGTATAATGCACTCCCCATAGCTCTCTATATAGTATAATGCACCTCATAGTTCTCCATATAGTATAATGCACCTCATAGTCCTCCATATAGTATAACGCACCTCATAGCTCTCCATATAGAATAATGCACCTCATACTTCTCCATATAGTATAATGCACCTCATAGTCCTCCATATAGTATAACGCACCTCATAGCCCTCCATATAGTATAATGCATTCCCCATAACCCTCTATATAGTATAATATACTCCCCATAGTCCTCCATATTGTATAATGTGCCCCACAGCCCTCCATATTGTATAATGTGGCCCATATTCCTCCAAATAGTATAATACACTCCCCATAGCTCTCTATATAGTATAATGCACCTCATAGCTCTCTATATAGTATAATGCATCTCATAGTTCTCCATATAGTATAAAGCTCCTCATAGTCCTCCATATAGTATAATGCACCCCATAGTCCTCCATATAGTATAATACACTCCCAATAGCCCTCCATATAGTATAATGCACTCCCCATAGCCCTCCATATAGTATAATACACTCCCTATAGTATAATGCACTCCCCAAAATCTTCAATATTGTATAATGTGCCCCACAGAGCTCCATATTGTATAATGTGACCCATATTCCTCCAAATAGTATAATACACTCCCCGTAGCCCTCCACATAGTATAATACACTCCCCATAGCCCTCCATATAGTATAATGCACTCCCCATAGCCCTCCATATAGTATAATGCACTTCATAGTCCTCCATATAGTATAATACTCTCCCCATAGCCTTCTAAATAGTATAATGCACTCCCAATAGTCCTCCATATAGTATAATGTGCCCCACAGCCCTCCATATTGTATAATGTGACCCATATTCCTCAATATAGTATAATACATTCCCCATAGTCCTCCATATAGTATAATACACTTCCCATAGCCCTCCATATAGTATAATGCACTCCCTATAGCCCTCCCTATAATATAATGTACTCCCCATAGTCCTCCATATTGTATAATGTGCCCCACAACGCTCAATATTGTATAATGTGGCCCATATTCCTCCAAATAGTATAATACACTCCCCATAGCCCTCCACATAGTATAATATACTACCCATAGTCCTCCATATAGTATAATGCACCTCATATTACTCCATATAGTATAATACACTCCCCATAGTCCTCCATATAGTATAATGCACCTCATAGCCCTCCATATAGTGTAATGCACTCCCCATAGCACTCCATATTAGTATAATGCACCTCATAGTCCTCCATATACTATAATACACTCCCCATAGCCCTCCATATAGTATAATGCACCTCATAGTCCTCCATATAGTATAGTACACTACCCATAGCCCTCCATATAGTATAATACACTCCCCATAGCCCTCCATATAGTATAATACACTCTCCATAGCCCTCCATATAGTATAATGCACTTCATAGTCCTCCATATAGTATAATACACCCCCCAAAGCCCTCTAAATAGTATAATGCACTCCCCAAAGTCCTCCATATAGTATAATATACTCCCCATAGTCCTCCATATAGTATAATGCACTCCCAATAGTCCTCCATATAGTATAATGCACCTCATAGACCTCCATATTGTATAATGTGATCCATATTCCTCAATATAGTATAATACATTCCCCATAGTCCTCCATATAGTATAATATACTCCCCATAGCCCTCCATATAGTATAATACACTCCCCATAGCCCTCCATATAGTATAATGCACCTCATTGTCCTCCATATAGTATAATGCACCTCATTGTCCTCCATATAGTATAATGCACTCACCATAGCCCTCCATATAGTATAATATACTCCCCATAGTCCTCCATATAATGGAATGCACCTCATAGTCCTCTATATAGTATAATGTACTCCCTATAATCCTCCCTATAGTATAATGCACTCCTCATAGCCCTCCCTATAGTATAATGCACTCCCCATAGCCCCCCATATAGTATAATGCACTCCCTATAGCCCTCCCTATAGTATAATGCACTCCTCATAGCCCTCCCTATAGTATAATGCAATCCCTATAGCCCTCCATATAGTATAATGCACTCCCTATAGCCCTCCCTATAGTATAATGCACTCCTCATAGCCCTCCCTATAGTATAATGCACTCTCCATAGTCCTTCATAGTGTATAATGCACTCCCCATAGTCCTTCATATAGTATAATGCTTTCTCCTCAGTCCTTAATAGAGTATAATGCAGCCTCCCTATAGTATAATGCAGCCAAACATACAGTACATATAATATAATGCAACCCATAGATCTCGATAAAGTATAATTGGGCCCCAACCATAGAGTATAATTCCATATGCCTATAATGAATTAAATAAACCATTTTCTGGTCTCCATGGGAATCAAACCCACAACCGCTATCATTGCCGGTAACAACTAAAGCTATGAGCAACAGCCTCTGCTGATATCACTGGGAGGATTTTCGATATTTGCACACTCTGAACCCACAGGCAAATGCTACTGATACATAGAGATACATCTATACATAGCAGTGTATTTTTGTCCCTGTATTATAGAGGGAAATTAAAAGATTTTTTTCCTATAACATTACTAAAAAATAATGAAAAACAATTACAATAATGGCATTTTCATTGAGCTTTTTTAGATAATAAACATCACAAATCAGCAAATACCATGGACATATGTGTTCCTGTACCTATAACGACCCGCACAACACAGCGATCAGATGATTTATGGCAGGGATGGCAAACTCAAATACACAGATGGCCAAAATTAAAAACTTAGACAAAGTCGCAGGCTAATGTTCATATTTAAAAAAATGTCTAGAATTGCAGACGTTTTTCCTTATCAAATATAATGATGATACTTTTCTTAAAGGGGTTGTGCCACGAACCAAGTACATTTTAATTAATAGATCTTAGAATAAAATAAAACACAATCACAAATAGGGCATACTGGAATAATATAATGTTATGTAAGAGCAGTAAAAAGCAAATGGCCCAATGGCCTAATTTAAATATGTAATAACAAAGGATAAAAAACTTTGACTTAATAAATAATACAGATAATAAAGTATGATGCAAACAAAAGTGCCTCCCAAACACAGTATGATACCCTCACAGTGAATTCCTCCACTGTATCATCCATAAACACGGTATGATGACCCTACTGTGACGCGAACACAATATGATGCCGCAACTGTGATCTGCACAAAGTCCTCCATACAGTATAATGGGCCCCATAGAGTCCTCCATACAGAATAATGTGCCACCTCATAGTCCTCCATACAGAATAATGGGCCTCACATAGTCCTCAATACTGAATAATGGGCCCACATAGTGCTCCATACAGTTTATGTGCCACCTCATAGTCCTCCATACAGTATAATGGGCCCCACATAGTCCTCCATACAGAATAATAGGCCCCACATAGTCCTCCATACTGAATAATGGGCCCACATAGTGCTCCATACAGTATAATGAGCCCCTCATAATACTCCATACAGTATAATGGGACCCTCATAATCCTCCATACAGTATAATGGGCCTCATATAGTCACCCATACAGTATAATGGGCCCCACATAGTCCTCCACACAGTATAATGGGCCTCACATAGTCATCCATACAGTATAATGGGCCCCACATAGTCCTCCATACAAAATAATGGGCCCCACATTTTCCTCCATACAGAATAATAGGCCCCACATAGTCCTCCATACTGAATAATGGGCCCACATAGTGCTACATACAGTATAATGTGTCCCACATAGCCCTCCATACAGAATAATGAGCCAACTAATTGTCCTCCATACAGAATAATGGCCCCCACATATTCCTCCATACAGAATAATGGGCCCTAGATAGTCCTCCATACAGAATAATGGGCACCACATATTCTTTCATACAGAATAATGGGCCCTAGATAGTCCTCCATACAGAATAATGGCCCCACAAAGTCCTCCATACAGAATAATGGGTCCCACATAGTCCTCCATACAGAATAATGGCCCCACATCGTCCGCCATACAGAATAATGGCCCCACATAGTTATCCATACAATGTAATGTGCCACCTCATAGTCATCCATACAGTATAATGGGCCTCACAGTCATCCATACAGAATAATGGGCCCCACATAGTCCTCCATACAGAATAATGGGCCCCACATATTCCTCCATACAGAATAAAGGGCCCTAGATAGTCCTCCATACAGAATAATGGCCCCACATACTCCTCCATACAGAATAATGGGCCCCACATAGTCCTCCATACAGAATAATGGCCCCACATCGTCCTCCATACAGAATAATGGCCCCACATAGTTATCCATAAAATGTAATGTGCCACCTCATAGTCCTCCATACAGTATAATGGGCCTCACAGTCATCCATACAGAATAATGGGCCCCACATAGTCCTCCATCCAGAATAATGGGCACCACATGGTCCTCCAAACAGAATAATGGGCCCACATAGTGTTCCATACAGTATAATATGCCACCTCATAGTCCTCCATACAGTATAATGGGCCCCACATAGTCCTAGATACAGAATAATAGTCTCCACATAGTCCTTCATACTGAATAATGGGCCCACATAGTGCTCCATACAGTATAATGGGCCCCTCATAATCCTCCATACAATATAATGTGCCACCTCATAGTCCTCCATGCAGTATAATGGGCCTCACACAGTCATCCATACAGAAGAATGGGCCCCATATAGTCCTCCATACAGTATAATGGGCCTCACATAGTCCTCCGTACAGAATAATGGGCACCACATGGTCCTCCGTACAGAATAATGGGCACCACATAGTCCACCATACAGAATAACAAGCCAACTTATTGTCCTTCATACAGTATAATGGGCCCCACATAGTCATCCACCCAGAATAATGAGCCCCTCATAGTCCTCCATACAGAATAATGGCCCCAAATAGTCCTCGATAAAATATAATGTGCTCCACATAGTCCTCCATAGAGAATAATGGCCCCACATAGTACTCCATTCAATATAATGTGCCACCTCATAGCCCTCCGTACAGTATAATGGGCCTCACATAGTCCTCCATACAGAATAATGGGTCCCACAACTTCCTCCATACAGTATAATGGGCCCCACATAGCCCTCCATACAGAATAATAGGCCCCACATAGTCCTCCATACTGAAAAATGGGCCCACATAGTGCTCCATACAGTATAATGAGCCCCTCATAATCCTCCATACAGTATAATGGGCCCCTCATAATCTGCCATACAGTATAATGGTCCTCACATAGTCACCCATACAGTATAATGGGCCCCACATAGTCATCCATACAGTATAATGGGCCCCACATAGTCCTCCATACAGAATAATTGGCCCCGCATCTTCCTCCATACAGAATAATAGGCCCCACATAGTCCACCATACAGAATAATGGGCCCCACATAGTCCTCTGTACAGAATAATGGGCCCCAGATAGTCATCCACACAGAATAATGGGCCCCTCATAGTCCTCCATACAAAATAATGGCCCAAAATAGTCCTCTATACAATATAATGGGCCCCACATAGTCCTCCATACAGAATAATGGCCCCACATAGTCCTCCATACAATATAATGTGCCACCTCATAGTCCCCCATACAGTATAATGGGCCTCACACAGTCATTCATACAGAATCATGGGCCCCACATAGTCCTCCATACAGTATAATTGTCCACACATAGTCCTCCATACAGAATAATGGGCATCACACAGTCCTCCATACAGAATAATGGGCCAACTCATTGTCCTTCTTACAGTAAAATAGGCCCCACATAGTCCTCAATATTGAATAATGTGCCACCTCATAGCCCTCCATACAGAATAATTGGCCCCACATATTTTTCCATCCCGAATAATGGTCCCCACATAGTCCTCCATACAGAATAATGGGACCCACATAGTCCTCCATACAGAAAAATGGCCCCACATAGTCCTCCATACAGAATAGTGGCCCAACATAGTCCTCCATACAATATAATGTGCCACGTCATAGTGCTCCATACAGTATTATGGGCCCCACATAGTCCTCCATACAGAATAATAGGCCCCACATACTCCTCCATACTGAATAATAGGCCCACATAGTGCTCCATACAGTATAATAGGCCCCTCATAATCCTCCATACAGTATAATGGGCCCCTCATAATCCTCCCTACAGTATAATGGGCCTCACATAGTCACCCATTCAGTATAATGGGCCCCACATAGTCCTCCATACAGAATAATGGGCCTCACATAGTCCTCAATACTGAATAATGGGCCCACATAGTGCTCCATACAGTTTAATGTGCCACCTTATAGTCCTCCATACAGTATAATGGGCCCCACATAGTCCTCCATACAGAATAATAGGCCCCACATAGTCCTCCATACTGAATAATGGGCCCACATAGTGCTCCCTACAGTATAATGAGCCCCTCATAATCCTCCACACAGTATAATGGGCCCCTCATAATCCTCCATAAAGTATAATGGGCCTCACATAGTCAATCATACAGTATAATGGGCCCCACATAGTCCAACACACAGTATAATGGGTCTCACATAGACATCCATACAGTATAATGGGCCCCACATAGTCCTCCATATAGAATAATGGGCCCCACATCTTCCTCCATACAGAATAATAGGCCCCACATAGTCCTCCCTACTGAATAATGGGCCCACATAGTCCTCCATACAGTATAATGTGCCCCACATAGTCCTCCATACAGAATAATGGGCCAACTCATTGTCCTCCATACAGAATAATGGCCCCCACATCTTCCTCCATACAGAATAATGGGCCCTAGATAGTCCTCCATACAGAATAATGGGCCCCACATATTCCTCCATACAGAATAATGGGCCCTAGATAGTCCTCCATACAGAATAATGGCCCCACATACTCCTCCATACAGAATAATGGCCCCACATACTCCTCCATACAGAATAATGGGCCCCACATAGTCCACCATACAGAATAATGGGCCAACTTATTGTCCTTCATACAGTATAATGGGCCCCACATAGTCATCCACCCAGAATAACGGGCCCCAAATAGTCCTCGATAATATATAATGGGCACCACATAGTCCTCCATACAGAATAATGGCCCCACATAGTCCTCCATACAATATAATGTGCCACCTCATAGCCCTCCATACAGTATAATGGGCCTCACATAGTCCTCCATACAGAATAATGGGTCCCACATCTTCCTCCATACAGTATAATTGGCCCCACATAGCCCTCCATACAGAATAATAGGCCCCACATAGTCCTCCATACTGAATAATGGGCCCACATAGTGCTCCATACAGTATAATGAGCCCCTCATAATCCTCCATATAGTATAATGGGCCCCTTATAATCCTCCATACAGTATAATGGGCCTCACATAGTCACCCATACAGTATAATGGGCCCCACATAGTCCTCTATACAGTATAATGGGCCTCACATAGTCATCCATACAGTATAATGGGCCCACATAGTCCTCCATACAGAATAATGGGCCCCACATCTTCCTCCATACAGAATAATAGGCCCCACATAGTCCTCCATACAGAATAATGGGCCCCACATAGTCCTCCGTACAGAATAATGGGCCCCACATAGTCATCCACCCAGAATAATGGGTCCCTCATAGTCCTCCATACAGAATAATGGCCCCAAATAATCCTCTATACAATATAATGGGCCCCACATAGTCCTCCATTCAGAATAACGGCCCCACATAGTCCTCCAAACAATATAATGTGCCACCTCATAGTCCTCCATACAGTATAATGGGCCTCACACAGTCATTCATACAGAATCATGGGCATCACATAGTCCTCCATACAGAATAATGGGCCAACTCATTGTCATTCTTACAGTAAAATAGGCCCCACATAGTCCTCAATATTGAATAATGTCCCACCTCATAGTCCTCCATACAGAATAATTGGCCCCACATATTTTTCCATACAGAATAATGGGCCCCACATAGTCCTCCATACAGAATAATGGGTCCCACATAGTCCTCCAGACAGAAAAATGGCCCCACATAGTCCTCCATACAGAATAATGGCCTAACATAGTCCTCCATACAATATAATGTGCCACCTCATAGTGCTCCATACAGTATTATGGGCCCCACATAGTCCTCCATACAGAATAACAGGCCCCACATAGTGCTCTATGCAGTATAATGGGCCCCTCATAATCCTCCATACAGTATAATGGGCCCCTCATAATCCTCCCTACAGTATAATGGGCCTCACATAGTCACCCATTCAGTATAATGAGCCCCACATAGTCCTCCATACAGAATAATGGGCCTCACATCTTTCTCCATACAGAATAATAGGCCCCACATAGTCCTCCATACAGAATAATGGGCCAACATAGTGCTCCATACAATATAATGGGCCCCACATAGTCCTCCATACAGAATAATGGGCCCCACATAGTCCTCCATACAGAATAATAGGCCCCACATAGTCCTCCATACAGAATAATGGGCCAACTCATTGTCCTCCATACAGAATAATGGGCCAACTCATTGTCCTCCATACAGAATAATGGGCCAAACATATTCCTCCATAAAGAATAATAGTCCCTAGATAGTCCTTCATACAGAATAATGGGCCCCGCATAGTCCTCCATACAGAATATTGGCCCCACATAGTCCTCCATACAGTAAAATGGCCCTACATAGTCCTCCGTACAGGATAATAGGCCCCACATAGTCCTCCATACAGTATAATGGGCCTCACACAGTCATTCATACAGAATCATGGGTCCCACATAGTCCTCCATACAGTATAATGTGCCCCACATAGTCCTCCATACAGAATAATGGGCATCACATTGTTCTCCATACAGAATAATGGACCAACTCATTGTTCTTCTTACAAAAAATAGGCCCCACATAGTCCTCAATATGAAATAATGTGTCACCTCATAGTCCTCCATACAGTATAACGGGCCTCACATAGTCATACATACAGTATAATGAGCCCCACATAGTCCTCCACATAGTATAATAGGACTCACATAGTCCTCCATACAGAATAATGGCCCCACATAGTCCCCCATACAGAATAATGGCCCCACATAGTCCTCCATGCAGAATATTGGGTGCCACATAGTCCTCCATACAGAATAATGGCCCCACACCGTCCTCCATACACAATAATGGCCCCACATAGTTTTCCATACAATATAATGTGACACCTTATAGTCCTCCATACAGTATAATTGGCCTCACAGTCATCCATACAGTATAATGGGCCCCACATAGTCCTCCATACAGAATAATGGGCACCACATATTCCTGCATACAGAATAATAGGCCCACATAGTGCTCCATACAGAATAACGTGCCACCTCATAGTCCTCCATACAGTATAATGGGCCCCACATAGTCCTCCATACTGAATAATGGGCCCAAATAGTGCTCCATACAGTATAATGGGCCCCTCATAATCCTCCATACAATAAAATGTGCCACCTCATAGTCCTCCATACAGTATAACGGGCCTCACATAGTCATCCATACAGAATAATGGGCCCCACATAGTCCTCCATACAGTATAATGGGGCTCACATAGTCCTCCATACAGATTAATCGGCACCACATAGTCCTCCATACAGAATAATGGGCCAACTTATTGTCCTTCATACATTATAATGGGCCCCACATAGTCATCCACCCAGAATAATGGGCCCCTCATAGTCCTCCATACAGAATAATGGCCCCAAATAGTCCTCGATACAATATAATGGGCCCCACATAGTCCTCCATACAGAATATTGGCCCCACATAGTCCTCCATACAATATAATGTGCCACCTCATAGTCCTCCATACAGTATAATGGGCCTCACATAGTCATCCATACAGTATAATGGGCCCCACATAGTAGTCCATACAGAATAATGGGCCCTAGATAGTCCTCCATACAGAATAATGGGCCCCACATATTCCTCCATACAGAATAATGGGCCCTAGATAGTCCTCCATACAGAATAATGGCCCCACATACTCCTCCATACAGAATAATGGGCCCCACATAGTCCTCCATACAGAATAATGGCCCCACATACTCCTCCATACAGAATAATGGGCCCCACATAGTCCACCATACAGAATAATGGGCCAACTTATTGTCCTTCACACAGTATAATGGGCCCCACATAGTCATCCATCCAGAATAATGGGACCCTCATAGTCCTCCATACAGAATAATGGCCCCAAATAGTCCTCGATAATATATAATGGGCACCACATAGTCCTCCATACAGAATAATGGCCCCACATAGTCCTCCATACAATATAATGTGCCACCTCATAGCCCTCCATACAGTATAATGGGCCTCACATAGTCCTCCATACAGAATAATGGGTCCCACATCTTCCTCCATACAGTATAATTGGCCCCACATAGCCCTCCATACAGAATAATAGGCACCACATAGTCCTCCATACTGAATAATGGGCCCACATAGTGCTCCATACAGTATAATGAGCCCCTCATAATCCTCCATATAGTATAATGGGCCCCTCATAATCCTCCATACAGTATAATGGGCCTCACATAGTCAGCCATACAGTATAATGGGCCCCACATAGTCCTCTACACAGTATAATGGGCCTCACATAGTCATCCATACAGTATAATGGGCTCACATAGTCCTCCATACAGAATAATGGGCCCCACATCTTCCTCCATACAGAATAATAGGCCCCACATAGTCCTCCATACAGAATAATGGGCCCCACATAGTCCTCCGTACAGAATAATGGGCCCCACATAGTCATCCACCCAGAATAATGGGCCCCTCATAGTCCTCCATACAGAATAATGGCCCCAAATAATCCTCTATACAATATAATGGGCCCCACATAGTCCTCCATTCAGAATAATGGCCCCACATAGTCCTCCAAACAATATAATGTGCCACCTCATAGTCCTCCATACAGTATAATGGGCCTCACACAGTCATTCATACAGAATCATGGGCCCCACATAGTCCTCCATACAGTATAATTGTCCCCACATAGTCCTCCATACAGAATAATGGGCATCACATAGTCCTCCATACAGAATAATGGGCCAACTCATTGTCCTTCTTACAGTAAAATAGGCCCCACATAGTCCTCAATATTGAATAATGTGCCACCTCATAGTCCTCCATACAGAATAATTGGCCCCACATATTTTTCCATACAGAATAATAGGTCCCACATAGTCCTCCAGACAGAAAAATGGCCCCACATAGTCCTCCATACAGAATAATGGCCTAACATAGTCCTCCATACAATATAATGTGCCACCTCATAGTGCTCCATACAATATTATGGGCCCCACATAGTCCTCCATACAGAATAGCAGGCCCCACATACTCCTCCATACTGAATAATAGGCCCACATAGTGCTCTATGCAGTATAATGGGCCCCTCATAATCCTCCATACAGTATAATGGGCCCCTCATAATCCTCCCTACAGTATAATGGGCCTCACATAGTCACCCATTCAGTATAATGAGCCCCACATAGTCCTCCATACTGAATAATGGGCCAACATAGTGCTCCATACAATTTAATGGGCCCCACATAGTCCTCCATACAGAATAATGGGCCCCACATAGTCCTCCATACAGAATAATAGGCCCCACATAGTCCTCCATACAGAATAATGGGCCAACTCATTGTCCTCCATACAGAATAATGGGCCAAACATAGTCCTCCATAAAGAATAATAGTCCCTAGATAGTCCTCCATACAGAATAATGGGCCCCGCATAGTCCTCCATACAGAATATTGGCCCCACATAGTCCTCCATACAGTATAATGGCCCTACATAGTCCTCCGTACAGGATAATAGGCCCCACATAGTCCTCCATACAGTATAATGGGCCTCACACAGTCATTCATACAGAATCATGGGCCCCACATAGTCCTCCATACACTATAATGGGCCCCACATAGTCCTTCATACAGAATAATGGGCATCACATTGTTCTCCATACAGAATAATGGACCAACTCGTTGTTGGCCCCACATAGTCCTCAATATGAAATAATGTGTCACCTCATAGTCCTCCATACAGTATAACGGGCCTCACATAGTCATCCATACAGTATAATGAGCCCCACATAGTCCTCCACATAGTATAATGGGACTCACATAGTCCTCCATACAGAATAATGGCCCCACATAGTCCCCCATACAGAATAATGGCCCCACATAGTCCTCCATGCAGAATATTGGGTGCCACATAGTCCTCCATACAGAATAATGGCCCCACATCACCCTCCATACACAATAATGGCCCCACATAGTTTTCCATACAATATAATGTGACACCTCATAGTCCTCCATACAGTATAATTGGCCTCACAGTCATCCATACAGTATAATGGGCCCCACATAGTCCTCCATACAGAATAATGGGCACCACATATTCCTGCATACAGAATAATAGGCCCACATAGTGCTCCATACAGAATAACGTGCCACCTCATAGTCCTCCATACAGTATAATGGGCCCCACATAGTCCTCCATGCTGAATAATGGGCCCAAATAGTGCTCCATACAGTATAATGGGCCCCTCATAATCCTCCATACAATATAATGTGCCACCTCATAGTCCTCCATACAGTATAACGGCCCTCAGATAGTCATCCATACAGAATAATGGGCCCCACATAGTCCTCCATACAGAATAATGGGCTTCACATAGTCCTCCATACAGATTAATCGGCACCACATAGTCCTCCATACAGAATAATGGGCCAACTTATTGTCCTTCATACATTATAATGGGCCCCACATAGTCATCCACCCAGAATAATGGGCCCCTCATAGTCCTCCATACAGAATAATGGCCCCAAATAGTCCTCAATACAATATAATGGGCCCCACATAGTCCTCCATACAGAATATTGGCCCCACATAGTCCTCCATACAATATAATGTGCCACCTCATAGTCCTCCATACAGTATAATGGGCCTCACATAGTCATCCATACAGTATAATGGGCCCCACATAGTAGTCCATACAGAATAATAGGCCCCACATCTTCCTCCATACAGAATAATAGGCCCCACATAGTCCTCCATACTGAATAGTGGGCCCACATAGTGCTCCATACAGTATAATGAGCCCCTCATAATCCTCCATACAATATAATGGGCCTCTCATAATCCTCCATACAGTATAATGGGCCTCATATAGTCACCCATACAGTATAATGGGCGCCACATGGTCCTCCACACAGTATAATGGGCCTCACATAATCATCCATTCAGTATAATGGGCCCCACATAGTCCTCCATACAGAATAATGGGCCCCACATCTTCCTCCATACAGAATAATAGGCCCCACATAGTCCTCCATACTGAATAATGGGCCCCACATAGTGCTCCATACAGCATAATGTGCCCCACATAGTCCTCCATACAGAATAATGGGCCAACTCATTGTCCTCCATACAGAATAATGGCCCTCACATATTCCTCCATACAGAATAATGGGCCTTAGATAGTCCTCCATACAGAATAATGGGCCCCACATATTCCTCCATACAGAATAATGGCCCCACATCGTCCTCCATACAGAAAAATGGCCGCACATAGTTATCCATACAATATAATGTGCCACCACATAGTCCTCCATACAGTATAATGGGCCCAGCATAGTCTTAGATACAGAATAATAGGCCCCACATAGTCCTCCATACTGAATAATGGCCCCACATAGTGCTCCATACAGTATAATGGGCCCCTCATAATCCTCCATACAATATAATGTGCCACCTCATAGTCCTCCATACAGAATAATGGGCCCCACATAGTCTTTCATACATTATAATGGGCCCCACATAGTCCTCCATATAGAATAATGGGCCACACATCTTCCTCCATACAGAATAATAGGCCCCACATAGTCCTCCATACTGAATAATGGGCCCACATAGTGCACCATACAGTAAAATGTGCCCCACATAGTCCTCCATACAGAATAATGGGCCAACTCATTGTAATCCATAAAGAATAATGGGCCCCACATATTCCTCCATACAGAATAATGGGCCCTAGATAGTCCTACAAACAGAATAATGGGCCCCACATAGTCCTCCATAAAGAATAATGGGCCCAACATAGTCCTCCATAAAGAATAATGGGCCCACATAGTCCTCCATACCGAATAATAGGCCCCACATAGTCGCCTATACTGAATAATGGGCCCACATAGTGCTCCATACAGTATAATGTGCCACCTCATAGTCCTCCATACAGTATAATGGGCCCCACATAGTCCTCCATACAGAATAATAGGCCCCACATAGTCCTCCATACTGAATAATTGGCCCACATAGTGCTTAATACAGTATAATGGGCCCCTCATAATCCTCCATACAGTATAATGGGCCCCTCATAATCCTCCTTACAGTATAATGGGCCTCACATAGTCACCCATACAGTATAATGGGCCCCACATAGTCCTCCACACAGTATAATGGGCCTCACATAGTCATCCATACAGTATACTGGGCCCCATATCTTCCTCCATGCAGAATAATAGGCCCCACATAGTCCTCCATTCTGAATAATGGGCCCACATAAGGCTCCATACATTATAATGTGCCCCAGATAGTCCTCCATACAGAATAATGGGCCATCTTATTGTCCTTCATACAGAATAATGGGCCCCACATAGTCCTCTATACATAATATTGGCCCCACATAGTCCTTCATATAGTATAATGGCCTCACATCGTCCTCCATACAGTATAATGGCCCCACATAGTCCTCCATACAGTATAATGGCCTCACATAGTCCTCCTTACAGGATAATAGGCCCCACATAGTCCTCCAGACAGTATAATGGCCCCACATAGTCCTCCAGACAGTATAGTGGCCCCATATAGTCCCCAGCGTCGCAGGCCAAACACAATCACCCTGAGAGCCAGACTTGGCCCGTGGGCCAGAATGTGACACGTGTGCTCTACATAGCGCCCCTGTAGGACTGGTATCTACTACTTTATGCTCACCGTATGGTGGGAATATTGGTTTTTGTACAGCAGTTTTGTCAATGATCAGTATATAGTCAGTACTGTAGTGCTGGTGATATGCGGTTATGGCCTGTTGATATATTGTGTAGTATTAATGGTAGTATCTCTATAAATTAAAATTAAAAATTCTAAAAAAAATATCTGATTCATGACGGATAATTGGCACAAGTCCATTAACCTTCATTCAGATGCACGTGGTGGATCACTGAGGCGTCACATCACTTTTTTATATACGATATGTATATCTCTTTTTTTCTTTTTTTTTCTTTTTTTTTTTCTTTAGTGCAGACACTGAGGCGTCACATCACTTTTTTATATACGATATGTATATCTCTTTTTTTATTTATTTTTTTATTTTTTTTTTCTTTAGTGCAGACACTGAGGTGTCACATCGCTTTTTTATATACGATATGTATATCTTTTTTTTTTTTTTTTTTCTTTAGTGCAGACTACCCCTCACCTCCAATATACTCCTGCGACCTATACTGTATTTATAGTCCGTAAAATGAGAAACTTTGACTTTAGGGAGAGAAACTTTTTTTTCTGCTAATATAATGAGCCGCCCCTGCTGAACACCCTCCTGCTATAGAAAGCTCAACTAAGGCGAAAATTTAGGAGATTTACCCTGAATACACGTTGCCTCTGTCCCTTTTCCCAGAAGCTCATTTGCATATGTCACTGATGGAGCTCAGTGATTGGCTGACACAGTAGCTTAGTAGTTAGTGCAGCCCTGCCCACACAGAGCTTCATTGTAGTCTTCATCCTGCCGCCATAGGCCCGGGCTGCAGACAAACGGTTTATAGTGCGACAGTTATTGTAAAACTTGTTATTCATGATGGATGTGCTCTGCTCTAGGAAACGCCCCAGACATCATCCAGCAGGGGGCAGTGTTAATGCCTTCATCAGGCTCTCTTTCCCAACAGTAAGCAGTGATGGATATCTGCTCTGTCCTAATAGAAAGGGGTTGTCTAATAACTGATGCAGATGGGAGCAGAGCGACCCCATTGATTTCTGCATGATGTGATTTTTTTCTGAGAGCGGTGTACGGACACAAGGACTTACCATTGAGCCCCCACACAGCTTATGCAGGCGCTGCGCACTTCAGAGTGGTCTTTTGACCAATAGGTGCTGAGATCAGGACCTTATATCCCATTGATTGGCAGCATAAACAGCACCTATAATATATACAAATGATTGATACATTTTTTAAGTATTTTTATTTTTTTAAGTGGGAAGGATAGATATCTTTATAGTCTCTAGCAACAGCTATGGCTTCAACACCAAGACCGAAGAAAAATGTTTTTTTTTCCTAATCTATAGGGGATTTGAAGATCCAATCTCCTGATCACTTAGATCAGGGCTTTTCAGTCTTCTTATCATTGGGGATCACTTTTTCTTATGGGGACTTTTATGTTCCATCCCTAACCCTGCCTCTTCTTGCCTCATCAGAAATTCTCACTTCTAGGTGGGGTTAAAATAAAACCCACTACACTTTTTGTCCAATGGGTGTCAGCACATGCTCCTTGGGGTGGGGTCTGCATCTCTGCTTTGTTCTTACATGAATGAAATAAACCATTTTCTGGTCTCCATGGGAATCAAACCCACAACCGCTATCATTGCCGGTAACAACTAAAGCTATGAGCAACAGCCTCTGCTGATATCACGGAGGATTTTCGATATTTGCATAATCTGAACCCACAGGCAAATGCTACTGATACATAGAGATACATCTATACATAGCAGTGTATTTTTTTGTCCCTGTATTATAGAGGGAAATTAAAAGATTTTTTTCCTATAACATTACTAAAAAATAATGAAAAACAATTACAATAATGGCATTTTCATTGAGCTTTTTAAGATAATAAACATCACAAATCAGCAAATACCATGGACATATGTGTTCCTGTACCTATAACGACCCGCACAACACAGCGATCAGACGATTTATGGCAGGGATGTCAAACTCAAATACACAGATGGCCAAAATTAAAAACTTAGACAAAGTCGCAGGCTAATGTTCATATTTAAAAAAGTGTCTAGAATTGCAGACGTTTTTCCCTATCAAATATGATGATGAAACTTTTCTTAAAGGGGTTGTGCCACGAACCAAGTACATTTTAATTAATAGATCTTAGAATAAAATAAAAGACAATCACAAAAAGGGCATACTGGAATAATATAATGTTATGTAAGAGCAGTAAAAAGCAAATGGCCCAATGGCCTAATTTAAATATGTAATAACAAAAGATAAAAAACTTTGACTTAATAAATAATACAGATAATAAAGTATGAAGCAAAAAAAGTGCCTCCCAAACACAGTATGATACCATCACAGTGATTTCCTCCATGGTAACCCTCCACACACACGGTATGATGACCCTACTGTGACCCCAACACAATGTGATGCCGCAACTGTGATCCCCACAAAGCTCTCCATACAGTATAATGGGCCCCATAGAGTCCTCCATACAGAATAATGGGCCTCACATAGCCCTCCATACAGAATAATAGGCCCCACATAGTCCTCAATACTGAATAATGGGCCCACATAGTGCTTCATACAGTTTAATGTGTCACCTCATAGTCCTCCATATAGTATAATGGGCCCCACATAGTCCTCCATACAGAATAATAGGCCCCACATAGTCCTCCATACAGAATAATGGCCCCACATAGTAATCCATACAGTATAATGAGCCCCTCATAATCCTCCTTACAGTATAATGGGCCTCACATAGTCACCCATACAGTATAATGGGCCCCACATAGTCCTCCACACAGTATAATGGGCCTCACATAGTCATCCATACAGTATACTGGGCCCCATATCTTCCTCCATGCAGAATAATAGGCCCCACATAGTCCTCCATTCTGAATAATGGGCCCACATAAGGCTCCATACATTATAATGTGCCCCAGATAGTCCTCCATACAGAATAATGGGCCATCTTATTGTCCTTCATACAGAATAATGGGCCCCACATATTCCTCTATACAGAATAATGGGCCCTAGATAGTCCTCCATACAGAATAATGTGCCCCACATAGTCCTCTATACATAATATTGGCCCCACATAGTCCTTCATATAGTATAATGGCCTCACATAGTCCTCCATACAGTATAATGGCCCCACATAGTCCTCCATACAGTATAATGGCCTCACATAGTCCTCCTTACAGGATAATAGGCCCCACATAGTCCTCCAGACAGTATAATGGCCCCACATAGTCCTCCAGACAGTATAGTGGCCCCATATAGTCCCCAGCGTCGCAGGCCAAACACAATCACCCTGAGAGCCAGACTTGGCCCGTGGGCCAGAATGTGACACGTGTGCTCTACATAGCGCCCCTGTAGGACTGGTATCTACTACTTTATGCTCACCGTATGGTGGGAATATTGGTTTTTGTACAGCAGTTTTGTCAATGATCAGTATATAGTCAGTACTGTAGTGCTGGTGATATGCGGCTATGGCCTGTTGATATATTGTGTAGTATTAATGGTAGTATCTCTATAAATTAAAATTAAAAATTCTAAAAACATATCTGATTCATGACGGATAATTGGCACAAGTCCATTAACCTTCATTCAGATGCACGTGGTGGATCACTGAGGCGTCACATCACTTTTTTATATACGATATGTATATCTCTTTTTTTCTTTTTTTTTTTCTTTAGTGCAGACACTGAGGCGTCACATCACTTTTTTATATATGATATGTATATCTCTTTTTTTATTTTTTATTTTTTTTTTTCTTTTTTTTTTCTTTAGTGCAGACACTGAGGTGTCACATCACTTTTTTATATACGATATGTATATCTTTTTTTTTTTTTTTTTTTCTTTAGTGCAGACTACCCCTCACCTCCAATATACTCCTGCGACCTATACTGTATTTATAGTCCGTAAAATGAGAAACTTTGACTTTAGGGAGAGAAACTTTTTTTTCTGCTAATATAATGAGCCGCCCCTGCTGAACACCCTCCTGCTATAGAAAGCTCAACTAAGGCGAAAATTTAGGAGATTTACCCTGAATACACGTTGCCTCTGTCCCTTTTCCCAGAAGCTCATTTGCATATGTCACTGATGGAGCTCAGTGATTGGCTGACACAGTAGCTTAGTAGTTAGTGCAGCCCTGCCCACACAGAGCTTCATTGTAGTCTTCATCCTGCCGCCATAGGCCCGGGCTGCAGACAAACGGTTTATAGTGCGACAGTTATTGTAAAACTTGTTATTCATGATGGATGTGCTCTGCTCTAGGAAACGCCCCAGACATCATCCAGCAGGGGCAGTGTTAATGCCTTCATCAGGCTCTCTTTCCCAACAGTAAGCAGTGATGGATATCTGCTCTGTCCTAATAGAAAGGGGTTGTCTAATAACTGATGCAGATGGGAGCAGAGCGACCCCATTGATTTCTGCATGATGTGATTTTTTTCTGAGAGCGGTGTACGGACACAAGGACTTACCATTGAGCCCCCACACAGCTTATGCAGGCGCTACTGCGCACTTCAGAGTGGTCTTTTGACCAATAGGTGCTGGAATCAGGACCTTATATCCCATTGATTGGCAGCATAAACAGCACCTATAATATATACAAATGATTGATACATTTTTTAAGTATTTTTATTTTTTTAAGTGGGAAGGATAGATATCTTTATAGTCTCTAGCAACAGCTATGGCTCCAACACCAAGACCGAAGAAAAATGTTTTTTTTTCCCAGTCCATAGTGGATTTGAAGATCCAATCTCCTGATCACTTAGATCAGGGCTTTTCAGTCTTCTTATCATTGGGGATCACTTTTTCTTATGGGGACTTTTATGTTCCATCCCTAACCCTGCCTCTTCTTGCCTCATCAGAAATTCTCATTTCTAGGTGGGGTTAAAATAAAACCCACTACACTTTTTGTCCAATGGGTGTCAGCACATGCTCCTTGGGGTGGGGTCTGCATCTCTGCTTTGTTCTTACATGAATGAAATAAACCATTTTCTGGTCTCCATGGGAATCAAACCCACAACCGCTATCATTGCCGGTAACAACTAAAGCTATGAGCAACAGCCTCTGCTGATATCACGGAGGATTTTCGATATTTGCACACTCTGAACCCACAGGCAAATGCTACTGATACATAGAGATACATCTATACATAGCAGTGTATTTTTTTGTCCCTGTATTATAGAGGGAAATTAAAAGATTTTTTTCCTATAACATTACTAAAAAATAATGAAAAACAATTACAATAATGGCATTTTCATTGAGCTTTTTTAGATAATAAACATCACAAATCAGCAAATACCATGGACATATGTGTTCCTGTACCTATAACGACCCGCACAACACAGCGATCAGACGATTTATGGCAGGGATGGCAAACTCAAATACACAGATGGCCAAAATTAAAAACTTAGACAAAGTCGCAGGCTAATGTTCATATTTAAAAAAATGTCTAGAATTGCAGACGTTTTTCCTTATCAAATATAATGATGAAACTTTTCTTAAAGGGGTTGTGCCACGAACAAAGTACATTTAATTAATAGATCTTAGAATAAAACACAATCACAAAAAGGGCATACTGGAATAATATAATGTTATGTAAGAGCAGTAAAAAGCAAATGGCCCAATGGCCTAATTTAAATATGTAATAACAAAGGATAAAAAACTTTGACTTAATAAATAATACAGATAATAAAGTATGATGCAAAAAAAGTGCCTCCCAAACACAGTATGATACCATCACAGTGATTTCCTCCATGGTAACCCTCTACACACACGATATGATGACCCTACTGTGACCCCAACAAAATTTGATGCCGTAACTGTGATCCCCACAAAGCCCTCCATACAGTATAATGGGCCCCATTGAGTCCTCCATACAGAATAATGGGCCTCACATAGCCCTCCATACAGAATAATAGGCCCCACATAGTCCTCAATACTGAATAATGGGCCCACATAGTGCTCCATACAGTATAATGGGCCCCTCATAATCCTCCATACAGTATAATGGGCCCCTCATAATCCTCCATACAGTATAATGGGCCTCACATAGTCACCCATACAGTATAATGGGTCCCACATAGTCCTCCACACAGTATAATGGGCCTCACATAGTCATCCATACAGTATAATGGGCCCCACATAGTCCTCCATACAGTATAATGGGCCCCATAGAGTCCTCCATACAGAATAATGGGCCTCACATAGTCATCCATACTGTATAATGGACCCCACATAGTCCTCCACACAGTATAATGGGCCCCATAGAGTCCTCCATACAGAATATTGGGCCTCACATATTCATCCATACAGTATAATGGGCCCCACATAGTCCTCCATACAGTTTAATGGGCCCCATAGAGTCCTCCATACAGAATAATGGGCCTCACATAGCCCTCCATACAGAATAATAGGCCCCACATAGTCCTCAATACTGAATAATGGGCCCACATAGTGCTCCATACAGTTTAATGTGCCCCACATAGTCCTCCATACAGAATAATAGGCTCCACATAGTCCTCAATACTGAATAATGGGCCCACATAGTCCTCCATACAGTATAATGGGCCCCACATAGTCCTCCATACAGAATAATAGGCTCCACATAGTCCTCAATATTGAATAATGGGCCAACTCATAGTCCTCCATACAGAATAATGGGCCAACTCATAGTTTTCCGTACAGTATAGTGGGCTTCACATAGTCGTTCATACAGTATAATTGTAGCACCCCGAGGGTTCGGTTGCTACAGAGGTATTGCATCTCACCCAGATGTGCGATATCTCACTTCCAGGTAAGGATGGAGTGTGGCTCAGGACCCTAACACCCACATGCACTACACCACATTTCCGGGGGACAGCTCGACGGTGCTCCCATTAGTTATGCAGGCACGAGTGAGCATGTCCCTGGCTGGAGTGGGGGGAGGGAACACCTAGAGAAGGGAACCCGGTAGTGTGTGCGTGGGGGAAGTAGATCCTGGGTGCACCCTGTACAGGAGTATAAGAGGGGGGCACCATCTTGGAAAGGAAGGGAGTGCAGAGAGGAGAAGCCAGGGAGCAGAACTGCTTTATGGGCTCTGCTCCACAGGCAGGCCCTGTCAGGAGGCCTGAGCCAAGAGGAGAAGACAGGGAGCAGAGCTGCTTTATGGGCTCTGCTCCACAGGCAGGCCCTGTCAGGAGGCCTGAGTCTGAAGGAGGAAGAGGAGCAGACTAGCTCCAAGAAGGACAGAGGGGACCCCAGGGGTGTGGACCGGCTGGTAGCCACCACACGCCCGCCGCTACCCGAGTAGGGGGGTCAGGTCTAGAGGAAGGGAACCGGATCCCAAATTGGTGGAGGAGAGAAGCTACCCTCAACTAAGAACCGGAGGCTGCGACATTACATGTGGAGCAGCCCCTCACCAAACCCGCTAGAAAGGCACCACATAGGACCTGGGAAACGCAGGCCAACGTTTGCCCACCAAGAAGGTCCGAGGCAGCTGGACATAAGCGTGGTCACTAGTGGGGTTGAAGACCAGAGACAGGAGACATAAAGGGGGTCCTGCAAAGCACTCCAGAAAGACCTGGGGGTTAACCGAGCCCCTCACCTGGTGAGCACAGCGCGACACAGGCGGCCACCTCTGCAGCGGTGGCCTGGAGCAGTAACCGAGTAACTGTGAGTAAAGACCCTGAACTGCACCATCAGGACTCCGAGTTGTCTTTGCTGCGCTCGTGTACCACCATCACCTCAATCATACACCCCTGCTGCCCTGAGGCCATACCCCTCCTGTTGGGGGTTATACCATCATCGCTGCACCCATACCACCGGCCTCAGCGGACTGCCCTGCAGCAGCAGCTCTAAAGCTGCATTCAACGGGTGGCGTAGTCGATAAAATTAACATCTACTGCCATAGACTGCCACTTAGTTTGACTTCCTGGGCACGGACCGGGTCACCGCCACGAGACTACAACCCTCAACAGATCCGGCTCCGGGTAAGCTCCCGTGCGCGAGATGCCGCACGACACAGAAGGCCCAGGGGCGCGTCAACTTTTGGCGTAGTCGGCAGGATTTCGTGCCCGCAACCACCGGGTACTGCGTGCCTGAAAAAGAGACTTTTAAAATTTACCTGTGGTGAAGATTCCCGCCATCCGGCGCCATCTTCAGCCTTCTTCCCACCATCGGTGAAGATTCCCGCCATTCGGCGCCATCTTCGGCCTTCTTCCCGCCATCCGTGGAGTTTTCCCGCCGTTGGACGCCATCTTGAAGACGCCGCGCGGGAAGAAGAGGGGCGTGGACTCCGAAAGCGCGCGAGAACTGAAGCTCCGCCTCACGTCCGGACGTTGCGTAAGGTCCTGGAAGGAGCCCAGCAGACTCCGACGTCACAGGAGCGCGACGGAAGGTCCTCGACCCTGATGATCAACTGCGGAGCCGCGGCCTACGGAAGAGGATCATCGCCAGGTAGGCCACGGTCCGCCAGGGGGGGGGAGGAGGACACCAGGAACGGACAGCAAAATGGCGGACCGGCAGCAGACTAAGCTGCCCAGCATCGGCAGCGCCCCAGCCGTCGCGGGCCCCGACCAGCACCAGGAGAAGACGCGTGACGCAGGAGCGGTCGCGGGAGCAGGTAAGAGGAGTCTCCCTGTCCCGGACGCTGCCAGCGTCAGCCTGCTCCCGGGCCCCCTGGTGGAGCCGCTGACCCCGGGCGCTGTAGACACCGATCTGCCCCAGCCCCCGCAACAAGCCCTGCGGCCGAGCCCTCCAGCCCTGGGCACTGCCAACACCAGCCCGCGCCCAGGCCCAAAGTCGCACCCTCTGACCCCGGGCGTCATCAATGGCGACCCTCTCCACGCCCGGTCGCAAGGCCTGAACTCCCCAGGTGCAAAAGGACTGTATGCCCTCCACGTTCATCGGCTAACCGAGGAGGAGCTGCAGTACTACCAGTACGAGGAAAGCCAAGAGGACCCGGACGGGTCTGAAGACTACCCTCAGGAGGGAGCACAGAGAGGACACCGCTACTGAAGGGAAGTAGCATGAACAAAGAACTGTATATAGTTACCCGTTAGGGTACAAGAACTGCTACCAATCAAAATATGTTCCCCGTTGGGACAAGTGTGAGCAGCCATCCCATCTCTCCACAGGCTGAGGACTGTGAACAGCCACCCCTACCTGGCCGAGGACTGAGAGCGGCCAACTCTTGTATATAGTTGCACTTCTTTAAGTGCCCCATATTGGTTTTACAACAAGCTTAAACTACCTCAGAACACTTATATCGTTTAAGAGAGAGCCGTTCCCATAAAGGGAAACTGAATGTTGATACCTGTTATACTTGTTGTTTATGAAAAATTTGCATGTTCTAATGTATACCCTGTCTTTTGCTCAGTTCCAGCCCGCGGACGTGCTGGGTTTTACCAGGGGGGAATGTAGCACCCCGAGGGTTCGGTTGCTACAGAGGTATTGCATCTCACCCAGATGTGCGATATCTCACTTCCAGGTAAGGATGGAGTGTGGCTCAGGACCCTAACACCCACATGCACTACACCACATTTCCGGGGGACAGCTCGACGGTGCTCCCATTAGTTATGCAGGCACGAGTGAGCATGTCCCTGGCTGGAGTGGGGGGAGGGAACACCTAGAGAAGGGAACCCGGTAGTGTGTGCGTGGGGGAAGTAGATCCTGGGTGCACCCTGTACAGGAGTATAAGAGGGGGGCACCATCTTGGAAAGGAAGGGAGTGCAGAGAGGAGAAGCCAGGGAGCAGAGCTGCTTTATGGGCTCTGCTCCACAGGCAGGCCCTGTCAGGAGGCCTGAGTCTGAAGGAGGAAGAGGAGCAGACTAGCTCCAAGAAGGACAGAGGGGACCCCAGGGGTGTGGACCGGCTGGTAGCCACCACACGCCCGCCGCTACCCGAGTAGGGGGGTCAGGTCTAGAGGAAGGGAACCGGATCCCAAATTGGTGGAGGAGAGAAGCTACCCTCAACTAAGAACCGGAGGCTGCGACATTACATGTGGAGCAGCCCCTCACCAAACCCGCTAGAAAGGCACCACATAGGACCTGGGAAACGCAGGCCAACGTTTGCCCACCAAGAAGGTCCGAGGCAGCTGGACATAAGCGTGGTCACTAGTGGGGTTGAAGACCAGAGACAGGAGACATAAAGGGGGTCCTGCAAAGCACTCCAGAAAGACCTGGGGGTTAACCGAGCCCCTCACCTGGTGAGCACAGCGCGACACAGGCGGCCACCTCTGCAGCGGTGGCCTGGAGCAGTAACCGAGTAACTGTGAGTAAAGACCCTGAACTGCACCATCAGGACTCCGAGTTGTCTTTGCTGCGCTCGTGTACCACCATCACCTCCATCATACACCCCTGCTGCCCTGAGGCCATACCCCTCCCGTTGGGGGTTATACCATCATCGCTGCACCCATACCACCGGCCTCAGCGGACTGCCCTGCAGCAGCAGCTCTAAAGCTGCATTCAACGGGTGGCGTAGTCGATAAAATTAACATCTACTGCCATAGACTGCCACTTAGTTTGACTCCCTGGGCACGGACCGGGTCACCGCCACGAGACTACAACCCTCAACAGATCCGGCTCCGGGTAAGCCCCCGTGCACGAGATGCCGCACGACACAGAAGGCCCAGGGGCACGTCATAATGAGCCCCACATAGTCCTCCATACAGTATAATGGGCCCCACATAGTCCTCCGTACAGTATAATGGGCCCCACATAGTCCTCTATATAGTAAAATGGCCAGACATAGTCCTCCATACAGTGTAATGGGCCCCACATAGTCCCCAGCGTCGCGGGCCAAATATAGTAGAGTTTGACGTGTCTTAAAGTGATTTTCCCACAAACAAAAGTTAATTTTAATCAATGAATCTTGGAATAATAATTATTTCCACAATTGAATGTATTTAAATAAAATGTTCCTGTGCTGAGATAATCTTATAAATGTGCCTCTGCTCTGTATTGTGTAATGACTGTTTCTGACCGTGCAGGAACATGGTCTGATCATACCACAGCTCCTGGACAGGGGAGGAAGCAAAAGAGTGTACAGACATTACAGGACGGGATCACAGCTGATTCTTTCTTAGAAGTAAAACATTGTTTAAAAACAGGCAGGGAAATGTTTTACCTCAGAAAATGAATCAGCTGCGTTCCCTGCTGTAATGTCTGTATACTCTTTTCCTTCTTCCCCTGCCCAGGAGCTGTGGAATGATCAGACCATGTTCCATACACGGTCAGACACGGCCATTACACAGGGGAACATTTATAAGATTATCTCCGCACAGGAACATTTTATTTAAACACATCCAATTGTGGAACTTATTATTATTCCAAGATCTATTGATTAAAATCAACTTTCATTAGTGAGAAAACCCCTTTAAGTCTCTTTCACACGTACCGGAGACACTGACACACATAGACCCATTCAAATTAATGGGTCTGCGCACATGTCAATGTGTTTCCACAGACCGTGTGTCCATGGGCAAAACATGCTGACATGTCCGTTTTTGGATGACAGCAGCACGGATCACAAGTACCCATTCAAGTCAATGGGTTCGTGTAAACACATACCGCACACAGATGCCATCTGTGTGACACGTACCGGCGCCTGGGAATCAGCAGTACAGTTAGCGCTGTTCCCAAGCACCGAGTTCTGAATGCTGCCCTCATCACGATTCCCTGGCAATGCTGCGATCAGCACCAGCAGGGGACCATGATGAGAGTAGTAGTGTCTGCTCCTCCAGTGTCCGACTGTCAGAATAAGAATAAAATAAAAACTCCTTATACTCACCTGTTCTACTGTAAGTGTCCACCGCTGTAATCCATGTGACCGCTCAGCAGAGGAGCTGGTGAGAATGAGCCGCTGCAGTGAGCAGGCCGCGGAGCTGCGCTTCACTCAGTTAGTGCCAGGACACCGCTTATTGAGCACAGTTCTGGGGCCAGCTTGCTGCAGGAGTCATTCTCCCCGGCTCCTCTGCCTGAGCGGCCGTATGGATTATTGCGGTGGACACTTAAGACAGGTGAGAATAAGGATTTTTTATTCTATTCTTATTCTTACAGTCGGACACTGCGGGAGCAGACACTACTACTCTCATCATGGTCCCTGCTGGTGCTGATCGCAGCGCTGGCAGGGAACCATAATGAGAGCAGCGTTTAGCACCCAGCGCTTGGTAACAGCGCTGACTGTACCACTGATTTCCAAGCGCCGGTACGTTTGCTCCTGATGCGGCGCACAGCTGCTACATGTGTGCCACACATGGACATTGATATCTCCTGTATGGGTTTTCCCAGTACCAGAAATATCCGGACGTGTGAAACCGGCCTTAGTCTGACTGATTAGTAGGGGGCGTGACCACTTAACATGCCTAGGGCAGCATGAATGCCAAATACGGCCCTGCTGCTGACCATCTTATTGTTAGGCTGCCTGCAGGTGTTTTATAAATTAGCCAGTAGGGCAGCATTGATTCTCCAATATAGAAAAAGGCTTGGATGGTGATATACTCAGCTTCTAGCGTTCCTGTAGATCCAGTGCAGATCACTATGGAGGTCTGCACCAGCTCTGAAAACGATGCTTGCGCCATTCGTAAGTAGAAGGACTACTACAACCTGTGATTGGCCACAGTGGTCAGGTGATGAGAAGAGCACGTCATCATATGTTTCACTAATGGTGGGCTCTGCTAGTCACTTGCCTGCTGCTAAGGCTGTGTGCCCACAATGCAGAAATGCTCTGGATTTTTCCTGAGCGTTTCTGCATCTCCCTGGCAGAAAAAAACGCATGCGGATTGTACATGCAGATTGTACATGCAGATTGTACATGCGGATTGTTAATGCGGATTGTACATGCGGATTGTACATGCAGATTGTACATGCGGATTGTGCATGTGGATTGTGAATGCGGATTGTGCATGCGGATTGTACATGCAGATTGTACATGCGGATTGTACATGCGGATTGTTCATGCGGATTGTACATGCAGATTGTGCATGCAGATTGAGCATGCAGATTGTACATGCATTTTTCCTGCCAGGGACATGCGGATGTGAAGCGTTCTTCACATGCATTTCCGCATGCGGGTTGACAAGCGCTTTCCAAGCGATTTTAGCATCACTTGGAAAGTGCTTGACAACTTGGTCACACTATAGAAATCCATGAAAACGGCATGGATTTATATACTGTGACCCCAAAGAATGGTTAAAAATAAAAAAATAAATCAATACTTAACTTCCGATGGCCCCCGCAGTCTTGCTTCGCTCCGTCCTGGCTGCCGGCAGATCATGGTACACTGAAGGACCTGCCGACGTCAGCATCGCGTGACCCGTCACATGACTATGACGTCAGCGCAGGTCTTTCAGTCCACCGCGATCTGCCGGCATGGGAGGACGAGCGCAGCGGGGGCCATCAGAAGGTAAATATAACATTTATTTTTTATTTTATTCTTTTTTTACAGGTTCTATGGTGCCCGGGTCCGGTGGAGAGTCTCCTGTCCTCCACACCCGGGTACCATCCGCGCATTGGAACGCATGGATTCTGCATGTACAGATGCAGTGATGCGGATTCCATGCGTTCCAATGCAAGTCAATGGCGGCGAAAACGCAGCGCTTCCGCAAAATAATGCGGATTATCATTGGGGAACATGGAAGGCCTTCTACCATGCGTTTTTTAAGCGTTTCTGCAGCATTTTTGCCACTGCGGAAACTCCTAAAAAACGCATCGTGGGCACACAGCCTAACAATCACAGACTGAAGTGATCTTGCTACTTCTTGAAAGAGCAGGCATTGCAGTCAGAGCCAGTAGAGACCTCTCTTGCAACCTGCACTAGATCAGTGTCTGCACCGAAAGGTGAGTTTAAGGCCACGTGCACATGTTGAGTGTTTGGTCAGTATTTTATCTCAGAATTTGTAATCCAAAACCAGGAGTGGGTGATAAATACAGACGTGGTGACGAGTTTCTATTATACTTTTCCTGATTGTTTCACTCCTGGTTTTGGCTTACAAATACTGAGATAAAATACTGACCAAATACTGAACGTGTGCACGTGGCCTAATGCCATTTTTTATATTAAGCCCATCCGTGAGTTAAAAATGTTTTTTCCTATATTGCGCAACCTCTTTAAGATTATACCTTAATGGGGTTGTTCAGCCGAGTGCAATTTGCCAAACCTTAAAAGCGAGTAATATACACAGTGTTAGGCTATGCATGAGTTTTTTTGAGATGTTAAAAAACGACAGCTTTTTCAAGGGTAAATTGCTCAGCAAAGTATTCTCTTTTCCTTTTGGTTTTAGAAGAATTTTTTTCCTAAAGCATTATTTCCTGCCTTCAGATTGGACAGTGCCTAGTTTGGTGCAGTTTCCATCAGGACACACTTCAAAGAAGTGACATGTACTTTATTTTTTTAGACCAGGATTTTTTTTTCATTTTTTAGAAAAAAAAATCTCATTATCAGCAAAGTGGATTTGCCACAGAAATGAATAGGGAGAGTTTTCCAAGTGTTTTTGAAAAGGTTTTTGATGGGAATTTTGGAAAGCAAAAGCAAAAAAAAGCTCCTAAATAAACTCTGCATGTATATAGAATTAGGGTTTGAGTCTGCTTGCCAATTTGAATAGTCGTCACTTGACCACAAGTTAGCGATTTGTATCCTTATGTCACATGCCAACTAGTTTCTTTTCCTGCCACTCTCAATAGAACACTGAGAGAAGCAGATGAGAATCTAGTCGGCATGTGAGTGCAGCTAAGCAAATCCCATACTTGGGGTCACATGGCGACCACTTGAATTGGCAAGAATATTACACACTATTAGGACTCAATTAACTGCAGTGCTTGCCAAAAATGTTGGGAACCTGACAACTGATACATGCTGCCCAATCCTAGGGTAACCTGCATGTATCAGTCACTGGCTGTAAGATTTCAGCAATGTTTGTTTGACCTGAAACACTGCAGCATTTCAGGGAAAAAGATACTTAAAAAGTCACCTGGACTGAGCTGCACATGTGACTAGTCAGAAAGGCGGGTCCCTGGCAGCTCATCCCTGCCTGCTCCCCTTGAGTGACTGGTCTCTCTCTATGCATGCACACAGGGGACTGGCCTTCTCGACTAGTCACTGCGTGGCTTGGTCCTTGACAGCTTTTAAAGTAAATGCTGTGGCGTTTCAGAGTCAAACATACCTGGCTGTGATAATACAGCCAGTGACTGATACACGCATGGTATCAGTGGACCGGGCAGCATGTATCAGCTGTCAGGTTCCCTTTAAGGACAGGAACAATGAATTTTCAGATAAGTGTTTTAATACCATAGATGGTCCATATTGAACAAGGACTACTTATGGCTGATGTCTCATTTTACTGCTTTTAAAGCCTTTAAAGAAGAGTGGACCAAAAATTCATTTCATAAAAGCTTTAACCGATGAAGTAAAAACCTTCAATGAATTAACCTTGAAAACTGAAATGAAGTCTTTTAAAAGATTCCAAGTATGGACACCTGTCCTGTCTCATGTATATGAATACACCGTCTCAACAATAAAGACAGCAATCTAAGGGATTTTCAAGTGATTCTATAAAATGTGTTGAATATAGAGTTTAGGTGACTTTTATCTAACTTTCAATGCCCATTTAACGCTATCAGAAACGTTCAGCATATGGATCCATATGTGTGTATTTTAACTCTTCTTATGCTCTCCTCCAGGTCGTCAACCAGATCTCCAATGTTTTACCAAGGATTTGTTAGGTCTTATAATGTGATTCTTCCTTTGAGAGTACATTCTTGTTTCCCTCCCGCGCTCTTCGCAGCTCCCTTCAGTCAGATACAGTTAGGTCCATATATATTTGGACAGAGACAACATTTTTCTAATTTTGGTTCTAGACATTACCACAATGAATTTTAAACAAAACAATTCAGATGCAGTTGAAGTTCAGACTTTCAGCTTTGATTTGAGGGTATCCACATTAAAATTGGATGAAGGGTTTACGAGTTTCAGCTCCTTAACATGTGCCACCCTGTTTTTTAAAGGGACCAAAAGTAATTGGACAATTGGCTCCAAGGCTATTTCATGGACAGGTGTGGGCAATCCCTTCGTTATGTCATTCTCAATTAAGCAGATAAAAGGCCTGGAGTTGATGTGAGGTGTGGTGCTTGCATTTGGAAGGTTTTGCTGTGAAGTAAACATGCAGTCAAAGGAGCTCTCCATGCAGGTGAAACAAGCAATCCTTAAGCTGCAAAAACAGAAAAAACCCATCCGAGAAATTGCTACAATATTAGGAGTGGTAAAATCTACAGTTTGGTACATCATGAGAAAGAAAAAAAGCACTGGTGAACTCATCAATGCAAAAAGACCTGGGCAGCCACGGAAGACAACAGTGGTGGATGATCACAGAATAATCTCTATGGTGAAGAGAAACCACTTAACAACAGCCAACCAAGTGAACAACACTCTCCAGGAGGTAGGCGTATCAATATCCAAATCTACCATAAAGAGAAGACTGCATGAAAGTAAATACAGAGGGTTCACTGCACGGTGCAAGCCACTCATAAGCATCAAGACGAAAAAGGCTAGACTGGACTTTGCTAAAAAAACATCTAAAAAAGCCAGCACAGTTCTGGAAGAACATTCTTTGGACAGATGAAACCAAAATCAACCTCTACCAGAATGATGGAAAGAGAAAAGTATGGCGAAGGCGTGGTAGAGCTAATGATCCAAAGCATACCACATCATCTGTAAAACATGGCGGAGGCAGTGTGATGGCTTGGGCATGCATGGCTGCCAGTGGCACTGGGTCACTAGTGTTTATTGATGATGTGACACAGGACAGAAGCAGCCGAATGAATTCTGATGTATTCAGAGCCATACTGTGTGCTCAGATCCAGCCAAATGCAGCCAAACTGATTGGTCGCTGTTTCATACTACAGATGGACAATGACCCAAAACATGAAGCCAAAGCAACCCAGGAGTTTATTAAAGCAAAGAAGTGGAATATTCTTGAATGGCCAAGTCAGTCACCTGATCTCAACCCAATTGAGCAGCATTTCACTTGTTAAAGACTAAACTTCAGACAGAAAGGCCCACAAACAAACAGCAACTGAAAACCACCGCAGTGAAAGCCTGGCAAAGCATCAAAAAGGAGGAAACACAGCATCTCGTGATGTCCATGAGTTCAAGACTTCAGGCAGTCATTGCTAACAAAGGGTTTTCAACCAAGTACTAGAAATGAACATTTTATTTACAATTATTTAATCTGCACAATTACTTTTGGTCCCTTTAAAAACAGGGTGGCGCATGTTAAGGAGCTGAAACTCCTAAACCCTTCATCCAATTTTAATGTGGATACCCTCAAACGAAAGCTGAAAGTCTGAACTTCAACTGCATCTGAATTGTTTTGTTTAAAATTCATTGTGGTAATGTCTAGAACCAAAATTAGAAAAATGTTGTCTCTGTCCAAATATATGTGGACCTAACTGTAGAATACAGTAGTTAGACTAGATCCAGCTTTGTTCTGGTAGTTATTGCAGCTTTTATCTCACAAGCGACCATTTTAACTCACGGTGAGACAAAATGGGTTCAAAGTCATCAATGCTTTTCCCCATTCTTTTCATAAAAGTACACTATTATACTAAACTAATTGATCAAATAATAGGAGGACAATTTTGAAAATGTTTCTGAAAAAGTCATGAAAAGCTACCTTGCTGATAATCTCTGCGGGAAGCTAATGGCATAGTGCTCTTATGATTACTAAGAGAAACACGCAATTCTGTTACTGACATGTAATGGATTCTGACGGATTGCCAAGGGCAGTGTCACACTCTGCTGTGCACTCGTTCTAGAAATGTTGCCCACTTTGCTAGTGTCAGTTAATGGTTACAGTATGTGTAGGAGACAATTGTCGGAGCTTTGGTATTGGTTTGACATTATACAATAAAAGCATAAAGAAGAGGGCAAGCAGTGATCTATGGACGCTGTCCTCCCATTAGTTCCCAGCATTGACTGAAAATATAATCTCTTAGTGGTGGGCAATTAATATTCCCGAGGGGCCACATGAGAGACAGTTACTATTCTGGAGGCCGAACTAGAAGTCTAAAATTAATTCTGCTCAATATTAATATTAACATATTAATTATAATTATTATATTATATTAATATTAATTGTATCATTTAACATTGAGCAGAATTAAGTATGCTGACACCCTCCCATATACCATATGAGCCTGCACACAGCCCCATATATACAGTATGAGCCCCCACACAGCCTCCTACATACAGTGTAAGCAGGTGACCAGATGCAACGCGCAGGGACAAGGTGGAAGTACCCAATGAAACTGTTTGTGTCCCTAATGTGGCTGGAAATTGTGGTAACTATAGCAATGGTAAATAATAGTGTTGAGCGAGCATGCTCGACGCTGCTCGGTACTCGCCCGAGCATCACGCTACTCGGGATATTCGGCGAGCACCGAGCATTTCCGGGTTACTCGGGGGGGAGCTCGGGTCTCCGCCCTGCACATTTGGCGCTCTTTACAGAGCCAATGAACATGCAGGGATTGCCAGGCAGTCACTGTAATGTCGCAGCCATGTTGGTTGTGGGCATTACAGTGATTGGCTGACCGCACAGCGTCACCTCGAGTATTTAAAACAGGGCGCCGCCATCTTGGACACATTCGCTCCGGATCAGACAGTGTAGGCACAGCACTGCTGATTTAGGGAGAGATATATCCTGCGAAATAGTTAGTGTAGGGTCTGTAAAGGCTGCCAGATCAAACAAACAGTCCTTCTCAGGACTAATATCCATCCCAGATATCAGGCAGGCAGGCAGGCTGTATAGGAGACGCAGTGGTTATACCAGAAAACGCTGCATTACAGTCCTCTGTGCTCCTGTTGCTGAAATTAATGGACTTAGCTCCAGGTCTCGGGGGCCAGGAAAATTCCTTTTTTTTTTTCATCTAAATCCTCTTTTTTTTTCCTCCTTCACACTGTACAAATACCCGTCTTATTAACCTTTTGGTGTCCCCCCCCCCCCCCAAAAAAAAAGTGTGTCTCTGATTTTTCAGACACAAATACATCTGTTGAAAATAGTGTGGTATAGGCCCGAGAAATACAAGTATGGTTTTGCAGTTCCACGGTTCAAACCTCTGTATTATCCACTTTTGGACCATTTATATCTAAAAAAAACAGTTTGAGTGTGTCGCTCACTGTTCAACCGCAAATATATATATTTAAAAAAGTCTAGTATACCCTAGTAAACAATAACTGTGGTTTTGCCATTCCATGGTAAAAAATCTCTATTATCCAGCTTTTGGTATTTTTTCCGTAAACAGTAATAGTTTCTCCCTGATTGTTCAGATTGTTTAAAAGAGTCGGGTGTAGGCCAGAGAAACAGAACTGTGGTTTTCCTCTTCCACGGTTCTAATCTACTTTTTTTACCCTTTTTCCATTGATAGTGCGAGTGTCAGCTATTTTACTTAATTTACAATGGGCAAGGCGCGTGGCAAGGGACGTGGAACTGGACGTTCTGGTGATGGTGCGTGTAGAGGACGGGGCCGTGGCCAAGGTGAAAGTGTGCCACAACCAACAGCCACATCTTCTCGCTCCCACTTCTTAACCGAATTACTAGGGAAGCACAGAACAACACCAGTATTGTGAACTGATCAGTGCGAACAGGTTATTAATTGGATAGCAGATAATACTTCCAGTTACCTGGCACCACCACCTCCGGTCTGTCTTCTACATGGTCAACTCTTAGAAGCCGTGAGTTTCGACCGCATACTCCTCCTCACCCTGATGCTCCTTCCTCCCACCATGCCGAGTGTCGTCAGACAGCAACTGATCCCACACTTGGACACTTTGAAGAGCTGTTCACTGGTCCATTTCCAGATTTGTGCCCCTCGCCTGATCCGCTTGAAGTGGTGGAAGAGGAGATCCCATGTAGCGATGCCCAAATATTTGAACAGCCACGGCCACAGGAAGTCGACGCTGGCAATTTGTCACAAGAGGTGGACGATGACGAGACACAATTGCCAGGAAGTGAGGAGGAGGATCGTGATGTGCAAGTGGAAGAGGAGGAGGTGGTGGATGATCTAGTAACTGACCCAATGTGGCAGGAGGACATGCAGAGCGAGGCCAGCAGCACACAGGGTGAGGGAGGCAGAGTACCCCAACAGGCAGGAAGAAGCAGTGTGGTGGCCGCACACAGAAGGCGGGCAACAGTTTCCCGTAACACCAACATGAGGTCAGGAATTTTTTTAAAGACTCTACTGATAACCCCAAAAAGGCCATTTGTACCACCTGCCATGCCAGTATCAGCAGGTGTGGCAAAACTACCAGCCTGACCACCACCAGCATGATCAGGCACATGGCAGCAAAGCACCCGACTTTATGGGGCGAACCCCAGGGTCCACAACCCATGTCAGCGGGTGTCACCACTGCTTCTTCCCCTGGGCCGCGTGGGGAACCCGGAACCGGGCCTGTTGTAGGATGCTGGGGGTTGTAGTCTCCGTGTGGCGGTGACCCGGTCCGTGCCCAGGGCGGTCAAACCAGTGGCAGTCTATTGGTGTTATAATAAGTGTCCGACTACGCCACCCGTGGATTGCGGTCAGTGGGGACCGCCGCTGCGCTGCCGACCGCTGAGGCTGATGTTGTTTGCGCAGCCGAGTATGGGATAACTCCCCACGGGAGAAGTATTGCCTCAGGGCAGCTAATGTGGATGATGATGGGAGTGATGGTGTGAGTGTCCCGGTAGTAATGGTGCTGGTGCGGCGATGAAACACAGAGACTTGTAATTGCAGTTTCCAAAGCTTTACTCACGTTTGTTATTCTGGTCACTTGTGCACATGAGGGACCGCCCAAGCCGTGCTGCGTTCACCAGGCAAGGGACTCGACCAACTCCCAGGCAATTCCAGAGCGTGGCATAGGGCTCCCTTCCTTTCCTTTCTCTGGCCGTCCCCACCAGTGACCCACCTTTGTCCAGCTTCCTCGGGCCTTCTGTTGGCGAAACCTCTCCCGGTTTCCCTGACCCTATGTGGTATGCCTTTCTGGTGGATGTAGTGAGGGGTCGCACCAAGATGTGGTAACAACCTCCGGTCTTTGGCTGAGGAATCTGTTGCCTCCACCAATTTGGGTTCCGGTACCCTATTCTGCCAACCCTTCACCCAGTATCTCCTCTGGGCATATGGGCTTCCTTCTGCCTTCGTGTCTCTGGGCCTTTCTCTGTGTTCCTTGCTTCCTTTCTCCTCTGTTCCAGTTCCTTTCCTACTTTCCTTTCTGTTCCTTCTTCTCTCTCTCTCTCTCTCTCAGGCTCCAGCCTCCTGACAAGGCCTGCCTGCAGAGCAGAGCCCATGCAGGTGCTCTGCTTCCTGTCTTCTCCTCAGACTGTCTCCACTGAACTGAACACTGTCCTAAGATGGTGCCCTCCTTATATACCTCCTTCTATGTGTGAGCCCAGGTGACTAGCAACCAATGGGCTCCTACCTATGCTCAGAGACCCACCCCTATCTGCTCCTACACCACTGGGTATTCCACCCCTCCCCACTCCAGTCAAGGACAGATGCTGTCGTGCCTGCACTTCTATCTTGTGGGAGCACCGTTGAGCTGTCCCTCGGAAATGGGGTGTGTGTGGTGCATGCAGCTTACTGAGTCCTGGTCCACACTCCATCCTTACCCGGGAGTGGAATATCACACCTCTGGTTCGAGGTGCAATACCCCTGTAGCAGCCGAGCCCTCGGGGTGCTACACAATCCCCTGTCCATACTGCATGCAAAGATGCCCCCTCCTCTCAGTCTTCACTTGTTATGGCAGTTTCTCAAGAAACAGCATCAACGTCCACCTCCACGTCCCACCGCAGCGTTCAATTGTCCATATCCCAGACCTTTGAATGACCTTACCTGGTGAACGCAGCACGGCTCAGGCGGTCCTTCATGTGCACAAGTGACCTGGATGAGAACTGTGAGTAAAGCATTGGAAACTGCAACCACACGTCTCTGTGTTTCATCGCCGCACCAGCACCATTAGTACTGGGACGCTCACACCATCACTACCATCATCTACTCTAGCTGCCCTGAGGCAATACTTCTCCCGTGGGGAGTTATCCCATTCTTGGCTGCGCATATAACAGCAGCCTCAGCGGTCTGCAGCGCAGCGGCGGTCCCCACTGACCGCAATCCACGGGTGGCGTAGTCGGACAATTACAACACAAATAGACTGCCACTGGTTTGACCACCCTGAGCCAAGGACCGGGTCGCCGCCACACGGAGACTACAACCCCCAGCATCCCACAAGAGGCCCGGTTCCGGGTTCCCCACGCTGCCCAGGGGGCGAGTCAACTTTGGCGTAGTCGGCAGGATCTTTACCAACCCGCCACAAGCGGGTATTGCGTGCCTGAAGAAGATCGTACATGTACCTTGAAAAGAAGTCTCCCGCCATTTCCAGAAGTTTCCCGCCGTCCGGAGTCGTTTCCCGCCATCCGGAACCGATTCCCGCCATCAGACGCCATCTTGGACCGTTTCCCGCCATCTTCATCCGTTTTTCCCGCCCTGGCAGAGCGGACACCATTATGTGCACACCAAAAGACAGCAGGAAGCTGCCTCCCATCGTGGGCCAGGTCCCAGAGTGGCGCCAAAGAAGGAGCCCGCCCCCAGCAACAATGAGTGCAGCAGTGGAGATGTCCATCAACGTGGGGGGGCTGCTCCTGAAGGTGATTGTCAGCAGATGCCCCCAAGACCAACCCCCATGGGGGCGGATAGGAAAGAAAACTGTGGGGCCGGGCGCGGCCTGGATCAGTCTGGACCTGCTGCACCCGGAGATGGAGGGAGCAGCGAACCCCACCAGCACCCTGGCCCGCAGCCTGCTGCAAGCTGAGCCACCCTGCAGCCTGACAGAGTTGCTAGCCCAGCTGCCCAGGGACCCGGACAGTGCGCGCGCAGCGCTGGAAGACCTGAACAGGAGGATGGTCCGGGCGCAGCGGGATGTGTTTGCCGGGTGGAGAGAGGAGATGGCCCGGCAGCACGAAGGCAGCCAGCGGAGGACCCCGCCGGGACCGGGCAGCGCGCTTACCGCTGGGCGCGGAGAAGAGGGACCGGCAGCTGCGGACGACGCCGCGGAGGAGGCCACGGAGACCGAGGCAGGTAATGGGGACGCCACCACCCCAAGCCCTGGGAACACCAGCCTGCCCTCACCCTCAGCTGCGGGACCCGAAGCCCCGGGGACCGTACCTGACATCATGCCTCCACCGCCGCCAGCTAGGCCTCAGGCTGCAAACGTCACTGTCACGCCCCGCCCCGCGCTGTGCCCTCTGAACCCGGGCGCCGTAAAGCGGGAGACATCACAGGCCGGGACGCAAGGCCCAGCACACCCGGGCGACGCTGCCTCACCAGCGCCCCCTACCTTGGCGGTGCCACCCCCGGGCGCGACCAACAAGCGACCACCGGCCTGGTCGCAAGGCCGAGTGCCCCTGGGCGCTGCCACCCGTCCGAAGCCCGCGGTGCCACCCCTGGTTGCGGACCTGTACGCCCAACATACCAGCCCGGACGGGCTGCCCTTTGAGTGGCCACCGGAGTTTGTCAACCCCCGTCTCCGGAGAGAACAACCCCTGAGCGAGCCTCTGATCCCGGCCCCGGAGCCTGCCAACATCGCTCCACCCCCGCCGGAGGATGCCCAGTTTACATGGGACCCCACCGGCGAGAATCTCATGGGGTTCACCCAGGAGACCCGGGCGGAAGCAGCCCATCGCCTGGATTGCTGCCGTCAACAGCTGGCCACCTTTGAAAGGGAGTGGCGGTAGAGGCGCATCAGGGAGGAGCGACTCCAAGCCCGGAGCGCGGAGCAGAAGAGGAGGGCCCGACAAGACTCCCAGGCCATCCGCGGTCCCAGAGCCACCGGGACTGTAGTAAAGTTCCAGCTGGAGCATGGCTGGGGCTTCATCCGAGATCCGGAGGCTGACACCGACGTCTTTGTCACCAGAAGGGACGTGGAAAGCCACCTGCCGAGGGACATCACGGACGTGACCTGTACCCCGGTGACGTGGTCACTTACACCTGGCATAAGGGCGCAAAGGGACTGTATGCCCTCCATGTCCACCGTCTAACAGAGGAGGAGCTGCGGTACCGCCCAGACATGGACTACCCTGAAGATCAGGACGGATCTGAAGGCTATGAGGAAGGAGCATCAGGGGGACACCGTTATTGAATAAACGGTAAAATTAACTGTAAATAGTTACCCGTCAGGGTATCAGAATTGTGGATGAAACTGTTTCCTGATAAAAGTTACCCCCCTACATCCCCTACAAGGCTGAGGACTGTGAGCAGCCATTCCCCCTTTCCAACCGGCCGAGGACTGGGAACGGCCAATCACTTGTAAATAGTTGCGCTTCCTAAAGCGCCCCTTACTGGTTTTATGAAAAAGACTGCAACGTCTACCTCAGGATTAAATGGACTGTTGCACCTTTACCTGGTCGCAAGTTGCACAGCGGCCAGAGCTCAAGAATGTTTTACTTGAAAAAGATTTATATTGAAAAGTTTAATTTGCTGCTAAAAGAGTTTATGGTATTATATGTGTGTGTGTGAAGAAAGTCTTATAATGTTTATTAATGCTTATACCAGTAACGTTGGAAAGAAAAGAGTACCTCCCATAAAGGGATGAGTTTTTGGTTAAATGTCTTATATGCGAATGCATTCTAAAAATTTTGTATGTCGAAAATTGTTTTATTCTTTTCCAGCCCGAGGACGTGCTGTGATTTACCAGGGGGGAATGTAGCACCCCGAGGGCTCGGCTGCTACAGGGGTATTGCACCTCGAACCAGAGGTGTGGTATTCCACTCCCGGGTAAGGATGGAGTGTGGACTAGGGCTCAGTAAGCTGCATGCACCACACACACCCCATTTCCGAGGGACAGCTCAACGGTGCTCCCACTAGACAGAAGTGCAGGCACGACAGCATCTGTCCCTGGCTGGAGTGGGGAGGGGAAAGTAAACCCAGTGGTGTAGGAGCAGATAGGGGTGGGTCTCTGGGCATAGGTAGGAGCCCATTGGTTGCTAGTCACCTGGGCTCACACATAAGGGAGGTATATAAGGTGGGCACCATCTTAGATCAGTGTGCAGTGCAGAGAAGAAGTTAAGAGTGAGAGGAGAAGACAGGAAGCAGAGCCTCTGCATGGGCTCTGCTCCACGGGCAGGCCTTGTCAGGAGGCCGGAGCCTGGGAGAGAGAAGAAGGAACAGAAAGGAAAGCAAGAAAGGAAACAAGGAACAGGAACACAGAGAAAGGCCCAGAGACACGAGTGAAGAAGGAACCCTAAGAACCCACGAGATAACGGGTGAAGGGTTGGCAGAGCAGGGTACAGGAACCAAAATTGGTGGAGGCGACTAATCCTCAGCCAAAACCGGAGGTTGTGACCACATCTTGGTGCGACCCCTCACTACATCCACCAGGAAAGCATACCACATAGGGTCAGGGAAACCGGAGAGAGGTTTCGCCAACAGAAGGCCTGAGGAAGCTGGACAAAGGTGGGTCACTGGTGGGGACGGCCAGAGAAGGGAAGAGAAGGGAGCCCTGTGCCACGCTCTGGAATTGCCTGGGAGTTGGTCGAGCCCCTTGCCTGGTGAACGCAGCACGGCTCAGGCGGTCCTTCATGTGCACAAGTGACCTGGATGAGAACTGTGAGTAAAGCATTGGAAACTGCAACCACACGTCTCTGTGTTTCATCGCCGCACCAGCACCATTAGTACTGGGACGCTCACACCATCACTACCATCATCTACTCTAGCTGCTCTGAGGCAATACTTCTCCCGTGGGGAGTTATCCCATTCTTGGCTGCGCATATAACATCAGCCTCAGCGGTCTGCAGCGCAGCGGCGGTCCCCACTGACCGCAATCCATGGGTGGCGTAGTCGGACAATTACAACACAAATAGACTGCCACTGGTTTGACCACCCTGAGCCACGGACCGGGTCGCCGCCACACGGAGACTACAACCCCCAGCATCCCACAAGAGGCCCGGTTCCGGGTTCCCCACGCGGCCCAGGGGGCGAGTCAAATACAAAAGTGCAAAAAAGCATAAAAAAATGCTACTTGTGAACATAGCCCAAGGTGTGGAGGAGTATTTTTGTTTTTGGTTATTTATTTTACCTTTTACACAAGTCTTTACCCTGGAAAGGAACTTCCTTAACATATTTCACAGAAAAGCAGTTTCAGTTTAGTTTTTGAACGTTTTATTGTGAGCCCGTAAAAGTGGCTTAATACCACTGACCACGTTGTTGACAGCAGTGACCTGGGGGTCAGAAATGCTTCCTGGGGTGATCCCCATGCTGCCCCCATGTCATATGAGCACTGTCACTATCGTTTTGGGCACTTGTTAGGCTTTTAAAAGACTGCCGGGGGTGCCACCGCAAAAATGCTTGGGTCTCCCATAGACTAACATTGGGCTCGCTGCTCGGGTCGAGCACCCGAGTATCACGGCGAGCTCGGCCCGAGCTTCGAGCACCCGAGCATTTTAGTGCTCGCTCAACACTAGTAAATAATGAATAACAGGGTAATTACAGCATGAAATATACAATATCAATCATATAATGAATCCTCAGGTCCACTCTATTATAACAGTCTCTTCTTATATACAGTATTTGTATAGTCTTCTAGCAGGCATGGTGTTCCCGATAACGAGAGTCACTGTACTGTTTCTTCCTCTAGCACAGGCACTAGCGGGAGTTTCCAGTTCTTCCCTCTAGTCCGCAAGAACTCCTGACAAAGTCTAGCAAGGCTCACTGGGCCTCCTTCACTTCTCCCTTTCTGTTGCACTGGCCCAGGCCGACCGCTGTACCGTACGTCAGTGCTGGAAGCAACGGCCCAGCTCACTCGCGCCTCCTGTTGACACAGGTGTCCAAGCATAGTTTCCTCAAAATCTTCAGGTATTGACCAACAGCGGATGTCTCTCGTACCCGGTGGGATGAGGGCTGGGCCTCGGCTTTTGACTTGCGTCATCTGGGCTCCGGTTCTTGGGTCTGATCTTTAGGACTTGAAACTTGTCTTGGGCAGGTCTGGTCTTTGGGCCTTGACTGGCATCATCTGGATTCCGGGGCTTGTCCGGGACTGCCTAGGTCTTGCTTCCAGGTGCGCCACAAGGTTTGCGCTTCCTGTAATGGCCCGGCACCCTGCCCTCAGCATCTCTCTAGACACACATCCTGTCCATCCCTTCTCTTGGCGCCAAATTTCCTCCCGTTTTGGAGTGCTGGCCTTTTATACCAGGGAACTGCATCATCAAGGTCACCTGATCGGGTGCTCCATCTAAACTCAGCCCTCCTGAAACTCTCCCTCTTCTGGTCTGTCCCGCAGGGTCCCGTTTAGACAGTAGATAGCAGTCCTCATGCACAAATGCTACACAGCGCTGGGGATTCTCATCCTTGATGTCACACCCTCTTACAACAGTATGAGCCCTCAAATAGCCACTGTATACAGACACTCTTCCCATATAAATATGAAAAAGAAAACTACACAAACTCAATTCGCTCCCACTCCCCCAACACTCTGTTAAGATCTTTGGTGCACTCACACTCTGGAAAGCAGATGCGATGTAGTGACGTCATTACTAGTGTTGAGCAAGCATGCTCGACACTGCTCGGTACTCTCCCGAGCATCTCAATACTCGGGATGTTCGGCGACCACCGAGCATTTTCGGTTAACTGGGGCGAGAGCTCGGGTCTCCGCCCTGCACGTTTGGCGCTTTACAGAGCCAGTGAACATGCAGGGATTGCCAGCCAGTCACTGTAATGCCGCAGCCATGTTGGTTCTGGGCATTACATTGATTGGCTGGCCGCACAGCGTCACCTCGGGTATTTAAAACCGGGCGCTGTAATCTTGGACACAGTCGCTCCGGATCAGACAGTGTAGGGAGAGTGCTGCTGAGCTAGGGAGAGATTTATACTGCAAAATAGGTAGTGTAGGGCCACTAAAGCCTGCAAAAATCGTCTTATTAACCTTTTGGTATTTCCCCCCCAAAATAAAAATTGAGTGTGTCTGTGAGTGTTCAGACACAAATAAATCTGTTTAAACGAATCTGGTGTATGCCAGATAACTAGAACTGTGGTTTTCCTCTTCCACAGTTCAAATCTCCTTTTTATTACCCTTTTGCCATTGATAGTGTGAGTGTAAGCTATTTTACTTCATTTACAATGGGCAAGGCGCGTGGCAAGGGACGTGGAACTGGACGTTCTGGTGATGGTGCGTGCAGAGGACGGGGCCGTGGCCAAGGTGAAAATGTGCCACAACCAACAGCCACATCTTCTCGCTCCCAGTTCTTGACCGAATTACTAGGGAAACGCACAACAGCACCACTATTGCCAACTGATCAGTGTGAACAGATTATTAATTGGACAGCAGATAATAATTCCAGTCACCTGGGCACCACCACCTCCGGTCTGTCTTCCACATGGTCAAGTGTTAGTAGCCGTGAGTCTCGACTGCATACTCCTCTTCACTCTGATGCACCTTCCTCCCACCATGCCGAGTGTCATCAGACAGCAACTGATCCCACAGTTGGACACTCTGAAGAGCTGTTCACTGGTCCATTTCCATATTTGGGCCCCTCGTCTGCTGCGCTTGAAGTGGTGGAAGAGGAGATCCCATGTAGCGATGGCCAAATATTTGAACAGCTATGGCCACAGGAAGGCGACGCTGGCAATTTGTCACAAGAGGTGGACGATGACGAGACACAATTGCCACGAAGTGAGGAGGAGGACTGTGGTGCGGAAGTGGAAGAGGAGGAGGTGGTGGATGATCTAGTAACTGACCCAATGTGGCAGGAGGACACGCAGAGTGAGGCCAGCAGCACACAGGGTGAGGGAGGCAGAGTACCCCAACAGGCAGGAAGAAGCAGTGTGGTGGCCGCACAGAGAAGGCAGGCAACAGTTTCCCGTAACACCAACATGAGGGACGTTGCCAGTACAACCGGTAGGTCTTCCAGAGTCAGGAATTTTTTTAAAGACTCTGCTGATAACCCCAAAAAGGCCATTTGTATCACCTGCCAGGCCACCATCAGCAGGGGTGACAAAACTACCAGCCTAACCACCACCAGCATGATCAGGCACATGGCAGCAAAGCACCCGACTTTGTGGGGCGAACCCCAGGGTCCACGACCAGTGTCAGTGGGTGTCACCACTGCTTCTTCCGCTGTTGTGCGTGTAAGAGAACCCCCTGTTGTGCGTGCAAGGCAATCCCCTGTCCATACTGCATACTTCTCTGAGTCTTCACTTGTTATGGCAGTTTCTCAAGAAACAGCATCAACAGCTACGTCCCACCGCAGCGTTCAATTGTCCATATCCCAGACCTTTGAACGAAAGCGCAAATTCGCAGCCAATGCCCCACAGGCCACAGTCCTAAATTCACACATTTCACGACTACTTGCGTTGGAAATGCTGCCTTTTAGGCTGGTGGAGACGGAATCCTTCCGCAACCTTATGGCGGCGGCCGTCCCTCGGTACTCGGTCCCCAGCCAACACTATTTTGCCCGGTGTGCCATCCCCACACTACACAAGCACATGTCCCAAAACATCTGCCGTGCCCTCAACAGCGCAGTTACTGGGAGAGTCCACCTGACAACGGACAAGTGCTTGTGGCCAGGGACGGTACATCTCCCTGACGGCACACTGGGAAAACATAGTGGAAGCCGGGACCCAGTCGCACCTTGGGACGGAACACAGCCTCCCCACACCGAGGATTGTGGGCCCTATGTCAGTCAGAGTTAAGGCCCTGTGACCTCCATGTCATTTCCAAGGGGCATTAAAACCGTCTTGTTAAGCTACTGCGACCTCCACCACTTTTCCCAGGGGCATTAAAACCATCTTGTTAAGCTACTGCGACCTCCACCACTTTTCCCAGGGGCATTGATATTGTCTTTTTATTCCACTGCAACCCCCATCACTTTTCCAAGGGGCATTAAAACCATCTTGTTAAGCTACTGCGACCTCCACGTCTCTTCCAAGGGGCATTAAAACCATCTTGCTAAGCTACTGCGACCTCCACCACTTTTCCCAGGGGCATTGATATTGTCTTTTTATTCCACTGCAACCTCCACGTCTCTTCCAAGGGTCATTAAAACCGTCTTGTTAAGCTACTGCGACCTCCACCACTTTTCCCAGGGGCATTAAAACCGTCTTGTTAAGCTACTGTGACCTCCACCACTTTTCCCAGGGGCATTAAAACCGTCTTGTTAATCTACTGCGACCTCCACTTTTCCCAGGGGCATTAAAACCGTCTTGTTAAGCTACTGCGACCTCCACCACTTTTCCCAGGGGCATTAAAACCGTCTTGTTAAGCTACTGCGACCACCACTTTTCCCAGGGGCATTGATATTGTCTTTATTCCACTGCGACCTACACCACTTTTTCCAGGGGCATTAAAACCATCTTGTTAAGCTACTGCGACCTCCACCACTTTCCCCAGGGGCATTAAAACCGTCTTGTTAAGCTACTGCGACCTCCACCACTTTTCCCAGGGGCATTAAAACCATCTTGTTAAGCTACTGCGACCACCACTTTTCCCAGGGGCATTGATATTGTCTTTTTATTCCACTGCGACCTCCACCACTTTTCCCAGGGGCATTAAAACCGTCTTGTTAAGCTACTGCGTCCACCACTTTTCCCAGGGGCATTGATATTGTCTTTTAATTCCACTGCGACCTCCACCACTTTCCCAGGAGCATTAAAACCATCTTGTTAAGCTACTGCGACCTCCACCATTCTTCCAAGGGGCATTAAAACCATCTTGTTAAGCTACTGCGACCTCCACCACTTTTTCAAGGGCCATTGATATTGTCTTTTTATTCCACTGCGACCTCCACCATTCTTCCAACGGGCATTGCATTTCCTCCTAATTTTAGTCAGCTTTTGCTTTTCAATGCATAGGTGAACACTAAGGGAGACCCACTCCCCAATAATGGGTAGAAGGTTTTTAGTATGCTGTCATTCACGTCTGTTTCAAGGGGCATTGCAATTCCTCATAATTTTTGGAAAGCCTTCCATTCACTGCTTAGGCCAAAAGTGCACAGGAGACCCAGTTGCTATAAATGGAAAAAACGGTTTAGTTAAAGCCCTCTGACCTCCATGTCATTTCCAAGGGGCATTGGAGTGCCTCAAAATTTTTGGTAGGCATTGCACTCACTGTATGCCCTATAACTGTGTAGCCGAACCACTCCTTTTGGTACAGAAGCATATCCTACAAGACATGTTTGGTTGACTGGCCTGATATTGATGTGAATGGTCCCTGTTCCTCCTGTTCTCTCCTTTGCCACCACCTCATCCATCATTCATCTGTAAGGTGCCCCAGCAAGGTAGTCGTGGGCGAGCTGTAGCCCCCTCTCGCTCTGACACCCTACAGACAATTCGTGTCCTCCCTCTGATGTGTGGCTGTGTATGTGGTGCTCTCCACTTACTTCAAACCATCCGATCACGGCTGTCTCCAGGCATTTCTCTTCTGGGACCAGGGCAGCAATAAATTCAGAGGACACTAAGTTCTTAACCAGAACTTGAACTTTACTTGGGGTTGAGGAATATGTACAATATTTACAGGCAGATATAATGGATAAGGCCCGACAGGTTATTATCTCTCTCACAGGCACTGGCAACATCTTCAGCCCTTGTTCCCTCTTTAAGTGAAGCATCTCTGTGACTCTAATCTCTAGCCCAACAGACTCTTCTGCAATACCAACATTGATCTGGATCCGATCTCTCCCCCACGTCTTAGCCGGGAGTCCTATTTATCTTCCTCTGCTTCCTGCAGACTAGAAGTGCCCCGGGTCCTCACTACCTCTGATGAGTTTCTCCGGCTGGCTAACAGGACTCTTGCTCTTGCGTAGGGAGACTTTCACACTAGTGATCCCACTGTCTGAGGGTATGGAGCTCCCGTCTACCCTAGCAGCCACCATACATTCAGGCTGCCCGTACGGTTCACCGTCCTATCTCTAACGGAAGAATCACTTCCTGATCCTGGAAACTAAACAGAGATTTTCCTAATGTGCCCACCCTCAGTGAGCTGTCTTCACACAGCATTAACCCATCACTGTCTGTAACACTGCCAGCAGACTCAGCCTGACATCTGCACCCAGGACAGTGGCATCTTGTGGCTGTTTACAGGTACTGCAGCCCACAAGGAATTATGTCAGGATCAAGCTCTATATCACTCAAGGCTTGATCAGGGCACTAAGTTCCCCCTCCACTCTACTGAATGGACCACTAAAGCTAACCCCTTAGCTTGGTCTACCAACAGTTCAGAGAGGTCTAACTACGGGAACACTTTCTTTAACTACTTCAGTGCCAAAGGAAGGTTACGTCCTTCCCCACTATTACACATCACCTGAAGCTTTGTTTAAACGGGAGTCATAGAACTGGGATAGTAGCAGGAAAACATCCAGCAATCCTTGGAGGAGGTAGGATATGCGCCAAAACGCTGACCACCTCAGGCCTAGCCGCTACTACATACATGCGCTTGCATTCCAAGAAAACAAAGCAGACGCTAACTTCTATCATCATTATGCTCCTCACCTTGGCACTCTCAACTCCCCTGATGGAGAAGCCAAGGCCCACCGGAGGAGTCTGGTTCTCTGGTGGGCTCGTCCAATGCTGCTCTAAAGCAGGCCGGGCTAAGAAAAGTATGGGGGAATTTCCAAGGAGAAATAGGGGCGGCTGGGGACCGTTTATGGACACCCGGCCGCCCCCTGGCGGCTGGGGACCGAGCGTGGACACCCGGCCGCCGGGCGGCTGGGGACTGAGTATGGATACCTCGCTGCCAAAGCAGCCATGAGGTAATGGCCAGCTTTGGCCTCCTCCAAACTAAAAGGCCCCAATTCAAGTGCAAGTTAGCAGTATGGTATTGCAGTCTGGGGGTGGGTGGGTGGCAGGCTGCATACTTGCGCTTGCATTGCAAGGAATGGGGGAGGTACAAATTGAACACTGCCCTGGGACAAGGACTAGCATGGGGATAGTTGCAAGTCTGCATCTTCTGATGCGGCAAGGATCACTTCTGATGGGCACACTTTTAGGCAGTAACCTGGGTGTCAGAGATGCTTCCAGGGGTCTTCCCCATGCTATTCCCATGTCTTTTCAGCACTGTATGCATGTGTCACACAGCACATGGCCAGATAAGGTTGTAAAATGTTAAAATGACATTTCCTGTTGAATGCATTTGTCACTGTTGAAAGCAATACAAAAGTGCAAAAACGCATAAAAAATGCTACTTGTGAACATAGCCCAAGGTGTGGAGGAGTATTTTTGTTTTTGGTTATTTATTTTACCTTATACACAAGTCTTTACCATGGAAAGGAACTTCCTTAACCAGGGGCGTACATAGAAATCATGGGGCCCCATAGCAAAAGTCCAAATTGCCCCCCCCCCAATAAAAAATAATAATAAATTCTGCAGTGTAAGTAGAATCGCAGTATATAGGTGCTTTCACATAGCTCAACTTTTGAAGACAGGGAAATGAACATGTCTTGTGGCATGCACATAGTGAATGTGCCCATACTGAAGTCCTTTAGTGTTCTCATCCCTTTTTATCACCCTGTTGATTTAAATACAACAAAACATGCATCCAACACACAGTATTATACCCCCCTACAGTAAATTCCCCTACAGTAACCCTGACACACACACAGTAAGATGACTCCATAGTCCCCCCAGTAAGGTATGATGCCCTCACAAACACCCACACAGCATGATGGCCCCCCATATACCCACACTGTATGATGGCTCCCTAGCAACTCCCCTCCTTCACACAGTATTATGGTTCCCAAGAAGTATGATGGTCCCCACAGACCCACATTGTATGATGGCCCTCACAGCTGCCCACACAGTATAATGGCCCACAGGTCCTCCACTGTATCATGGTCTCCACAGGACCTCCATACAATATGATGAAAGTACCCACAGTATAATGGCCTGCACAGGTACCCCACACAGTATGATGACCCCACAGTAGGCGCCTCCACAGTATAAGGCTCCACAACCCCCTACAAGTCCTGACTGATAAAAAAATATATAAAAATTAATCACCTACCCCTGTTTCCCCAATGAGCTGCTCTATGCACCGTGTGAACGGAGGCGATGCACAGCAGACGTGACATAGTGACATCATGCTTGGTGCGCTGAGACACAGACTCATGGCTGAATGGTACAGCAGGGAGCCTTTAAGCATCTGGTCTCCTAAAGAGCTCAAATGTGACCATATGATCTGCCGCTATTAGTGGTATGCCACTGGTACTATAGTAAGAGCTATTTTACACAGTGACATTCTTATGTACATATGTGTGACGCTGTAAGCCCTACCCTGGGAGATGGGGGACTCGGAGCCGGGTCCTGTGTTGTAGATGGGGTGCAGCCGTGGCCCAGACCCGCTCCGTGCCCAGGGCCGTCACATTAAAAAGGATGGTATGGGCTTATCCGGGTTGAGTGGCTGATCTCGACTACGCCACCTGTGGCACCTGGTGAAGGCCACCAGCGCCGCTACAATCCGCTGAGGCAGGGTGTTATTGCAGCAATCATTGTTACTACTCTCCACAGGCGGAGCAGGGCCTCAGGGCAGAGGGACAGGATGGAGGGGGTTGTAGTCTAGGAGGTCTGGTACTGCGTAGTGCGGTGTAATGCAAAATAAAGAGTCCGGAGGCCATGGGGGTTAACTTCCAGAGTTTTTACTCACGGTGGAGATTGCAGTTGGAAGGCTTCTCCCTGCTCCTCGCGGAGTTCTGCGGTCACCAGAGACGGGGGGGGGGGGGGGTCTGACAACCTCCGAGCAAGTCCAGTGTTCAATCAGGACCCCGCCCCAGAGTGTTCCTAGACTTCAGACCGGGTCCTTTCCTGTCTGTGTGTGTGTAGATAGGCCGGGCCTCCCTCTGAACTTCACTCAGAAAAAGGGTACGGGTGGCAGCTCCGCTCCTTCCGTTACCCGGTGGGATCCTCAGGGCCTACCGGACTTCGCTGACCAGGACGTAGAGTGGCAAGGTCAGGTGTCGGGGGCCGGTACCCCTCTTGCAGCCGGAATCCCTCTGAATAAATCAGGTTGGCGAGGACAGGTGGCGTATACCGCTCCGTCTGCATCCCCCTGGGATCCATTTGTGGTGGAGCTACACTCCTGAGCTCCGGCCCTTCTTTGTCATGGTCCTTGACCGGGCTGAGACATTCATTATCTGCAACCTGCCCCTCGACCCAAAGCCAGGGTACGAGGGCCGTGCCTCCATCCTCTGGAGGTCCACACAGGATCCACGCTCAGGGAGGAAGGTCACGATCAAAGAACGATCAAAGAACCCAGAACCAAGATGGCTTTGTATTAAATATGAAATTTAAAGTGTCACTAAGATGTGAATCCTCCACCCTCACCCACTAATTGATTCCCCTATCTCTTGGTTCCCCAGTCTCCCAATTCCCAGTAGGGGCAGCACCTAGTGCCTACTAGCCCCCTCTGGTGGGAGAAGTGTGGTGTTGGATGTGGAGGTAGGGTCCTGACCATCGCACTGTTCTTACCTCAGAGGAGGAACACTACACCCCATTAAAGAGGTGCAGCATCCCTGTGGCGGTCGAACCCTCAGGGGCGCCACATTCCCCCCTGGTGAAACACAGCACGTCCGCGGGCTGCAAAAGAGCAATACCTGGTACAGTTTTTTTTTTTTATATATATATATGAATAATAAACTATCTTCCCTTTATGGGAGGCACTTCTTCTTAAACGTTTCGAACAGCATATAATATAAAAGTACAAAGGTATAAAAATATAAAAGTACAAGAATCATCCAGAGACATTTATGCACAGACAGATGGGTTAAAGTGCAGGGACTTAAAGGCAGTTCAGAAGCACTAGAGACCTGTCCCAAACCCCCAACGTAGGCCCTGGGGTGGCTGCAGGGCATGAAGATCCCGAGTTGGACCTACAGGAGAGCCACTCCAGACAGGTTTTTCTTCTGAGGTCTGAGGTAGAAATAGCCACGGTTTTACATAAAACCAATAAGGAGCACCTAAAGAGATGCAAACTAGTTACAGGGTATGAGTCTGTCTGCTGCAAGTCCGCAGGGCCAAATGTCTCTAGAAACCGGGAATGTAAATTAAAACATAAACACAACCATTACAACTTTAAACAAGTTACAGCCGCTGGGGCTGCTTAATTCTCGGGTCCCCTCCGGGGAAAAGGCTCATTCCTCCCGACGGAGGCTGACCGGTCCTCTAAGGCCGAGCGCGAGGGGGCATCACTCCCAGACACCTTGTGGACATCCAGGGCGTACCACCCCCGCACCCCGTGGTGGCGGGTATACGTGACTATGTCACCCGGGACGAGGTTCCGGCCAGGGTGTCCCTTTTTCAGCCGCGACTCGACGTCCTGCCGGCTGATGAAGACGTCGTGCTCATGCTGGGAACTCCGAATGAATCCCCACCCCGCCTCATGGTGGAAGAGGACAACTTGCCCTTCCACACGGGGGCTTGGACGGGTCTTCTCCTCCTGGCGTAACAATAGTAAAATCTCGGCACACCAATGGTTAGAATTTAATTGAATTTATTATTAGAGCAGTCCACATATACGTTTCGGTCCGATAATTGGACCTTCATCAGTGTACTGCAGAAAAAAGGATCAAAAAGAGAAATTGTCGCTTATACAAATGAAAATCAAAATACAAGTGTAACAACATAGGTCAAAATTGTGCTACAATTAGTTAAATGCATTAGCAGATTCTGTCAACAATATCAAAGCTGTACAATATATAGCCAATGAACACTTACTGAGTGTGGAATGGGGGAAGAGAAAATAGAATAGAAGAACGCTGTGTTCTTAGTGTGGAACCTGTGGACACAAGGGACATTGGTGGTTTCAGTGAAATAGCCTGAATAGTGGAAGACGCTAAGTTGGTCAGTAATACCTGGAAGATCCTGCTATACCTGGGCGCAGATGGAGTGGGAGTGATGGCATGCGGTATCCACCGCTAATGACCGGCATAGTGCTATGAGAAAACGCGCCGTGTGTAACTAGAGGGTGGGCGGGATCGGAAAGAAGCGATGGCCAATCAGCAAACGGGAGTTTGATAGACATGTTGGCCATATCCGGTAACAATACCGGAAGTGACGTTAGCGGCTACGGGGAACGCTAGTGATTGGTGGAAGTACGCGCATGCGCTAATGCGTGCGTGTCAGCCGATGGCAGAGTGCGTTCCACAGAGTAGGAAGAGGAGATAACAGCTGATCTGTGCATTCCACCTTAGGGGAGTCGTAGATGACGTGATGGGTGTGGAGGGAAGAGGCAGGAGGAGGGCGGATAATGGAATACAGGGAAATCTGAAATGGAAGGAGATAATAGTTAGTACTGATGTAGGTAGACATATTAAGAACAAAATGTTTAAGAGAGGAGGACTTCAATGATAATATCTGATGAGACAAAACACAGAAAAAAATAAAATAAAATAAACAAATGATATGAAACAAAGCACTATAAGATGATCACGGTCTTGATCAGGTGTCACATGAAAGCAAGAGGGTCGTAGTCTCTGTTAAGCCCTCTAGGGGCTAAGGATTGTAATTCATGTATCCAGTAAGCCTCTCTTTGTTTCAGTTTCTGAATGCGGTTGCCACCGCGTCGAGGCTGCTGGATATGCTCAATTACCTGGAATCTAAGTTGTGTGACACTATGTCCTGTTGTGACGAAATGATGGGGGATAGGTAGCAGCAGATTTTTGCACCTGATCGTAGATTTATGCTTTGATATCCTATCCTTGATGGGTTGAGTTGTCTCCCCAACGTATATTAAACCACAGGGGCATTTTATGAGGTATACCACAAAGCTGGTATCACATGTGAAAAAACCTTTAACTGGGTATTGTTTACCGGTTTGGGGATGATGGATGTTATTACCTTTGAGAATGTTATTGCACTGATGGCATTGGAGACAAGGGAATGTACCCTTCTTAGGAGTTTGGAGAAATCTCTGTCGTGGGCCTAGTGTGGTGGATCCTATGTCCGTTCGTATCAGAGAGTCTTTTAATTTCGTTGCCCTTTTGAAACATGGTAAAAATGGATGTTGAAATTCAGTGATGGTTGGGTATCCTGTGCTTAATATGTTCCAATGCTTACGTATAGTTCTATGTAATATATAAGCTGAAGGGTGGAACGTGTGTACAAAGGGAATACGGTTAGAGTTATTGGTCCGAGGGCGATTCTGTTCGCTCAATTGTTCATCTAACAATGGCTGTGGATATCCCCTTTCTTGAAATTTGAGGGACATTTCTAGTAGTCGCTGTTGACGAAGAGATGTATTAGAAACAATACGTCTAACTCTCATAGCACTATGCCGGTCATTAGCGGTGGATACCGCATGCCATCACTCCCACTCCATCTGCGCCCAGGTATAGCAGGATCTTCCAGGTATTACTGACCAACTTAGCGTCTTCCACTATTCAGGCTATTTCACTGAAACCACCAATGTCTCTTGTGTCCACAGGTTCCACACTAAGAACACAGCGTTCTTCTATTCTATTTTCTCTTCCCCCATTCCACACTCAGTAAGTGTTCATTGGCTATATATTGTACAGCTTTGATATTGTTGACAGAATCTGCTAATGCATTTTACTAATTGTAGCACAATTTTGACCTATGTTGTTACACTTGTATTTTGATTTTCATTTGTATAAGCGACAATTTCTCTTTTTGATCCTTTTTCTGCAGTACACTGATGAAGGTCCAATTATCGGACCGAAACGTATATGTGGACTGCTCTAATAATAAATTCAATTAAATTCTAACCATTGGTGTGCCGAGATTTTACTATTGTTACTACGGTGTTGGATCCTACTCGTGCACCCCGGTCCAGTTGTGCTGCGTTCTTCTCTACATTATCTACGCCTTTCCGCATGCACACTGTTGTGCCATGACAGCACCAACATTCTCATACAACGCAGATGAAGCATCCAATATCATTGCCCAGACCAATCTCTCAAGTGATTTTCTGAGGGTTCCACCCAGGGAGTTACGTGGACGAGATCTCGAGAAGGAACGTAGGCATTTAACGAATATTGAGTTACACTGTGCAACTCTCACTGAGTATCTGAGGGTCCATAGGATCCCCAGGGGACTACGGGTAGCACTACGCCCCACTCTCTTTTCGGACATCCCAGACTATTGCACTAAATTTGAACTTATCCTTAACAAATGTTCCTTTGATCTTATGTTACTAACGGTTGATTTCTTACACAAGGCAATCTCCACTACTAAGGAACAAATCAAGAACATAGAGACGCAACTAATATCCTCAATCAGCACAGAAGATTTCCAGGAACTACAAAGTAAGATTCAAGCTAACATCACTGAATTTCAACATCCATTTTTACCATGTTTCAAAAGGGCACCGAATTTAAAAGACTCTCTGATACGAACGGACATAGGATCCACCACACTAGGCCCACGACAGAGATTTCTCCAAACTCCTAAGAAGGGTACATTCCCTTGTCTCCAATGCCATCAGTGCAATAACATTCTCAAAGGTAATAACATCCATCATCCCCAAACCGGTAAACAATACCCAGTTAAAGGTTTTTTCACATGTGATACCAGCTTTGTGGTATACCTCATAAAATGCCCCTGTGGTTTAATATACGTTGGGGAGACAACTCAACCCATCAAGGATAGGATATCAAAGCATAAATCTACGATCAGGTGCAAAAATCTGCTGCTACCTATCCCCCATCATTTCGTCACAACAGGACATAGTGTCACACAACTTAGATTCCAGGTAATTGAGCATATCCAGCAGCCTCGACGCGGTGGCAACCGCATTCAGAAACTGAAACAAAGAGAGGCTTACTGGATACATGAATTACAATCCTTAGCCCCTAGAGGGCTTAACAGAGACTACGACCCTCTTGCTTTCATGTGACACCTGATCAAGACCGTGATCATCTTATAGTGCTTTGTTTCATATCATTTGTTTATTTTATTTTATTTTTTTCTGTGTTTTGTCTCATCAGATATTATCATTGAAGTCCTCCTCTCTTAAACATTTTGTTCTTAATATGTCTACCTACATCAGTACTAACTATTATCTCCTTCCATTTCAGATTTCCCTGTATTCCATTATCCGCCCTCCTCCTGCCTCTTCCCTCCACACCCATCACGTCATCTACGACTCCCCTAAGGTGGAATGCACAGATCAGCTGTTATCTCCTCTTCCTACTCTGTGGAACGCACTCTGCCATCGGCTGACACGCACGCATTAGCGCATGCGCGTACTTCCACCAATCACTAGCGTTCCCCGTAGCCGCTAACGTCACTTCCGGTATTGTTACCGGATATGGCCAACATGTCTATCAAACTCCCGTTTGCTGATTGGCCATCGCTTCTTTCCGATCCCGCCCACCCTCTAGTTACACACGGCGCGTTTTCTCATAGCACTATGCCGGTCATTAGCGGTGGATACCGCATGCCATCACTCCCACTCCATCTGCGCCCAGGTATAGCAGGATCTTCCAGGTATTACTGACCAACTTAGCGTCTTCCACTATTCAGGCTATTTCACTGAAACCACCAATGTCCCTTGTGTCCACAGGTTCCACACTAAGAACACAGCGTTCTTCTATTCTATTTTCTCTTCCCCCATTCCACACTCAGTAAGTGTTCATTGGCTATATATTGTACAGCTTTGATATTGTTGACAGAATCTGCTAATGCATTTAACTAATTGTAGCACAATTTTGACCTATGTTGTTACACTTGTATTTTGATTTTCATTTGTATAAGCGACAATTTCTCTTTTTGATCCTTTTTTCTGCAGTACACTGATGAAGGTCCAATTATCGGACCGAAACGTATATGTGGACTGCTCTAATAATAAATTCAATTAAATTCTAACCATTGGTGTGCCGAGATTTTACTATTGTTACTACGGTGTTGGATCCTACTCGTGCACCCCGGTCCAGTTGTGCTGCGTTCTTCTCTACATTCTCCTCCTGGCGGGCCCGGGACTTTGCAGCCTTGGCGTGCACCTCGAGGCGCTTGCAGCGAATCTCCCTCTGGCATTGCTCCCGGCTGAGTTGAAGGATCTGCTGACGGCACAGCTCGCTCCTCCTGCGCGCTTCAGCCCGGGTCTCCCGGGGGAAGCCCATCAGGTCCCCCCCCTGGTTGTCCCAGGCCCACTCCTCAGTCGCCGGCCAGGTGACTGTCGGTGCGGGTAGCGGTGTCAGCAGAGGTTGCTGCGGGTCTTCTGCAAGTGCGGACCGGTCCGGGTTGGGGTCGGTGGATACCCCAGCAGCCTCAGGTATTTCCGAATCAGGAGTTGGACGGCAGTGCAGGTCTCCGCCTATAGCAGAAGCTTGCAGCTCCGGGGCAAAGACCTGCTCCCAGGTGACCGCGCCAGGCAGGAGATATTCGGCCATGAGGTCCAGTACGGGCACGGTAGGTTCAGCAGCCGGGGCAGGCGAAGCACACTCACCCACCTCTGGTCCGCTCACGACCTCTGTCACCACTTCTCCCTGAGCTTCAGCTCCTTGATGGCGGGTTCGTATGCGCAGCAGCATTTCTTCCTGCCACGCAGCAGACACCGCCTTCTGGGCCTCATCCAGTCTATGTGCAAGACCCGGGGCTTCCTGGTGGAGAAATTCAATATCTCCCGCTGTAAGTATTGTGCCGCTTCGCTCCCTGCCGGGGGAAGGACCTGGGCCAGGTTCGGAAGGTTCCGTTTGTTGCGCTCCAGCAGCGTCCATGTCCGCTCCTGAAGGCCGCCAAACCTCAACTGCAATGGCCGCACCTTGTTGTTTTTTTTCTTTTTCCTCCTCTTTTGGGGCGGCTCCAGGGCGGTATGCTGACAGCCACACCTTCGTTCGGCCCATCCATTTTGACGGGCATTACCCCGCGGACAATTTCTGATGGAAGGGGCGGTCCACACTTTTGGCGCCATGTGGGAGCCTGGTCCACGATAGGAGGTGTTAGAAGACCGTCTTTCTAATACACTATGGCGTCTGTTCTTCTTGGGCGGGCGCCATTTTAAGTGGAAATGACAGTCTAAGGTGTAAGGCACACAGTACCCTGTAGCAATGGGTAATTCCTTCCTTTGCTGCGGGCACACGATCCTGCCGACTACGCCAGTTGAGTGATGCTGTAAGCCCTACCCTGGGAGATGGGGAACTCGGAGCCGGGTCCTGTGTTGTAGATGGGGTGCAGCCGTGGCCCGGACCCGCTCTGCGCCCAGGGCCGTCACATTAAAAAGGATGGTATGGGCTTATCCGGGTTGAGTGGCTGATCTCGACTACGCCACCTGTGGCACCTGGTGAAGGCCACCAGCGCCGCTACAGTCCGCTGAGGCAGGGTGTTATTGCAGCCATCGTTGTTACTACTCCCCACAGGTGGAGCAGGGCCTCAGGGCAGAGGGACAGGATGGAGGGGGTTTTAGTCTAGGAGGTCTGGTACTGCGTAGTGCGGTGTAATGCAGAATAAAGAGTCCAGAGGCCATAGGGGTTAACTTCCAGGGTTTTTATTCACGGTGGAGATTGCAGTTGGAAGGCTTCTCCCTGCTCCTCGCGGAGTTCTGCGGTCACCAGAGACGGGGGGGGGGGGGGTCCGACAACCTCCGAGTAAGTCCAGTGTTCAATCAGGACTCCGCACCGGAGTGTTCCTAGACTTCAGACCGGGTCCTTTCCTGTCTGTGTGTGTGTAGATAGGCCGGGTCTCCCTCTGAACTTCACTCAGAAAAAGGGTGTGGGTGGCAACTCCGCTCCTTCCGTTACCCGGTGGGATCCTCAGGGCCTACCGGACTTCCCTGACCAGGACGTAGAGTGGCAAGGTCAGGTGTCGGGGGCCGGTACCCCTCTTGCAGCCGGAATCCCTCTGAATAAATCAGGTTGGCGAGGACAGGTGGCATATACCGCTCCGTCTGCATCCCCCTGGGATCCATTTGCGGTGGAGCTACACTCCTAAGCTCCGGCCCTTCTTGGTCATGGTCCTTGACCGGGCTGAGACATTCATTATCTGCAACCTGCCCCTTGACCCAAAGCCAGGGTACGAGGGCCGTGCCTCCATCCTCTGCAGGTCCACACAGGATCCACGCTCAGGGAGGAAGGTCACGATCAAAGAACGATCAATGAACCCAGAACCAAGATGGCTTTGTATTAAATATGAAATTTAAAGTGTCACTAAAATGTGAATCCTCCACCCTCACCCACTAATTGGTTCCCCAGTCTCCCGATTCCCAGTAGGGGCAGCACCTGGTGCCTACTAGCCCCCTCTGGTGGGAGAAGTGTGGTGTTGGATGTGGAGGTAGAATCCTGACCATCGTACTGTTCTTACCTCAGAGGAGGAACACTACACCCGATTAAAGAGGTGCAGCATCCCTGTGGCGGTCGAACCCTCAGGGGCGCCACACATACATATATAGTGAAGTCCATATTACGTATAGAGCTTCACTTATAAAGACAACCTTTGTCCATTTGCCGAAATATCAACATCGTGGATGAAATCTCCTGATCAGAAACTGGGCTAACTTTAGGCTATGTTCACACATTGCGTTTTTGCAGCGTTTATGAATTTTCTGCTGCGTTTTACAGTACCAGCAAAGTCTGAGATTTCAGAAATCTCATGCACACTCTTTGTTTTTTTTTTTCCTGACTGTTTTGTCAAAGAGCTGCATTTTTGCAAACAGCAGCATGTCACTTCTTTCAGCGTTTTTCACCCATAGAAAGCAATGGGTAGCGCAAAATTACAGCAAAAACGCAGGTATCAAGTTTTGCTGTGTTTTTGGTGCAAAAACCTGAGGAAGTTGAATCATGTTTCTTTTCATGCACTAAACGTTATCAGCATGCACAAGAAACAAATGTATCCTGACAAAAACGCAGAAAAAAACTCAGCAAAACCTGCTTTTTCTCTACTGCCAAGAGAGCAGGTTTTGGCAGCGGAAAAAAAATTAGCAAAAACACAATGTGTGAATATAGCCTTACGGGTTGTAACCTGTGAAGATTGTGCAAAGCGCATCTCTCTACACTGCACTGTGTTAGCACTCAGAACATCAGCTGGCTGTGAAGAACAGACTGGCCTGCCGAGAATCTGATCAAAAATATGGATGTGTGAATGAGGTCTTAGGCTGATGGGAGGGGATCAGTCAGATATGGAGACAGTCACCACCTCCAATAGTATATGATCTCCCATCAGCCTAAGGCCTCAATCACACATGCACTATTTGCATACGAGTGCTATTCATCGTCTTCAAGGATAGCACTCGTACCTGTGATAGTCTATGAGGCCATTCACATGTCCGTGATTTTAGAGACATGCCCGATTTTGATCCAAGGGTCAGATTACACTTGGCCATGCAAGGTCAATGGGTTTGTGAAAAAAAAAAACGGACTGCACTCTGATGACATCTCAGTGCAGTCGATTTTTATGGTCTGTAAGAATGAAGAAGGTGGAGAATTGTTTTATTTTTTTATTTCTCCATATACGAGAACAACGGATGACACTCAGGTCACACTCTGATTAAAGTCTGATCAGAATAATTGGTCTATTTTTCTTGTATGTGGAAAAATCAGAAGTGTGAATGAGTCCTAAGGTTGTTTTTAATTAGTAGTGGATCCTACCTGCCCTTTAAATTTGGTTAGTCCTATGAAAGAATGGTACATCTTGTCGTTCTTGATGGGCTCCCATGAATTGGCCAATTTATGCACCAAGTACCTTCATTTTCCATATCTCTACGCTTACAGAGGCGACTGTATTCTTTATTATGCAGTGATAGCAGCAGCGCCTGTTCACACTTAATTTATTCTGTCTGGAGGCGATATACATACATAAACACAGAGGGGTTGTCCAAGTTTGGGATGAAAGTTTACAATCGCTCTATATGACTACGGTCATCTGAATCCTCACATCATACGCTGTCAGGATTCTTCGATGACAGTGGCAAGAGCAGCCGGTCACGTACAAGTATGTGTTTTGCATATCTGTGGTCACGTGTCGATTAAACGTGCTCGGCCGCATTCAGCTCCCTTGTATTGATCGAGGACGAACACGTCTAGTCAGAATGTGACTGGAAGCATGCAAATTGTTAGAACCCTCCTGTTTGTTTGTTTTTTCCTTCCTGTGTATAGCGGTCATGTGACCATTTGCCTTTATGTTACAGCTCCGCCCTTTTGGCTCTGTTGGACTTCAGTGTTGTTTGACTGCTTCTCTAGCCAGGTGCTTCTGTGCCTATCTGGCAGTTCGCTTGGTCCTTCTGGGACCTCTAGTACCCTTTGTCAGTTTGTATTTTTGTGTTCTGCAACTACTTCTCTGTTTAGGAGGTGTCCCATTTTTGTCCCAGTCCTTAGTTCTTTTAGGGACCCCTCTCCTTTATGCTATAGGTCTCCGTTCAGACTAGCTGAAGACTAAGGCGGGTCTGTTCACTCGGAACAGGCAGCCCGCTACATCGTAGGGATTCAGCTTAGTCTTATTGTAGTGACAGCCTTCCCCTATCTTTCCTTAGTTCATGTTGCAGATCATAACACAAATCACATACTTGTGGTGGCATGACCGCCTGCACGCGATGTGTGCGCTCTGAGGATTCAGAAGTCTGCAGTCATAGAGTGATTGCAGACTTTCATCTCAAGCCTGGACAACCCTTTAAAGGGGTTGTCCACTACTTTGACATTGATGCCCTGTCCTTAGGATAGGGCATCAATGTATGATCGGCTGGGGTCCCACACGTGGCATCGCTGCCGATCAGCTGTTATCGTGCCGGTGGCCGCCGGCCGGAAGTCCTTGTCTGTGGTGCCTGGCCGTCAAGTTGTAGTGGCGGCCGCTTGTAACTGTATATCCACCTCCTATTCAATTGAATGGGAGGCGGATGTGCAGTTACGAGCGGCGGCCACTACAGATGGACGGCCAAGCACCGCAGATAAGGACTTGTGGCCGCTGCCGCCGGCACCATAACAGCTGATCGATGGGGGTGGGGCGTCCGGGACCCCGGCCGATCATACATTAATGCCCTATCCTATGGATAGAGCATCAATGTCAAAGTAGTGGATAACTTTTTTAAGAGTACATTCCCACTTTCAGGATTTGTTGCGGTTTTCACGCTGCAGAATTTTTGTACTTATTATGTAAATTACTGGACACGCATTTTTACACATGCGGATCTTCCTCAACTAAGCAAGTCTATGAGGAAAGTCTACATGCGGACCCACAAGAGAAATCGACATGCTGGGGGTCTGAAGGACACGCCGCATCTCAGTTTCCGCTGGTGATCCGCAGGTGCACAGAGATGCATAGTGGACAGAAAAGAACATCCACTATGCTGTAACATCTGGCTGTTGCGGGTTTGACGCTGCATAAATATGCAGCGTCAAAACCGCAGCAAATCTTGAATGTGGGAACGTACCCTTAGGCTATGTGCCCACGATCCGGAGCCGCTGTGGGTTTGACGCTGCCTGTTTATGCAGCGTCAAAGGAAAGTCTGCACGTTAAAAAAAAAATGGCGCCGCTCATTTGCAAATTGATAGCCGGCAGCTATTCCACAGCATTGGGGGCGCAGGCTGGTACGCATTGTGCGCACATACAGTGTGGCTAGCTGCAGCAATACTAGTGATTAGTGATGGTCTGGGGTCAGATGTACTCTCTCTGACAGCTGTGTCCTTTGTTCTGCTGTGCACTCTGCAGCCTGTCCATTCCTCCTTCAGTTAATCCTTCATTAGGAGTGCATGATCTGCAATGCAGATAAATGTGTGTAAGGCTGAGTTCACACGATGCGTATTTCATGCGTTTCCGCGGCGTTTTTGCAGTTGCGTAAACGCCGCAAAAACGCATGAAAAACGCATGGTAGAAGGGAAGCAATGTTCCCCAATTGAAATCCGCATGTGCTGTGCCCATGATGCGGATTTTTCCGCAGCGTAAACGCTGCGCTCAAAAATCCGCAGCATGTCATTTAATTTTGCGGAAACGCGCCGTTTTTGCCGCCATTGACTTGCATTAGAACGCGCCAATTCCGCAAGACTGCATCTGTACTTGCGTAATTGGTGCGTTCTAATGTGCGGATGGTACCCGAGTGTGGAGGAGAGGAGAGTCTCATCCACACCCAGGTACCATTAAAAAAGCTGTAAAAACAAGAATAAAATAAAAAATATATATATACTTACCATCTGTCGGCCCGCGCTGCGCTCCTGCTTGCTTCCCGGCACTTGCAGTGAGTTGTAGGATCTGCGGTGACGTCAGAGTCATGTGACGGGTCACGTGACGCTGACGACGGCAGGTCTTTCAATTCAAAGTTGCCGGGAGAACGGAGTGAGCAGGACAGCACGGGCCATTGGAGGTAAGTATATACACTCTCTCGGGTCACACTATATAAATCCATGCTGTTTGCATGGATTTATATAGTGTGACCTAGTTGTCAAGCACTTTCCAGGTGATGCTAAAATCGCCTGGAAAGCGCTTGTCAATCTGCATGCGGAAATGCATGTGAATCTGCATGTGGATCCGCATGTATTCTGCAGGAAAAACGCATGCACAATCTGCATGTGTTTTTTCTGCCAGGGAGATGCAGAAATGATGCAGAAATTTTCTGCTTCATTTCTGCATCGTGTGCACATAGCCTAAAGAAGTAATTTAAACAATTTATTAATAGGCTTCCATTGTCACAGGTGTCCTAATATTTATTTCAACCCTCTGGTCCCAGGTTCAGGATCTCTGTGGTGACTGACAGACACAAGACAGTGGCTTGGTGTGAGGGGCTTCCTGACTTTTTATTTGTTTGCAGCCCTCCTCCCCAGTTACCCTAGATAGTTGGCAGAATTCCAAACACGACCCCTCCCCCCTGCCTTAACACCCGCACATCCAAAACAGGACACAAAGTAAAAGAAATTCATTTACATTTCACACTTACAGTACAGAGTGCTGCAGTGAGCCAGAGACTTACCCTGCAGCCAGGCCGGCTCCTCTGCAGCCAGTCAGAGACTTACCCTGCAGCCAGGCCGGCTCCTCTGCAGCCAGTCAGAGACTTACCCTGCAGCCAGGCCGGCTCCTCTGCAGCCAGTCAGAGACTTACCCTGCAGCCAGGCCGGCTCCTCTGCAGCCAGTCAGATACTTACCTTGCAGCCAGGCCGGCTCCTCTGCAGCCAGTCAGAGACTTACCCTGCAGCCAGGCCGGCTCCTCTGCAGCCAGTCAGAGACTTACCCTGCAGCCAGGCCGGCTCCTCTGCAGCCAGTCAGAGACTTACCCTGCAGCCAGGCCGGCTCCCTCTGCAGCCAGTCAGAGACTTACCCTGCAGCCAGGCCGGCTCCCTCTGCAGCCAGTCAGAGACTTACCCTGCAGCCAGGCCGGCTCCCTCTGCAGCCAGTCAGAGACTTACCCTACAGCCAGGCCGGCTCCTCTGCAGCCAGTCAGAGACTTACCCTGCAGCCAGGCCGGCTCCCTCTGCAGCCAGTCAGAGACTTACCCTGCAGCCAGGCCGGCTCCCTCTGCAGCCAGTCAGAGACTTACCCTGCAGCCCTGCCGGCTCCCTCTGCAGCCAGTCAGAGACTTACCCTGCAGTCCTGCCGGCTCCCTCTGCAGCCAGTCAGAGACTTACCCTGCAGCCAGGCCGGCTCCCTCTGCAGCCAGTCAGAGACTTACCCTGCAGCCAGGCCGGCTCCCTCTGCAGCCAGTCAGAGACTTACCCTGCAGCCAGGCCGGCTCCCTCTGCAGCCAGTCAGAGACTTGCCCTGCCGGCTCCTTCTGCAGCCAGTCAGAGACTTACCCTGCAGCCAGGCCGGCTCCCTCTGCAGCCAGTCAGAGACTTACCCTGCAGCCCTGCCGGCTCCCTCTGCAGCCAGTCAGAGACTTACCCTGCAGCCAGGCCGGCTCCCTCTGCAGCCAGTCAGAGACTTACCCTGCAGCCCTGCCGGCTCCCTCTGCAGCCAGTCAGAGACTTAGGCTATGTGCCCACGTTGCGGACCTGAAGCATATTTTTTACGCTTCTCCCTGGCGGGAAAATCGCATGCGGATATTACATGCGGTTTTCCCGCCAGGTAGAAGCGTTTGTGAGGCGTCTTTGCATGCATTTCCGCATGCGGGTTATCAAGCACTTCTCCAAGCATCACTTGGAAAAGTGCTTGACAACTTGTTCAGAATGGTAAAAAATAAACTTTATACTCACCTTCTGATGCATTCTCTGCCCCGTCCGGAGGCTTGAGCGGCTCACGCTGTTGTGTGCAGGACCTGCGGTGGGTCACATGACTCAATGACGTGGCAGGTCCTTCAGACAACAGCGCGACGGAGGGAAAACATCAGAAGATAAGTATAAACTTTATTTTATTCTTTTTTTTACAGGTTCTTTGGTACCCAGGTCTGGATGAGAGTCTCCTCTCATCCAGACTTGGGTACCATCCGCACATTGATTCCGCTGCGCTTCCGCAAAATTAATGAACATGCTGCGGATTTTTGACCGCAGCATATACGCTGCGGAAAAATCCGCAGCATGGGCATTGACATTGCGGAATGCCATTGGGGACCATGGGGTGCGGATATACATGCGTTTTTCAAGCGTTTACGCTGCGGAAATTCCGCAGCATATACGCTTGAAAAACGCTACGTGGGCACACAGCCTTACCCTGCAGCCCTGCCGGCTCCCTCTGCAGCCAGTCAGAGACTTACCCTGCAGCCAGGCCGACTTACCCTGCAGACAGGCCGGCTCCCTCTGCAGCCAGTCAGAGACTTACCCTGCAGCCAGGCCGGCTCCCTCTGCAGCCAGTCAGAGACTTACCCTGCAGCCAGGCCGGCTCCTCTGCAGCCAGTCAGAGACTTACCCTGCAGCCAGGCCGGCTCCCTCTGCAGCCAGTCAGAGACTTACCCTGCAGCCAGGCCGGCTCCCTCTGCAGCCAGTCAGAGACTTACCCTGTAGCCAGGCCGGCTCCCTCTGCAGCCAGTCAGATACTTACCCTGCAGCCAGGCCGGCTCCCTCTGCAGCCAGTCAGAGACTTACCCTGCAGCCAGGCCGGCTCCTCTGCAGCCAGTCAGAGACTTACCCTGCAGCCAGGCCGGCTCCCTCTGCAGCCAGTCAGAGACTTACCCTGCAGCCAGGCCGGCTCCCTCTGCAGCCAGTCAGAGACTTACCCTGCAGCCAGGCCAGCTCCCTCTGCAGCCTGTCAGAGACTTACCCTGCAGCCAGGCCGGCTCCTCTGCAGCCAGTCAGAGACTTACTCTGTTGCCAGGCCGGCTCCTCTGCAGCCAGTCAGAGACTTACCCTGCAGCCAGGCCGGCTCCCTCTGCAGCCAGTCAGAGACTTACCCTGCAGCCAGGCCGGCTCCCTGTGCAGCCAGTCAGAGACTTACTCTGCAGCCAGGCCGACTCCTCTGCAGCCAGTCAGAGACTTACCATGCAGCCAGGCCGGCTCCTCTGCAGCCAGTCAGAGACTTACCCTGCAGCCAGGCCGGCTCCTCTGCAGCCAGTCAGAGACTTACCCTGCAGCCAGGCCGGCTCCTCTGCAGCCAGTCAGAGACTTACCCTGCAGCCCTGCCGGCTCCCTCTGCAGCCAGTCAGAGACTTACCCTGCAGCCCTGCCGGCTCCCTCTGCAGCCAGTCAGAGACTTACCCTGCAGCCAGGCCGGCTCCCTCTGCAGCCAGTCAGAGACTTACCCTGCAGCCAGGCCGGCTCCCTCTGCAGCCAGTCAGAGACTTACCCTGCAGCCAGGCCGGCTCCTCTGCAGCCAGTCAGAGACTTACCCTGCAGCCAGGCCGGCTCCCTCTGCAGCCAGTCAGAGACTTACCCTGCAGCCAGGCCGGCTCCCTCTGCAGCCAGTCAGAGACTTACCCTGCAGCCAGGCCGGCTCCCTCTGCAGCCAGTCAGATACTTACCCTGCAGCCAGGCCGGCTCCCTCTGCAGCCAGTCAGAGACTTACCCTGCAGCCAGGCCGGCTCCTCTGCAGCCAGTCAGAGACTTACCCTGCAGCCAGGCCGGCTCCCTCTGCAGCCAGTCAGAGACTTACCCTGCAGCCAGGCCGGCTCCCTCTGCAGCCAGTCAGAGACTTACCCTGCAGCCAGGCCGGCTCCCTCTGCAGCCTGTCAGAGACTTACCCTGCAGCCAGGCCGGCTCCTCTGCAGCCAGTCAGAGACTTACTCTGTTGCCAGGCCGGCTCCTCTGCAGCCAGTCAGAGACTTACCCTGCAGCCAGGCCGGCTCCCTCTGCAGCCAGTCAGAGACTTACTCTGCAGCCAGGCCGGCTCCCTGTGCAGCCAGTCAGAGACTTACTCTGCAGCCAGGCCGGCTCCTCTGCAGCCAGTCAGAGACTTACCCTGCAGCCAGTCAGAGACTTACCCTGCAGCCAGGCCGGCTCCTCTGCAGCCAGTCAGAGACTTACCCTGCAGCCAGGCCGGCTCCTCTGCAGCCAGTCAGTGACTTACCCTGCAGCCAGGCCGACTCCCTCTGCAGCCAGTCAGAGACTTACCCTGCAGCCAGGCCAACTCCCTCTGCAGCCAGTCAGAGACTTACCCTGCAGCCAGGCCGGCTCCCTCTGCAGCCAGTCAGAGACTTACCCTGCAGCCAGGCCGGCTCCCTCTGCAGCCAGTCAGAGACTTACCCTGCAGCGCGGCCGGCTCCTCTGCAGCCAGTCAGAGACTTACCCTGCAGCCAGGCCGGCTCCCTCTGCAGCCAGTCAGAGACTTACCCTGCAGCCAGTCAGAGACTTACCCTGCAGCGCGGCCGGCTCCTCTGCCTCCACTAGGCAGCTCTAATGATGGTCGCTCAGGCTGCTCAGCCTCAGCTCCTCTCTGCTGTGCACGCAGCATAGCCATCTAGAAGGGCGTGTCTATGGACAGGACATCCGACGCCGGGCCCCCTGAACACTCGGGCCCCATAGCAGTCGCGTGGTCTGCCTCTATGGATGGTACGCCACTGCCTCTGAGTTTGTTTGTATGCTGTTAGTTTTTGTCTTAGGCTATGTGCCCACGATGCAGAAATGCTCAGTTTTTTTTCTTGAGCGTTTCTGCATCTCCTTGGCAGAAAAAAACGCATGCGGATTGTACATGCAGATTGTACATGCAGATTGTACATGCGGATTGTACATGCGGATTGTACATGCGGATCGTACATGCGGATTGTACATGCGGATTGTACATGTGGATTGTACATGCAGATTGTACATGTGGATTGTTCATGCGGATTGTACATGCGGATTGTACATGCGGATTGTACATGCGCTTTTCCTGCCAGGGACATGCGGATGTGAAGCGTTCTTCACTTGCATTTCTGCATGCGGGTGTCAAGCACTTTCCAAGCGATTTTAGCATCACTTGGAAAGTGCTTGACAACTAGGTCACACTATATAAATCCATGCAAACAGCATGGATTTATATAGTGTGACCCGAGAGAATGGTTAAAAATAAAAAAATTAACCTATACTTACCTTCTGATGGCCCCTGCAGTCTTGCTGCGCTCCTGTGCTGGCTGCCGGCAGATCGCGGTACGCTGTACTGAAAGACCTGCCGTCACATGACTGTGACGTCACCGCAGGTCCTTCAGTCCTGCGCGATCTATCGGCAAGCACAAGGAAGGAGTCCGGGGGCCGTCGGAAGGTGAATATAATCTTTATTTTTTATTTTATTCTTTTTTTTACAGCTTTTAATGGTACCTGGGTGTGGAGGAGAGTCTCCTGTCCTCCACACCCGGGTACCATCCGCAGATTAGAACGCGCCAATTACGCAAGTACAGATGCCATCTTGCGGAATTGGCGCGTTCTAATGCAAGTCGATGGCGGCGAAAACGCAGCGCTTCCGCAAAATTAATGGACATGCTGCGGATTTTTGAGCGCAGCATAAACGCTGCGGAAAAATCCGCAGCATGGGCATTGAAAGTGTGGAATTGCATTGGAGACCATGGGGGAAGGTTTACCAAGCGTTTCCCAAGCGTCGCATCGTGGGCACACAGCCTTACTGGATGACATATTATTGTACCCTTTTAATTGCACTAAGTAAAGGTTATATTTTAGCTAAACTTTGATACCACTTTGCTTGGATTAATGTCTATAGGGACATCCTCTGTATAGTAACTTCAATCTAGATGTCTCAGTACAGAGGTGACTAGATGGGAGTTGCTGTACTGAGGTCCATGATCTCTGTGCACTGTACTGTGTATAAGGATGTCCTCTGTACAGTAACTTCAATCTAGATGTCTCAGTACAGAGGTGACTAGATCAGAGTTGCTGCAGTAAGGTTCATGATCTCTGTGCACTGTACTGTGTATAAGGACGTCCTCTGTACAGTAACTTCAATCTAGATGTCTCAGTACAGAGGTGACTAGATCGGAGTTGCTGTACTGAGGTTCATGATTTGTGCACCGTACTGTGTATAAGGACGTCTTATGTACATTAACTCCATTTTAGCTGTCTCACTACAGAGGTGACTAGATTGGAGTTGCTGTATGGAGGCTCGTGATGTCTGTGCACTGTAAGGAATATAAGTATGTTCTCTATACAGTAACTCCATTCTGTCTCACTACAGAGATGACTAGAACTGAGTTGCTGCAGTGAGGTCCATGATTTCTGGGCACAGTAGTATAGCTTGCCTAACGGACGTATCTAAATAATAATGATTGTGCCTGCGCACAGAAGCATTTTTTGGGGGGCTTGCACCAAGATCTCTTGGAAATGAGCAGTAAACATTATTCTGCACTAATTTATTGATCAAATTGGGGTAAATAAACAGCAAAACAGCTATGTTAGGCATGTGTGAGAAGCACACGATCACTCATGTCTACGGATGGGATTGGCTAGACTATTATTATAACCACTTGCACTCTGCCTAAAGGGATTCTGTCATAAAGACAAAAAAAGACGGCTCCAATGTAGTACAGGCACTCGGTGCACCCTTGTTGTGCCGAACAGTTCAGTGCACTTTACCACATACTTGCTTTTCTCTAGTCCAGGTGCATGAGCCTTAATGGGGTATAATTGTCCGCACCTAGAAAAATAAATAATCTGAGTGGGGTGAGGGGGGTTGTGCTTCATTCTTAGCAAGACAAAGTGCCATTTTCAGGGACACCATATTTCTTTTCTACAACCCCTGGCAAAAATTATGGAGTCACCGGGCTCGGAGGATGTTCATTCAGTTGTTTAATGTTGTTGAAAAAAAGCAGATCACAGACATGGCACAAAACTAAAGTCATTTCAAATGGCAACTTTATGGCTTTAAGAAACACTAAAAGAAATCAAGATTAAAAGTGTGGTACCATGAAATGACTTTAGTTTTGTGCCATGTCTGTGATCTGCTTTTTTTCAACATTAAACAAGTGAATGAACATCCTCCGAGCCCGGTGATTCCATAATTTTTGCCAGGGGTTGTATACACCTTTTGATCACTTGTTTATAATTTTTTTTGCAGATTTATTTATTTTCTGTTATGGGGTATAATCAGGGTCGGTCTGGCCTGGCGGGAAATCGGGAAATTTCCCGGTGGGCCCCGATATGAGAGTGAGAAAATTGGTGGCTGGGGCCCTTTAAAAGTGCAGCTGAAGCAAATGTAGCGTCACGCGCACGGCACATTCATTGGTGACAGCGGGCTTGCAGTGATGTGCATGCAGCATACTTACCACGTGAGTCCGTGACACTGAGAGGACGAAAGTTCTTTCTGGGCGGTGACACGCACCGCGCTCTGCTTTCCCGCTGGCTGGCAGACTGTGGTGTGGTGTCAGGTGACGCTGACGCCGCTCTCTCCTGGCCTCTGATACGCCGCGGCCGCGCTCTGCAGTGCTCTCTCTCTGCTCCAGGGCCGGCCTCTGATACACCGGCGCCACCGAAGCCGACGTTTCGCTCTGCTCTCCCTGCTCCCGGGCTTCTTATACGGTCCCATCCCGGCTCCTTGCCTGCCCTGGCCTGCTTCCAACTCCGGCTCCCCTCCGGACCGGGTGGCGGCACCGGCGCACCGCCCTCTTCTCTCCTGCTCTGACTCGGCTTTTTTATACCTGCTCCGGGGCTGGATATGTGGACGGTGACCTGCAGCACTCTACAGTTCAACTCTCCAACCAGGCCTGGAATTGGAAACAAGGCTGCAGGCCTACAGCTCTCACTGCTTCACTTTCAAGTCAAGAGCACTGTGCCAGATATTCAATAAAGATTTTATGGGTGAGTGTTCCCAGCATTGGCCAACAATAATATAATTTATTTTATACATTATGCATTGCACTTTAGGCCTCCTATATGAAATGTAGATCATACTCTTGGCCTCTTTATGACATATACAGTCTATATGTCATATAGGAGGCCAAGAGTGTGGTATACATTTTATATGAGGCCTAAAGTGCGGGCCTACATGATGTACAACACACTCGGACTCCTATATAAAGTAAAGTATAGACTATAGGAGGCAGAGAGTGCGGTATAAGTCATGTATGGGGTCACCGCCTATATGATCTATATATCGCACTCTCTGCCTCCTATATGAAATATAGATCACACTCTTGGCCTCTTATAAGACATATATAGTCGATAAAGGGTCTTTAACACATCTGTGTTTCTAGTTCATGTGGTGACAGTTTCCACACTGGAAACACATACACACGTAGACACATTGAAATAAATGGGTCTGTGCACATATTAGTGCTTCAATGGGCCATGTGTCCATGGGCAAAACATGCTGACATGTCAGTTTTTTTTATACACTGCACAGGCCAAAAAACGTCCCACACACATGCACACTGATGACACACAGATGACATGCGTATGTCGTCCGTGTGACACATACCGGCTCCTGGGAATCAGCGGTATAGTTCATGCTGTTCCCAGGTGCTTAAGGAATCACTCATCATTGTCCCCTGCCGGCGCTGCCATTGGTGCTAGCAAGGGACAATGTTGAGAGTAGTAGGTTCACCTCCCGATGTCGCAAAAACCTGTAAATATAATAAAAAGAACATACTCACCTGGCTTGAGGTGACCACACACGCTGAGGAGAATGACTCCCTGCAGCGAGCTGGCCCCTACGCTGAGCTCACTGAGTGACAGGACATCGCTCACTGAGCTCAGCACAGGTCGGGGGCCCGCTCACTGCAACAAGTCATTCTCCTCAGCGTGTGCGGTCACTTCAAGCCAGGTGAGTATAATGTTTTTTTTTAATTTTAGTATTATTTTTACAGGTTTTGGAGACATTTGAGGGTGAATACAACTGTCAACATTGTCTCTTCATTGTCCCTTGCTAACACTGATTGCAGCGCCGGCAGGGGACACTGATGAGCGTTTCCTTCAGCACCCGGTGCCTGGGAACAGCACAAACTGTACTGCTGATTCCCAGGTGCCGGTATGGTATGTGTGATCCTGATGCAGCACACGTATGCCACACAGACACGGATATCTCCGGTACTGTTTTTTCCAGTACCGGAAATATCCGGGTGTGTGAAAGAGCTCTATGCCATATCGGAGGCCGAGAGTCTGTATGTCACATAGGAGACCAAGAGTTCGGTATACGTTATATATGGGGCCTATATGACATAATAGATCACACTCTCTACCTCCTATATGAAATATAGATCACACTCTTGGCCTCTTATGACATATATAGTGTATGTCATATAGAAGGCTGAGAGTGCGGGCCTATATGACGTATACAACACACTCAGCCTGATATATAAAGTATATATTATAGGAGACCAAAAGTGCGGTCTGTACGTCATATAGGAGGCTGAGAGTATGTCATGTGTGGGGCCTATATGATGATAGAAGTGAAGTATGCCGGCACCAGTTCCCAAATCTTGCCTGTTTAGTTAAAAAAACCTCTATGACGGGTTTTTTAGCCCTTGGCTATCCCCATCAGGAGGTGCAATGTCTAAATAAGCAGTGCTAATCAAATGTCCAAGGAAGTATGAAAAAGACAGCACTCACCAATGGATGCCAAAAAAGATCCTTTTATTTCAGATCCAGCATACAGACGTTGTGGCTGGTTCAGGGGTTCGGGGGTGAAAAAAGGACGATGGCTGTTTCGCGCACAAACAGCACCACCAAGGGTCCAGTATGGTTCACCCCCACACCCCTGAACCAGCCGCAACGTCTGTATGCTGAATCTGAAATAAAAGGATCTTTTTTTGGCATCCATTGGTGAGTGCTATCTTTTTCATACCTCCTATATGATAGATCGCACTTTCTACCTCATATATGACAAACAGACCGCACTCTCTGCCTCCTATATGACATATACAATGCATTTGGCCTCCTATATTTCATTGCAGCCATTTGGTAAATTCTAAAAAGTTCATTTTTTTTCTCATTAAAGTTCACTCTGCACCCCATCTTGACTGAAAAAAAACAGAAATGTAGAAATTTTTGCAAATTTATTAAAAAAGCACTTTACATTACAGAGGGGACTTGTACAGAGAATAAAGACATTACAGAATAAACATAACTCAGATACCAAGAGGAGTGAGGGCCCTGCTGCTCGCAAGCTACAATCTATGAGGAAATAGGGAGACACGAAAGGTAAATGATAAAATGTGCTTATATTGTATGATACAACCATTATACACTAAATAGGGTCTGCACATAACGCTGCATGAACCGGTCACCAGCCAGTATGTGTATGGACACAGAGGGCTATTAAGTGCATGTACACAGATGCTACAAGGGTCTATATATGCTACTATATGCAGTATATAGTGTAGAGACGGTTAGATAGTATGGTGCTGCGTATATAGTGTGGAATCCACACTATATACACTGCCATATCTATACATTATATATTATATACACTGCTCCACTCTATATTCCTGAACACAGTGTATATGTATATACTGTATAATGTGTGTGTCTGTATATATATATATTGCAGAGTACCACTTCTGTCCTCCATACTGGGTGTAATTCTCTGTGTATGTATTATTCTGTATATACAGTATATACACTGGATAGAACCAATTCTCCTGTCCTGTATACTGGGTGTAATTCTCTGTGTATGTATTATTCTGTATATACAGTATATACACTGGATAGAACCAATTCTCCTGTCCTGTATACTGGGTGTAATTCCCTGTGTATGTATTATTCTGTATATACAGTATATACACTGGATAGAACCAATTCTCCTGTCCTGTATACTGGGTGTAATTCTCTGTGTATGTATTATTCTGTATATACAGTATATACACTGGATAGAACCAATTCTCCTGTCCTGTATACTGGGTGTAATTCTCTGTGTATGTATTATTCTGTATATACAGTATATACACTGGATAGAACCAATTCTCCTGTCCTGTATACTGGGTGTAATTCTCTGTGTATGTATTATTCTGTATATACAGTATATACACTGGATAGAACCAATTCTCCTGTCCTCCATACTGGGTGTAATTCTCTGTGTATGTATTATTCTGTATATACAGTATATACACCGGATAGAACCAATTCTCCTGTCCTGTATACTGGGTGTAATTCTCTGTGTATGTATTATTCTGTATATACAGTATATACACTGGATAGAACCAATTCTCCTGTCCTCCATACTGGGTGTAATTCTCTGTGTATGTATTATTCTGTATATAAAGTATATACACTGGATAGAACCAATTCTCCTGTCCTGTATACTGGGTGTAATTCCCTGTGTATGTATTATTCTGTATATACAGTATATACACTGGATAGAACCAATTCTCCTGTCCTGTATACTGGGTGTAATTCTCTGTGTATGTACTATTCTGTATATACAGTATATACACTGGATAGAACCAATTCTCTTTTCCTCCATACTGGGTGTAATTCTCTGTGCATGTATTATTCTGTATATACAGTATATACACTGGATAGAACCAATTCTCCTGTCCTGTATACTGGGTGTAATTCTCTGTGTATGTATTATTCTGTATATACAGTATATACACTGGATAGAACCAATTCTCCTGTCCTGTATACTGGGTGTAATTCTCTGTGTATGTATTATTCTATATATACAGTATATACACTGGATAGAACCAATTCTCCTGTCCTGTATACTGGGTGTAATTCTCTGTGTATGTATTATTCTGTATATACAGTATATACACTGGATAGAACCAATTCTCCTGTCCTGTATACTGGGTGTAATTCTCTGTGTATGTATTATTCTGTATATACAGTATATACACTGGATAGAACCAATTCTCCTGTCCTGTATACTGGGTGTAATTCCCTGTGTATGTATTATTCTGTATATACAGTATATACACTGGATAGAACCAATTCTCCTGTCCTCCATACTGGGTGTAATTCTCTGTGTATGTATTATTCTGTATATAAAGTATATACACTGGATAGAACCAATTCTCCTGTCCTGTATACTGGGTGTAATTCTCTGTGTATGTATTATTCTGTATATACAGTATATACACTGGATAGAACCAATTCTCCTGTCCTGTATACTGGGTGTAATTCCCTGTGTATGTATTATTCTGTATATACAGTATATACACTGGATAGAACCAATTCTCCTGTCCTCCATACTGGGTGTAATTCTCTGTGTATGTATTATTCTGTATATAAAGTATATACACTGGATAGAACCAATTCTCCTGTCCTGTATACTGGGTGTAATTCTCTGTGTATGTATTATTCTGTATATACAGTATATACACTGGATAGAACCAATTCTCCTGTCCTGTATACTGGGTGTAATTCTCTGTGTATGTATTATTCTGTATATACAGTATTTACACTGGATAGAACCAATTCTCCTGTCCTGTATACTGGGTGTAATTCTCTGTGTATGTATTATTCTATATATACAGTATATACACTGGATAGAACCAATTCTCCTGTCCTGTATACTGGGTGTAATTCTCTGTGTATGTATTATTCTGTATATACAGTATATACACTGGATAGAACCAATTCTCCTGTCCTCCATACTGGGTGTAATTCTCTGTGTATGTATTATTCTGTATATAAAGTATATACACTGGATAGAACCAATTCTCCTGTCCTGTATACTGGGTGTAATTCTCTGTGTATGTATTATTCTGTATATACAGTATATACACTGGATAGAACCAATTCTCCTGTCCTGTATACTGGGTGTAATTCCCTGTGTATGTATTATTCTGTATATACAGTATATACACTGGATAGAACCAATTCTCCTGTCCTCCATACTGGGTGTAATTCTCTGTGTATGTATTATTCTGTATATAAAGTATATACACTGGATAGAACCAATTCTCCTGTCCTGTATACTGGGTGTAATTCTCTGTGTATGTATTATTCTGTATATACAGTATATACACTGGATAGAACCAATTCTCCTGTCCTGTATACTGGGTGTAATTCTCTGTGTATGTATTATTCTGTATATACAGTATTTACACTGGATAGAACCAATTCTCCTGTCCTGTATACTGGGTGTAATTCTCTGTGTATGTATTATTCTGTATATACACTGGATAGAACCAATTCTGCTGTCCTGTATACTGAGTGTAATTCCCTGTGTATGTATTATTGTGTATATACAGTATATACACTGGATAGAACCAATTCTCCTGTCCTGTATACTGGGTGTAATTCTCTGTGTATGTATTATTCTGTATATACAGTATATACACTGGATAGAACCAATTCTCCTGTCCTCCATACTGGGTGTAATTCCCTGTGTATGTATTATTCTGTATATACAGTATATACACCGGATAGAACCAATTCTCCTGTCCTGTATACTGGGTGTAATTCTCTGTGTATGTATTATTCTGTATATACAGTATATACACTGGATAGAACCAATTCTCCTGTCCTCCATACTGGGTGTAATTCTCTGTGTATGTATTATTCTGTATATAAAGTATATACACTGGATAGAACCAATTCTCCTGTCCTGTATACTGGGTGTAATTCCCTGTGTATGTATTATTCTGTATATACAGTATATACACTGGATAGAACCAATTCTCCTGTCCTGTATACTGGGTGTAATTCTCTGTGTATGTACTATTCTGTATATACAGTATATACACTGGATAGAACCAATTCTCTTTTCCTCCATACTGGGTGTAATTCTCTGTGTATGTATTATTCTGTATATACAGTATATACACTGGATAGAACCAATTCTCCTGTCCTGTATACTGGGTGTAATTCTCTGTGTATGTATTATTCTGTATATACAGTATATACACTGGATAGAACCAATTCTCCTGTCCTGTATACTGGGTGTAATTCTCTGTGTATGTATTATTCTATATATACAGTATATACACTGGATAGAACCAATTCTCCTGTCCTGTATACTGGGTGTAATTCTCTGTGTATGTATTATTCTGTATATACAGTATATACACTGGATAGAACCAATTCTCCTGTCCTCCATACTGGGTGTAATTCTCTGTGTATGTATTATTCTGTATATAAAGTATATACACTGGATAGAACCAATTCTCCTGTCCTGTATACTGGGTGTAATTCTCTGTGTATGTATTATTCTGTATATACAGTATATACACTGGATAGAACCAATTCTCCTGTCCTGTATACTGGGTGTAATTCCCTGTGTATGTATTATTCTGTATATACAGTATATACACTGGATAGAACCAATTCTCCTGTCCTCCATACTGGGTGTAATTCTCTGTGTATGTATTATTCTGTATATAAAGTATATACACTGGATAGAACCAATTCTCCTGTCCTGTATACTGGGTGTAATTCTCTGTGTATGTATTATTCTGTATATACAGTATATACACTGGATAGAACCAATTCTCCTGTCCTGTATACTGGGTGTAATTCTCTGTGTATGTATTATTCTGTATATACAGTATTTACACTGGATAGAACCAATTCTCCTGTCCTGTATACTGGGTGTAATTCTCTGTGTATGTATTATTCTGTATATACACTGGATAGAACCAATTCTGCTGTCCTGTATACTGAGTGTAATTCCCTGTGTATGTATTATTGTGTATATACAGTATATACACTGGATAGAACCAATTCTCCTGTCCTGTATACTGGGTGTAATTCTCTGTGTATGTATTATTCTGTATATACAGTATATACACTGGATAGAACCAATTCTCCTGTCCTGTATACTGGGTGTAATTCTCTGTGTATGTATTATTCTGTATATACACTGGATAGAACCAATTCTGCTGTCCTGTATACTGGGTGTAATTCCCTGTGTATGTATTATTCTGTATATACAGTATATACACTGGGTAGAACCAATTCTCCTGTCCTGTATACTGGGTGTAATTCTCTGTGTATGTATTATTCTGTATATACAGTATATACACTGGATAGAACCAATTCTCCTGTCCTGTATACTGGGTGTAATTCTCTGTGTATGTATTATTCTGTATATACAGTATATACACTGGATAGAACCAATTCTCCTGTCCTGTATACTGGGTGTAATTCTCTGTGTATGTATTATTCTGTATATACAGTATATACACTGGATAGAACCAATTCTCCTGTCCTGTATACTGGGTGTAATTCCCTGTGTATGTGTGGCACCCCAGGGGTCTGGTTTCCACAGTAATAGCAATATTACGTCTGAGAGCAGGTGGGAGGTCTCCTGGTCAGGAATCCTAAGCATGCCACACCTCCTGCCCAGTCCTGGGAGGGGAAGAACTTCCCCTATATAAACTGGGGCTGAGGCAGGGTTAGAGGAGAGAAAGAGAAGAAGAGGAGTCCCAGACAGAGACATAGTCTGGTCTGGAGAGGAGCAGCTATAGGAAAGAAAGATCAGGAGCTCAGTGGGAGCAGTGCTAAAAGGAGTCAGGGGCTGGAAGCTGTAGAGCTCGCCCTGATTGAAGAGTTCTCACTGGACCCGGAGTCCGAGGCTGTGGGGACTAATCCTTACCCAGCAGCAGAAACCGACCGGCAGGGGATTTCAGGTCCTCTGGCCAAGAAACCCGAAGGCACGGTCACACGCAAGGGACCAGCACCGCCGTCGTGGAGCGGAAGCTACCAGAAGGCCCCGAGTCACCGGCCATACGGGTGAGCACCACACGGTACACTCAGGGACGTGGGCTACTTTTACCCGCCTCTAGCAAGGTAGCCAGAAGAGTACAATTAGTTGGGGAGGCCTACAACTCCGCCTGGCCAGGGGAGATCCCATCTGCTCACGGACTGACCAGGCACCGATCGCTAGCCAGTACTCCGGGAGGGTCTATCTTTGCCACCAGTAAAGACCCTGAACTACACCGCACCGTCTCTGAGTGGTTCCTGCTACCTGCATGCTATTCTGCTACCCCCTTCAAACACGTCGGCTGCCCTGAGGCCATACCCCTCCCGTTGGGGGTTATACCATCTACGCTGCACAATCGTACCACCGGCCTCAGCGGTCTGCCCTGCAGCGGCGGCCTCATAGCCGCATTGAACGGGTGGCGTAGTCGAACACCGTACCATCTTCTGCTAAACTCTGCCACTCAGCTTGACTCCCTGGGCACGGACCGGGTCACCGCCACGAGACTACTACCCCTATCAGATCCGGCTCCGGGTAGGCTCCCGCGTGCGCAACGCTGCGCGACTCAGGCCCAGGGGCGCGTCAACTTTGGCGTAGTCGGCAGGATTCCGTGCCCGCAACCACCGGGTACTGCGTGCCTGAAAGAACACTGTTAAACTTACCTGTGGTGAAGATTCCCGCCATCCGTGAAGTTTTCCCGCCATCCGGCGCCATCTTCTGCCTTCTTCCCGCCATCCGTGGAGTTTTCCCGCCGTTGGACGCCATCTTGAAGACGCCGCGCGGGAAGAAGAGGGGCGTGGACTCTGAAAGCGCGCGAGAACTGAAGCCCCGCCTCACGTCCGGACGTTGCGTAAGGTCCTGGAAGGAGCCCAGCAGACGCCGACGTCACAGGAGCGCGACGGAAGGTCCTCAACCCTGACGATCCACTGCGGAACCGCGGCCTACGGAAGAGGATCATCGCAAGGTAGGCCACGGTCCACTAGGGGGGAGGAGGATGTCGGATATGGAGGAGAGCTTCACTGTCACAGCCACCGCCAGCGCCGCCGCTGCTGCGGTCATGCCTTTCACCATGCCCTATATCCCGGGGACAGCCTGGCTACCCCAGTACTCAGGGGAGTCACATACCCTGAATGACTTTAGAGAAAAGCTGGATAGCCTCTTCCAGGTGTACCCCCTCACAGAAGAGCAAAAAGTGAGCATCCTGGTGGCCCAACTAACCGGGGCAGCCCAAAGGGAGGTAAAGTCCTGGCCACCTGGGAGGAGGACTGTCGCAGGGATATTAACCCGGCTGAAGGACACCTTTGATACCCGCACCTCAGCCGAGATTAAGCTTAGATTCTACGGGTGCAAACAGCGAGCACATGAGAATATAAGGGACTATGCACTAAACCTACAAGAGGCCCTGAGAGCCATTAAGCAGACCGACCCTGACGGCGTGGGAAACGAGGACAGGCTGTTGACCGAACAATTTATAGAGGGACTATATTGCAATGCCCACCGAACCCAGTTGCGGGCAATGGCCTTACAGGATCCTCATCTGGACTTTGCACAGTTCAAGGACAGAGCCATCCGGGTGCTCCGAGAACCGGCACCGGGTGGCGTTGTGACCCACAGGCGCCCTACTACCGCTTACCACCAGGAGGCGGCGCCCTTGTCGGCAGGGCCTGTGGGAGCTGACGCGCAGGCTTTGAACAATGACCCGGCTCCAGACCTGCACCATCAGGTCCAAGAGCTAGCTAAAAGCGTTGCTGCGCTAACCCGAACTGTGCAGTCTTTACAGGTTTCTGCTCCAGGGAAGATCCAGCTGGCATCCGGACCGGAGGACATCCCATGGCGTCGACCAAGGAGGACCCCACCGGCCAGAGGAAGACCCAGCGACCGATACAACGAGGACGGACAACCCATCTGCCGCCGCTGCAATCAACCCGGACATATGGCAAGGTACTGTCCTTTAAACTGGCACAACCTGGGGTAGAGGGCCAACCCCCAGGAATAAGATCACCAGGCCCATCGAACTGGCGTGACAAATACGTGGGAGGACGTCCAGTCTTGCCTGTGGTACTGCATGGCATTCCTATGAGTGCCCTACTTGACACCGGGTCACAGGTCACCACCATCCCGTACGTGCTCTTCAAGCAGTACTGGAATGACTCGGATATAACCCGCTACCCTGACGACGACTTGAGTATCATTGCCAGCAATGGTCAGCCCGTGCCACAGATCGGATTTAAAGAGATGACCATTAAAATCGGTAGAGTCGAACTGGCAGCACAGGGACTGATCATTGTAGACATTGACAAGCGCGAGAGTCACCCAAAGATAACTCTAGGAACTAATGTGATTGAAAATTGTCTTGCAGAGGTGATTTTCATTTTACAACAGGTTGCCAAGAACGCCAGCTCCGGTCAGCAGCGAGTGCTCCAAAAAGAGATCCGGGCACTGATGCGACGGCAACAGGTGGAACTCTCCGGTGGTGAGATTGGTAGCGTGAGAATGTGTGACCCTTTCCCTATTGCCATGCCCCCGAAAAGTGAAATGATGATTTGGTGCCGGGCAGCTATTGGTCTGAGAGGTAGAGATTACCAGGAAATGGTAGAACTAGTCTACTCAGACAGTAGGCCCACCATTTTGACGGCACGGGGGGTGGTTGATGTACGCCATGGGAGGGTGCCCGTTCGCATAATAAATATCGGGAAGAGGGAAGTATACCTGCCCCGGTATGCCACGCTAGCCAAATTGTATACCATCGACCAAAATTCTGTACAGTCCGTGGAACCCTTGCCTCCATCTCACCCAGAGGAAGGTAACGGCTCTAAGAAACCAATGGGGGACTGGTGTCAGCAACTACATTTGGGAACTGACTCCACTCCCTCACACCAGAAACAGGGAGTCTATCGGGTGGTTCAAGAGTACGAGAGAGTGTTTAGTAAACACCCGTTAGACTTCGGGCGAGTAAAGGGGGTAGAACACCACATCCCCACGGGAGACCATCCTCCCATAAAGGAGAGATACCGACCCGTACCCCCTGCACACTACCAACACGCCAAGGGGATGCTTAGAGACATGAAGGAGGCTGGAGTAATCAGGGATAGCTGTAGCCCCTGGGCAGCTCCACTAGTCTTGGTTAAAAAGAAGGACAACACCATGAGAATGTGTGTAGATTACCGGAAAATCAACCGTATCACACACAAAGATGCGTACCCCTTACCAAGGATAGAGGAGTCTTTGGCTGCTTTAAAATCTGCTAACTTCTTCTCCACTTTGGATCTCACTAGCGGGTACTGGCAGGTTCCTGTAGCAGAGGCGGACCGGGAGAAGACCGCATTCACCACCCCGATGGGACTTAGCGAGTTTACCTGCATGCCGTTCGGACTCTGCAACGCACCAGGAACCTTCCAACGATTGATGGAATGCTGTCTGGGACACCGAAACTTCGAGACGGTCCTGTTATACCTGGACGATGTCATCGTCTACTCCAAGACCTACGAGGACCACCTGAAACACCTGGCAGAAGTGTTCGAAGCCCTGGCAAACTACGGCCTAAAGGTGAAACCCTCCAAGTGTCACCTCCTGAAACCAAAGGTGCAGTACCTGGGACACGTGGTGAGTGCTGACGGAGTGGCTCCCGACCCTGATAAGATCACCGCAATTAAGGAATGGCCAAGCCCCTCCAGCGTAAAGGAAGTGCGGCAGTTCCTCGGGTTGGTAGGCTACTACCGAAGATTCATTCCCGGTTTCACCAAAAAGGCAGCTCCTATGCAGGACCTCCTGATAGGCCAGTCCAGGAAGGCCAAGAACCAGAAGCCACCCTTCAGATGGGAGAAGCTGGAAGAAGAGTCCTTCCGCCAGCTGAAGATGGCCCTCACGGGGGATGAAATCCTGGCGTACCCTGATTACAGCCAGCCCTTTATCCTCTACACCGACGCAAGTAACATCGGGCTAGGAGCCGTACTGTCCCAGATCCAGCAGGGGAAAGAACGGGTAATTGCTTACGCCAGCCGAAAACTGCGACCCACCGAAAGAAACCCTGAGAATTACAGCTCATTCAATCTAGAGTTCCTGGCAGTGGTGTGGGCAGTCACCGAACTCTTTAGGCACTACCTCGCCTCTTCCCGGTTCACCGTGTACACGGATAACAACCCGTTGACACACCTGGATACGGCAAGACTCGGTGCCCTGGAGCAAAGATGGATGGCCCGCCTGTCCAACTATGAGTTCACGATCAAATACCGGGCAGGACGCTCCAATACCAACGCGGATGCCTTGTCCAGAATGCCAAACCTACCGGACGTAGGTGAAGATCCAGAGGAACTGGAAGAAGTTGAACTCCCCGCGTTCCACCGTCATGGGACTATCCAGTATTCCCACCGTGTAAGGGGTAAGCAATCTGCTACGTTCAACCCCTTACCTCATTACAACTGGGCGGAAACGCAAGACAGTGACCCCACCGTCCGACTGGTGAAGGAGATGCTGACTCAGCCAGATGCCCGCCTTGACCCAGACGCTCCGGAGGAGGCCAAGCAACTGTGGGTTGAGAAGAGTCGACTGTTCCTTTACAAGGGGAAGTTGTGCCGCAGGATGGTTAACTCCCGGACGCATGAACTGATCTGGCAAGTAGTGGTGCCAAGAAGAGACGCGGCTATGGTACTGGAGGCATACCACAACGGAGCTGGGCACTTCGGATGGAAGAAGCTAGAGTTCCTGCTGCGCGGGCGGTTCCATTGGGTAGGCATGAGAGGAACCATCGAGAGGTGGTGCAGAGACTGTGGCCCATGCAACCTAAGAAGGAAGGACCGTGCTAGCCAGAAGACTCCCCTGCAGTCCATCGTCACCAAGCAGCCGTTGGAACTGGTAGCCTTGGATCATGTAAAACTGACCCCCAGCAGAAGTGGCTACGTCTATGCGTTAACCATCGTGGATCACTACTCCCGGTTCTTGGTTGTCGTCCCCGTCAAGGACTTAACGGCTCAAACAGCAGCTAGAGCCTTCCAGCAGCACTTCTGCCGTCCACACGGATACCCAGAGCAGGTGCTGACGGACCAGGGACCTGCCTTTGAAGCGGAGGTCTTCCAGGAGTTCTGCACTCTGTATGGCTGCCGGAAGATAATAACAACACCCTATCATCCACAAACCAATGGACTCTGTGAGAAAATGAACCAGGTGGTGATAGATCTTCTGAAAACATTGCCCCTGGAAGAACGCAGTCTGTGGCCTGAGAAACTGCCTGATCTGGTGGACCTATACAACCACATCCCTGTAGGGTCTACCAACTGTACCCCTGCTTACCTAATGAGAGCAAGACCTGGTAAGCTGCCTGTTGACCTGGATATGGGAGTCCTGACACCCGAGGACACTTCACCAGAAGCAGACTGGGACACGGAGAGGCAGCAGCAGTACCGGAAAGTACAGGAGAGCGTGGAGCGAAGTCTCTGTCAAGCTAGAGAAAGACAGGAGAAGACTTACAACCAGTATGCTCCCGCTGTTCCCCTGGTACCTGGAGAGCAGGTCTTGAAGAGGAAGAGACGGCTCCACAAGTTGGACGACCAGTGGGAGAAGGACCCGTACACCGTACTGCCCTCAAGCCATGAGAACCCGAAAGTCTGCACAATCAGTAAGGATGGAGGAGAAACCACAGCCATTGTATCCCGAGATCATCTGAAGAAGTGTCCCGAACAGCTACGGAACCCTGAAGAAGAACAAGAAGACCCTCAACCCGCAGAGGAAAGGGAAGATATGGTCAGTACTGTGCTCGGAGACTTCCCTCGGTCTTGGACTCAAGTCAATGGCGCTGTTGTGGTACCCGTCCTCACCTTCCTCCAACCAGCATCTCAAGTGCCTACGGAAAAACAGGTAGAGCTGGAAGAGCAGCCGGTCCAGGAGGCAGAAGACCCCACACAAGCAGACCAGGAGGATCAACCCTCTGCTTATAGTGAGCCTGCCGTGCCCCTAGTGAGCCAAAGAGCCCGTAGACAGCTGCCCAGTTTACCTTTGACAGCCCCTACACCCTGTAGCTCAGGACCAGTCAGTCAGCTCCGTAGGTCTACTAGGGTCACTAGAGGCCAGTTGCCCGTACGTTGGAGGATTTAAAGTGCTCAAACTGTTTTATTTGCATTTACCTGTTTATTGTTGCTTGTAAATAATTATGTATTTCTAGTTATTTTATAGGTGTCGTTTATGGATTATCCGGAATCCTTTGTACATATGTTTGGAGCGTAACCCAGGAAAGGACTAAGACTGTTAAAGACTCGGGGTAGGACAGACCCCCACCTGGTTACGGCTCCCTGTTCTTTGGTGAAATGGACACCCTTGTTTTCTTCAAAAACTGCACCCGGTTGCGGACACGCCATGACCATCCTAATGTGTTTTTCTTTATTGTACTGTTTCTGTTTATAACTTGTTATGTTTACAAAAATATGTTTAGTCCCGGAGTACTAAATTTTACTAGGGGGGAATGTGGCACCCCAGGGGTCTGGTTTCCACAGTAATAGCAATATTACGTCTGAGAGCAGGTGGGAGGTCTCCTGGTCAGGAATCCTAAGCATGCCACACCTCCTGCCCAGTCCTGGGAGGGGAAGAACTTCCCCTATATAAACTGGGGCTGAGGCAGGGTTAGAGGAGAGAAAGAGAAGAAGAGGAGTCCCAGACAGAGACATAGTCTGGTTTGGAGAGGAGCAGCTATAGGAAAGAAAGATCAGGAGCTCAGTGGGAGCAGTGCTAAAAGGAGTCAGGGGCTGGAAGCTGTAGAGCTCGCCCTGATTGAAGAGTTCTCACTGGACCCGGAGTCTGAGGCTGTGGGGACTAATCCTTACCCAGCAGCAGAAACCGACCGGCAGGGGATTTCAGGTCCTCTGGCCAAGAAACCCGAAGGCACGGTCACACGCAAGGGACCAGCACCGCCGTCGTGGAGCGGAAGCTAACAGAAGGCCCCGAGTCACCGGCCATACGGGTGAGCACCACACGGTACACTCAGGGACGTGGGCTACTTTTACCCGCCTCTAGCAAGGTAGCCAGAAGAGTACAATTAGTTGGGGAGGCCTACAACTCCGCCTGGCCAGGGGAGATCCCATCTGCTCACGGACTGACCAGGCACCGATCGCTAGCCAGTACTCCGGGTCTATCTTTGCCACCAGTAAAGACCCTGAACTACACCGCACCGTCTCTAAGTGGTTCCTGCTACCTGCATGCTATTCTGCTACCCCCTTCAAACACGTCGGCTGCCCTGAGGCCATACCCCTCCCGTTGGGGGTTATACCATCTACGCTGCACAATCGTACCACCGGCCTCAGCGGTCTGCCCTGCAGCGGCGGCCTCATAGCCGCATTCAACGGGTGGCGTAGTCGAACACCGTACCATCTTCTGCTAAACTCTGCCATTCAGCTTGACTCCCTGGGAACGGACCGGGTCACCGCCACGAGACTACTACCCCTATCAGATCCGGCTCCGGGTAGGCTCCCGCGTGCGCAACGCTGCGCGACTCAGGCCCAGGGGCGCGTCATATGTATTATTCTGTATATACAGTATATACACTGGATAGAACCAATTCTCCTGTCCTGTATACTGGGTGTAATTCTCTGTGTATGTATTATTCTGTATATACAGTATATACACTGGATAGAACCAATTCTCCTGTCCTGTATACTGGGTGTAATTCTCTGTGTATGTACTATTCTGTATATACTGTATATACACTGGATAGAACCAATTCTCCTGTCCTGTATACTGGGTGTAATTCCCTGTGTATGTATTATTCTGTATATACAGTATATACACTGGATAGAACCAATTCTCCTGTCCTGTATACTGGGTGTAATTCTCTGTGTATGTATTATTCTGTATATACAGTATATACACTGGATAGAACCAATTCTCCTGTCCTGTATACTGGGTGTAATTCTGTGTATGTATTATTCTGTATATACAGTATATACACTGGATAGAACCAATTCTCCTGTCCTGTATACTGGGTGTAATTCCCTGTGTATGTATTATTCTGTATATACAGTATATACACTGGATAGAACCAATTCTCCTGTCCTGTATACTGGGTGTAATTCTCTGTGTATGTATTATTCTGTATATACAGTATATACACTGTATAGAACCAATTCTCCTGTCCTGTATACTGGGTGTAATTCCCTGTGTATGTATTATTCTGTATATACAGTATATACACTGGATAGAACCAATTCTCCTGTCCTGTATACTGGGTGTAATTCTCTGTGTATGTATTATTCTGTATATACAGTATTTACACTGGATAGAACCAATTCTCCTGTCCTGTATACTGGGTGTAATTCTCTGTGTATGTATTATTCTGTATATACAGTATATACACTGGATAGAACCAATTCTCCTGTCCTGTATACTGGGTGTAATTCTCTGTGTATGTATTATTCTGTATATACAGTATATACACTGGATATAACCAATTCTCCTGTCCTGTATACTGGGTGTAATTCCCTGTGTATGTATTATTCTGTATATACAGTATATACACTGGATAGAAACAATTCTCCTGTCCTGTATACTGGGTGTAATTCTCTGTGTATGTATTATTCTGTATATACAGTATATACACTGGATAGAACCAATTCTCTTGTCCTGTATACTGGGTGTAATTCTCTGTGTATGTATTATTCTGTATATACAGTATATACACTGGATAGAACCAATTCTCCTGTCCTGTATACTGGGTGTAATTCTCTGTGTATGTATTATTCTGTATATACAGTATATACACTGGATAGAACCAATTCTCCTGTCCTGTATACTGGGTGTAATTCTCTGTGTATGTATTATTCTGTATATGCAGTATATACACTGGATAGAACCAATTCTCCTGTCCTGTATACTGGGTGTAATTCTCTGTGTATGTATTATTCTGTATATACAGTATATACACTGGATAGAACCAATTCTCCTGTCCTGTATACTGGGTGTAATTCTCTGTGTATGTATTATTCTGTATATACAGTATATACACTGGATAGAACCAATTCTCTTGTCCTGTATACTGGGTGTAATTCTCTGTGTATGTATTATTCTGTATATACAGTATATACACTGGATAGAACCAATTCTCTTGTCCTGTATACTGGGTGTAATTCCCTGTGTATGTATTATTCTGTATATACAGTATATACACTGGATAGAACCAATTCTCCTGTCCTGTATACTGGGTGTAATTCTCTGTGTATGTATTATTCTGTATATACAGTATATACACTGGATAGAACCAATTCTCCTGTCCTGTATACTGGGTGTAATTCTCTGTGTATGTATTATTCTGTATATACAGTATATACACTGGATAGAACCAATTCTCCTGTCCTGTATACTGGCTGTAATTCTCTGTGTATGTATTATTCTGTATATACTGTATATACACTGGATAGAACCAATTCTCCTGTCCTGTATACTGGGTGTAATTCCCTGTGTATGTATTATTCTGTATATACAGTATATACACTGGATAGAACCAATTCTCCTGTCCTGTATACTGGGTGTAATTCCCTGTGTATGTATTATTCTGTATATACAGTATATACACTGGATAGAACCAATTCTCCTGTCCTGTATACTGGGTGTAATTCTCTGTGTATGTATTATTCTGTATATACAGTATATACACTGGATAGAACCAATTCTCCTGTCCTGTATACTGGCTGTAATTCTCTGTGTATGTATTATTCTGTATATACTGTATATACACTGGATAGAACCAATTCTCCTGTCCTGTATACTGGGTGTAATTCCCTGTGTATGTATTATTCTGTATATACAGTATATACACTGGATAGAACCAATTCTCCTGTCCTGTATACTGGGTGTAATTCTCTGTGTATGTATTATTCTGTATATACAGTATATACACTGGATAGAACCAATTCTCCTGTCCTGTATACTGGGTGTAATTCTCTGTGTATGTATTATTCTGTATATGCAGTATATACACTGGATAGAACCAATTCTCCTGTCCTGTATACTGGGTGTAATTCTCTGTGTATGTATTATTCTGTATATACAGTATATACACTGGATAGAACCAATTCTCCTGTCCTGTATACTGGGTGTAATTCTCTGTGTATGTATTATTCTGTATATACAGTATATACACTGGATAGAACCAATTCTCTTGTCCTGTATACTGGGTGTAATTCTCTGTGTATGTATTATTCTGTATATACAGTATATACACTGGATAGAACCAATTCTCTTGTCCTGTATACTGGGTGTAATTCCCTGTGTATGTATTATTCTGTATATACAGTATATACACTGGATAGAACCAATTCTCCTGTCCTGTATACTGGGTGTAATTCTCTGTGTATGTATTATTCTGTATATACAGTATATACACTGGATAGAACCAATTCTCCTGTCCTGTATACTGGGTGTAATTCTCTGTGTATGTATTATTCTGTATATACAGTATATACACTGGATAGAACCAATTCTCCTGTCCTGTATACTGGGTGTAATTCTCTGTGTATGTATTATTCTGTATATACTGTATATACACTGGATAGAACCAATTCTCCTGTCCTGTATACTGGGTGTAATTCCCTGTGTATGTATTATTCTGTATATACAGTATATACACTGGATAGAACCAATTCTCCTGTCCTGTATACTGGGTGTAATTCCCTGTGTATGTATTATTCTGTATATACAGTATATACACTGGATAGAACCAATTCTCCTGTCCTGTATACTGGGTGTAATTCTCTGTGTATGTATTATTCTGTATATACAGTATATACACTGGATAGAACCAATTCTCCTGTCCTGTATACTGGGTGTAATTCTCTGTGTATGTATTATTCTGTATATACAGTATATACACTGGATATAACCAATTCTCCTGTCCTGTATACTGGGTGTAATTCCCTGTGTATGTATTATTCTGTATATACAGTATATACACTGGATAGAACCAATTCTCCTGTCCTGTATACTGGGTGTAATTCTCTGTGTATGTATTATTCTGTATATACAGTATATACACTGGATAGAACCAATTCTCTTGTCCTGTATACTGGGTGTAATTCTCTGTGTATGTATTATTCTGTATATACAGTATATACACTGGATAGAACCAATTCTCTTGTCCTGTATACTGGGTGTAATTCTCTGTGTATGTATTATTCTGTATATACAGTATATACACTGGATAGAACCAATTCTCCTGT